>NC_137794.1:1269217-1963752 GCF_963383645.1 Muscardinus avellanarius | reverse complement strand
CACACACACACACACTGGTCTGTGAGCCCCAGCCTCCCCATGTCTGTCTGCCAACCTCGGATTCTCATCCTGGTCCAATCCCTACAAAAGGCAGGTCCTCCAACACCCGGCTCTTGGCCGAGGTGACAGGGCCGGGTCAGAGCTCGCACAGGAGCCTGGGGTTGAGCCCGCCCCGCCCCACCGCGTGTCCTTGGGACAGTCCACGGGTGCCCCTGAGGGTTTGGACCAGCTCCCTTCTGCACTGTCCCCGCCGCCTCGCCTGGCTATGGAGTCAGGCCGCCTGGCGGGGCTGCACCGCCTGCTCTGGATGGACAGTTAGTGGCTCCAGGTCTCTGCGGCATCTGTGAAACGGGGCGCTCATAGCCCCAGCTCACAGCATCCTGAGAATGACAGAGTGTGAATTCCCCGTGGACAGGGACGCAGAGGTACCTAAAAATACTCGGCAAATTTGAGCAGGTTTCATTAGCCCTAGTAGTTAGCACAGGCATGGAGAACTCTAGAGTGTTATGACTGGCTTTGTTGTTTGTGGTCTTGGGGGTGAAACCCAGGGGCATTCTACCTCCGAGCTGTACCCCTTGCCCTGTTTTAATTAATTAATTTATTTTTTGCAGTACTGGGAATGGAATCCAGGGGTTTTCTACTTCCGAGCTACACCCCCAGCCCTATTTTTCATTCTTTATTTTGAAACAGGGTGTCACTGAGTTGCGGGGGGCCTCACTAAGAAGCTGAGGCTGTCTGTGAACCGCGATCCTCCTGTCTCAGCCTCCCGGATGCTGGGATGACAAGTGTGAGCCACCACGCCCAGTATAACTACATATCTTTGTGAACAGCAGCCTCGTACACTAGCTCCCCAGGAAATAAAGCTGCTCAGCGGGGCTGGGAAGGAGAAGGCGCACGTCGGGCACCTGGGTCCGCAACCCAGCCCACCTGGCGGTGCCCTTCGGCCTGCTCCAGGGCACTCCGTGTCCGTGTCCACATCAGAGCCGCCTCCCGCCGTGGCTCCGTTCAGTCCTCTCCACCCACACCCGAGCGGGGCCTGGCCGAGGCTCCTTCACACCCAGGGCGAGGCAGCCTGCCTGCGCCGAGCCCTGCAGGGCTGGGCTGGGGCCAGCCAGCCATCTGGCTTCCATTAGCAACAGTGGCCGAGGCGCAGACTCCTCTGCCCATCACTCACCTATCTGCCGGTGACAGAGGAGACGGGGAAAGGTTTTCACAGCTGGAATAAATTGAGGGGCAGCAGAGGGGGAGGGTGAGGAAGAGACAAAAACCAACACTGAACTCGAGACGGGATGGGGGACAGTACTAATGAGGAAAAGATGCCCGTGTGCGCGCGGGTGTGCGCGCCCTGGGTGTGCGCGCGGATCGTGTCTGGGGTAGTGTGGGTGCGCGTGCACTGCACACACGGGGTCTAGGCGAGTGTGACTGTGAGGATATTTGTATGTGGGGCGCCTGTGCGTGTGTGCGTGCGTGTGTGTGTGTTTGCAAATCAACTATGGTTGTTTTTTTGTTTTGTTTTGTGATATATGGGGATTGAACCCAGGAATGTTCTTCCTTTGAGAACCTTTGAGAACCTTTGAGAACCTTTGAGAACCTTTGAGAACCTTTGAGAACCCCAGCCCCTTTTATTTTTTATTTAGCAACAGGGTCTTGCCAAGTTTCTGAGGTCGGCCTCAAATCTGCGATCCTCTTGTTTCATCCTCCTAAGTCCTGGGAGTACAAGAGCAAGCCACTACACCTGGCCTCTGGTTCATTTTATTATTATCCTTATTTTATTAGTTATTACTAGTGTGTGTGTGTGTGTGTGTGTGTGTGTGTGTGTGTGTGTGTAACTGGAGATTAAACCCAGGGGTGGTCCACCACTGAGTTACATCCTCAGCTCTTTATTTATTTTTTTTGGAGGGGATGGAATCCAGGGGCATTCGACCTCTGAGCTACACCCCAGCACTATTTTTTATATCTTATTTTGAAACTGTTCTCACTGAGTTGCAGAGGGCCTCACTAAGTAGCTGAGGCTGTCCGTGAACCGCGATCCTCCAGTCTCAGCCTCCCGAATGCTGGGATTACAAGCGTGCGCCACCACGCCTGGCTAGCTGTTTATTTTTTATTTTGAGCAGGGCCTCCCTAAGATGCCCAGGCTGGCATGTGACTTGCGGCCCCTGCCGCGGCTCTGGGGTGGCTGGCACTGCGGCGCGGCTGTGGTCCTCCGTGGTCCTCTACTTCAGGGCTGTTTAGCTGTGTTCATTTGGGAGCTTCCCGCACTGACTGCAGCGGGCATGCGTGAGGGTGGCATATTTGTGTGCGAGCATTTCTGATCTCCAGGATGGGCCAGACTTCAGGGCGGGGAGAGCAAGGCCAGGAAGGAGAACAGGGGGGAAGAGAGGGGGAGACACCAAGAAGGCCAGAAAGGGCAAGAGAGAAGGAGCAAAAAAGAACAGCAGAAAAAAGATGGACCTTTGTCAAAAAAAAAAAAAAAAAAAAGCCAAGAAATCTCAGAAAGCACCGCCTGGTGCTGGCTCCAGGTCCAGAGCCAGCCCCCCCCCCCTTGCCTCCCCTGCTGACCCCGGGGCTCCCCTCACTTTCTCCCTCCAGCTGCCCACGCCTCGGAGGCCAGGCAGGACCCCCCCTCTCCATCTGCCCCCCATCATGCCATGGCACTTTCATGGCCTGCTCATTAGTCCGGAGCTACTGTCCCTGGAGCCCTCCCCCAGCTCTGGGGCTTCTGTGAGCCCTGGGGTCCCAGCCTCCCACCAGGCCGCTGCTGCCCGGAACCTGTTCACCCTGCTGCAGGAGGCTTGCCGGGAGGCCCTAGGTGTGCGAGGCTGGCCGCCCTCCCTCCTAATGTCCCTGTTGAGCCCATAAAAGCCCCTCCAGCGTCACAACATTTGAGAGCCTATTAAGTCTTACGCTTGGACCTCCGCGGAGGAGGCACGGTGTCATGGGTGTTTGTGGGCTGCGCGGCAGTCAGAGGGGACCGGCTGGGCCAGGGGAAGGGCCTTGGGAAGGCCTGCAGGGTGGGGAGAGGGGCCCGGGGGCTCTGTGTTCTGGTGGGTGGTGGGGATGGGGGGCGTGGAGAGGGAAGGGGCTTCCCCAGCACCTAGGAGGGCTGCGGGGTGAGGGGCTCCTGGCCACTGGGCTCTGGCCCTGGCAAGCTGGTGGCTCTTAGGATGGTCTGCTTCTCTGGCCTTCACACTTATTGCCGGTCTCCTTCTGGAGGCTGGGGCTTGAGGGAGCGCCCCCTCCCCACCTTCAAGCCCCTCCCACTCAGGCGGCTCCTTGATTGCAGCCAAAGCCCCATTAGAGAGGCCTTTTTATTAATTTTTTTTCATTTAGTAAACCATGTCTTTATGCTTGTAATCCCAGCATTCGGGAGGCTGAGACAGGAGGATCGCAGTTCTCGGACAGCCTCAGCTACTTAGTGAGGCCCTTTGCAACTCAGTGAGGCCCTTTGCAACTCAGTGAGACCCTGTTTCAAAATAAAGAATGAGAAATAGGGCTGGGGTATAGGCTCAGAGGTAGAATGCTCTGGGTCCCATTCCTAGTACTGTTAAAAAATGTTTCGGATGCTTGGTTTTCTTTTTTTAATATATTACCTTTTTTTTGTGTGTGTGTGGGTCTGGGGATGGAACGCAGGGGCATTTGACCTCCAAGCTACACCCCCTGCCCTAGTTTTTATTCTTTATTTTGAAACTGGGTCTCACTGAGTTGCAGAGGGCCTCACTAAGTAGCTGAGGCTGTCCGCGAACCGCGATCCTCAGGTCTCAGCCTCCCGAATGCTGGCATTACAAGTGTGCGCCAACACACCTGGCTTATACTATGGTTTTTAAAATTGTTGTATTGGTGCACTGTAGTCTCACATGGTAACGTGGATCATGTTGACAACGGCTTACATTCACACAGTACTGGTGCCCCGCACCCCGCTTCCACTTCTCCCTCCCTCCCGATACTGAGTGTCCAGGTTAGCAAGCTACACTTAAATGTGTGTATACATGTGAATACAGCAGAGAGGGCTTTGGGGGTGGGAGGGCCCGGCCCCGGGGCAAGAAAATCTGTGTTGCACCCAGCCCCTGGCACCCAGGAGAGGCCGAGACCCTGGGCTTGTTGGGGGATTGCTTTCTCTAGCTGTTATACAGGGGGTTGGACCTAGATCCTAAACGTATCCATTCTCTGAGTCTAATTTCAGTACCGTGAGGGGAGAGGAGAATATGACACCCAGGTAAACACATTTCCAACCATGGCTGACGGCTGCCACGTGGAAGTCATTTCAAAGAGCTCTCTCCCCCCACAGCGTGCTGCGCCGGGCAGCCACTATTCACCCCACTTCGCCAGCGAGGTAAACTGAGGTGCAGGGAGATGGAGTGGCCGGCCTGGCTGGCTCTAAATCCTGATGCTTTTCACTATTATTATTATTAATTATTATTATTACTATTATTATTATTTGTGTGGTGCTGGGGATTCAACCCAGGTGCATTCTGCCTCCAAAGTACACTCTTAGCCTTATTTTATTATTAGTGTTGTTATTATTATTATTATTATTATTATTATTATTATTATTATTATTTTGTTGTTGTTGTTGTTGTATTGGTGGTAGAACCCAGGGGCTTTTCTACCTCTGAGCTATACTCCCAGACCTATTTTTTTATTCTTTATTTTGAAACAGGGTCTCACTGAGTTGCAGAGGGCCTCACTAAGTAGCTGAGGCTGGCTGCAAACTGCGATCCTCCTGTCTCTGCCTCCCAAGTACTGAGATTACAAGTGTGTGCCACATCACCCAGCTCCAAATGTTTAAAATTTTGAAACAAGGTCTCACTAAGTTGGGGAGGACCTCATTAAGTTGCTGAGGCTGGCCTCAAACCTTCAATCTTTGTGTCTGTCTCCCAAGTCCTGGGATTGCAAGCACAGACTACCACGTCTGGTTCGTTTTCACTAGTTAGCTGCTTGCAAGGCCCAGAACCCTAGCATGTTAGGTGCCAGGACTCAGGACATGCATGGCAGAAGGTCCAGCCCATCCTCTAGCTGTGTTCCATGCCCAAGCACATGTCCTCCCCCCCACCCCCCATCAGCCCCCGGGGCTTTGTTTTCTCCTCCTCAAAGAAACAGGCAGCCAGGTTGGGAGTGGGGCTTGGTTGCCAAGGAGGGCCCCTGCCTGGGCGTGTGGCCTTGGGGACTGTGCCTGGTCTCCTCCCTGCTCTTTGGCTTCGCCCTCCATGATGTGAGAGCAGAGCTTTGCCTGCTTCCTCCCTCTGCTCCCTGCTGTCATGACCTGAGCTCCGCAGAAAAGGCCCCACAGGGACTGAATCTCTGAAATCTCCAGAACTGTGAGCAGATAGATCTTCCTTACTGTCAGCTGATGGCCAGGTAGTTTTTGGATCACAACAGTGAGAGTGAGACTTGACGGCCAGAGGGTAAGTAAGTGCAGGGGCTGGGAGGGCCTGGGAGAGGGCCTGAACTGCAGATGGGGGGGAAGGGGCAGGGGAGGGGGCTGGAGGGGCTGAGCTTGGAGCTCACTGGAGGGGGGTAGCCGAGAACACTGCAGGCTGGAGGGCAGGGGGAGCTGGGTTTTGCAGCCAAGGCAAAGCTGGCAGAGGAGCACAGGAGCTGGGGAACCATGCTGAGGATATGCCCCCCCGTGCAGGGCAACCTGCACCTGTCCTGAGACATCCCGGAGGGCCCTGTCCTCCATCTTGCACCCAATCTGCTTAGACCAGACAAAGCAGCTAGCTTCTGTTGAGGGCACTGGCTTTTTTTTTTTTTTGGTGGTACTGGGGGTGGAACCCAGGGGCTTTTCTACTCCCAGACCTATTTTATATTTTATTTGGAAACAGGGTCTCACTAAGTTGCTGAGAGCCTCACTAAGTAGCTGAGGCTGGCTTCGAACCTGCGCGATCCTCCTGTCTCCGCCTCCCAAGTGCGGGGATTACAAGCGTGCGCCACCACGCCCAGCTGAGGGCACTGGCTTTTTGAAAACTATGTCTCTCCCCCTCCTTCTCCATACTTCTTTTATTTTTGTTTTGTGATGAAGGGGCCTTATGCTTACTAGGCAAACCCTCTACCACTGAACTCTATATCCCCATTCCCTAAGTAATAATGCTGAGCCGGGCGTGGTGGCGCACCCTTGTCATCCCAGCATTCGGGAGGCTGAGACAGGAGGATCGCGGTTCGCGGACAGCCTCAGCTACTTACTGAGGCCCTCTGCAACTCAGTGAGACCCTGTTTCAAAATGAAGAATAAAAAATAGGGCAGGGGGTATAGCAAGGAGGTCGAATGACCCTGGGTTTCACCCTCAGACCTGCAAACAAACAAACAAACAAACAAATAAATAAATACTGCTGTACAATACAAGCTGAACATCCCTAAAACTGGAAACCCCAAATCTGAAGTGCTTTTATTGGACCATTAGGATGGATCACCTTCAGTGGACTGAGCAGTGCTCAGAAAGGGTAGGATTTGGGAGCATTTCAGATTTTGCGTTTTCAAATTTAGGATTGCCATCCAGTAGAGTTCATGTAAATATTCCAATGTTCAAAAAAAATTCTGAGCCGGGCGTGGCGGCGCACACTTGTAATCCCAGCATTCAGGAGGCTGAGACAGGAAGATCGGGGTTGGCAGCCAGCCTCAGCTACTTAGTGAGGCCCTCCGCAACTCAGTGAGAGCCTGTTTCAAAATAAAGAACATAAAATAGGGCAGGGGGTGTAGCTCGGAGGTCAAATGCCCCTGGGTTCCATCCCCAGACCCCCCCCCCCACACACAAAATTCTGAATTCTGAAACACTTCTGTTTCCAATCATTTTAGATAGGAGATACTAAATGTGTATACATATAGACACAGACACAGATCCTTGGTGTGTAGCTAATGAATTTTCACAGAATGAACACACCCATGTATGAACATTTTGATGAAGAAACAGAACCTCCAGCAGCACCGTGGAATATTGCTTTGTGCCCCAGACAGTCACTGCCCATCCATCTGTCTTCTCCTGGGGAGCCACGTTCAGTACCAGCTTCTAACACCACGAATGCATTTTGCTTCTGAACCTCACATAAATGGGATCGCACCATACGCAGCCTTTTTATGCCCGGCTTCTTTTACTCACTATTATGTTTATGAGATCCATTTTCATTGTTGCACAGAAAAAATAGCACATCCTTTCTCCTGCCTTTCAGGTAACCCACTGTGTGAATTTATCTCAGCTGATGTCTGCATTCTACTATTGAGTTTTTTGAGATTTTTGCTATTACATATAATGTTTCTGTGAGTTTGCTGACGAGTAGGATTTCTGGACCATCGAGAATGGATGTGTTTGGCGTTAGTAGGTAATGCCAAAGGGTTCTCAGCAACTGTTGAGCCAGGGCACACACACACTGGCACTGCACTGGCGCTCCAGTTGATCCGTACTCTTATCGACACTCAAGACTGTCTTTTTATTTTAACCACTTTGTTGTGTGTATGGTGGCATTGCATTGTGGCTTTAACTTTTGCATTTCTCCAATGACTAATAAAATTGAATCCTTTTTCTTGTGCTTATTAGCTATTTGAGTATTTTTTTTTTTTTTTTTTTTGCGGTACTGGAGATGGAACCCAGGGGTAGTCAACCTCTGAGCTATACCTCTACCCCTATTTTTAATTTTTTTATTTTTTAATTTTTTTAGTTTTTGGTGGTACTGGGGTTCCTGGAAACCCTTCTACCTCCCGGCTGCACTCCCTGCGCAATCCTCCTGTCTCCGCCTACCAAGCGTGGGAATTATAAGCATGCGCCACCACGCCGGGGTATTTTTTATTCTTTATTTTGAAACAGGGCTTCACTAAGTTGCAAAGGGCCTCACTAAGTAGTTGAGGCTGGCTGCAAACCGTGGTCCTCCTGTCTCAGCCTCCCAAGTGCTGGGATTACAAGTGTGCGCCACCGTGCCTAGCTGAATATCTTCTTTGAGCAAAATTCTTGTTCCAGTTTTTTGACCATTTTTCTGTTGGTTTTCTGTCTTTTAAAACTTGATTTGTAGGAGTTCTGTCTCAATAGATCCGTTTTCTATCTACCGATCCATACTGATCTGTGATTTATCATTGACCTACATCATGGATACGCCTGCCTAGGTGGATGCGTATTTTATAAATATCTTTTTTCACTCTATGGCCTGTTTTTTTCACTCCCTTTAAATTGTCTTTTTTTTTTTTTGGTGGTACTGGGGATGGAACCCAGGGGCCTTCTACCTCCAGGCTTCACTCCCAGACCTATTTTATATTTTATTTGGAAACAGGGTCTCTTAAACCAGCTGAGGCTGGCTTCGAACCTGCGCGATCCTCCTGTCTCAGCCTCCCAAGTGCAGGGATTACAAGCGTGCGCCACCACGCCCGGATTTTAAAATGTCTTTTGAGGAATATAATTTTTTCTTGTTTTTGTGCAGCACTGGGGATGGAACCCAGGGGCATTCTGCCTCTGAGCTATACCCCCAGCCCTATTTAATTTTCTTTCTTTCTTTCTTTCTTTCTTTCTTTCTTTCTTTCTTTCTTTCTTTCTTTCTTTCTCTCTCCCTCTTTCTTTCTTTCTTTCTTTCTTTCTGTACTGGGGATTGAATCCAGGGGCATTCTACCTCCGAGTTATACCCCCAGCCCTATTTTTTATTCTTTATTTTGAAACAGGGTCTCACTGAGTTGCAAATGGCTTCACTAAGTAGCTGAGGCTGGCTTTGAACCCATGAGATCCTCCTGTCTCAGCCTCCTGAATGCTGGGATTACAAGCGTGTGCCACCACACCTGGCTTCTTCCTTCCTTCCTTCCCTTTCTTTCTTTCTTTCTTTCTTGTATTGGGGATGGAACTCAGTAATTCTTTGATTTTGAAACAGATCTCACTAAATTGTATAAGGCCTCAGTAAGTCACTGAGGCTGGCCGCGAATCTGTGGACCCTCCTGTCTCAGCCTCCCACATACTGGGATGACACCATGCCTGACTGGAGTAGAAATTCTTAATTGTAATGTTGGCTAACTTTATAATTGTCATCACAACAGCCTGTGTGTGGTGGTGCACGCCTGTAATCCCAGTACTTGGGAGGCTGAGACAGGAAGATTGCAGGTTCGAGACCAGCCTTAGCAACTTGGCGAAACCGTGTTTCAGTATAGCATGCCGTGGGTTCAATCCCCAGCACCACACACACATGTACACACACACGCACGCACACACACGAGTGTCTGTGTATATATATGCTTTTTTTATTCTCTTTTTGAGACGACACTGCCAACCCCCAAGTCATGAAGACTGCTCTCTTCTTAAAGCTCCCTTGCGGTATCGTTTGCTTTCAGATCCATCTGGAGCTGATTTTTGTGTATCCCGGGAGGTAGGGGTCAAGACTCAGTTAAAACATGGGCTAGCACCATCTTGACCTCTGGCCCCATCCGCTCCTAACGAAAGGCCGACTTTAATCAAGTGTGTGTCCAAACGTGTCCCTCCGACAGCTGAACTCAGGATCTGCTGCGCCTCCTGCAGGGTCAGGGTGGAGCTCAGCACGGAGGTCCTGGAATGCGGCTGGCAGAGGAAGACTGTGAGGACAGAGGGACAGGTGCCTTCCGTGTCCAGGCTGGGTCTCTCACCCCCGGATTCCTGTAACACACTCTGAAGAAGCCCTGGCCTGGCTGGCCGGTGTGGCGGGCACGCTTGTAATCCCAGCATTTGGGAGGCCGAGACCTCTGCAACTCAGCGGGACCTTTTTTTTTTTTGTGGGGCTGGGGATGGAACCCAGGGGCATTCGACCTCAGCCCTCTTTTTTTAATGCTTATTTTGAAACAGGGTCTCACTGAGTTGCAAAGGGCTTCACTGAGGCTGGCTTTGAACCCGTGAGATCCTCCTGCCTCAGCCTCCTAAGCACTGGGATTACAAGTGTGCGCCGGGTGTGTACACCCGTCTTGGGCAACTTCTAATGAAGTGGACTATATACTTAATCTGTACCCTGAGAAATGAGAACCGAGACCCACCAAAAAGGTTTATCCTAGAACGTCCATGGCAGCAATGTTAGTGAGCCTATTAAAACCAATTTTCAAATGCCCTCCAAGAGGAACATGAATTAAATTATGGTTAATCAACACAATGGCATATGCAGTGCAGTAAGACTAAACTAAGCCGGGCGTGGTGGCACACGCTTGTAATCCTAGCACTCGGGAAGCTGACACAGGAGGATCGCAGGTTCAGAGCCAGCCTCGGCAAGTGGTTGTATAGTTGTATAGTTGTGCGGATTTCCACACACCCACGTTGGGTGAGTCCCCAACAGTTTCCTCTGACTGAAACAAGCCAGCCGGGCATGGTGGCGCACGCCTGTAATCCCAGCATTTGGAAGGCTGAGACAGGAGGATCGCAGGTTTTCAGCCAGCCTCAGCTACTTAGTGAGGCCCTGTTTCAAAGTAAAGAATTAAAAAAATAGGGCTGGGGGTGTAGCTGGGAGGTAGAATGCCCCTGGGTTCCACCCCCAGTACTGCAAAAAAAAAAAAAAACAAACAAAAAAGAATTGGGCTGCTCACGCCACTCAGTTGCCTGGGTCTCCCAAGGGCTGAAGCACAGAAGCTGGGGTGGGGTGGCCCCCGGGCCCCACAGTTACTCCTAGCAGCAGGAGTCCACCCACGCCCTTTGCCTGGGACTCCTCTCCTCTGTAGGCTCGGTCACGTGACAGCCAGGGCCAATGACCTGACCTGTGTCTGGAAATGAGTGGAGCTTGGGAGCCACGTTTGTGCCTGGTCTCTGGAGCCCCCGTGACCGCCAGGCCGGCCCAAGGACACTGTGGGTCCGTCTGGAGCCCAACCCAAGGCCCGTGAGCAAGAGAGCAAAGGCCTGGTATAAACTGTAGTGTTCCAGTAACTTACCGGGCAGCAGCATGGGGTAATGCTGACTAATACAGCCAAGGTCATCCCCAGCCAGTCTGTCCTCCGACTCTCCGCTCTTGTTCCAGTCAAACCAGTCCCTTCGCCATCCCACAAAACCAAACATCCCTTCTCCCGCCCACTGGCTAGCCTCCTGCGCAGTTTGCCGTCCCTCTTCTTACCCGTGCGAGGGCTTCTGCCTTTACTCAGTCTATACCAGCTGTATCCATCCTCCCAAGGACCACAGAAGGACTGCCTCTTGAGAGTTTTCCATCGCGGATGCCACGCCACCTGGTGCAAGCTCCTGTCCAGGGCTCCTGCATCAGACCAGCGCATGGGGTGCCAGCACCTGCGCCAGGATCTCAGCTCCATGGCCTCCGTCTGTCTGTGGTCTTTGGTGAGCGTGGGAAATACCTGTTGAATGAATAGGCAGGTATTATTATTTTTTTAATATTATTATTATTATTATTATTATTATTATTATTATTATTGTACTGGGGATTGAACCCAGAGGCATTCTACCTCTCAGCTACACTCCTAGCTCCTAGATTATTCTATTATTATTATTATTATTATTATTATTATTATTATTTTGTGGTACTGGGGGTGGAACCCAGAGGCTTTCTACCTCCGGTCTATACTCCCAGACCTATTTCCTATTTTATTTGGAAACAGGGTCTCATTAAGTTGCTGAAAGCCTCACTAAGTAGTTGAGGCTGGCTTCGAATCTGTGTGATCCTCCTGTCTCAGACTCCCAAGCGCTGGGATTAGAAGCGTGCACCACCACGCCCGGCTTTATTCTTTCTTTCTTTCTTTATTTTTTTGGTGGTACTGGGGTTCCTGGAAGCCCTTCTACCTCCGGGCTACACTCCCAGACCTATTTTTGCATTTTTTAAATTTGGAAACAGGGTCTCCTAAGCCAGCGCGTGCGGCTGGCTTCAAACCTGCACGATCCTACTGTCTCTGCCTCCCAAGCGCGGGGATTACAAGCGTGTGCCACCACGCCCGGCTTTATTCTTTATTTTGAAACAGGGTCTCACTGAGTTGCAAGGGCCTCACTAAGTAGCTGAGGCTGTCCACAAACTGCGATCCTCCGGTCTCAGCCTCCCGAATGCTGGGATGACAAGCGTGCGCCACCACGCCCGGCCTCAAGCCCCTCTTTTAAAACTCAGACAAAGCTTTGAGGAGGGCAGTCACTTACCACTTGATAGAGGACCTGGCTGGGTAGTGTTTCTGTCTCGGCAGGGAGGAAGGCTTTGCCCAAGGTCTGACTCCCAGAGTTGGGCTGATGGCTGGGGACAGCTTACAGGCCTAGAGGGGGTCCAAGGACAGCTCTCAGGGCTGGGTTTTCTGCCAGTGCTCCTCCCTGGGATGCAGGGACATGAAGGGCCGGCTCAACTCGGCCTCTCTGCAGATTCCTAAGCCTGGCCTCGCTGCCCCCAGCAGTGGGAAGAGCCTGGCGCCGGTGTGTTCTTGGCAGGGAGAGACCTCGGCCCTGTCTTGGCTGGAGAAGGCTCTGTTGGGTGAGGATGCAGCCCCTGGGAAGGAGTGAGGGGGTGAGAGAGAGCGCCAGGGACCACAATGCCCGTCCCCCCACCCGGGCTGGGGCCTGGGTTCCAGCCTCTATGTGGGGTACCCCTGGCAGGGAGGGAGGAGCAGGTGGAGTGTGTTAGGCCCGGTGCTCTTGGGCCCACGGATGCATCCTCAGGATCCACGGAGTTGTGGATCCTTGGCATCCTGCCTCTTAAGTCACAGGATTATTTATTTCTGCTAGAGTGAGCTCAGAACATCAAATCAACCGCAGCTCACGCGGGACACTAGAGAAAGTGAGCAGGGGGTGGGGACAGACAGACAGACAGCAGACACATACTCAGAATCTATTCATAGCTCAGCAACCAAGTCCGTCCTTGGTTAGCTCGTCCCCGGCTGCACCCAAGGGCCCACGGGGCTTCCCTGGGGCTGCTTCTGGCTCCCTTTCTCCCCCATCCCACCCCACCCACCCAGTGAACAGAAAAACAGGTCAGAGGAGGTCAAGGGGGGCTGAAGGAGTTTTTTTTCCCCCCCCAGTACTGGGGATAGAACCTGGGGGCATTCTACTGCCAAGCTACACTCCCAGCCCTATTTTTTTTTTTTCCTTTGTTTTGAAACAGGGTCTCACTAAGTTGCAGAAAGTCTAAGTAGCTGAGGCTGGCCACGAACCACATCCTCTTGTCTCAGCCTCCCAAGTACTGGGATTACAAATCTGCTCTACCATGCCTGGCCTGAAGGAGAATCTTAAGAAACTCATTTAGTCAACAAATGTTTGCTGCATGGCTCCGTGGGCACCATCCTGGGCACCACAGGGTAGCGGGCAAGCCTCGCAGCCCAGGGAGGCTCTGAGAGCTGGGATTCCAGCTGAGGAGCTAGTGCTGGCCAGCTGTGTGGCTGGCACAGGGAAGGGGGAGGGGGATGTAAGGGCAGGGCCCAGGGCACGTGTACCTTGTAGGCTTTACCAGTGCAAATTTACCCAAACAAGATAGGAAAGTGGGGGCGAGGGCCCCCCGGATGGGGCCATAGCCCACACCTTTGTTGGGGGAGAGCTGCCGCAGCCTCCTGGGAGCTGGCGTTCTCTTCTGGGAATGCGCTGACCCACTGAAGGGTGGGGGGGTCCCAGCCAAGGAGCTCAGGGCAGCTCCTGGGCCTCAGCCAGGCCGCCCCTCTCCTCTCTATTCACCTGCTCCCCAGTTCTTAACCCGCTTCACTCTACTTTTTACTCTCTTTCCCCACAGCCTGTCTGGTCCTCCAGGAGCCAAGCAGTCTCTGCTTCCCCATCGGCATTAGATCCAGGCCTCAGGAGCTTAGCCCACGGCCCCGGTGGGCACCACGCAGCAGAGGCACAGCCCAGACCTGGCCCCACGCCTCCGGCCAGCCCCGTCTGAGGAGCGGAGCCCGCCTCCCATCTGGTGGCCCCTGTACCTGTCCCTCCTCCATCCCCGGGCTGGACCTCAGAGCAGAGTCCCGAGCTACACGGGAGGCCCTTTAGACCATCGGTCAGTCCATCAACCAATCAGACGGCAAAGAAGCTCGGCCGTGACAATGCGGCAGCTGACAGGAGGCTCACTGGTTTGGACAATTTGTGGATGTCGGCCGGGCGTGGCAACCTGGAGTCCCAGGGAGCATCCCAGGTCCAAGGCAGTCTCAGCAACTTAGCAAGACGCTGCTTCAATATAAAGAAATAACAGTTAGGGGTAAAGAGGGCTCAGAGGTAGAGTGCACCTGGGTTTAACCCCAGAACAAGCAAAGCAAAACAAAACAAAAGCAAAAATAAAAGAAAAAAAAATTGCAAATATTTAATCAACGGGAAAAAACTGGAGGCCTTTGAATTTTCCCATGGAAGAGAGGCAGGGGGAAGGCTTTAGTGGCTGGGTTTTCTGGGGGGGGTAGTGAATGAGCAGGAAGTGGGGGGTGTCTATGTCTTCTCTGAACATCACTGACTCTCTTTTTTTTTTTTTTGCGGTACTAGGACATTCTACCTTCGGACTACACCCCCAGCCCTATTTTTTATTCTTTATTTTGAAACAGGATCTCACTGAGTTGCAGAGGGCCTTACTAAGTAGCCGAGGCTGTCTGTGAACCGCCATCCTCTGGTCTCAGCCTCCCAAATCCTGGGATGACAAGCGTGCGGCGCCACCGCGTCCTTCTGGGGCGAGAGAAGTGCTGTTCACCGCCGGCCCTTAATGATTGATTGGCTGCTCCAGGACCCGGCCTCACCTGCACAACTCCATCCCTCTGTCGGTCTTTCTCTCCTTCCTCCATTCTCCAGCCCCCACAGCATCTGCGTGGACCAGAGCGGGAGGGGACAGTGAGGCCATCACAGTCTCCTGGGGCCCACGTGGTGGGGACCCGGTGTCCTGAGAATCCACCACCCACGCATCTTGGATCTGCGCTGGAGTCAGCAACCCCCATGCCCTTGCCAAGCTGGCGGCTGCACCTCCTCAGAGGTGCGCCCCCAAAGCCCCTCGGGGTTCCCATCCCGCCCTCTGTTCAGGCCGACCTCGCCCCATCCTGTATCCAGGCCTTTGTGGTGGCAGTCAAGGGCTCTCCTGCGCCGCATGGGCTCGGGAGCCCCCAGCCCCTCCAGGGCAGCACAGAGCTCGGGTGGGGAGCTTGTGGGAGGTGGGGCACCCCGAGATTACGAGGACAGAGTGGTATGCTTGGCCCTCCGCCCTCTAAGCCCAGCGCGATTGCATCCTGGAAGACTGGGATGTGTTTGTGGAAGGCCTTCCGCACTGGGCAGGGCGCTTCCAGGTGTCCTCCTGGTCGACTCCTTCTACCTCTCGCCTCCCCAGCCCTCAGAGGGCCCGCTGGCCGCCGTCTGTCTGTCTGTCTGACTGTGTGTCACTTTAGTTCGCTGGGGTGTTTATCCAGTTGTTTCCCCGGGCTCCACGGCTGGCTTTCCTTCCGTCAAACCCTGCCACCCCCAAGCTGCCCGTGTAATTTAGAGCCCTAGTTAAATTATGACTTCTCCGGACCTGTTGTGGCACCCACACCGAAGCCTAATTAAATGATCACATCCATTCTGAAGGCAGCTCTCCTCTCCCCTCCAACGTTAATTACAACATAAGAGGCTTTAATGGCCCGCCTCACCTCCAGCTCCTGGAAAGAAAGGTCAGGCGATTAATTTTCGTCATTAATCTTTTCCCAATGTGGACACTGTGCTGTCACCGGAGCCTATTAAGCCCCCTCTGTCCCCTGCCTGCCTCGCGCGCCCCTCACCCTCCTCCCTGCATGACCAGAGAAGGAAAATATTTTAGAATCACTTGTCTCTCTGCCCCCCTTTCCTGGAGACAGCCTCTCCTTGGGGGTCTGGGGGCGAGTTAGCTTCCCCGTGGCTTCACGCTGGCCCTGGAGCCGGCTCCTGCCTGACGCTGGGAATGGGGGAATGGCCCTGGCTGCAGCTCACATTCCATCACTCCTGGTTTGGGAGTGGAGGGAGACAGGAGGACCAACCGGGCTGCTCCTTGTCCATCCTCTCAGGGGATCCTGCAGCAGAGACAGTGGGGCAGTGCTGGTGCGGGGAGTGCTAGGTGGAGGACAGCCGGGTCCCCTGTGGTGGGGGCCTGGATTCCGCCCGCCACCTCCCAAGGTCCCCGTGCCTGGCTCCCTCATCCAGCCACCTCAGGCCCTTCCGTGGGGACACGGGGTGTCTGCAGCCGCAGAAGACTGAGCAGTGGCTTCCCCAAGGGAGCCCATCACAGATCCCCCTTAGGAGCAAGCTTGGGCCTGGGTGCAGTGGAGGGCAGGGCAGGGCTAGCAGGGTGCACTAGGGCAGGAAAGGATGAGAGAAGGCTGCTGGACGGGGGTCCCTGGAGGGTCTGGGGTGCCCCAAGAGGAGCAGGTGTGAGCAGGCTCTCTTGTTTTTTTTTTTTTTTTCAATACTGGCGATGTGGGGATGGAGTCCAGGGCGATCTACCTCCTAGCTACACCCCCTGCCCTATTTTTTATTCTTGATTTTGAAACAGGGTCTCACTGAGTTGTGGAGGGCCTCGCTAAGTAGCTGAGGCTGTCCACAAACCGCGATCCTTCAGTCTCGGCCTCCTGAATGCTGGGATGACCAGCGTGCCCACCATGCCCAGCTGAGCAGGATCTCTTTGGACAGCTTTTAATCCAATCCCAGGATTTATCTAGTTTAAAGAGGTACTAGGAATTGAACTCAGGAGCATTCTACCTGTGAAAGTAGTTTTGTTTTGGTACTGGGGATCAAACCTAAGGGACATTCTACCTCTGTGGTATACCCCCAGTCCTATTTTATTTATTTATTTTTTTGGAAACAGTCTTACTAAGTTGTTGAGAACCTCACTACATTGCTGAGGCTGGCCTTGAACTTATGATCCTCCTGTCTCAACCTCCCAAGTACAAGATTACAAATGTATGCCATTGCATCTGGCCTCAGAGCTACTATTTTATTTTTTATTTTCATTTTGTGGCACTAGGGATTGGACCCCAAAGCATACCACCTCTGAGCTAGCCGTGTATGTGTGTGTGTGTGTGTGTGTGTGTGTGTGTGTGTGTGTGTACATGTGTGTGGTATTGGGGATGGAACACAGGGGCATTCTATACCTTAGCTACACTCCAAGCCCTATTTAATTTTTAAAATTAATTAATTAATTAATTTTTGTGGTACTGGGGATGGGACCCGGGGCATTCTACCTCCGAGTTCCACCCCCAGCCCTATTTTTTATTCTTTACTTGGAAACAGAGTCTCACTGAGTTGCGGAGGGCCTCACTAAATAGCTGAGGCTGTCCACAAACCGCGATCCTCCTGTCTCAGCCTTCCGAATGCTGGGATTACAAACGTGCGCCACCACGCCTGGCTTCATTTTTTATTTTGAAACAGGGACTCACTAAGTGTTGGAGAACCTTGCTGAGTTGCTGAGGCTGGCTGTGAACCTAAGATCCTTTTGTCTCAGCCTCCCAAGTACTGGGATTACAAGTTAAGTGCCACCACGCCTGACTCTTTATGTCTTTTTTAACTTTTTGTTTTGAAACAGGTTCTTGCTAGGTAGCTGAGCGTCTCATTAAGTTGCTGAAGCTGGTCTTGAACCTGCAATCCTTTTGCCTCGGCCTCTCGACTACCGGGATTACAGGTGTGCGCCACTACGCCAGTGCCTTCGTCAGCATGCTCACTGCTATAATCCAAAGGCTTGGCCATGTAACCTAGAGGAAGGAAGGCCATTTGCTCAGTTTCCTCAGAGATTTGAGGGTTCAGTAGAAGACTTTGCTCCTCATGTCATGGAAACCCAAAATGAGAGAGAGAGAGAGAGAGAGAGAGAGAGAGAGAGAGAGAGAGAGAGAGAGAGAGAGAGAGAGAGGCAAAGATACAAGCACAGTCCCTAAAGCGCACCGCCCGGGACCCACCTTCTTAGCCACCACCCAGGTAAGTTCATTACGGCGGGCTGTTTAGTCACAGGCGATTATAACCAGGCCTACTTCCAACACTGCTACCTTGCTTCTGTGAGAGGTAAGGGAGGGGGCCTTTCTATATCCACAGCATTACAGCCAATTTTCTGGTTTGAAATTCTAATCCCTCCAGCCGCCGTCGTGCCCGTAATCCCAGTCCATACTTGGGAGGCTGAGACAGGAGATCTTAGGTTCGAGGACAGCCCTAGCAATGCAGCACAGCTCTCGGGAAACTGGCAAGACCCTGTTTTGAAAATAAAAAGCGTGGTGGCGCAGGCTTGTAATCCCAGCGCTCGGGAGGCTGAGACGGGAGGATCACACAGGTTCGAAGCCAGCCTCAGCTACTTAGTGAGGCTCTCAGTAACTTAGTGAGACCCTGTTTCCAAATAAAGTATAAAATAGGTCTGGGAGTGTAGCCTGGAGGTAGAATGCCCCTGGGTTCAATCCTTAGTACCAAGAAAAAAAAATCAAATCCAGAAGAGAGTCTCTGGGCAGGGGCGGCGAGTAGGCTAATGGCTGGCCAGGAGGGGCTCAGAACTGGCCTGGAGTATGGCAGAGAGGGGTGTGCGTGCTCCAGGGAGGAGGGTCGAGGGGGCTCAGCTCTGTCCCAGGGAAGGAGGGACCAGCGACTGGGCCGGAGGGATGTTTAGAATGTAACAAAACCAGGAGTGAGTGGAGCGCACAGTCTGCCCACAGTGACAGGTGACACTCCTGCCCTGCGTCTTGCAGCGCCTCGGGGCATGCTCCTGCTGCCCGTCCAAGAAGACCAAGCCACACATGTTCTTCATGTCTGAGGAACATTCGTGAATCCCACAGAGAGACTCTGAGTGGAATATAAACCATCACTTCAAAGCAAGCTGGATTAGCCATCTCCCCACGAAAACCCAGGCGGCAGCGATTTCTAGACCTTCAGGTAGAAATTCTAGAAAGAAAAATGCTAAGCAAAGGGGTAAATTGAGCCGCGCGCGGTGGCGCACGCGTGCAATCCCAGCACTCGGGAGGCTGAGACCGGAGGATCGCGGTTCCCGACCAGCCTCAGCTACTTAGTGAGGCCCTCTGCAACTCAGTGAGACCCTGTTTCAAAATAAAGAATAAAAAATAGGGCAGGGGGTGGAGCTCGGAGGTAGAATGGCCCTGGGTTCCACCCCAGTACCGGGGATTGGATTGGGACACAGAGACACTTCCCCTGCCCCCACCCCGAAGGAAAAGGCAGCTTGGCCCAGCACTCGCTGACCCCCCCGCCCCCCCAGTGATGGAGGGAGACACCCATGCTGGGAATCCAACCACACTTGCCCAGGCCTTTGAGGTCTGGACTGGGAGGGGGCGGCCAAGGGACCCAGTTTGCGAAAAGGACTTGGAGGAGGACCCCTCTGGTGACACAAATCGTCTTGTGTCCAGCCCTGTGTCTAGCCCTAGTCACTGGCTGTGGAAAGAGGTTTGTGGGGACCCCAGGGAGAGTTGGCGGTGACCCAGAAAGCTCAGGTTCCTGAGACAGAGGCTGGCTTTCAGGGAGAACGTCCCCTCCCTCTCCCGGGCCATGGCTCTGCTGGCATCTGTCACCAGGCGGGCGTCTGCATCTTCCTGCCGCCCAGGAGCAAACCTGCCCATCCGGAGTCAGCCCTCGGCTGATGCCCCCCTCCACCCAAGGACACCGGGGACGTCACGTCCACAGAGCCCGGCACGGCCGGATAATAATAATTAATAACCATTAGGAACAATAAGGAGAAGACCAGCGCCCAGTCAGCCCGTGTGCAGCCACGGCTTCTTTTTTTTTCCCCTTCCTTTCTCTCTCTCTTTTTTTTCTTACTTTAATGCAAACAATGATTTGACTTTGAAGAAAGTGACTTTTTAAAAGTGAAAGCTGGATCGGGCTCCTCCCCGCCCCTCCCCCGCGGGCTCCCCCAGAGCTCCTCCTCCCATCTGGCCCCCCCATTTTTCTCTCTCCCTTTTTTCTTTTTCTTTTAATACTCTGCGTTCTATCATGCAAATCCCCTTTCAAATTATGAGAGTATTAGAGCCATCAACGGTAATGTCACCGCCACGAAATGAGAGTGGGGACTTAAGCACCTAACGAACAATGAAATGTGCGTGCGCTGGGACAGGACAATTAAGAGCTGGGCTTAGCCAGCCAGGGAAATTTATTGCTATCAAATCCATAGTTCTATTTTCCCCCTGAACAGTAACCTATTTGAATATGATTAAAGGGTTTCATTACGGCAGAGAGAAAGGCCCGTGTCCCGCGGTTCCTTGTGAGCTCACAAACACACGCCGGGAGCTGGCGTGCTCCTGCGAGGACGTGGGGGGCCGGGGTGGGGAGCCCCGGGGGTCCTGAAGGAAGTGGTTGGCTAGAAATGGGGCTGACGCTCTCTGGTTTGCTGGCTCTTTGCAGAAGGTGCTGGAAGGTTCATTAGCAGAAGGGGAAACTGAGGCATGAGAAGTTGAGCACTGGGATCGATGTGGATCCAGGGATCCGAGTCCAGTGCTAGCCCGCCCGCCCGCCCTTCTTTCTTCCTCCTTCCCTCCTTCCTTTCCTTCCTCCTTCCCTCCTTCCTTTCCTTCCTTCTTTCCCTCCTTCCTTCCTCTTTCCCTCTTTCCTTCCTCCTTCCCTTCCTTCCTTCCTTCCTCCTTCCTCCTTCCTCCTTCCTGTCCTTTCTTCCTCCTTCTCTTCCTTCCTTCTTCTTCCTTCTTTTCCTTCCTTCCTCCTTTCCTTCCTTCCTTCCTTCCTTCCCTCCT
This sequence comes from Muscardinus avellanarius, assembly GCF_963383645.1. Classification (NCBI taxonomy): domain Eukaryota; kingdom Metazoa; phylum Chordata; class Mammalia; order Rodentia; family Gliridae; genus Muscardinus; species Muscardinus avellanarius. The sequence continues at coordinate 1,943,247 of NC_137794.1, read as the reverse complement.
TCCTTCCTCCTTCTCTTTCTTCCTCCCTCCTGGGCCCTGAGCTGCTGGTGAGGAGAGGCCCTCGGCTGGGCTGGACGGCTGACCGCAGGGCTCCTGCAGCTGGGGTGGGGCTGGGGAGCCTGCAGGGGTCTGCTGTCACACACACAGCGGTAGGAATTTCTCCTCTAGGAGTCTGCAGGCTCCTGCTGTGCTCCCCGCAGAGCCCCACAGATCGGCCCCTTCCACCTCACTGCAGCACCCACACCGCGACGGCCCCCAACAGCCATGTCATGAAAGATCCCGGCTCCTGTGCCCGGCATCACTTTGATTTTTAAGTGCTCACACCCCTGATCTCAGTCCTCAGAACAACTCTCTAAAGGGTGGGCAGGAGCCCGGCATGATGGCACAGGCCTGTAATCTCAGTACCTGGGAGGCAGAGACAGGACGATCTCTGGTTCAAGGCCAGCCTCAGCAACTTAATGAGACCTTATTTCAAACTAAAAATAAAAAGGGCAGGGGGTAGAGATCAGAGGTAGAATGCCCTTGGGTTCAATTCCAAAGAAATGAATGAATAAATACATAAGTAAATAGGGCAGCGTCAATGAGCAAGGTTCAGGAAGCTTGTGTAATCAGTCCTGACTCCGGTAATAAAAGGAGGCTGGGATTTGAACCAGCCTGGCCCCGTCGTCCTGCTCAGGCGTGCGTGGTTTCTGGCAGGGTGCGGTGATCGTGCGTAGGCTCAGCCCGCTGCCCCCTCTCTCCTTGTCAGAAAGCTCCGAAGAGCAGGCCGGTGTCTTTGCCAGACGGATCAGCTGGGCAACCGCGGCAGTCAGTGGGTGACAGATGTCACAGAAGATCTCCGTCGCGTGTGCGTGAACTAGGACTACAGGCGTGCACCGCCATGTCCAGCTTGAGTGAAGCGCGGGTGCAGAGGCCTCCCTGCAGCATTTCCCGACACTTTCTCCTCTCCTTTGTCACACTGTCAGGCCTGGGCTCCCAGAGGCTGCACCCCATGAAGCTGGGTAAAGGGGCGCGTTGACACCTGGGTCGGCCCAGAGGCCCTGTCGCCCAAGCTCTACCAAGAACACACGCTGGAGCCGGGCGTGGTGGGCACACTTGTCATCTCAGCATTCGGGAGGCTGAGACAGGAGGATCGCGGTTCACAGACAGCCCCAGCTTAGTGAGGCCCTGTGCAACTCAGTGAGACCCTGTTTCACAATAAAGAATAAAATAATAGGGCTGAGGGTGTGGCTCAGAGGTAGAATGCCCCTGGGTTCCATCTCCAGTACCGCAAAAACAAAACAAAACAAAAACAACAACAAAAGTCCCACACCCTGGCCTGTTTTTTTGTGGGGGGGTGGAACTCAGGGGCATTCAACCTCTGTGTTACACCCCAGCCCTTTTCTTTTCTTTCTTTCTTTCTTTCTTTCTTTCTTTCTTTCTTTCCTTCCTTCCTTCCTTCCTTCCTTTTCTTTTGTGATACTGGGGTTCCTGGAAACCCTTCTATCTCCGGGCTACACTCCCAGACCTATTTTTATATTTTTATTTGGAAACAGGGTCTCCTAAGCCAGCGTGTGCGGCTGGCTTCGAACCTGTGCGCTCCTCCTGTCTCCGCCTCCCAAGCGCGGGGATTACAAGCGTGCGCCACCATGCCCGGCTTTATTCTTTATTTTGAAACAGGGTCTCACTGAGTTGCAAAGGGCCTCACTAAGTAGCTGGGGCTGTCCGCGAACCGCGATCCTCCTGTCTCAGCCTCCGGAATGCTGGGATGACTGCACCACCACGCCCGGCCATCCTTGTTTTCTAGGGGCTCGTTATTATTTAGTGAGACGAGCCTGCACACGGTAGACTATTGCCATTGGAGGAGGGACAGATTGCAGCTGGGCACCGCTGCCCACCAGGGTGGCAGGGCAGATGTTATCCCCGCTGGAAAGGTGGGCCACCTGAGGCTCAGAGCGGCCATCGACTAGTGCGTGGCCTTGGCGGGCGTGAAGGACAGCGTGCTGACCACCTGCAGGCCGCTCGGCCTCCTGTCCTTACCGAATTCCTTCGGTCCTTCCTTTCGTACAGTCATCCGATCTCATGTCCAGTCCTGGCCTCTGTCCATTGCCTCCCAGGGAGTGTCGCTAACAGAGCCAGCCCAGCGACCAGTGTGGAACAGACACTGGTCACAGCAGGGAGCAAGGGCCTGAGGCCCCCTGCTGGGCCGGGTGCTAAAGTTAACCTGCTGAGTGGGGGGGGGGGGTCCTGCGGGCCCCAGGACAGTGGCGGACGGTGGGAAGCTGGCCTGAGGCCAGGGGTGGTGACTCTCACTAACTAATATGGAAATTTTATTTATATTTTTTTATTTGTCTTTGCGGTACTGGGGATAGAGCCCGGGGCATTCTACCTCTGAGCTACACCCCTAGCCCTATATTTGATTCTTTATTTTGAAGCAGGGTCTCACTGAGTTGCAAAGGGCCTCACTAAGTAGCTGAGGCTGGCCGCGAACCACGATCCTCCTGTCTCAGCCTCCTGAATGCTGGGAGCATGTGCCACCATGCCAGGCTCTGATATGCGGCTCTGATATGGAATTTTTAATAACTAGTATAGGTGCAGCAGTGTAGACCACCTAACAGTATTGCATGATCCATCCACTCATCCATCCATCTGTTCATTCCCCAAGAACCCCATCCATCCATCCATCCATCCATCCATCCATCCATCCATCCATCCATCCACATACCCATCTCCCCACCCCAGCCCCAGCCACTAGCACCCACAGCATGGGGAAGGGGTAAGTAAAAAGCTTCCCTCTGGCCAGGAGCCTCCCTTGGGCTAGGGGAGCCCAGACAGACCTGTTCTAATGTTCATCCGCAGCCCGGGAGGGGGCTCGGGGCGGTGCAGGGTGGGGTGCCCAGTGCCTGTACTAAGGGGGCCAGAGGGGACCAAGGTCAAGTGTGTGGCGGGCAGGGGCTTCCAGCACGCAACAGGCCTTTGAGCGGCAAATCGCCCCGCTTCTCCCTGGCCCAGCCTGCAGGTGGTGTATCCCAGGGTCCTTCTCTGTCCCCGCTGTCCAGGTGAATAGAATGGCTTGCCCACACTGTCCTGGGGCACAGGGTCCCGGCCTGCCGCCCACGTCCACTCCGGCCTCTCTCTGGCAGTCGGGGCCAGCCGTGGTTGGCTTCCCAGCCCTCCCCCACGCCCTTCTCTCTCCTTCCTGCGGCTGACAGTTTAATGGACAGGTGTCTAATTCCAGCCTGGCAGGCGCCTAGAAACGCCAGCATCGCCCACACCAGGCAGTGGAGTCTGCTCTTGGGAGCGCAGCAGAGGTCTGCAGCTCTCTCCGTCTGCGTCTCATCAGGGGCCAAATGTGGTTGCACCTTTCTCGCTGAGGTTTTCATCTGGGGCAGCTGAGTTCTGAGAGGCTGGCAGAGGAGGCAGAAAGCCTCTTCCAGCGCCTGCCTTGGAGGCTGGCTTCCCACGCACTGGGGTCACCACTTAAAGTCCTGGGGCAGGTCAGCAGCCTCTCCCTCCCGCAGGGCAGAGGGGCCAGCATGCTTCTCCAGCCAGCCTGTGCTGCGGCTTAGGATGCGGGTGCACCCAGCCTGGAGCACCATGGAGCCAGCCCCAGGAACCTGCCCAGGGCGCTCTGGAAGCTTGGGTGTAGGAGACAGATCATGGTCCAGGGGCCACTCTGAGAATGACCGCCACCCAGCTCCTCTCTCGTGAGGCCTTGGGAGAGGATCTTGGGGCTGGGGGCCAGGGGCGGCCGGCGCTCAGAAGGGAGGATCTGCTGCTAGGGGTTCGACGTTGAGCTTCTGGGCTGTCTCAGCGACAGACAGCGCAGTGTTGGCGAGCCCAGCTCGAGCGTGAGCATCGTGAGGCGTCGCAGAGGGGCACGGGCTCACCCTGGCACACCCACGCACCCCAACGAGGCATCACGGTTCCTAATGAAACGGAACCACTGCCAGATGAAATATATTACTATTAAATACTTAATTCTTCTAGTGAGCGGAGAGTAGGCAGTGTGAATACGATTATTAAAGAAAATTACTTTGGCTGATCAGATATTTCTGCATACTAATTTCTGACCCCTCGTTCCTCACTCCCGCTTCTCGTCCCTTGGAGACCAGGACAGATAAAATTCCATCACAAATAGCTGATTACCGAGGCTTGCATTAAAAATCACATCCCCCTGCCCCTCGCTCCCTCTCTCTGTGTCTTCTCTGCAGTGATGTCCTTGCTTGGAGAAGGGGTGCCCATAGACTGTAGCTGCCCGTTGAGCAATGTTGGGGGAGCCCTGTTCCTTTCTTCTGCTTCACAAAATGTAGGGAAACCTCTCCATTTTGTCCTATATCACTCCATCTCCCATTCCAACCAGTTCTCCAAATGAGCCCAGCATCCTTTGAGCTCAAGGGACTCTGCCTTCGGTAACTCAGCACCTCACGGTGAGTTAAACTAGAACAGCTTCTTGTTTCAGGGTTCTGTGCTTCAGAATATGGTGGGGCAGCCGGGCGTGGTGGTGCACATCTGTAATCCCAGTACTTGGGAGACTGAGATGGGAGGATCCTGGGTTCGAGGACAGCCTCAGCAACATAGTGAGGTTCTCAACAGCATCGTGAGACCTTCTTTCCAAATAAAAAATAAAATATAGGGCTGAGGATATAGCCTGGAGGTAGAAAGCTCCTAGGTTCCATTCCCAGTACCAAAAAAAAAAAAAAAAAAGATGGCAGAACAGCCCCCCAACCAAGATGCTGACTTTACCCTAAGTGGGAGTAAGGGTCTGAAGAGGACCAGGATGTGGGATCAGAGGCCTGCCCCAAAGGGGAGGGACTTTCTAACTGGTCAGAACTTTTTGATTGACAAGCTTTAGTCTTCATTGTAAAAGAAAATATTGAAAAGAAACTACAGAGTAAGGAAATTCATTCATCCATTCACCCATTAATGTCAGCAAGCTTTTATGTGTGCATAGAGGCGCATGTACACACACACACACACACACACACACACACACACACACACACGTGAATGTGTCAGTAATTTTTAATTCAGAATTACACCTAGACTTTCTTTTTCTTTTCTTTTCTTTTTTTTTTTTTGTGGTGCTGGGGAGGGAACCCAGGGGCCTTCTACCGCCAAGCTACACCTCCAGTCCAATTTTTTATTCTTTATTTTGAAACAGGGTCTCACTGAGTTGCAGAGGGCCTCACTAAGTAGCTGAGGCTGGCCGTGAACCCGGCCTATTTTTATCATTCATTCATATTTTTGAGGTATTGGGGATTGAACGCAGGAGCATTCTACCTCTGAGCTTTGACCCCCACCCTGTTTTATATTTATTTATTTATTTATTTATTTATTTATTTATTTATTTTTTGTTGTTGTTGTAGTCCTGGGGATGGAACCCAGGGGCATTCTGCCTCTGAACTATACTCCCCACCCCATTTTATTCTTTTATTTTGAAACAGGTCTCATTAAGATGCAGAATGGCTCGCTAAATTGCGGAGCCTGTCTGACCCTGTGATCCTCCTGTCTCAGCCTCCCCAGTCCTGGGATTACGAGTGTGCGCACCACGCCACGCCCGGCTTCAACAGAGTTCCCCACCCTCTCAGGCTCCCTTCCCAGTCACCTCTCCACCTCCTCAGAGCCCCCGCCCTGGGCTCAGGCCACTGTCGCTAGATGCCAGAGCCGTTCCCTGGGCTCTGGCAGTTGGGGGTGGTGAGGGGGGCAAGCTAAAAATATCCATTCCCCACAATCCCATAAACCTTCAATTTACCTGCTTTTATTAAAATAAAGATGCTTCCTTAGGTGTCACCAGTGGAAGGCATAATTACAGCCTGGGGATGTTAATTCCCTTGCTCCTGATCTGCGATCGCTGCTCTGTGGGGCTCCTGTCCTCCCGGGAGGGAGCCTCGGAGAGGAGATGGCCAAGCACAGGGAGGGAGCCGGGATGAGAGGGTGCCAGGCCTGGGGGCTGGCAGGGAGACGCCCTGGAACCAGAGCCAGGGCCGGGCCTGGGGGAGGCGCCTCCTACAGCTGGTGCCTCCAGGGGTCCCCAGCCCCAGGGAGGGGCTGGGCCAAGTGGACTCCTGAGAGACCCGGGCAGCCTGGGGGAGTGCTTGACCCCGACCAGGGCAGAGCATCCTCAGCCACGCAGGAGCTGAGGTACGGCAGGATGTGGCCTGCTGCTTCCCCACTCCCACCCTGTCCCCTCAGTCTGTCTGCAGCACAACAGCAGGGGGACCCTCGTGAAACCTAACCGGAACCTCAGGCCTGCCCTCCCTCCGCCAGAAAGAGCCTCGGGGTGCTCTGGATACGGACTTTCACCTCGGCAATCTTGAGGTTTCAGTCCTGAGCCTCTTTCTGAGTACGTAATCCACTCGAGGTGAGTCCCTTTACCATCCGTAAAATGGGAATACAAATACCGTTACCTCACAGGAGTGACCCGGGGATTAACTGACCCAGGGTACGTAAGAGACAGAGGAAGGCACGGCGCATTTATTTATTTATTTTGCGGGTCTGGGGATGGAATTCTATCTCCAAGCGACACCCCTAGCTCTATTTTTTATTCTTTATTTTGGAACAGGGTCTCACTGAGTTGCAAAGGGCTTCACTAAGAAGCTGGGGCTGTCCTCGAACCACGATCCTCCTGTCTCAGCCTCCCAAATGCTGGGATTACAAGCCCAAGCCGCCACGCCCGGCTATTCTTTATTTTGAAACAGGGTCTCACTGAGTTCAAAGGGCCTCACGAAGGAAGTAGCCGAGGCTGGCTGCGATCCTCCTGTCAGCCTCCGGAATGCTGGGATTCCAAGCGTGCGCCACAGGCCCGCCTTAACGCGGGTGCTTTTCCACCCTTCGGTAGTGCCCGCTCTTCTGCACCACACCTCACGGCCGTTCGTGTTTAACTGGCTGTCCTAGTAGCAGGCTGCTGTCTTCTGCCCTGGTTGACAGGCTCAGGAGCCAGCATGGCCCGGCAGCATGACTCCTCCACAGTCACCGCTGGCAGATAAATGAGCCAGAGGACTGCTGGATTGCTAAGCATTTAACACACTGAGGGAAACTAAGCTGCTAAACAGAAGAGGATCCTAATAGACTCAAATCAGTCTTGGTGTCCGCCCCTCCCGGGCCCCCAGGAACCCCAGTGTCTTGTGGGTGCTCAGACAGAGAGCCCTTCCCTAGCAGACAGCGGGCAGAAAGGTCTGGAAAGGGTCATGCGGCAGGGCGGTTTCGTCATATCCTCTCCTAGAAGAGGGAACAGGCCTGAGCCTGCAACCCTCAGCAGGGCCCAGCCCAGGCCAGGGTGGGAGAGCGGTGTGAGGTGGCCGCCTTGCCCCCCACGCCCCGCTCTGGGTGGCGGGTCCTGGGATCAGGAGCGGGGGCTGGCAGGCCTGCGCTGCTGCCGATCTCTGGTCCCAGGCCTGTATATACACAGGGCCAGGAATGTTTATTTTTCCTTATTGACTCTCTCCAAATAAACCCCCGGCCAGCAGAAAGGGGCTCCCAGCAGCAGCTGTTTACCCAGTGTTTGTGATAAAGAGGCTTCTCCATGGCAACAGGTGGCTATGTGCAGCTGTGTAGGACCAGGGTGGCGCAGGCCACGGCCGAGCTGACTCACAGGGAAAGAGAGAGGCCGAGAAGGAGACCCATCAGGAGGCCAGGGCCGGGAAGTGAACTGAGGGAGGCCAGGAGGAAACCCCGGGAGGATTAGAGGGCTCTGCCAGCGGGTTCCTGGCGGGCCAGAGCAGGGCGAGACCATGGTGAGGCGCAGGGTGTGTGTGGGTCTCTGTGAGCGGGGCACCTGGCGAGAGTCGGCGGGCACCTGCTCAGCACAGACTCAAGTACCCCGGGAACAGTGCGAGTCTAAGTGACGGCGTGTTCAAGTCGTGCAGAGCGAGTCAGACGTGGTGGCGCACGCCTGCACCTGCAGTATCGGGAGGCTGAGACAGGAGGGTTGCAGGTTCAAGGCCAGCCTCAGCAACTTAGTAGAGAGACTCTCAAAAACCCAGCCAGACCCTGTTTCAAAATAAAGCAAAAGGGCTGGGGGTGTGGCTCAGAGGTAGAATGCCCTGGGTCCAGCGTGTGTGTGTATGTGTGCGCGTGTGTGCCTGCGTGTGTGATTGGCTGGTGGGCCAATCCTGTGGGCCCCAAGGGTCCACACAGCAAACCAAGTCAAAATTTATTTGTTTGTGTGCATGCCTTTCTTGAACGTCTAGCGTGCGTCAGGCGCTGCTCTAGTCCCTGGCGAGACTGGGGGACAGCTGGGAGATTACATTTTTGTCGAGGAGACAGAAGTCACATCGTTCAGTAGAGGAGCTTGGGCTGCCCTCACGCGGGCCCTGGGGCCCGGCGGCAGGGCCTGTGGCGGGGCGGCGGCGGCGGGGCCTCTGGTTCCGTGGCCCCACAGCACTGGTGCTGTTACTATTCTAATCCTCATTAGGCTCGCCCTTGCGCTCACACCCGCCGCGGGAGGAGGGCAGGATTGTGGAGCTGCCGTCAGCAGCGGGTGACGCCTCTGCAGTGGGCCTCGAATGGGATGTCACGGTTGCCTCTCCGTCCGTCTGTCCTGCGAGTTGTCGGCAGGCCCAGCAAGGATTCGCCTGTTTCCTCTAGGTTTGTGCCTGACACCAGCTAGTCCCTGAGGACTAGGAGCCCAGCCTCCGCCTCGTCCGTGCATCTTTGCGGCCAGGCGCCCTGACAGTGCTGGGTGCACCAGTGCCGCCTGACAGCAGGGTAGGAGAGGTTCAAAAACGAGCAGCCAGCTTGGTGGGCAGAGCGTGGCCTCGCGGTGGCCCCGAGGCCTGTGGGGGCAACGGGAGAGGAGGGGGCAAGCGCGACCAAAGGAACCTCCACAATCTGGCCCCAGCCAGGTGGACGCTTCCAGAGCCACATCCTTGAAACCCCCCTTGCAGACGCGTGCCTTCGTGCTAACCATGAGCGCCTCCTCCCAGGAGCACTGTCGGAGTGGCTGCAGCTGAGCGTGCAGTGACTCTGGGCAGGTCCTGGAGCTTCCCCGGGCCGCGGTTGCTCTCTCGGTAGCGGGGAGATTGCCAGGGCTTGGAGAGTGTTCACAGGGGATTTGCTGCGTGGACAGCGGGGCCCAGGGCAGGTGCCGTCGAGGTGTGAAGGGGCCGCTGCGTTCCTTTCCTCCCACAGGACGCCTGACCAGGTTGAGGCAGGATGAGGCCAAATGCCTGGCTCATGTCCCCCAGGGCTGGCCTGCCTTGCAGAAGAGACCCACGGGGCGGGGCAGCGGGTGGGCTCAGGCCCCCAAAACAGATCTCCGGGAAGAGGAGCTGAGCGCTGTCTGCCGGGGACGGGGCACTGGCAGGTTCACTTCCGGCCCCCAGTGATGCACACAGGGGAGACAGCTGGAGCACAGGGCCCTCAAAGTTTCCAGCACATTCCTGCTAAAATTAGCCCTGTCTTGCGTACGCAACTCTATATTTAAACTAGCGGGCTGTCAGAGGCACTGCGCTGTGCTGCCGGCGCGCAGCAGGCTGGGGCCCCGGGCGAGGCGTGCAGGTGGCATACCCGGGCACGGGCAGCCCGCCGCCACCCACGCCGGCCCGTGCACGGCTGCACAGGGTGCATATGCTTACAGGCGGGGTGTGGCTCCTAGGGCGTGCATCGGGACCCCAGAAGGACAGACAGACACACAAACAAGGGCGCAGATGCAGCCACGCGCAGAAGGGAGGTGGACAGGTAGAAGGAAGGCTCGGGGAGGAGAGGGACAAAGGAGAGGAGGCAGGGCGAGAGAGAGAGCGGGGCGATGGTTCGAGGTTGCACCCCTAGTCCAGGGTGGAGGGTGGGGTCTCGGGGAGCTCTGCCTGGCACCCTGCCCCCTGCTCTGGGGTGCGGAGCCAACTGAGGCCCTCCTCCCTGCCTGCTGCCCTCTCCAGGGGGAGCGCGGGCTGATAAGAAGCCAGCTCTTACCTGAGGCCCGGAACATTAACTTTGACACTGAAAAGAGGATATTTTATTACCCAGGAATATTCCTGCATCTCTTCAGAGATCTGGCTCCCGGCCCCCACCGCCAGCAGCAGGGCCTCTTCAGACAATGCAGAGGCCTCAGCCCCGCTGCCCTTGCCGGCCCGCCGAGCAGGCCCCAGGGAGGGGCACGGCCGCCTCTGTACGTGTGGGGGGCCTGCTCCCTCTCGCCTGCTGCTGCTGCTGTGTGTGTGTGTGTGTGTGTGTGTGTGTGTGTGTGTATGTGTGTGTGCCGGTGTGCACGTGTGCATGCTGGGGACAGGGGAGATGTCCCCCCCGGCCCTTCCCACAGCCCCAGTCTCTCTGGTTGCACACCTGCAGGGACCTATGGCACCATGGCCCACCCCTCTTAGGCTACTGAGGGGACAACTGGGTCTCACAGAAGGGGTGTGACCAGCTCAAGGTCACGACTGAGCTGGCCTGAATCCCGGCTCCATACCTTCCAAGTGCTTCTCTCTTCTCTGGAGCTAATTTCCTATATCCCTAGTGTGCACCTGCTTTTTTTTTTTTTTTGGTACTGGGAGTAGAACCCCCACAGGCAGTCTACCCTCTGAGCTCCACTCCCAGCCCGATTTTTTATTCTTTTTTTTTTTTTGGTGGTACTTGGGGTGGAACCCAGAGGCTTTCTACCTCCAGGCTATGCTCCCAGACCTATTTCATATTTTATTTGGAAACAGGGTCTCAGTAAGTTGCTGAGAGCCTCACTAAGTAGCTGAGACTGGCTTTGAACCTGTGTGATCCTCCTGTCTTAGCCTCCCAAGCGCGGGGATTACAAGCGTGCGCCACAACGCTCGGCTTTTATTCTTTATTTTGAAACAGGGTCTCACTAAGTTGCTGAGGGCCTCACAAGTTGCTGAGGCTGGTGGCGAACCTTCGATCCTCCAGTCTCAGCTTCCCAAATGCTGGGATTACAAGCATACACCATCATGCCTGGCTGTGCACCCGCTTCTGACGCTCCTTTTCTCAGAGCTCTGGCTCTGACCTTCAAGGTAAGGTCCTAGTTTTTCCGTCACTGTCCTGATTTTTAACACTGGTCACCATTCCAGGTCTAAACAGTTCTCCACTGTACAAGCCAGCTATGGTCGCACATGCCTGTAATCTCGGTACTTGGGAGGCTGAGACAGGAGGATCGCAGCCTTAGCTACTTAGTGAGGCCCTCTGCAACTTAGTGAGACCCTGTTTCAAAAATAAAGATTAAAAATAAGGCTGGAAGCTGGGCGTGGTGGTGCGCGCTTATAATCCCAGCATTTGGGAGGATGAGACAGGAAGATCACAGGTTTATGAACAGCCTCAGGTACTTAGTGAGGCCCTCTGCAACTTAGTGAGACCCTGTTTCAAAAATAAAGAATAGTACAGCTGGGCACGGTGGTACACACTTGTAAGCCCAGCATTCGGGAGGCTGAGACAGGAGGATCACACTTTGAGGACAGCCTCAGCTACTCAGTGAGGCTCTTTGCAACTCAGTGAGACTCTGTTTCAAAATAAAGAATAAAAAATAGGACTGAGGGTGTAGCTCAGAGGGTAAATGTCCATGGATTCTATCCCCAGTACCGCCAAAAAAAAAAAAAAAAAAAAAAAAGGATGGAGCTCAGAGGCCTCCAGGTTCAATCTTTAATACACACACACACACACACACACACAGAGAGAGAGAGAGAGAGAGAGAGAGAGAGAGAGAGAGGAACCTGGCAAAGGTGGCAGGTCCAGAGCCCAGCTTGGATACACACTCAGCCACACTTTGCTAATGGTAGACTCTGCCTGGCCCGCTCCCCACGGCACCAGCTCCTTCCGGTCACCCTGGGCCTCTGCCTGCACGCCGGCCCTCCTGACTCTTCCACGCTCCTAGTTGGCGTCTTCTTGGCTGCTGACTTTCAGCTCTGAGTTTCAGTCTTGACAGAGGCTGCGAGCCAACCAAGGTCAGGAGAAATCCATGCACGTGTTCTGAGAGCTTCCAGACTTGGGCTCTGGCCTGAGGCCTCCCATCCCGCCCTCTGCCTGGCTCCAGGCTGGGATTCCCATGACTCTGGCAGCTGGACCCTAGGGCCAGCCTCTAGCTTCTGGGGCCTCTGTGCAGCCCCCGTTTCGGGCAGCCGTAATCTCCACGTAGGGTACGGGTGGTACAATTCTTGCGGTTTACTCTGGATCCAGAAACCCTTAGTGAAATTACAGCTTTAATTAAATACAGCTGGCTGTACGTTATACTCTGTATAATTATCGTGTTATTATTATTATCACTTAGACAAAAGTTCAAACAAAGTTTATGGTAAATACTGTTTGACAGCAATCACTGTAAGAGCTGAGGGCTATTGGCTTGCCTGAGTGACGGGGAGTGGCCATGGCCACCTAAGAGGAGAGGACAGTAGGGGTCTCCTGGGGCGCGGGCCAACGCAGGCAGTCCTCGCCCATGTCTAGGCCCCAGTCCCCTCCCTGGCTAGCGAGGGGCTCATCTGTAAGTACTGATGATACCGGCCACCTGTCTGGTGCTGTTCTAGGTCTCGGAGCTCAATGGCCAAACCAAGCACTCTTGTAATCCCAGTACTTGGGAGGTTGAGACAGGAGGATCGCAGGTTCAAGGACAGCCTCAACAAGTTGTGGGACTCTTATCAACCTTGCGAGACACTGTTTCCAAATAAAATAGGGCTGGCGGTGGAGCTTGGAGGTAGAGTGCCTTTGAGTTCAATCCTCAGTTCTGCCCCCGTGGACTTGCTTTCTAGTCCAGAGAAGAGAGGCAAGGGATGCCTGCGTAGCCACAGCGTGCAGCACCGTGTCAGTAGGGAGGCGTTAGCCAAAGGAGAAAGGAAGCAGGCTCCGGAGAAGCAGGGACTCCGGGCGGTGCCGTCTCAGCAGTCACTCCAGTGACCCAGCCAGCTTCCAGAGGGTAAGCGGGTGGGGAGCGCTGCAGGCGGGGACAGGGGAGCACAGGCGACGTGGGAGCCCGATTGGCTTGCTGGGGTGCCTAGAAGGGCGGGGTAGGCAATGAGGTCGGAGGGCGAGCAGGCACAGAGTACTAGTCTAGGTATATGACTCCGGGGGGGTCTATCACTGAGCTACAACCCCAGCCCTTTTTATTCTATTTGGAGACAGGCGCTTGCCAGGTTGCCTGGGCTGGGTTCAGACTTGCCATCGTCCCGCCTCACCTCCATAAAGCTGGGATTGCAGGTGTGTGCCCCACACCGGGCTTCCTCGGAGGGGACTTTTGCTATTACCCAAAATGCAATGGGGTGCAATTATGGGGCTCAGAGAGGGGAGCGACCTCATGGTCTGATAGGATTAGATTCAAACTAGGGTCACCAAAGCTCCTTTTAACTCCTACTCTCCCTAGCAAGCCACCGTGGAGCTTCGTGGCTTAAAACGATGATTTAGTAGCTCTCCCAGTTCTGCGAGCCGGTTGGGCTCAGCCGTGTGGCTCTCCACTGGGACTGGAGTTGTTGGAAGGCGAGGCAGGACTGGGGGGCGTCCAGGCCGTCTGCTTCATCTCTCAGCCAGGGTGGAGGCAGCAGCCGGGGTGAGGCCAAATCTCTCTCCTGGTGGACTCCCACGTCGTGCTCCTTGGGCTTCCTCACTCCATGGCGGGCTAGGGTTGCTGGTTTCACACTCTGCCTGGCTATGAACATGTCAAGAGGCCACAGAACCTGGGCCGTTCCAGGTGTGTGTGTGTGTGTGGCTAGAAACGGAACCCCAGGCATTCTATCGCTGAGTTACACCCCCAGACCTATTTAATTTAATTTTTATGGTACTGAAGATTGAACCCAGGGGCATTCTACCCCCCAGCCACACCCCTAGCTCTATCTTATTATTTTATTTTGAAACAGGGCCTCAAGCTGGGTGTGGTGGCGCACGTGTCAGCATTCAGGAGGCTGAGACTAGTGGACCGCGGTTTGCGGATAGCCTCAGCTACTTAGTGAGGCCCTTTGCAACTCAGTGAGACCCTGTTTCAAAATAAAGAATAAAAAATAGGGCTGTGGGTGTAGATCAGAGGTAGAATGCTCCTGGGTCCCATCCCCAGTACTGAAAAAAAAAAAAAAAGGAAAAAAGAGAAAGAGGGCTCTAAGTTGTGGAGGGCCTCACTAAATTGCTGAGACTGGCCACAAACCTGTGATCTTCCTGTCTCAGACTTTCAACTACTAGGGTGCATCACAAGGCCTGGCTTTATTTTTTACTTATTTTTATATTTTTGCAGTACTGGAGATGGAACCCAGGGGCATTCTACCTCCGAGTGGCACCCCAGCCCTGTTTTTTATTCTTTATTTTGAAACAGAGTCTAAGTTGTAGAGTACCTCACTAAGTAGCTGAGGCTGTCCGCTAACTGTGGTCCTCCTGTCTCAGCCTCCCAAATGCTGGGATTACAAGCGTGCGCCACCATGCCTGGCTCTGGCTTTATTTTTTATTTTGAAACAGAGTCTTGCTAAGTTGCTGAGGCTGGCCTTGAACCTGTGATCCTCCTGTCTCAGCCTCCCAAATGCTGGGATTACAAGCATGTGTCACCATGCCTGGCTTTTTCCCCAGATTTAATATGCGAGGGGTCAGTTCTTGTCCATGGGAGCGTGAATCTGAGGAGGCGGGCTGAACGGCAAGGCTACCTTTGGAGATGGACGCCGTGGGCAGCCAGCAGAAAAGCCACAGAAGTGATCATCGCTGCTGCTGGTTGGGGCTTCCCGTGGGAAGGTCCCCATCTAATCTCCCCATCGAGCCTGTGAAGTAGGTGCTAGCGTCTCCCCCTTCCAGGTGGAGAATCTGGACACAGAGAGGTCAAATATCCTGCTCAAGGTCAAACTGGGATGAGCCGGCTGTCTGGCTCCGGAGTCCTTGCTCCTGCAGACTCCGGCTTCTCCAGCAGCTCAAAGAAAAGCCGGAGGCTGAGGGCCCTTCCCTGGTCTCCCGGACACCTGCCCCTCACGCTAGGCACGGTGACTGAATGCGCTGCTGGCTTGTTTAGCACGAGCGCAACTTCTCACGGTGGAAGGAGAGGGCTTTCTGAGGCCTTGCTCAGGCCTCCCCTCACAGCTCAGGGACGCTTCTGAACTGAAAGGGCTCTTCAGTAATAGCAAGTCTGGACTGTATGGGGACGGGAGATCTGAGGCCCAGGGAGAGGGAGGGACTGGCCCAGACTCACCACAGTCGCTCGGTAGTATTGGGGGTGGGGATCCAGAGCCTAGACTTTGCCCCGTGACCATTGGTGGGGCCCTCACCTGGTGGAAATTCCATGCACGGGGCAAGATGGAAGGTGGCCCCATCTGCTCCGAGCTCGGCCTGTGTGGTGTGCACAGCGGCAGGAGAGCGTGAGCTGGCACCACAGGGGGTGGAGGGCTCCTCAACCTGGCTGCAGGGACCTGAGCCCGTGACCTCGAGCATCCCACCCAGCCCCTGGGAGCTCCAGAGGAGACACAGGCAGCCCAGCCAGGAGGCTGCTGCGATGCCCAGTGACATTCTAGGAAAATGGGGTGTCTAAAGCTGGGCATGGCGGTAATCCCAGCATTCGGGAGGCCGAGACAGGAGGATCGCGGTTCGCAGACAGCCTCAGCTACTTAGTGAGGCCCTTTGCAACTCAGCGAGACCCTGTTTCAAAAAATAAAGAATAAAAAATGGGGCTGGCGGTGTAGCTCGGAGGTAGATTGCCCCTGGGTTCCATCCCCAGTACCGCAAAATAAATAAATAGATAAATAAATAAATAAATAAATAAATGAATAAAACAGAGCTGGGGCTGTCACTTGGAGGTACATTGCTTCTGGGTTCCATCTCCAGTACCCCAAATAAATAAATAAATAAATAAATAAATAAATAAGATGGGCTGGAGGGAACCAGGGCTGGCATGGGTTGGCACGGCAGTCCCTGGGCTTCTGGAAGGGCTCGGCCCCGCGCTGGCCAAGTCCAGCGTGACTTTAAAGTGGAAGGATGGCCGGGCTCCTGATGGGCGGCCGGCCAGCTGCGGCTGTCCTGTCCGGCAGCCGCTGTCCCTCACCTGGCCGGGAGCTCGGAGCAGGTTGCTGGCTGCTGCTGCTGACACTGGCAGCCCCCGCTCCCAGCTGATACCTCGTGGCAGCCACGCTCGCACAAATCTTTAATTGTTTAGTTTAAAGAACTGTGTTTTGACCGCGAGGGGATTTTGGCGGGAGCTCAAGAAGCGATAATGATATTTCGCTGCCAAGACGTCTCCCCGGCTCTCTGTGTGTTAATGTGCACTTTCGAGACGCCCCAATTAGCTGCATCAGCTCTGGGGAGGGAAGGGAGGAGAAGGCCGGGGGAGGCAGCGGCTGGCGGAGGTGCCCCATCCCCTCTAACAGACACGCGGGGGTGGGTGGCAAAGTTCTGAGGCTCAAGTGGAGAGGCGCCTCTTGCTTTGCGGGGGAGGGGACCCTGGGCAGACAAGGATGGGGGCGCTGCCCAGAGCCCCACTGGGCGCCTGCGGCCTGGGACATCCCCGTGGACCTGCTCCGCCTGCCCCCATGGGGTCTCCCGCCCGGCCCTGCCTCTGTGTCCACCTCTACACAGAGAGAGAAGTCAGCGGTGCAGACCTGGCTCTGCTTCGGGTCCTCACCCGGCCCGCAGCTGGCACTCTGGCCTCCTTCGGCTCTGCCCGGGCTTGCGGCCTCTTCAAAACAGGTACTCAGCCGGGGGTGGGGGCGCACGCTTGTCATCCCAGCATTTGGGAGGCTGAGATGGGAGGATCACAGTTCAAGGACAGCCTCAGCTACTTAGCGGGCCCTTTGCAACTCATTGAGACCCTGTTTCAAAATAAAGAATAAGAATAGTGCAGGAGGTGTAGCTCAGAGGTTGAATGCCCCTGGGTTCCATCCCCAGACCCGCAAAAAATTAAATAAAGAATAAAGCCAGGCTTGGTGGCACATGCTTGTAATCCCAGTACTTGGGAGGCTGAAACAGAAGGATCGTGGTTTGTGGTCAGCCTCAGCTACTTAGCAAGGCCCTCCGCAACTCAGTGAGACCCTGTTTCAAAATAGAGAATAAACAAAGAGGGCTGAGGGTGTGGTTTGTAGGTAGAATGGCCCTGGGTTCCATTCCCAGTACCACAAAAACAAAAACAAAAAAACAGGTACCCAACACTTGCTGTCCCCTCGCCCCAAAGGCTCTTCGCCAGGTACCTACCTGCCTCCCTTCCTGGAGTCCTTGGGCTTAGACTCCAAGTCACCTTTTCTGTAAAGCCATTTTTACTGATTTATCTGGTGCTAGGGACTGGATCCAGGGCCATGCTGCCTCAGAGCTACACCCCCAGCCCTTTTTAACCTGACCACCTCTCCCCCTAGTTATTTAATTTAACCTGTTTATTTGGTAGCAGGAGGGGTTGACTCCAGGAGCGCTCTACCACTGACCCACATCCCTAGCCCTTTTTATTTTTAAATTTTTATTTATTTATTTACTTTTTGTGGTGTTGGGGATGGAACCCAGGGGCATTGACCTCCGAGCTACACCCCCGCCCTATTTTTAATTCTTTATTTTGAAACAGGGTCTCACTAAGTTGTGGAGGGCCTCACTAAGTAGCTGAGGCTGTCCGCGAACCGTGATCCTCTGGTCTCAGCCTCCCAAGTGCTGGGACCTTGTTATTTTTTGCGTCAGGGTCTCACTAAGTTGCCCAGGCTGTCCTCAAACCTGTGATCCTCCTGCCTCAGTCTCCGGGTGTGCTTTACTTGCTTATCTTAGTATTTAGTACTTACCTATTTAAAGATCCCTCCACTGGGCCCAAGGGTGGACTTTTGCTGCCTACTCACGCTCATTCCAGCGAGCAGAGGGAAGTGGGGAGGTGGGAGGCGTGCCCACCATTCCCTGCGCCCCCTGCCTGCTCTTCCCCACCCTGGCCCTCAGCCTTGGCTCTCTGTGGGCTGACTCAGCCCTGATTCAGCGGGCAGCCCTGACCTTCGCCCCTGCTCTTAGCCCCCCATAACATCTCTCCATCCGTGGCCTCCTTCTCAATTAAACGTGCACCAGCACGCTTGTAATCCCAGGACTTCGGAAGCTGAGACAGGAGGATCATGGTTCAAGGACAGCCTCAACTACTTACTTAGCAACTCGTGAGTCTTTGTTTTAAAACAAAGAACACAAAATAGGGCGTTAGAATGCCCCTGGGTCCATCCCCAGTACTGCCCAAAACAAAACAAACAAAGAAACAAAAAAACACCTCAGCCCTGAGACATTGCCAAGCTTTGAGATTCCACCTCCACCCTGGGCCCGGGCCAAGGGGACCCTGCAAGGCCTGGGGTGCTGCCAGTGCCCAGGTGGCGCCAGGGCGCTGCGCCTCCGCCGAGAGGACCCCAGAGTGCGCAGGACCGCCGCCTGGCCTGCTGGACGTCCCGCTCCGTCTGCTCCCAGCTCCAGCACCAAATGACTTTAACACATGCCGAGCGCACACACACACACACACACACACACACACACACACACACGTGCGCGCTCCAACTCAGAAGCCGCCAGACACACACACACACACACACACACACACACACTAACTCAGAAGCCTCCAGACACACACACACACACACACACACACACACACTAACTCAGAAGCCTCCAGACACACACACACACACACACTAACTCAGAAGCCTCCAGACACACACACACACACACACACACACACACACACACTCCAACTCAGAAGCCTACACACACACACACACACACACACACACACACACACTCCAGCTCATATGCTTGCAGGGTGGCAAGCTCCTGGGGGCAAGAGAGAGCAGAGGCTTGCTTTAAAGTGACATGTCCGCCCCAGCGCCCGGCCAGGACCCCAGAGCAGGCTGCAGGGACCCCAGCCTCCTGCAGCCTCCCTGCCTGGACCCTCGGCGCTCGGGTTGCAGGACGTGAAGACAGGAAGATTGAGGGGAGCTGCGGCGCTCAGCGGCCCACCGCCTTTGAAACCCGAGTCCGGGCCGGCGCGGGTGAATTATCGCCCCTCAGCCGACTTCCAAGGCCCGGCCGCCCTCCCCCGCCGGCTCCTGTTTCTCCAGGTGCTGGGGTGTTTTGCTACGTGTTAATTTGCCCCAGTTGACGCGCCCATTCCTGGCCCCGGCCCCCCAAGGGGAGCTCAGCCCGCCCCAGCGTCCATCCGGAGGGCCTCGCTGGGGAGGGTGGGCACAGCGCACAGAGGCACAGTGTCCTCGGGCCACGGCCTCCCCCACCCGCGGCCTGCGCCCTCCCTCCCACCCCAGCCACCTCCAGGCAGCCCGCCCAGGTTGCCCAGCCCCCAGACTCTGCCTTTCCTGCCCAAGGCCACACAGCCCCGAAAAGCCAGCTCGGGGTGTGAGCTGAGATTTCCCCAGCCCAGTGTCCCTGGGGGAGGCTCAGAGGAGACCACCACCAGCCTGACTCTGCCCTCTGCCCTGGTGCGCCTGGCTTCCCCTGCGCCCTCCAGGCCACGCTGGGGCCGGGGTCAATCCTGTCAACCCTCAGGGGTGTGTGTGGGGCGTTTCTCACCTCCTGCGCCTCCACTTCCCCTGCCCACGTGTCTGAGGCCCAAGGAGGGCGAGTTCCTGCAGGCTGGTGGGGGGAGGCTCCCATGGCATGGGCTGCCAGAAGCCCCACTGCCCAGGGTCTCCAGGTCACAGGGCCCTGCCCACTGACTGCAGGAGCGAACCAGGAGGCTGGTGTGGGATGGTTCCAGAGTCCTCCCGACCAGTCCTCCTCCCCCTGGCTCCCAGGCCTCTTCCTCCCAACTCCCGGCCCCTCCTTCCTTCTTTTCTTTTTATTTATATTTTATTTTATATTTTGTGGTTTTGGGGATGGAACCCAGGGGCATTCTACCTCTGAGCGACACTCCCAGCCCAATTTTTTATTCTTTCTTTTTTTTTTTTTTTTTTTTTGCGGTCGGTTCTGGGGATGGAACCCAGGGGTATTCTATCTCTGAGCTACACCCCCAGCCCTATTTTTAAATTTTTTATTTTGAAATAGGGTCTCACTGAGTTGCAAAGGGCCTCACTAAGTAGTAGCTGAGGCTGGCCACGAACCACAATCCTCCTGTCTCAGCCTCCCAAATGCTGGGATTACAAGCGTACGCCATGACAACTGGATTTCTTTCTTTCTTTTTAATTTAATTTAATTTAATTAATTAATTTTTTTGGCAGTGGAGATTGAACCCAGGGGTCTTCTACCTTTGAGCTACATGCCCAGCCTTTTTTTTTTTTATTTATTTTTTTTATGGTACTGGGGATGGAACCAAGAGGTTCTATCCAAGCTCCACCCCCAGCCTATTTTTTATTCTTTAGTTTGAAACAGGGTCTCACTGAGCTGCAAAGGGCCTCTCTAAGTAGATGAGGCTGTCCGCGAACCACGATCCTCCTGTCTCAACCTCCCAAATGCTGGGATTACAAGCGTGCGCCACCATGCCCGGCTCCCAGCCTTTTTAGTAATGATTTTTGTTTTTGAAACAGGTTCTTATTAAGTTGCTGACGCCCTGTTTAATGAAGGGTCTTTAAATCCAAGGGGTCCAGCTGGGGACGGTGGTGCACGCTTGTCATCCCAACATTCGGGAGGCTGAGACAGGAGGGTAGGAGTTCGAGACCAGCCTCAGCTTCTTAGTAAGGCCCCCTGCAACTTAGTGAGACCCTGTTTTAAAATACAAAATTAAAAATAGGGCTGGAGGGTGTAGCTTGGAGGTAGAATGTCCCTGGGTTCAATCTCTAGTACTGAAAAAAAAAAAAAAATCTTGGGCATGATGGCGCACGCCTGTAATCCCAGCACTTGGGAGGCTGAGACACGAGGATTACAGGTTGAAGGCCAGCATTAGCAATTAGCATGGCTGTTTCAAAATAAACAGGAGCCAGGTGTGGTGGTGCATGCCTGTAGTCCTGGTATTCGGAAGGCTGAGACAGGAGGATTGCAGGATCGAGATCAGAACCAGCCTCAGCAATTAGCGAGCCTCTCAGCAACCTAGTGGAACCCATTTCAAAATAAAAAGGGCTAGGGTAAGCCGGGCATGGTGGCACACGCTTGTTATCCCAATGCTTGGGAGGCTGAGACCGGAGGATCGTGGTTCGTGGACAGCCTCAGCTACTTAGTGAGTTCCTCTGCAATTCAGTGAGACCCCGTTTCAAAATAAAGAATAAAAAAAACTGGGCTGGGGATGTTGCTCAGAGGTAGAATGCCCCTGGGTTCCATCCCCAGTACCGTAAAAAGAGAGGGTTGCTGGGCACGTAGCTCACTGGTAGAGTGCCCCTGGGTTCAATCCCCAGTGCCAGGAAAAAATATATACAGTTTTAAAATAAAAAGACAGCCGGGCGTGGTGGCGCACGCTTGTAATCCCAGCATTCGGGAGGCTGAGACTGGAGGATCGCGGTTCCCGGACAGACTCAGCTACTTAGTGAGGCCCTCTGCAACTCAGTGAGACCCGGTTTCAAAATAATGAATAAAAAATAGGGCAGGGGGTGTAGCTCGGAGGTCTAATGCCCCTGGGTTCCATCCCCAGACCTGCAAAATAAATAAATAAATAAACAAATATAAATAAATAAATAAAATAAAATAAAAAGACGTAGGGACAGGCAGGGAGGAGGGACAGGCAGATGAGCACATCGGAATCAGGGACACCAGGAAGACACTGAGAGCAAACAGGCTTGGTACTGAGAGAGAAATGAGAAAAGCTGAGACAGGCGCGCAGGCAGGCGGACGCTGGAAACTGCAGAGAGAGAGGAACAGGGAGGAAAAGCCAGAGGTTTAGTGACAGAAGGATTCCCTGGGGACAGCGACAGGGAAAGGCTCAGGGGAAAAAAAAAACGGCACAGTTGCCGGGAAGATCTCAGCTGTCAACTGAAGCTCCCCTCGCCCAGCCCTGTCTGGACACTCCCGGGCTCTCCCGGGACCCGTCGGGCCAGGGTGATGGTGTTAGGTCTCTCTCTGACCACCGGAGGAGAGCTGCGCCTGCCTGAGCGTGGGAGCCGCTGCAGGGCTGAGCTACGGCCGGGGGCCGCGGGCGCCAAGAGGGGCTGTGGCCAGATCGGGGTGCTGCCCACGGGCCCTGACCTGGGCTCCAGGCTGGAGCTCGGCCACCGCCCAGCCTGCGGCCGGGAGGATGCTGGGAGCAGACACTCTCCTTCCTCCCCTCGACCTCCATCTCCCCTGGTACCTCTCCTGCCGGAGCCAAGGCACCGAGGTCAGGATGGGCGCAGGATGCCCGCCTCCCAGGGCAGGATGGGCGCAGGATGCCCGCCTCCCAGGGCAGGGAGGGTGGGTGGGTGAGACGCGGGCGCTGCCGCGGGGCTCTGGGGCTACTGGGAGCCGCAGCTCGGTGCTGTCTTGCCTCTCTCAGCTCAGCGGCCTCTTTTGTCAACTCTGGGTAGAACCTGCCACCTTCCTAGCACTGCCGATAGCACACAGCTCGGGGAGGTGCCCCGCCGTGGGCTGGCGGGGCAGAAAAGGATTCGTTTTCTTTTTTCTTTTTCTTTTTTGATGCTGGAGATTGAATCCAGGGACACTCTACCTCCGAGCTACACCTCAGCCCTATTCTTTATTCTTTATTTTGAAACAGGGTCTCACTGAGTTGCAGAGGGCTTCATTAAGTAGCTGAGGCTGGCCATGAACTGCCATTCTCCTGTCTCAGCCTCCCAAGTGCTGGGATTACAAATGTGCGCCACCACTCCCAGTTTTTTTTTTTTTTTTTTTTTTTTTGGTGGTACTGGGGTTCCTGGAAGCCCTTCTACCTCCGGGCTACACTCCCAGACCTATTTTATATTTCTGAAACAGGGTCTCTTACACCAGCGCGGCTGGCTTCGAACCTGCGTGATCCTCCTGTCTCCGCCTCCCAAGCGCGGGGATGACAAGCGTGCGCCACCATGCCCGGCCTTTTTTTTTTTCTTTTTAAATTTTAAAACAGGGTCTTCTCAGGTTGCTGAGTCTCACTAAATTGCTGAGGCTGGCCTCAAACCTGCAATCCTCCTGTCTCAGACTCCCAAGGAACTGGGATTATAGGAGTGAGCCCTAGCTCCTTTTTTTTTTTTTTTTTTTTTTTTGCGGTACAGGGGCTTTCTACCTTCGAGCTATACTCCCAGACCTATTTTATTTTATTTTATTTTTTGATGGTACTGGGGTTCCTGGAAGCCCTTCTACCTCCGGGCTACACTCCTAGATCTATTTTTTACATTTTTATTTGGAAACAGGGTCTCCTAAGCCAGCGCGCGCGGCTGGCTTCGAACCCGCGCGATCCTCCCGTCTCTGCCTCCCAAGCGCGGGGATGACAAGCGTGCGCCACCACGCCCGGCCTAATCGCGTTGCTTTTTATGGTCTGTGTAGGTTTCTTCTGGTCTCTAGGCTCAATCTTGGCTAGCTGTGTGTGTGTGGAAGTTTATCTCATCCTTCTAGATCTTTGCAGTTCATTGGAGTGTTTGTTTTTTAAAGTAGTCCATCCTGATCCTCTGGGTTTCTGTAATGTCTGTGGTGATAACTCCTTTTTCACTTTCAGTTTTAATAATTTGGGTGTTTTCTTCTTCTTTTTTTTTTGGCTACTTTGGTTAAGAGTTTGTTAATCTTGTTTCTCTTTTCAAAGAACCGTCTCTTAGTTACAGTGATCATTTGTGTTTTGTGTGTGTGTGTGGGGGGGTACCGGGGATGGAACCCAGGGGCATTCTCCCTCTGAGCTACACCCCAGCACTAATTTTTATTCTTTATTTTGAAACAGGGTGTCACTGAGTCACAAAGGGCCTCACTAAGTAGCTGAGGATTACAGTGAGTGCCAGCTGGGCGTGGTGGCGTACGCTTGTAATCCCAGCATTCGGGAGGCTGAAATGTGAGGATTGCAGTTCGCAGACAGCCTCAGCTACTACTTAGTGAGGCCCTTTGCAACTCATTGAGACTCTTTTTTTTTTTTTTTAAAAAAAAAAGAATAAAAAATTAGGGCTGGGGATATAGCTTGGAGGTAGAATGCCCCTGGGTTCCATCCCCAGTACCACAAAACAAGTGAGTGCCACCACCATGCTTGAAAAATGTATTGCATTCCTGTGTTGTTACCGCCTCAGCTCCAGTCTGAGAGCAACGGGAAGCACAACCTCCTCTTTGACCCCCAGATTCTCAATTGTGCCCCACAGCACGGCATTCAAATTAGATCTCGAAGCCGGGCCTGGTGGCACACACTTGTAATCTCAGGCCGAGACAGGAGGATCACGGTTCGCGGCCAGCCTCAGCTACTTAGTGAGGCCCTATGCAACTCAGTGAGACCTTGTTTCAAGATAAATAATAATAATAATAATAATAATAATAATAATAAATAAAAGAAATAGGGCTGGGAGTGTAGCTCAGAGATAGAATGCTCCTGGGTTCCATCTCCAGAAACACCAAAAAAAAAAAAAAAAAAAATAGATCTCCATAACACAATTGGCTACAGACTGGGTGTAAAGGAGGTGGTGGAAATTCAAGGGAAGAAGACGCCCAAATATTTGCACACTACAGGCCTTGGGAAGGAGAGTTAGCCGAGGTGAAGGTGCTTGTCTCAGTCTTGACCGTTGTGTGCTTAGCCACCTGCCTCTAGCATGAAGTCCCCCTGGGACTCAGAAAGGCACCCAGAGGTGAGAGCAAATCTTTGCTGTGCCATTGGCACAAGGTAACTTCACTACTCTGAACTCGGGTGTCCCTGTCCATAAAAATCAGACACCTTAAGCCGGGCGTGGTGGTGCACGCTGGTAATCCCCGCGCTCGGGAGGCGGAGACAGGAGGATCGCACAGGTTCGAAGCCAGCCTCAGCTACTGAGTGAGGCTCTCAGCAACTTAGTGAGATCCCGTTTCCAAATAAAGTATAAAACAGGTCTGGGAATACAGCCCAGAGGTAGAAAGCCTCTGGGTTCCACCCCCAGCACCACACACACACACACACACACACACACACACACACACAAAATCAGACATCTTTCCAACCTTTGGGGGCTGGTGTGAAGATTAAATGAAATAAGGTGTCTTTGAATGCCTGAAATTTCACCTTCCTCTCTTTTGCAACAGAAGAAAGAGGGAGACCGGTGGCTGGCCTAACAAAAATATTTATTTTGAAACAAGGCAGGGCAAGGGGCCTTCACAGGCCCCTGGGGCAGGTTGGCCTCTGAGGGCTGAGCCCTTGCTGGGGCTTTGATTGTGATTGGGGGCCACACTGCCACCGGGGGCTGCCCCAAGGCCTGGGAAGCTGGGGGTCTCTTAAGGAAGACGTGGGGCCAGGCACGGGGGTGGGGCTTCGGCTCTGTGTTGAGGGCTTCCTGCAGCAGGCCGACTGAGGCTGGAGCTCCACAGAGGTGGGCTCCTTCTTGGGCTGCAAGTATGGCAACGTTTGAGGGGTGGACCTGGTGGCCAGGGTGGGCTGGGGGCAGACGGTCACCTTCATCCCGGGACTGCCCTCGCAGGGCCCGGGAAGCGGGGGCAGAGAGAAGTCCAAGTCTTCCCACCCTGGGCCCTGCTCCTGGGAGGACATGGGCCAGGCCACCAAGCCCCACACAGACTGAGCAGAGGGGGAGGGAGAACGGGGTCAGGGAGGGGAGGGGCCAGAGAGGCCGCAGAGGCAGAGATGGGCACAGAGGGGCGGCCACCGAGGGGCGGATGCCAGGGCAGAGCCAGCCGTGGAGAGATGGCAAACCGGGTGGAGGGCCTCACATATACCCCATTCCTCCTCCTCCTCCTCCTCCTCCTCCTCCTCCTCCTCCTCCTCCTCCTCCTCCTCCTCCTCCTCCGCTCTGTCCCAAATGTATTCTTCTGCCGCTGAGATCTCAGACGCGGGTTTGGGGTTGGAGTTCGCCCACCTTTTAAAACAAACAAATAAATAGTGGTGAGGGGGGCCTCAGACCACAAGGGGGTTGAGAGTAGAGTCCGGGTTGGGGAAGCGGCCGGACGCCCCTCTCCCAGCTAGCTCCAGCATCCCGGATCCTGCCTCAGGCCTGCCTGGTCTGAGCTGTGATACTTGGCCCCTGCCCCCGGCCCGCAGTCCCAGCCTACCCTTTCTGGAGTGGGAGAAGGGGAGGGCACTGTGCCTCATCTCGGCCCTTCAAGGTCCAGAAGGAAATTAGCGCCAAAGAACCAGCCACACCTGCACACCCACTGTGACATCACCCGGGTGAGCCTTGGCCCAAGGGCCGTTGTGGCTTCAGCAAACCCGTTGTGGGTGAGCTCCCTGGGAAGCGCCCGCAGCCATCTGGCGGGGCCCTTCCTTCCTCTGAAGCCGGAGGCAGTCACCCTCCTTCCTGGCGGCTCTGGGTAGGAGGGGTCAGGACTGGACTTTGGCAGGGAATGGGCAGGAAGGGGCATCCTTTGTAGCCCCTGGCCCAGGCCAGAGCTCACTGTGCAGAGTGGGAGAGAGAGGGCCGCCCTAAGCAGTAGACTGAGAAGCCAGACATCTACCATGAGTCTAGGGAGGGCCAGGCTCTCCAGGTGCTGACTGGCTCCTACACCTCCCGCCACCAGTCTGCCCTTCTCAACAAGGGCCCCTCCCAGGAGGCTGTCCTCCTGTCTGGCCTGGCAGAGGGTCCTTCCTCTTTTTTTTTTTTTTTTTTTTTTTTGCAGTACTGGGGATGAAACCCAGGGGCATTCTACCTCCAAGCTACACCCCCAGCCCTAATTTCAAGTCTTTATTTTATTTTATTTCATTTTATTTTTTGTGGTACTAGTGGTGAAACCCAGTGGCTTTCTACCTCTGGGCTATACTCTCAGACCTACTTTATACTTTATTTGGAAACAGGGTCTCACTAAGTTGCTGAGAGCCTCACTCGGTAGCTGAGGCTGGCTTCGAACCTGTGAGATCCTCCTGTCTCAGCCTCCCAAGAGCGGGGATTACAAGCATGCGCCACCATGTCCGGCTTCTAGTCTTTATTTTGAAACAGGGTCTCGCTGAGTTGAAAAGGGCCTCACTAAGTAGATGAGGCTGTCGGCGAACTGCTATCCTCCTGTCTCAGCCTGCCGGATGCTGGGATCACAAGTGTTCGCCACCACAACCCGCTTCTTCTTCTGATCATATTTCCATCCAGGTAGACAAGAAATTTCTACACTACCAGAATTCAAGCAGACTATATACAACAAGGACCTATATTTGTATAGTAATGTAACTGGAATCCTAGGGCTGGAATTGATTTCTGAGCACAAAAACCAAGGAGGGTAGAATACAGAAGTCCTTTTGGCATCGCTGCTGGAGAGGGAGCCTCTAGCCTGAGCCGGGATACTTGTAGTGACCGGAAGCTCACTAACTGACAGGCTGCCCACTCTGGGGTAAAATAACTTCTGAACCACTAGACATGCCTAATATTCCTAATAAAAAAAAATAAGATAAAATCCGTTTTATTGAACCACAACCTGCACTCTTGGGTTGTTGGTGTGTGTGTGTGTGTGTGTGTGTGTGTGTGTGTGTGTGTGTAGGCACATGCACACCCTCTTGGACGCACATGGAGGATGCATGGCTAAGCACACAAACACTTTTTTTGTTTTAATATATATATATTTTTATTGGTGCATTGTAGTCAGACATCACAATGGAATACAAGACTTGTGAGGATATACAAGCACACATCATCCAATTAGCCTTTATCCAATCCCCATCCCCCTCCCTCCCCCTCCCTCGATCCCATGCTTGATTGGTAATTAACTTTGATACATTTGTTTACATATATCATGAGTTTTAAAGAGATTCCATCCTCCCCCGTCCCATCCCCTCTGATTGGTCACCTTAATTGCTCCTCTATAGGGCCCTTTCTTCAGCTAGATCCCCTCCTATTACCTATTTCTTCCTAGTTTTTGCATATTAGGGAAAGCATCTGTTTTTTTCTGTGATATTTCTCTGTATATGCCACATTGCAAGTTCCGATCCCGCTCTTAATGGCTGCGGCACTGGCCTGGCCACCCGACAGACTCTGATGCCGGCCTCACTGGCTCCAGCACCGGCCTTGCCTCATGGCAGGCCCCCATCCCGGCCTCGCTGGCCCCAGCACCAGCCTCACCCCTGGGCAGGCTCCGATCCTGGCCTCACTGGCCCCGGCACCGGCCTCATCCCTCAACAGGCTCTGATCCCGGCCTCGGAGACCCCAGCACTGGCCTAGCCTCATTTTTGGAGAAAGAAGTTGTGGTGATGGTTTTTGCCAAAACTACTTACCCTGCCTTAGTTTAGTCCCCTGGGTTAGTCCAAGTGTGGCAGGATGGCGGGGCTGTCTGTCAGGAGCCCCTTAATCCTTGAGGTGAAGGGCCTTGCATCCAGGGCAAGGAAGTGGCCTGAACAAAGCTTAGCAGGATAGCAGGAGCCGGGCGGAGGGGGGGGAGGACGGAAGACCTGGGGAAGTCAAGGGCATTAAGGAAACCTACATCTCTCCCACGCACAGAAACCCCCAAAGGAAGGCTTTGCCTCCCTGGCTACCCTGGGTAAGTGGCTTGGTCTCCTGGAGCCTTGGTATCTTCACCTGGGAAGTGCGGATAATTAGTGCCGCTTCCTAGGCTCGTAGAGATAGATGCAGGGGCACTAATCACGAGCGTGCCGGGCACAGAGCAGCACTCAGTACAGTTCAGCGATCACCTATTAGATGCCCTCTGGCATGACAAATCATGTGTTATTACTTCTTTCCTGAGCCTACCTCTCCTGTCTGGGTGCCTGTTCTGCGGCTGCTTGTACTGAGTCCCTCCCTCCCCATGGGTGGTTCCCCTCATCTCGGCTCAGTGGCTGTGGAGCAGGCGGAGGCTGCTCACCATTACTCAGGGTTTCCAAGGCCCTGGTTGGGGCTCCCTCCTCTTCCTTCCCCGGGGAGGGACAGGAAGTGGGTACGTTTGCCGAGGGAGGAATCCTTCCACTACTGTGCCCAAGTCTGCATCCAGCTAGGCCCCTCTGCACGGACCACCAGCTACGGCCTGCCCTTCCTTCTAGCCCTAGGCGGTCCCCGACAGCCTGGGAAATCTCTTCCCTTTTCTGGTCTGTTTGCTCCCCTGATAAAAAGAGGAGATCAAGAATGACACTTTCAGCCAGGCGTGGTGGTACACACCTGCAATTCCAGTACTTGGGAGGCTGAGACAGGAAGATTGTAGGTTCGAGGCCAGCTCAGACCCTCAGCAGCTAGCTTACTAGGTTTCCAAACAACAACAACAACAACAACACAAAAAAATACAAAGGCTTGGGGGTGTATCTTGGAGGGAGAACGCTTATGAGTTCAATCCAAAGTCATACACACACACATGAATTGCAATTTCAAATATTATAATTCTGGTATTTGGGAGGCGGAGACAGGAGGATTGCAGGTTTGAGGCCAGCTTCAGCAGTTGAGATCCAGCAATCTAGTGAGACCTTTTTCCAAAATAAAGAATAATAATCTTCTTAAAAGGGCTGGGTTGTATCTCAGAAGTACAGTGCCCCTGGGCTAAATCCCTACTAACAATAACAACAACAAAAACAAAATGTACAATTTCCTGATTTAATGATAGAAGTTGTTGTAAGATGGGGAAAGAGGAGAAGGCTAAGAAACTGGGGGGTTTTACCCTGTGGTGTCCAGGCACGGTTCTTTAAAGGAAAGCGGCGGCGGCGGCGCGGGGGTGGGTATTTTCTGAAGGACACTCCCCAGCTCCCCGCGTGAGACCCGTCTGACCAGCTCTCGCTGCCCTTCTGACAACACACCCTCCCTCGGCCCTGCTTTCCTGGTCCCAGGCCGGCCCCTTCCAGGGCTTTAACTCTGTTTACAGAAGTGGGAACTTGCATGATGGAAATAACCCCAGCCGGACTGCGATTTGACTGCGCTTGGCGCGGGGCTCGGAAAAAGCGGCTGCATAGCCAATTACTGGAATTTCTTAAACACAAATAATATTTGTGGGATCAGCGGGCTGGCGCGGGGCCTCCGCCCACAGACAAGCTGCGATTGTGCTGCGGGCCGGGCCGGGCCGGGCGGGGATGGGGATGCGGATGCGGATGGGGATGCGGATGGGGATGGGGATGCGGATGGGGATGGGGATGCGGATGGGGATGGGGATGGGGATGGGGATGCGGATGGGGATGCGGATGCGGATGCGGATGCGGATGGGGATGCGGATGGGGATGGGGATGGGGATGGGGATGCGGATGGGGATGGGGATGGGGATGGGGATGCGGATGGGGATGGGGATGGGGATGCGGATGGGGATGGGGATGGGGATGCGGATGCGGATGGGGATGGGGATGGGGATGGGGATGCGGATGGGGATGGGGATGGGGATGGGGATGCGGATGGGGATGGGGATGCGGATGGGGATGGGGATGCGGATGCGGATGGGGATGGGGATGGGGATGCAGATGCGGATGGGGATGGGGATGGGGATGCGGATGCGGATGCGGATGGGGATGGGGATGCGGATGGGGATGGGGATGCGGATGCGGATGGGGATGGGGATGCAGATGCGGATGGGGATGGGGATGGGGATGCGGATGGGGATGGGGATGCGGATGGGGATGGGGATGCGGTGCGGATGGGGATGCGGATGGGGATGCGGGTGCGGATGCGGGTGCGGGTGCGGGTGCGGATGCGGCGGGGATGCCGCTGGACCGGGCGCGCAGGTGCAGCGCGGGGCTGGGCTGGGCCCCACCGGCAGGGGGCGCCGGCGAGGCGCGGGCTCACCTGCAGCGCCCACCTGGAAGCGGTTAGCGCGGCGGCCGCCCGCCGAGCCCGGCCCGCGCCCCGCGCCCCGGCGTGGTCTCCGGAAGGCCGGCTTCCCGGGACGGCCCGAGGGCCGGAGCAGGGCGGGCGCGGCCCGGGCTCGGAGCATCGCCGCCCAGGGTCCCCACGGGGCGCCCCGCGGCCGGCCTCCCCGCCAGCCGCCCAGCGCGCACAGGGTTAAGCAGGAGCAGGTGTGCCGCCAGAGGCCGGACCGGCCCTCTCCCCGCGCCCGGCCGGCCTCCCCCTCCTCCGCCCACCCGCTCAGAACCCAGCAGCCCCGAATAAAAGTGCCATTGTTACGGCCTCTCCCCGCCCCCGCCGCGGCCGCCACCTGGAGCGGAGCCCGGTCCCCTCTTCACCTGCCCGGGGCGGGCGGGGCGGGGGCCTGGCCGGGACTTCCGCTCCCGCCCCCTCGCCCGGGCCTCCCGCTGACCCCGACCCCGGGCGCCCCCTGCCGCCCCTCCCGCCGGCCCCACCTCCCCCTCCGCCAGCTTTCCCAGACTGGGCAGGACTTGAGGCTGGAGGCGCCCAGGACCGTGCCAGGCGGTGAATGGGCAGCTTTATTTACTATTTATTTTTCAGGTGAGGTTGGCAAAACCCAGGAGCGCCCCACCACTGAAGTACACCCCGGCCCTTTTTAGTTTTACTTTGAAACAGGGTCTCGCTAAATTGCTGAGGCTGGCCTCCAACTTGAAACCTTCCCGTTCAGCCTCCCAGGGACGGACATTACAGGCCTGTGCCACCACCCCCGGTTAACTGTTGCTTTAAAAAAAAAATTCTTTTCCAGCGAGAGTGATAAATCCTTATTTACAGAGGAGGAAACTGAACGAGAAGGAGAGGTGAAATATGGAGCCTGGTTGGGCAGGGCCGGCCAACGTGGCTTTGCAGCCCTCAGGTCCGAGGTCTCCAGTGCTCCTTTGATGGACAAGCAGTGGGGGTGGGGCGGAGACGGGAGTCCGCCGGGCCTTGGGCTAACTGGATCGGGAGCAGTTACCCCTCCCTTTGAGTTCTTCCAACATAGGGTTCCTGAGTCCTAGGGGCTGGGGACCCGGGGTGGGGACTCCGTGCTGCTGCGTTAGACAGCCCGGGCCTGTCGAGGGGAGGAGAAAGATTTCCCTTTAGCCACTGCTTCTCCCTGCCGGCCCCCAGGAGGATGAACTGCGAGGTTAAGTAAATATCTGACGGCGGCTCCAGGAAACGAGTCAAGACCATTGCGGAGAGAAGAAACCCAGACCCGGGGCAGATCCGCCCCAGGGTCTCAGCAGCGTCGGCTCCGGCGTCCTCGGCCCAGGCAGCCCCTCTCCTCTGACCTCGCAGCCCAGCGGGGGCACCAGCCTGGGTTACCGTATTTCCTCTGCTGGTGCCCTAGGTTTTGAGCACAGGTATTCAGCAACTCCAGTCGCTGGAGGAAAAGCTGTTTTGGAAGTCGGGGGGGCTTGAAATTTCTATTTTTTTCCCCTTGGCTTCATCATTAATCTCTCTTCTCTCTTCTCCTGATTTAAGGGCAGACCCTTAAATCAAACAACCTAAGTCCACTTGGACCTCTATCTGGTAGGCATCCCAAACCCCCCTTGCACGACTTTGAAATCCTGACCCCTCCCAACTCAGCCCTGCACCTGTCCATCCCCATCCTCTTCATCGTAGCCAAGGGCAACTCCATCTTCCAGGTCTCCGGAAAGAAAGTGGCGGGCGGGGGGAGGGGGAGAAAGTGGCGGCCGTTCCCAGCTCCTCTCTGTCTGCCATCACTTGTCCAAATGCCTTAGCAAGTTCTGTTTATTTTGTCTTCCAAGTATGTCCGGAAACCACTGCTATTCACTGCTCCCTACTTAGCTCAAGGTTCCCAGCCTCCTCCTCTCCTCCTCCTCCCCTCCTCCTCCTTCTCCTCCTCCTCTTTTTCTCGCTGGGTTATTGCGACATCTCCTAACTTGTCCCTGGCCACCTCCTGCTTCTCTTAGTCCCTCCGCCGAGCAAACTAAAACCGGAGGGTGTCCCGAGAGCTGCTGGGAATCCTCCAGGGCTGCGGATCCCACTCAGAAACAGTGCCCCACAAGGCCTGGCGGGATGCTGCGGCCTGAGCTCGTGGAGGTCGGCCTGCACACCTTTGTGACACCTGTCTCAAGATGAAATTAAAAAGGCCTGGGGTTGCCGGGCGTGGCGGCGCACGCTTGTCATCCCCGCGCTTGGGAGGCGGAGACAGGAGGATCGCGCAGGTTCGAAGCCAGCCGCGCTGGCGTAAGAGACCCTGTTTCAAAAAAATATAAAATAGATCTGGGAGTGTAGCCCGGAGGAAGAAGGGCTTCCAGGAACCCCAGTACTACCAAAAAAAAAAAAAAAAAAAAGGCCTGGGGTGGAGCTCGGGGGCAGAGAGAGGCCCTGGTCCAACACCGCAGAAACAAACAGCAAGAAAAGCCCAAGACCTCAGTGGCCTGATCACCTCTCCGCCCTCCCTCCGCCCTGGTGCTGCTCCTGAGTCCCCGGCACTACCCCTCTTGGACAGCGCAGTCCCGATTCCCAGCATGCCTCTCTCTCTTGTTGAGGCTTTGTCTGACCAGCACGCACAGGCCAGCGCGTCCACCGTCCTCTTCCCCGGAGCCTTTGCCGCCCTCTTGCAGGGTGCTCAACCTGCACGCTTGGTCTCTCCTCTCCCGGGTTGAGGGTTCCATGGGAGACCAGAGGCTCTCTTAAAAGAGTCTTGGCGGGTGTCCTCATTCGAGTCACCCCGCCATGCCAGACTGGTATGGAGCTGTACCTATCCTCTGTATTTCTATATTTCTATCTTTTAATAAACTTCTTTATATCTTCAGTAACTGTCAAAAAAAAAAAAGTCTTGGCCCTTAGAGCCGACTTGATACACGGAGGCGCTGGGAGAACAGCTCGATGGAGAAGGAGCCCGGTGGGCCTTCCTCCCCACTCTGTACAGGTGAATCTCTTTCTGCTTGGAGAGTCAGGGCGGCAGATGAAAGCTGTGACTCAAGAAGGGGAGAGGAAGGGGAGACGCAGAGCCACAGTGAGCCTCCCTGGCCGCCCGCTCACTCACTCGCTGGAGAAGTGTCCCTGAAGGTCCCTGCTGTGCCAGCCTGGGACAGGCCCCGGGAGGGCAGAAGACTGGGCCACCCATAGGTGTGCCCCAGGTGTGTGACCTAGTGACCTAGGGCCCTCCCCACTGTAAAAGAGAGGGAATCCCACCTGTCCTGCTGGATTCAGGAATTAGACTGAGATAACCCTGCCGCACACCCAGGCGGGGGCTCAGTCCTTCGAGAGCGAGGTCTTTGTGGCTTATGGCTCCCACCTAGACCCCAAGCCTCCTCTCGCCGTCTGGGTCTTGGTGTCTTGGGTGCCCCTTGGAGCTGGCGGCCCCAGACTTCCCTTGAGTCGGTGAGCTTGCTGACCCTCCACTGCCAAGTGAAGGCTCCCCCTGGTGGCACCGCCCAGAATCACTGAGGTGCTGTTGACCAGGGAAGGGAGCAGAGAGAGGGGTGGGGGTGGGGGTGTCAGACTTGGAGAAGCCACAGGACAACCCTGGGAAGAAAATCCCCACACAGAATCTCGGGCTGAGCCGGGCAGGGTGGCGCATGCTTGTAATCCCCGCGCTTGGGAGGCTGAGACAGGAGGATCGCACAGGTTCGAAGCCAGCCTCAGCTACTTAGTGAGGCTCTCAGCAACTTAGTGAGACCCTGTTTCTAAATAAAAATATAAAACAGGTCTGGGAGTATAGCCCGGAGGTAGAAAAACCCCTGAGTTCCACCACCAAAAAAAAAAAAGAATTTCAGACTGGAGGGCCCCTTGTCCCCGGCCCTGTTTCATAGGTGAGGGAGCTGACACTCAGGGGAATTAGAGGCAGGTCCCAACTCACATATCCAGTGACTAAGCAGTATTAATCCCCAATTTCCTCCGCACCCTGGACTGTGGCGTTACCTCCTGGGTGGGGAGCCCCAAATGTCAAAGACTGTCCACAGTGCCTGCCAGACCCTCAGGGTGATCTATTTCAGATCAGAGATGGCGACTCACCTGGATTTTCCCTTCTTATTAGGTATGGATAGAGGGGCAAGGATGGGGCAATTGAATCCTATAAACCCCAAATCGCTAACTCAAACAGGTGTGTGTGTGTGTGTGTGTGTGTGTGTATGTGTGCGCGCCTGTGTGCGTGTGTTTTGTAAAGTACAACATGGAGTTCTTGTCTAAAGGGTTTTTTAACTTGAGTTTTCTAATTTATTTACTTATTTTTTGCAGTACTGGGGATGGAGCCCAGGGGCATTCTACCTCTGAGCTACACCTCCAGCCCTATTTTTTTTTTTTTTTTTTTGGTGGTACTGGGGTTCCTGGAAGCCCTTCTATCCCCGGGCTACACTCCCAGACCTATTTTATATTTTTTATTTGGAAACAGGGTCTCTTAAGCCAGTGAGGCTGGCTCCGATCCTCCTGTCTCCGCCTCCCAAGCGCAGGGATTACAAGCATGCGCCACCACGCCCGGCTCCAGCCCTATTTTTAATTCCTTATTTTGAAACAGGCTTTCACGAAGTTGCAGAGGGCCTCACTAAGCAGCTGAGCTGTCCGTGAACTGCCATCTTCCTGTCTCAGCCTCCCAAGTACTGGGATGACAAGTGGGATTCTGCCACGCCTGGCTGAACTTTGTAATTTAGACCTTGCTGCTATTAGCCCCTTACAGAGAGGAAAGCACAAGCCACGGAGGCCCCGTCCCAAGGTTTAGGAAGAGCATTAGGTGGACAGAAGGCACCAGCTCCTCCTACCTTCCCTGGCTCTGGCCTGGAGGGCCTCTGGCTTGATGCTGGAGTGGGAGGGGCTGAGGTTGGGCTCCAAGGTGCAGCGGCTGCAGAGGCAGGGAGCAGGCTGCAGAGGCAGGGAGCAGTTACGGATGGAGAGGGGAAGGGGTACTTGCTTGAGTTGAGCTGAGGGCTTTGGAATCTCTGCTGGTAGGGAGCCTGTGTTCTGATCGCCCCGTGAGCTCCAGGGCCACTTGAAAAAAGAGACTGGGGTGTCCAGGAGCCAGGAGGACACCCCGCTGCCCCATTCCCTTGG
The DNA here is from genome assembly GCF_963383645.1 of Muscardinus avellanarius. Lineage (NCBI taxonomy): Eukaryota > Metazoa > Chordata > Mammalia > Rodentia > Gliridae > Muscardinus > Muscardinus avellanarius. The sequence continues at coordinate 1,907,710 of NC_137794.1, read as the reverse complement.
GCCTCCACAGGGCACTCCGTGAACAGAGGGAACCCTGGGCTGGCCTGGAGCGCTATGACCCTGCGGGGCACGGAGTAGGAAGTGGGCTGGGTTGGGCGCCATGCTGCCTGGGTTCCTGGGCCAGCCTCCCACTTAATGGACCTGTGACCTTGACTTTGCCTCTGAGCATCTCTTTCCTTTTCAGAAAAAAGGGAAATAATTGTATGTACTCAAGGACTGCTGGGAGCATCAATGAATCCCATGAAGTACTTAGGAAAGGGCCCCGGTGCCTAGTAGGTGCTCAGTAAGCACAATCTTTTTTTTTTTTTTTTTTTTTCAGTACTGGGGATGAAACCCAAGGGCATTTTACCTCCAAGCAACACCCCCAGCACTATTTTTTATTTTTTATTTTGAAATGGGGTCTCACTGAATTGCAAAGGGCATCGATAAGTTGTAGTTGAGGCTGTCCTCGAACCGTGATCCTCCTGTCTCAGCTGGGATTACAAGTGCACCACCATGCCTGGCTAATAAATACAATCTTTGTTAGGAAGGAGCCTTCTAAGCCACAGGACTTCACTGAAGTCCCTCTGGTCTGACAGCGTTCTTGGCTTTGGGGTTCTGCTCTGTCTGGAGGACGACGAAACCTGGGGGAGATCATCCCAGATGGGGGTGCCCAAGGTCAAACCCGGCTGCCCAGGCCCTGGTTCCCGTCCAGAGGAATGAGTCCCAGGGTCCTGAGGTGGTGGTTGTCCTGAGTCTAGCAGGTGCCTCGTGGCTGGACTTGGGTGAGGAGTGGCAGAGGCCTTCGTGGGAGAGGGGCAGGCAGGAAAGCTCCTGGCCCATCGTGTTTACTGGACTGCACTGAATTATGATGAAATGCCAAGACCGGCCTAGAGGCAATTGCCTAAATCATTTCGGGGTTGACAGGGACGGGAGGGAGGGGACACGGAGCCGCAGGAGAATGTTACTGTAATTCTTCAGTCTGAGGTACATTAAGGAGCCATAAGCCATGTCGAGAGCTTGAATTACATTAGAGAGATTATCCTGTTACAGTTCATAATCCTGGATAATATACCGTCTTGGCGCACACCTGCCATGATAAATCTTGCCTGTAATGGCCCCACCCTGGGGACCCAGGGATGCCGGGGCAGCTGGCAGGAAAGTCAGAGTGGTCACAACTCCGCAGAGGCACCTGTGAGCCCCTGTCCCTGCATCAGCCTGGAGGGGGTGGACATAGCTGAAAGTTTCCAATATTTCCATCTGCATTCAAGGTCCTGGGCTCCCTAGGGCCTTCTAACCCTGCCTCCCACCCCACGACCCGACTTCTTGCACCAGTGGCTCAGGATGCCTGTATCCCTGTCTCCAGTTTCTCCTCTCTCTGAACGTCTTCTCCTTAACCTTTCCAAACCCAGCCTGGCACCTCGTGGTCCATGAAAACCTCCCAGAGAAAGCAGGCCTACGTTCCCCTTAGCTCCAGTTCATGGCGTGTCCCCCATTCGTGATAGCAGCCACCTTTGGGGTCGGCGAATCTTTTCTGATTGTCTTGTCTGTCTGTCTGTCTCTCCAACTAGACTGTAAGGACCCTGCGATCGGGGACCGAGGCGGCCGCCACAGCACTTGGCACAGGCTGGCCCAATAGCTGGCTTGCCGTCACACGGCTGGTTGATGGGGAATCAGGAGCCCAGGCCAGCCACCTGGCACTGAGGCCGCGGCCAGCCTTCCACAGAGCACCATCTCTCCCACCTGAAAGCTTTGTCCTGCGTCACCCATGGCTCTGCCTCCCTTGCCACAAACCCTCACATGCTTGCTGGGTTGGGTTTGCCCTGCGTCGGGCAAAAAAAGCCAAAGGGCTGCCGGGGCCTGTGGGCTTGTAAAGAGGCTGAGACAGGAGGATTGCAAGTTTGCAGCCAGCCTCAGCTACTTAGTGAGGCCCTTCTGCAACTTACACCCTGTTTCAAAATAAAAAATAAAAATAGCCCAGCCTGGTGGCACACGCTTATAAGCCCAGCATTTGGGAGGCTGAGTCAGGAGGATCTGGGTTTCAGCTTTAGCTACTTAGTGAGCCCCTGTTTCAAAATAAAGAATAAAAGCTGGGAGTCGTGGTATATGCTTATAATCTCAGCATTTGGGGGACTGAGACAGGAGGACTGCGAGATCCTGTTTCAAAAAAAAAAATAAACAGACTCAAAAATTAGGACTGGGGTATTCTACCTCCGAGCTGTACCCCTAGCCCTATTATTTATTTATTTATTTATTTATTTATTTATTTATTTTTGTGATACTGGGGATGGAACCCAGGGGCTTTCTGCCTCCAAGCTACACCCTCAGCCCTATTTTTTATTCTTTATTTTGAAATAGGGTCTCAAGGCCGGGCGTGGTGGCGCATGCTTGTAATCCCCGCGCTTGGGAAGCGGAGACAGGAGGATCGCTCAGGTTCGAAGCCAGCCGCGCTGGCGTAAGAGACCCTGTTTCAAAAATATAAAATAGGTCTGGGAGTGTAGCCCGGAGGTAGAAGGGCTTCCAGGAACCCCAGTAACACCGAAAAAAAAAAAAAGAAAAAAAAGAAAAAAAAGAAATAGGGTCTCATGGAGTTGCAAAAGGCCTAAGTAGCTGAGGCTGTCTGCGAACCACGATCCTCCAGTCTCAGTCTCCCAAATGCTGGGATAGCAAGCATGCTGAAACCCAGATCCTCCTGACCCTGTTTAAAAAAAATAAAAAGGCTAAAAAATAGGACCAGGGGTGTAGCCCGGAAAGGTAGAATGCCCCTAAGTTCCATCCTCAGTACTGCAAACAAACAAACAAAACCCCCTGTGTTATTGTTAACATAGGGACTAGAACCTGCTGGGTCTGTGGGAAGTCCCCCGCAAGGTGATGGGGACTCGGCGGGGTGCAGGGGGGCAGAAGCCGCGGGTGGATGGGCAGAGCCTGCCTGCGGACAGCGGGAAAGTGTACATTAGTGCCTGGGCACAGAGCGGCCACGACTTTGCCAGGGGAGCTGTTCCTGGGGCGGGCGAGAGAGCCCAGCCGGTGGGGCCCTGCAGACAGGAGCCTTCCAGGTGAAGGGGCGCCTGGGGAGCCTCAGCGAGGGCCACCGGCTGGCCAGTGTCTTGAATAGAGCCCCTGGCTGCGCTGTGCAGGTGGATTAAAGGCAGGGAGATACCCGGGCGTGGTGGCGCACGCTTGTAATCCCCGCGCTTGGGAGGTTAAGACAGGTTCAAAGCCAGCCTCAGCTACTTAGTGAGGCTCTCAGCAACTTAGTGAGACCCTGTTTCCAAATAAAATAGAAAATAGGTCTGGGAGTATAGCCCAGAGGTAGAAAGCTCCTGGGTTCCACCCCCAGTAACACCCCCCCCCCACCACACACAAATAAATAAATAAAGGCAGGGAGATGGTGTGGGCGGGATTGCCAAGAGCCAGGCATGGAATGGGGTATCCTGAGCTGGGTGGGGCAGGCAGAGCTGTAGGCTCTGGGGGACCCTGCTCCTAGCCTCGCCTAGCAGGGCGGCAAGCTTCTGGGGGAGGGGGTCTCTCCCTCCCTCTGGGCCAGCTTGAAGGGTGCAGGGAGGAGCAGGGCGCCAGTGTGGCTGGAGGCTGCCTGGAGTCTGGGGCTCAGAGCAGCGATTCTGGGTGCTTGGCTGTGGTCCAGAGCAGCAGACTGTGAACAAGGCCCAGCGCAGCCCTGTGCGTGTGCGTGTGTGTGACAGCGTGACGCGTGTCTGTGTGACGGAGCGCCCGTGAGTGTGTGCTTTGACCAGCTTGTCTATTTCCCGAGGAGCAGCTGTGCCTTGGGTGTAGCAGCCGCAGCCGCGGGGACGGGCAGCGAGCGCCGGGCCAGTTCCACTGGAGCAGGAGAAGCTCCTGTGTGTCAACGTGTCTAATTTTTCAGACATGTTCTCTCTCCCCCACCTCCATCTTTCCTTTTCTTTTTTTTTTTTTTTTTTTTTTTTTTGGTGGTCCTGGGGTGGAACCCAGAGGCCTCCTACCTCCGGGATATACTCCCAGACCTATTTTCTATTTTATTTGGAAACAGGGTCTCACTAAGTTGCTGAGAGCCTCACTAAGTAGCTGAGGTTGGCTTCGAACCCATGTGATCCTCCTGTCTCAGCCTCCCAAGCGCGGGGATTACAAGCGTGCGCCACCACGCCCGGCCTCCATCTTTCCTTTTCTATAGGACTCTCTCACCCCCGCTTGTAGCCTCAGGCCAGAGCCCTCTGGGCTATAAGACCCCTTCCGCCCCAGGCCCCCGTGCTCAGAGACCCCAGGAGTGGCTGGGCCAGGCCTTGGGCAGCAGCTTCTCCACCACCCCGTGGCACCTGCCCCGGGCCGCACCGGTCCCTTCTCCTTTGACGAGCCTTGCTGGGCCAGGCCAGGTCCCAAGCCAGGGGAGGAGATTCCAGCCCTTGCTTTGGGTGGGCAGGGGATGTCTTTTGCTTAATGTGAAGGAAGAAGGTTTGTGAAGACACACACCCCCTCTGCTGTCTTCTGCTTGCTTTTGCTCTGCCTGGGTTCTTTTCCCTCTGTTCTTCTGTCCCCATGTCTGGGGAGTGAAGCAGAGGAATTAGGATCAGAGAGGCCTGGGTTCAGATCCCAGCTCTGCGTCTCACAAGCTTTCGACCCCTGCAACCTGCCGCCCCTTGACAGAGGTCACGGTAATGTTCATCGTAGGGCTGCTGGGAGGAGTAAATGGGGAAAAGAGTTCTGCTGCCCAGCAAAAGCGTTCTCTTTTTTCTCTCTTTTGGTACTGGGGATTGAACCCAGGGGCATTTTACCTCTGAGCCACTCCCTCAGCCCCATTTTATTTTATTTTATTATTTTATTTTATTTTGTGGTACTAGGAATGGGATCCAGGGAATTCTATACTCAAGCTACACCCCCATCCCTATTTTATATTCTTTATTTTATTTAATTAATTAATTTATTTTTTGCAGGTCTGGGGATGGAACACAGAGGCATTTGACCTCCAAGCTACACCCCCTTGCCCAATTTTGTATTCTTTATTTTGAAACAGGGTCTCGCTGAGTTGCGGAGGGCCTCACTAAGTAGCTGAGGCTGTCCGTGGACCATGATCCTCCGGTCTCAGCCTCTGGAATGCTGGATTACAAGCGTGCACCACCACGCCCAGCTCTATATTCTTTATTTTGAAACAGGGTCTTACAAAGTTGCCATGGGCCTCACTAAATAGCTGAGGCTGGCTGCGAACCTGTGATCCGCCTGTCTCAGCTTTCCCAGTACAGTGATTACAAGCATGTGCCACCATGCCTGGACCCCCATTTTATTTTGAAACAGGGTCTCACTAAGTAGCTGAGGCTGGCTTCGAACCTGTGCGATCCTCCTGTCTCAGCCTCCCAAGGACTAGGATTACAGGTGTGTGCCACCACATCCGGCCTCACCTCCCTCTCTCTTTCAACTGGTTTTCCCCCCTCATCCCTTCTCCTTTATTTAAGAACTATGTACTGAGTCGGGCGTGGTGGTGCATGTCTCCCAGTACTTGGGAGGCTGAGGCAGTAGGTAGGACCGCAGGTTTCTACTTCTGCTGCAATTTAGTGGAACCCTGTTTAAAAAAAAGGGGAAGCCGGGCATGGTGGTGCACGCTTGTCATCCCAGCATCCGGGAGGCTGAGACTGGAGGATCTGGGTTCGCGGACAGCCTCTGCTACTTAGAGAGGCCCTTTGCAACTCAGTGAGACCCTGTTTCAAAATAAAGAATAAAAAATAGGGCAGGGTGTGTAGCTCGGAGGAGGAGGAAGAAAAGAAAGAAGGCCTACGCGGTGAGCCTCAGGGCGTAGGACCCTAAGGGGAAGCCAGCCGCGTCCTGGTCTGGGCTCCCAAGAAGTAAGATTTAACCAGTGACATTCTTCAGAGACCTAGAAAAATCAATCATGAACTTCATATGGAGAAAGAAAAGACCTAGAATAGCCAAAGCAATTCTCAATAACAAGAAACACGCAGGAGGCATTACAATCCCAGACTTCAAACTATACTATAGAGCAATAGTAGTAAAAACAGCATGGTACTGGCACAAAAACAGATATACTGACCAGTGGATTAGAATAGAAGATACAGAAACAAACCCACACATCTTTAGTCAATTAATCTTTGACAAAGGGGCCAAACACATACGCTGGAGAAAAGACAGCCTTTTCAACAAGTGGTGCTGGGAGAACTGGCTAGCCATTTGTAAAAAGATGAAGCTAAACCCCTATATCTCACCTAACACAGGAATCAACTCAAGATGGATCAAAGACTTAGAAATTAGACCTGAGACGGTGAAGTTAGTAGAGGAGAACATAGGTTCAACACTACAACATATTGGCACAGGCAGTAACTTTCTCAACAAAACCTCCAAAGCTCAGGAAATTAAAGCAAGAATAAACAAGTGGGATAACATTAAACTAAAAAGTTTCTTCTCATCAAAGGAAACTATCAATAACCTAAAGAGGAAGCCTACAGAATGGGAAAGGATCTTTACCAGCCACCATTCTGATAGGGGGCTAATATCCAGAGTATACAAAGAGCTCAAAAGGCTCTACACCAACAAAACAAACAACCCAATCAAGAAATGGGCAAATGAACTAAATAGACACTTCACAAAAGAAGAGATACAAAGGGCTAATAGATACATGAAAAGATGTTCTTCATCACTGGCCATCAGGGAGATGCAAATCAAAACTACACTGAGATTCCATCTAACCCCAGTGAGAGTAGCAAGCATAAAGAAATCAAACAACAACAAATGCTGGCGAGGATGTGGGGAAAGAGGAACTCTTTTACACTGTTGGTGGGAGTGCAAACTAGTTCAGCCACTATGGAGATCTGTGTGGAGATTCCTAAGAAAGGTGGGAATAGATCCACCATATGATCCAGCTATACCACTCCTGGGTATCTTTCCAAAAGGGTTGAATTCAGAGAAATACAGCAACATATGCATACCTATGTTCATAGCAGCACAATTTGTAATAGCCAAAATATGGATCCAACCCAGATCACCATCAACAGATGAATGGATAGCAAAACTGTGGGAAATACACACAATGGAATTCTATTCAGCCATAAAGAAGAACAAAATTTTATCATTTGCAAGAAGATGGAAAGCCCTGGAAAGCATCATGTTAAGTGAGATCAGCCAAGCACAGAAGGAGAAGATACACATGTTTCCTCTAATATGCCCAAACTAGAAAACACAAAGGATACCAGTAGGACCCCAGATATTAGAGGGGAAATACTAGCTAAGTTTTAATGGAAAGATAGGAGAGGAGAAAGGCCGATCTTGATTAAGGAGCATCTTCACCTGAACATGTGTAAAATTATGAATAAGACATGGTTAACCTGGCCAACCATTGGTGGTGGGGGGGAGAAAATGGGGGCGGGGGGAGAGGGCACCAAATATAGTGTAAATGTATACTATTTATGTTCAATAAAAAATTGTTAAAAAAATAAAATAAAATAAAATAAAATAAAAATAAAAATAAAAATAAAAAAAAAAAAAAAAAAAAAAAGAAGTAAGATTTACCCAGAGCCTGGCAGTCGCATCCCCGGCCTGGCTCATCATGTCCTGTCTTTATTCTTTGGGAGGTGGGAGCCACGGAAGGCCTCTGAGCAGAGCGCACCGCGAGGCGTCCTCTGCTTGGCTGTGTAAGTGGGGCAGACCGCTCTGCGGAGTCTTGGCCCCTCCTGGCTCGCTCTCCCTCACCTTCCCCTCCTCTCTCCCTTGGGCCCCCTGCGGCCTGCCAGCTGCCAGCAGATGACATCTCCTTTCATGTTTGGGGCTGAGCACGGCTTTGAATGTTCGTTTGATTCCGTTAAGATAATAGCTGGTTCACTGTCAGATGCAGACTGATCAGTTAAAGCCTTAATCACTGCCTGTCTCCTCACACGGCACTTATTTTTTAAGAGATTAATCCCCTCAGCCCTGCTCCAGCTCACATTCAGCTTGGGGGAAAAAAAGGCAAGGTTGGTGTTACCCTTGTTGTTATTATTGTTATTTTTACTGTCCCTCTCATTATTCTGAATTTTAACTCTCTCTCTCTGTCATAGCTGTTTCTTTTTTTCTCTGTTCCCAGCTCACTTGTGTAGATCTCCCCCACACACTCTAGTGCAGCTCTTTTTTTTTTTTTAATGTTTTTTTAAGGGTCTGGAGATGGAACCCAGGGGCATTCTACCTCTGAGCTACACCCCCAGCCCTATTTTATTCTTTATTTGGAAACAGGGTCTCACTGAGTTGCAGAGGGCCTCACTAAGTAGCTGAGGCTGGCCGAGAACCACCATCCTCTGGTCTCAGCCTCCCAAATGCTTGCCGGGTCCAGTGTGGCTCTTGATAGCACGGGCTGCCCTCCTTCCTCCTGCACATCTGGGTATTCTGCATACAATAGGGACACAGGTCTAGGCACACGCAGACCAGGGCAGCGGAGAGGTGGCTCCGTGCTCTGGGCAGAGCCCCATCGTTTGAGTCAGATGCGCCTGACTCACATGACCTTGGGGGAGGAGCCTCTGTTTCCTCATCTGCAAAATGGGCAGGTAAACCCTCCAGGGCAGCTAAGTACTGAACAGAAGAAAAGAGAGAGGGTGTGGCTGTAACACCAGCACCTGGGAGGCTGAGATGGGAGGATCACAGGTTGGAGAGGTCGGCCTTGGCAATATAGCTGGACCCTCAGCAACTTAGACCCCGTTTCAAAAAAAACAAGAGTTGGTGTATAGCTCAGAGGTAGAATGCCCCTGGGTTCAATCCCCAGCATCAGAAAAGAAAAGATCCAGGCTGCCCTGGCAGGGCCTGGCACAGGGCTCAGCGGGGCTCCTCCTCCTCCTCCCTCTCAGAGGTGGCCCAGGCCTCAGCTTCCTACCTGTCCAGCTGCGAGCAGGCCTGGGGCAGGGGAGCCGGCCTGACCCTGGCCTGGGAAGGTTTTCTTTTGCTGGAGTTTTACCTGGAGGCATCCAGCACAGCCCCTCGAAGTACTTGAAGAGGCTATAGCCAGAGAGGGCGGCCTTGCCCTGTCAGGACCAGAACTGGAGGAGGACCAAGCAAGCAGCCTTGACCCCAGCCTGCCCTGAGCCAGCGGATACTGAAATCAGGCTGGAGCCTAGAGCTGCGCCTTGCCCCAAGGCACCGGACCAAGGGCACCCAGGCCCAGGAAGGCTGTCTGGGGCTGGGTGGGGTGGAAGGATTGTCGGAGCTGCCTCCTAGGCAGGAGGATGGGAAGGAGCCCTTGCAGGCTGCTGGGAAGGCTGCCTCAGGCCTGGGGGCGTAGAGAGAGGACCCCCAAGACATCTTGAGGCCCCAGAGCTTTCTTCCCTGGGGAGTGGGGATAGCCACAGAGAAGCCAGGGTCCTCATCACGATCCCTGCTTCTTGAGTCCCCCGGCACTAGCCCCAGGGGTGTGTGTGTGTGTGTGTGTGTGTGTGTGTGTGTGTAGAGGCTGAGATGGGAAGAGCACAAGTTTGAGGCCAACCCCAGTACTTTGGTGAGATCTTGTTTCAAAATAAAATGAAAAGCCGGGCATGGTGGCGCACGCTTGTAATCCCCGCGCTTGGGAGGCAGAGACAGGAGGATCGCGCAGGTTCGAAGCCAGCCGCGCGCGCTGGCTTAGGAGACACTGTTTCCAAAATGAAATGTAAAAATAGGTCTGGGAGTGTAGCCCAGAGGTAGAAGGGCTTCCAGGAACCCCAGTACCACACACACACACACACACACACACACACACACACACACACACACAAAATAAAATAAAATAAAATAAATAAATAAATAAATAAAATGAAAAGAGCCGGGCGTGGTGGAGTGGGTTTTTAATCACAGCATTCGGGAGGCTGAGACAGGAGGATCTCAGTTCACAGACATCCTCAGCTATTTAGTGAGGCCCTTTGCAACTGTGTGAGACCCTGTTTCAAAATAAAGAAAATAAAGAATAAAAAATAGGGCTGAGGGTGTAGCTCAGAGGGTTCCGTCCCCAGTACCGCCTCCGGAGCCAGACTGCCCGAGTTTGTCGCTTGTGAGCAATTCAGTTAATCTTGCTGGGACTCAGTTTTCCCTTCTGAAACAGGACTAATGATAGCGTGACTTAGAGCTTGGTGCCTGGTACTCAGTGAGTACCCTGTAAGTGCTGGTCGTGACTGTTAAGTAGAGACGTATTGAATATCTAAGCGCGCCCTATGCCAGGTGCCAGGGCACGGAGCTGAGCGGGCCCGGTCCCTGCTCAGCCAGCGTGGACACAGACAAGCCCACCCTTACCTGTGATGCCCAGGTGGACCTGGGCGAGGGAGCTTGTGAGCCCCACCAGGCAGGGCTTGCTCTGCTCTCTGCTGGATCCCTGGTCCCTAGAACGGGCCTGGCCAGAGAAAGAGCTCAGTGCATCTTTCCTGCATGGACACACGAAGAAGCGGGTTAGCCAGGGTCCTGAGGGATATGGATGGCAGAGAGTTCCTTCCCTGGGCCCCAGGACTGTGGTTATTTTAGGAATCTCTGCACCTGCACAGCAAGGGTGCAGAGGGGTTTGGGAGGTTGAGCTGGGAGTGGGGGATCCAGAATGAGGACGAGGAGGAGGCTGTGCTGGGGGGGGGGGTCTCAACCCATTAATGGGGCAGGTGGGGTGGGTTCCACTTCTGCATAGAGGCATCGGGCTGGAGGGGTGGGGGCTGGAACATCCTCCCCTAGCAAGAGGAGGCCCGGGGTTAATGGCTGACATCCCTGCCGGCAGTCTGCCCGATGGGCTTCCGAAGCCTTTTCTAATTTGGTGAGCACTAAAGATTAGAGGCAGCCAGAAGAGAGTTCCTCCTGCAGGTTATTATCCTGCCAACTCCCCTGGCGCCCAAGGGAGGGAGTCGGCGTGTTCCAGGAGAAAAGGAAGCGGGCCTGGCATTCTGGATCGCGGGTGCCCCTGGGGAGTGGGGAGGGGCAGGGGCTGGTGCAAATAAAATTGATGCTATTAATGGGTCTGGAGCTGGTTGAAATGGGAAGCGGGTGGGGAAGGGCGGCCTAGGACTCGGAAGCTGAAGGTCTTGCCTGGAAGGTTGTCCGGATTTGCCTGCACAAGATGGGCAGCCTTACCCTGGCCACGGCTCCTTCCCCGGGCGCTAGGCACGGGCCTGGCTTGGCAGAGCCCCAGCTGCCCAGAGAAAGGCCAGCCCCTCTGGGCTGCAGCCACATTGACCCTGTGGAGAGAACTCCATGGCATCTCTGACCCTGCGGTGGGCACACACGGGGAAAAAGAATACCAAGGCAGAGGGCACCTGGTTCACTCCTGCTGACGGCTGCTAGAGGAGGCTGGGCCGGCATCATCATCCTGTTGGGTGGCTTGGCACCAGCCCTGAGCTGGATTAGACGGAGGAGGCCTGGCCAAAGGTGCCTGGAGCAAAGAGGTCCCCAGCCCCCTCCTCTTGGAGACCCCTACTCACATCTGGCCACCGCCATCTGTTAGGCATGTGGCCCGGAGGCCCTCCTGAGCCACCCAGCCCGCCGCAGAGCTCTGCCCGGCTCCCAGGCTGTCCTGTCCTTCCCCGTGGAACCCACGACCCACTTTGTTTTCTCCTGAAGGCAGCGTCTTTGACTTATCTCTAGGTCCAGGGTCTAGCACAAGGCTGGGCACAGGTAGGGATCAGTATGTGTTTGACAGACTCAGTGGGATTTAAGAAATGCCCCGGCTCGCCGTGTGCACAGAGGGCCAGCATGGCGTCCACGCCCCAGATCACACTCTGGAGCCCCTTCCCTACCCAGGCACCCCGGAAATGGCCGAGAGGACAGGGGGAGGGGGGCGGGGGCTGGCGCTAGGGCTGCTGTGGAAGGGGACTGGGAGGGGAGGCCCAGGCAGGGCACGGGGAGGAGCCCCCAGCCCCCAGGTCTCCTTGCTTGTCTGCTGGCCCTGGCTGGGCGGGCAGCCAGGGTCTGGGCAGTAGCGGCCTCTGGACCTATCTCTTTTCCAGTAAGAACCTAACCTGTTAGATCCCTTGAGGGATTCTTTTTGTTTTGACACTGGGGATTGAACTCAAGGACTTAAGGATGTTCTACCTCTGAGCTACACGTCTAGTCCTATTTTATTTTATTTTTATGGAACTGGGGATTGAACCCAGGGGCATTCTACCTCCAAGATATACCCCCAGCCCTATATTTTTATTATTTATTTTGAAATAGGGTCTTGCTAAGTTGTGGAGGGCCTCACTAAATAGTTGAGGCTGGCCACGAACCTGTGATCCTCCTGTCTCAGCCTCCCAAGTACTGGGATTAAGAGTGTATACCACCATGCCCAGCTCATTTTAATTTTTTAAATTTTGGAACAGGGTCTCATAAGTTGCAGAGGCTGGCTGTGAACCTGAGATCCTCCTCTCTCAGCCTCCCAAACACTGGGATTACAGGCGTGCGCCATCATGCCAGCTGAGGGAGTCATCTCGAACTGTTCCCCTCATACGAGAAAATGGTCACCATGATAAATAACATCTAAATAATAATAATGACCAGAAAAGTCAAACAGTAGCCGGCCATGGCGGCACACACTTGTAATCCCAGCATTCAGGAGGCTGAGACAGGAGGATCGTGGTTTGCGGCCTGCCTCAGCTACTTAGTGAGGCCCTTTTGCATCTCAGTGAGACCCTGTTTCAAAGTAAAGAATAAAAAAGTAGGGCTGGGGGTGTAGCTCAGAGGTAGAATGCCCCTGGGTTCCATCCCCAGTACCGCCAAAAAAAAAAAAAAAAAAGTGAATAGTGGTCACTGTGGAGTAAGCTGTTAAAATGTGTTAGTGAGAGGCTCACCCATCTCCTCCTCCTCCTCCTCTACCTCCTCCTCCTCCCCCTCCTCTCCCTCCTCCTCCTCCTCCTCCTCCTCCTCCTCCTCCTCCTCCTTCTCTCCCTCCTCCTCCTTCTCTCCCTCCTCCTCCTTCTCCTCCTTCTTTGCGGAACTCGGGCTTTTCTATCTCTGGGCTATGCTCCCAGACCTATTTTATACTTATTTGGAAACAGGGTCTCACTAAGTTGCTGAGAGCCTCACTCGGTAGCTGAGGCTGGCTTCGAGCCTGTGCGATCCTCCTGTCTCCGCCTCCCAAGCGCGGGGATTACAAGCGTGCGCCACCACGCCCGGCTCACTCATCTCTTTTTAAAGCTCAACCATAACCACAGGAATGGCTTAGAACATGGCATAAAAGTATCCCCCCACCAGGGAAGAGTATTGTCACTGACAGAACATCGCTGCTGGATGGTGATAATAAAAAGCAGATGGGCTTTTCTATTGTTTGAAGATTCCCCACAGACAAGGAGCCCTCCCACTGCCTGCTGCAGCTCCTGCCTCTCACCCCTTCCCCACTCGGGTTGACACACTTGCAATTCCAGATTCCAGAAACGTAAGCTCCCAACCCCTCCTGCTCCACACAAGTTAAGAAAATAGAGGCAGAGAGAGGTACATTTTAATTATTGTGGTTGCTACTTAATAGTATAAAGGGCCCCTAATAGTGACCATCCTCAAGTCTGGCCTCCTGCGGGAAGCCCTCCTGACCACTCCAGACTGCTCTAGGAAGACCCTGTCATTATCTAGGCATGGTGATGCACACCTGTAATCTCAGTACTTGGGAGACTGAGACAGGAGGATCGCAGATTGGAAGCCAGCCTCAGCAACTTAGTGAGGCTCTCAGAAACTTAGCGAGACCCTGTTTTTAAAAATAAAATATAGCTCAGAGGTAGAATGCCCCTGGGTTCAGTTTCCATTACCACTCAAAAACAAAACAAAACAAAACAAAACAAAAACTCCCCGTCTCTAAGCCTGGTTCATTCTTGAAAGGCCGGGACCTTGCGTGCTTATGGCCTAATCTAGCTTCTTTCTTGTATGTGCAAATGTGGCCATGTGGGCCCCCTGGGCTCAGGACAGGTGGCTCCGTCCCTCCTCCCAGGCCTGCTTGTCTGAAGGCAGTTTGGGTTTTCCTCCTGGGGAACGGGTGTGTGCATTGATCCTGCATCCATCAGGGAGCGGCCAGAGATACTGATAAACACCGTCTAAAGCACAGGACACACAGGATGATAAAGACGCGGCCCCAATTCCAGAAATCCTGCCCCGGAGCCCGGAGCCTGCAGGAGACCCCCTGTATGACCGTTTTTCTCTTTCCAAGACTTTGAGAACTGTGGTCTTTGGGCCGCCCCCAAATGGCCCTGACTCCAAGGTCTCAGCACCCCACACTCAGGGTACCCAGCATGTGTGAACTTGCGAACGCAGAGGCCCCTCACCTGAGGGCTGGGGCCACCCCCTCCTCCTGGCCTCAGTTTCTTCCATGGAAGGCAGGATTTAATAGAGCTGGCTGCGGTGGGGATTTGATGGGGCCAGTGGCCAGGAGGTAGATACTGTGGAGTGAGCCATGGCTTGTGTTGGGGGGCTGATCGCCACCCTGGCTCCTCCTGGCTCCCAGGGGAGGGAGGACGGAGTGGGAGTCCACCGGGAGTCTGCGCCTGGGGCATCGTCAGGAGAGCCCGGGGTCGAGAGGGCACTGGGGGTGAGCAGAGGCTCCTTCCCACTGGGGCCTGGATGCCACCTCCCCAGACAGTAGTAATTATCGCAATCAAACAGTTGACACCGATTACTAGCCGGGCGAGAGGCGACAGCGGTCCTCGGCTTTGCATATCTTAATGCGGACTGACAGCCGCTGACCCGCGGGGACGGTGGCAGTGCCAGCTCGCAGCTGCTCCCATGGCACCAATTTCCAGAGCCAAACACTGCCAGGGTCCTCCGGTTTGCAGGAAAAAGTGTGTCCCGAAGGCTTTTTGCAGCCCGTGGCAGCGGGGACGGAGGGGAAGCCCTTTCTGGGGATGCTGGGTCCTTCTCCGGGTCCTGCGGGAAGCCCGGTCAGTTCCCTAAAGCCTGGGCCCTGGCGCGTGCAGATTGGCGCTCAGGTACGCTTTATTGACTTTCAGATGCCGGGTCTTAACCATCATCCTCCTACACTCTGCACCTGTAGTGTTGGAGCCCAGCAGGAGAAGGTCTTGTAAGGGACCAAGCTCCCTCCAGGACACTCTTTGGGGCAGGAGAGTAGGCAGTAGGGGTTCCTGGGCCCTCCGGCTGGCTGGCCAGCCTTGCCCTGCTTGGGCAGATTATGGGCTGGTCTGCACTGATGCCTAGTACCCGGCAGCTCAGGGTCCCATGGAGCCTTGGTTTCCTGCCCTGGAATCTCTTTTACAAATTGGGTTCTGAGGGGGGCATAGCTAAGTCTGCTCACCACGGAGAGTGGGGAGATCTGTGTTCAGGCAACGAGGTAAGCATGGGCCAGCTTCCTCTGAGGCTCCTCGGGTTCCAGCGCTTCTCTCTCAGAGACTGCAAACTCCCAGATGACCTGCCCGGTCCTTGGACCCTTAGCACAGCCCCGGGGGCTCTGTCACGACTCCCCTTTGCCCCCAGACCCTCGTGCCAGGCAGCAGCTGCCCCCGGAGAGTCACGTAGACCTGCCACTTCCTGGCCACTTCTGGAGGCTATTTTAGTAGCGCACCCAGCGCACCTCTAAGCCTCACATCGCCCCTCGGCTGGCCAGCCCTGTCCTCATCCATTAGGCCCATCTCCTATCTCCAGCCTATTTTCCCACCTTGAGAAAAAGAATGCCCTTTGAAAAACTCCCTCCCCAAAAGGTCCTTGGCTATCCTTCTGTTCTTCACTCTGAAAACAGACTCAGCAGGGACGGGTCCTGGAGGAGCTGGGCTGGGGCCGGAGGGGCTAGCCTCAGATGGGTCACAGCAGATGGCACTGGTGGTCGCCCACCGTGCCGGGTGGGGCGTGGTCCTGGGAATCCCGGTCCTCGGCTCGGGACCTGCTAGGACAAGGGCTCCAGCTTCCCCGACGTGGCCACACAAGTCCCATCGCTGCTCTCGCCCTGGATGCCCCCCTCCCTGGCAGCCACAGATTTGCCACAGATTTGGTGGAGATCCGGCACCAATTCCTGGCTGTAAAATAGCCATCTCCTCCGGGAGTGGCCAGGAGGTGGCCGGTCTATGTGACTCTCAGGGGGCAGCTGCTGCCTGGCACAAGGGTCTGGGGGCAAAGGGGAGGTATGACAGAGCCCCCAGGGCTGTGCTAGGGGTCCAAGGGCCAGGTGGGTCGCCTGGGAGTTTGCAGTCCCTGAGGGAGAGGCGCTGGAATCTGACGGGCCCCCGAGGAAGCTGGCCCATGCTCACCTCGTTGCCTGAGCACGGATCTGCACCCAAACTACGTGGTGAGTGCACTTAGCTATGGCCTCCTCAGAACCTCTGAGTCCTGGCTCAGATGTGATGCCCCAAGACCCCCAGTTCCAGGCCTCCTGTTGGTACACGTCAGGCACCTTCCTGCTAATCTGTTAGGGCCAGGTCCTGAGGTCCAGGAATCTCACCCCAAGGGAGCGCTCCCAACCAAGGCATGGCGGGCTTCCCTGTGTGCCTGGTCCTGTGAGTGGCTGTGTTAGCCATTGTCCCTACCAAGCGTGGCGGGCAGACACTCCGCCCCGATGACAAGCAGAAGTGGGTGAGGTTCTGCCAGGAGGACGAGGAGGCCTGACCCTTTGGGTGGGCCCTGGACACAAGAGCCCCGGCCCTGCATCTCCTGTGCTGGCCAATAGGGTGGGTGACTCAGCCCAGCTGTAATGGCTCTGGCTAGGCCTGGAGGTGGACACAGCGCACTTAGTGTCAGCAAGTGCGTCTGCTCTGAAAGGCCGAGCGGGGTTCCTGGGGGGCAATGATCAGACACAGCGGGCCCTCTTCTCTTCCTCACCCTCTTCCCCACCCCAGGAATAAGCAAAAGAGAAATCTATTGGAAATGCGCTTTCCCTCCCTGCCACCCCACCCCCTTCTCCTCCTTCTTTCACTGACTTAAAAGAAAAATAAAATACATTCCAGGAACCAGGACGGCTGCGGTGCAAACTCAAACCAGAAAATGCTTAAAGATGTTTTAATGACTTAAACACAGGGGCCGGTTTGTGTCTAAAAGTTTCCACATTAAAAAAAAAAAAAAAAAGAAAAGCAAATTCAATATTAAATATCCTCGGGCCCCTTCGACAGCCCCTTCGCTGCCCCTCCAGGCTCCTGTGGCCCTCTGGGCCGCCCCGCTTCCCGCTTCTCCCCTGCACCTCAACTTTCAGCTGTGGGTTATTAGCGCCCGGTGTGAACAGAGACCAGGCCCCTCCATAAAGTTTATATTCACATTCCAAGAAAGAAAAAACGGGGAGCGGGGAGGAAAACAACACCCGGGTACAGGCCCAGCTGCTTCTGCAAGCAGAGGCCGTGTCCTCGCCGCCACGCTGCCAGCGCAGGGCCAGAGGAACTGTTAACTCGCAGCTGACCGATTTTACAGCAGGAATTAGACCTCACTTAGTTTAGGATTAGCCCAAGTCTTCACTGCAGGACCGCTCTGCCTGCTGGAGGCTGGGGGGTGCCGATCGGGGTCCCGGCCAGCGCGCGCCCTCTCTGCGCTGGGATTGGATGGGGCCAGGAGACTGAAGAACACAGGTAACTAACTGGTGAGATCTAGGACTGGCCAGCTGGAAGGCAGGTGGAGTGAGCCGGGCTAGGTGGAGGGCAGGTGCTGGCTCTGAGGTGGTCCCAGGGATCCCGACCTTGGGAATAACCATTAGTGACTGTCACATTTGCTGAGCAGTTACTGTGTGTCAAGTTCCGTATTGAGCCTTTTTTGTGTGTGTGCTTCTGGGGATGGAACCCAGGGGCATTCTACCTCCTAGCTCCACCCCCTGCCCTATTTTTTATTCTTAATTTTGAAACAGAGTCTCACTGAGTTGCAGAGGGCCTCACCAAGTAGCTGAGGCTGGCTGCGAACCACGATCCTCCTGTCTCAGCCTCCCGAATGCTGGGATTACAAGCGTGTGCTCCATACGCCCGGCTGAGCCTTTTTTTTTTTGGTCTCATCTTTATAGGAAGCGCATGGTGTGAGCACCATAGTTCTCATGGCCCCCGTTACATGGATGAGGATGCTGAGGCGGGAGAGAAGGTGGCCGTTTACTCTAGAGTAGCTGATGGACTGCGGCCTCTCCTGCTGACACCGCAGCGGGTTCCTGCCGTCTCGACAGCTCTCCCGAGGTTCCTGGCCCTCCTCACCCAGTGCGGTGGCCTGAATGGAGCCGGATCCCCAGTGTGGACCTTTGGGAGGTGCGGAGGATGGAGCGCTCGCGAATGGGTTCGGTGCCCTTAGACGGAGGCTCCCGGTAGCCAGTGCGTCCTCCAGTCCCTTCAGCCCAGAAGCAGACAAGGTCTTTGCAGCAGAAGATGAGTCCTCACCAAGCACAGAGTCTGTTGGTGCCTTGATGTGGACTTTCTAGCCTCTGGATTGGGAGTTCGACTTTTCTGGCGTCAATTAACAAACCTAAAGCGTTTTATTGTAGCAGTCTGAATGGACTAAGATGTCCACCGTCAGAAACTTTTATTTTTAGGAGGGTACGGGGGACTGAACGCAGGTGCATTTTAGCTACACCCCCAGCTTTCTTTTAAAATTATTATTATTATTTTGAATCGGGCCCTTGCTAATTTGCTGAAGCTGGCCTTGAACCCGCAGTCCTATTATCTCAGGCTCCCAAGTAGTGGGATTAGACATGGGCAGCCACACTCAGTTTGTCAGGAACTCCAATTTCTGCTGGCTTTTTGCTTTTTTTCAGTACTAGACATTGAACCCAGGGACACTACTACTGAGCTCCATCCCCAGTCCTTTTTATTTTGAGACAGGGTCTTTATAAATTGCCCAGGCTGACCAACTGCCCTAGCTGGGATACAGGTGTGGGCGGCTGTCCCTGCTGGTAGGATAACCATTTCCTCTTCTCTATTCTGAGACTAAGACCAGCACCTCACCCTGTCCCGGACTCAAGGGCTGTTATGACACGGGAGCAGTGGTGTACACCTGTCATGCCAGCTATTCAGGGGGCCGAAGCAGGAGGATCACAAATTCTAGGACAGCCTGGGTGATTTAGTGAGGCCCTGTCTCAAAATAAAAAATAAAAAGGGCTGGGGGTGTAGCTCAGCGGTAGAGTGGTCCTGGGTTCAATCCCCAGTATAGCTGAAACCCAAACAAGTAAAACGAAAAAAGAAAACTGCTATCGTAGGGCCCTAGTGGGGTGACTGTGGTCTCCCATACACCCGTGGGGGCAGTGAAGCACTCTCCTGGGTGCTACTCCCAGAGGGCAGCCATACACCTCTTGACCTTAGCCAAGAGGTCTGTGGAGAGGGAGGCATCTGGTTCCTCGGGCTCCTCGGTAGGATGGAGCTGACTCCTGCTGCGTCCCTCCTCTTCTCCCTGTGAAGGTCCACAGAGGTGGGGGAGGCTGACCGTCGTGGGGTGAGGCTGGTGCCTGGCCCGGCGCGTGGGGAGACCTTCTCAGCTCCGCAGTGCTCTTCTGTGGGACACGGACAGGCTGTCGCTCCCAGGGTCAGCCTGGAGGAGGAAAATGTCTGGGAATGCGGGAGCTCCTCAAAACCCTTCCTTCCTTTTTTTTTTTTACAAAATGGAAATTTGAGGCCATTTTTGAAGCACCCGCACTACTTAGACGTTAAGTGCCCTTTAGGAAGTTAAATCACTCTGTCAGTTTAGGAATGTGAGTGTTTTATGTATAAGTTGGTCTGCTCAGGAAATCTTCACTGGAGTGTATTCAGACGTGAAGCCAGAGAAAGTAAAGCTGAAATTTAAGGGAGAAGCTCCACGCGCTGGCGTTTCAAGTTTTTTTTTTTGTTGTTGTTGTTTGTTTTTTTGTGGTACTGGGGATGGAATCCAGGGATGACATTCTATCTCTGAGCCACACCCCCAGCCCTATTTTTTATTCTTTATTTTGAAGCAGGGCCTCACTGAGTTGCAGAGGGCCTCACTAAGCAGCTGAGGCTCTGAGAACCTCAATCCTTCTGTCGTAGCCTCCCAAATTCTGGGATTATAAACCTGCGCCACCACGCCCAGATTTTTATTTTTTATTTTGAAAAAGGGTTTCACTGAGCTGCTGAGGGCCTTGCTAAGTTGCTGAGGCTAGTCTCTAACCCTTGGTCCTCCTGTCTCAGCCTCCCAGATACTGGGATTACAGGCATGTACCACCATGCCCGGCTCAACAGTTATGATTTCGTAGTGTTCACATCATTCAAAATATTTCTTCAGCCAGGTATGGTAGTGCAAACTTGTAATCCCAGTACTTGGGAGGATTGCAGGTTTGTAGCTGGGCTTAGCTGCTTAGTGAGGCCCTCCATAACTTAATGAGACCTGTTTCAAAGTAAAGAATAAAAAATGGGGTTGGGGATAGCTTGGAGGTAGAATACCCCTGGCTCAATCACCAGTACTGCAAAATAAATAAATAAATAAATAAATAAATAAATAAATAAATAAATATCTCTCTTCTAGCATTTATGTATTTATTTATTTTGATACTGGGAATTGAACCCAGGGGTGTTCTGTCTCTGAGCTATATAAAAACCGTTTTAGTTTTTATTTTAAACCAAGGTCTCACTGAGTTGTTGAGGGCATCCAAATTTTGCTGAGGCTGGCCTTGAACCTGCAGTTCTCCTGTCTCAGCCTCCCAAGTGCTGGGAGGACAGGTGTGTGCCCTTGGGTGATGTATGTGTTACATTATTGTTAGCTTCAGTCATCCCCACTGCACAGCAGAACACCAGAACTTATTTCTCTATATACCTGACACATGGTACCCACAGTCCGACCTCTTCCCAGCCCTCCTTCCCGGCCTCATCAGCCTCTCGTAGCCCCGGTTTTATCTTGGCGTCTATGGGGTCAGCTCTTTCAGGGTCCACATATGAATGCAAACGGGCAGCATTTGTCTTTCTGTGCTTGATGTATTTTACTTACCATCATGTTCCCCAGGTCAGCTCTGTGTCATTGCAAATGGCAGGGCTGTATTCTCTCACGGCTGAGGGGTTTCCCTGGCGCACACACACCGCGTTTCCTTTGTCTGTCTGTTGATGGACACTGAGGTTGCTTGGCTATCATGGCCGATGCTCCGGTCTCCGTGGGAGGGCTGGATGTCCCTCAGCACGCCGACCCTCTCCTTTGGGGAACGCTGTGGATTGCTAGATAGCAGGTAGCGTCTGATCACAACCCCTGGAGCGTTGCTCAGGGGAAGCCTGCTGCCCTGCAAGAAGCCGGACTAACTGAGGCAGCCATGTTGTAAGGAAGCCCAACGAACCGTGCAGTGGAGGAGGAGGAGGGAGTCACCTTGCCAACAGTGGTATGCTAGTAATCTGCTCTCTAAATAGAGTGCCCTTGCTTTTATATTTTTATATATTTATATGTATATATTTGTTATATCTGGGTGTAACTAAGCCCACTAGGAATGCTTTCAAACTACTGGCTCGCACACATCTCCAGGCATTTAGCAATTGGCTGTTGCCAGCTGGGACAAGCCAGCGTTAGCACCGCTGCCTCCCAGCCCCCAGGCGCACAATCATTGCAGCGGAGCCTCAGACGCCGAGAGCAGGAGCTGGCCTCCTTGAGCCTTGCCCTAACTACAGACTCACGGCAGAATACACACTTCTTGTATTTATTTATTTTTTTGGTGGTACTGGGGTTCCTGGAAGCCCTTCTACCTCCGGGCTATACTCCCAGACCTATTGTTATACTGTTTTATTTGGAAACAGGCTCTCTTAAGCCAGCGGGGCTGGCTTCGAACCTGCGTGGTCCTCCCGTCTCCGCCTCCCAAGCGCGGGGATTACAAGCGTGCGCCATCACGCCCGGCTCACACTTCTTGTGTTAAGCTATTAAGTCTTAGGGGGGCTCGTTATGCAGCAATAGCTAACCGGAAGATGTGCTATGTACATCCTGAAAAGGAGAGATCACTCCTGGATTTTAGAGAACCAATTCTTCCCCTATTTCTTTATTGTCAATGAATTGAGTAGATATGGACCCCAAACCATGTCTACTTAGAGAACTTTTCTAACGGGCCCTATTTACAGAGACGACTGTGCTCTAGACTGCTGCGGCGGTGAGGGAGTTTAGAATACTCTCCAGAGGCTGCAGACCGGTGATCATGGGCCTAATTTGCTCAACAGATCTATTTTTGTGTGTGTGTGTGTGAAATCTTGACTTTTAAAAATTTGAGCCGGGTTTGGTGGCGCACCCTGTACTCCGAACTCTTAGCCAGGCTGAGGCGTGAGGCTTGCAAATTTAATGCCAGTCCAGGGAACTTGGGGTGTATCCAAATAAAAAACAGAAAGGGCTTAGAGAAGAGCCCAGTGGTAGAGGACACCTGGGTCTACAACCCAGAACTTCAAAGAAAAACAAAAAGGAAGCCTCCGGTTTAGACAGGTGGGCTTGACTTTGCCACCCACCCCTCTTAGAAGATCTCTTGTGGGGGTAGTGGCACACGATTATAATCCCAGCATTTGGGAGGCTGAGACAGGAGGAGGGCCAAGTGACTCTTCCTGGCCCGACCCGGCAAGCCTTAGCGATGCTCCTCCCTCACTCGGTCCTCAAGGTGCAGCCGCCAGGGTGGAGCCTCTGGCTGAATCCCCAGTGAAGGTGCTGGCGAGAGGCACTATCTCTGCTTCTGGAGTCGTCACTGTTGAATACCGGAGGCCCTCCTAATTAATATGTTGAAATTTAGTGACTTCCGCTCTCTCTCCAAACCCCTCTTAATTATGTCTCAATTTGGGATTAAGCCGATCTCCACCGGCCTCATCTAGTGATTATGTGTGTAATCATGCAATCAGTATGCGCTGCACGGCGTGTGATCAAATCTTCTATTGTAAAATTGTTTATTTTGCTAGGTTTAGTAGTTGTCTTGTTTTGAACTTAATTAGTTCTCTTTGACGTTCTGACTGAATGCTCCTCATTCTTGAGCAGGAATTTTTTTACGAAACATACCCGATTACACGTTCCACTGGCATGGATCGCATCATCCCCCCGCCCCTTTACTTCTTGGACAGACTTCCAGACCTCTGCTGTAATACGCCTGAAGTCTCTGTGGGTCTGTTCAATTGTACCCATTTTCTGGATTCCAAGTTGACTTTTTTCTGGTTTATTTTCTCTTTTTGGTGGAGTATAGTCTCTAGTAGCTTCCTGAGAACGAATCAATAGAAGGTTTTTTTTTTTTTTAGATTTTTGCACATCTAACAATGTCTTTTTTTTTTCTTTTCTTTTTTGCAGTACTGGAAATTAAACCCAGGGGCATTCTATCTCCAAGCTACACCTCCAGCCCATTTTTTCTTCTTTATATTTGAAACAGGGTCTCACTAAGATGCGGAGGGCCTCACTAAGTAGCTGAGGCTGGCTGCGAACTGAGATCCTCTCGTCTCAGCCTCCCAAGTCCTGGGATTATAAGTGTGCGACACCTCACCCAGCTTATTTTACTGTCCTTTTATATGGTTGATAAATTAACTAAGTACAGAAGCCTATATTGAAAATAATTATGGCAGACACTGCTGGCCAGCCCTATTTTATCTTTATTTTGAAATGGGGTCTCGCTAGGTTGATGAGAGTCTCATTATTGCTGAGGCTGTCCTCCAACCTTAGGGAAAGTAAGATGTCCCTAGCCAGGCATGGTGGTGCACACCTGTAATCCCAGTAGTTGGGAGGCTGAGACAGGAGGATCACGGTTTGCGGACAGCCTCAGCTACCCTTTGCAACTGAGACCTTCTTCCTCCCTGGAAGAATAAAAGAATAAAAAAATAAAAATAAAAGAATAAAAAAAATAGGGCTGGGGGTGTAGCTTGGCGGTAGGAAGCCTGGGTTCCATCCCCAGTACCCAAAAAAAAAAAAAAAAAAAAAAAAAGAATGTAAACAACCGTGTTGGGCTGGGTGGGTAGCGCAGTGGTAGAAAGCTTGCCTAGCACGCTCCCGGGTCCTGAGTTCCATGCCCAGCACCACAAAACAAACGGCAAGAGTGCGGGCTGCAAACCATTAGCAGCACCTGTGACTTCATCACCAGTAGAAACATATCGCGTTACAGTTGTTGGAGAGATCTCAAAATATCGTTACATTTGTCACCACTTGGAAGTCACGGCAGTCATTAGACCTGCCACCAGATCTCAGGTAATTGCAGTCTTTCTGTTCGCAGACAGTCACACCACGTGGCTGGCCGAGGCTGAGCCGGGAAGCCCACCTGCTGCTGTGGGGCCGGGTAGTGACGATGCCGCCGGTCCCCACCGTTCATGTGAACTGCCCTCCAGCTCCACGCCGGGCTTCCGAGCGGCACGCTAGCTTCTCAGCTGTCTGGGAGGAACTCATCTGGTCTTCCATGCTCTCTGCTCCTCCTTGGGAAACGCGTGTGTGTGTGTGTGTGTGTGTGTGTGTGTGTGTGTGTGTTCATTGTTTTTTTAAAGGTTTGCAAAAATGGATAATTCAAGTAAGAAGATTTTTTTTGCCCATAATCAAAACTTTATTAGCTGGGGGTGTAGCTCAGTGGAAGAATGCTCCTTTGCCTAGCAGGGTAAGGTCCTGGGCTTAATTCAACAAGAAAACCCCACAAACGTTATCAAACGTTATTCTCTCTCTCTCTCTCTCTCTCTCTCTCTCTCTCTCTCTCTCTCTCTCTCTTTCTCTCTCTCAGCAGGAAGGACTGAACCCAGGAGTGTTCTACCTCCAAGCCACACCCCAAGCCCTTTTTAATTTTTATTGCACTGAGTATTTACAGGTATGTGCCACTATGCTCAGCTCAGACAAAATCCCCATCCCTTCTCGGTACTGAGTAGTTTGCAGACCACAAGTATATTCAGTCTTCACGCTAAGTGTAACTATAACTCACGGATGTTTTTAAGGGTACTGTCTTACTATCTATTGACTTACTGAAGAAACACATATATGAGCACATCATGAATTGTACATATTGTGTATTGAACCAAAGGAGATTTCTGCTTCCTCCTTTGGTTCTGAATTTACACACGGTCCCTGCATCTCCTCCACTGCAGGAAGGGAGTGGTCCTGGGGATGCCCAGGAGGACTGGGGGGGGGGGGTCCTGCCCTTGATCTTTTGTATTTCTGCTGCTTCTCTATTCAACCCATCTGAACCCCCCCCCCCCAGTTTTAGGAAAGCCTGGCTCCCCAGGGGTCAAGAGGTGGGAGGGGATCGTGGGGGCTGTGCAGCCTCACCCCAGGGTTTTCTGTGCAGCAGACTCCCCAGCCCCGCCTTGAAAGTGTCCCCCAACTTGTCCTCAGGGAGGAAGCAGCCATCCCCTCAAATGACTTTCTTGAGGGCTCGACTCTCTCAGCCCCCAAAGACGACCGGCAGCCATCTTGGTACAGCGCCACCCAGCTACACAGGCTGCACGCACCATGGGTACCCCAGCCTAAGGAATGTTTCTTTTTTTCTTTTTGTGGTACTGGGGGTGAAACCCAGGGGCTTTTCTACCTCGAGGCTATACCCCCAGACCTATTTTATACTTTATTTGGAAACAGGGTCTCACTAGGTTGCTGAGAGCCTAGGTAGCCGAGGCTGGCTTCGAACCTGCGCGATCCTCCTGTCTCAGCCTCCCAGGCGCGGGGATTACAAGCGTGCCCACCACGCCCGGCTCCTTCCTGCCTTCTAATGGATTCACGTGCCGGAGCTCAGATGCCGAGTGTGTGGAACCGTGGACAGTGTGCTCCGTAGTGTGTGGTTTCTTGGGTTCAATGCAGAGTCCTCGATGGGGCATATGACAAGAGTTCATTCTGCTGTTTTCTATAGAGTATTCTATGTGGCTAGGCATGGTGGTGCACACATGGAATCCTAGTCTGCAGGAGGCCGAGACAGGAGAATCACGGGTTTGCCGCCTCAGCAACTTAGTAGGGCCCCCTCCCCGAAGCGTAGTGAGACCCTGTTTCAAAATAAAAGAGTAAAACAGGGCTGGGGGTGTAGCTTGGGGGTAGAATGCCCCTGGGTTCCATCCCCAGTGCCACAGGACAGAAAAGTTCTATTGTGTGACTCTGCAGCAGTTGATTCGTCCATTTTACCAGGAAGGGCCATTTGGAAAATTCCAGTTGAGAGTGATTGGAAAGAATATTTCTATAAGCATTTTTGGGGCTTCTATTTATTTGCTTTTTGATACTGAAGGTTGAACCCAGATGTATGGGTGAGTTACATCCTCATTCCTTATTTATTTATTTATTTATTTATTTATTTTTGTGGTTCTGGGGGTGGCACCCAGGGCTTTCTACCTCAAGGCTACACTCCCAGACCTATTTTATACTTTATTTGGAAATAGGGTCTCACTAAGTTGCCGAGAGCCTCACTAGGTAGCTGAGGCTGGCTCGGAACCCGCGCGATCCTCCCGTCTCAGCCTCCCAAGCGTGCGCCACCATGCCCGGCTATTTTTAAATTTTGAAACAGGGTCTCAGTATGTTTCTGAGGGTCTTGTTAAGTTGCTGAGGCTGTCCTCGAACCCTCCCGTCTCAGCCTCCCAAGCAAGCACTGGGATTCCAGGCTTGCACTACCACAGCCGGCCACAGATGGCTTTTTGAGCACCTTAAGATAAACATTCACCCGGAAGTTGGTGGGTGACTGTGTGCCCGGCTGGACCCTTAGGGTTCTATGTGCAGGAGTGTGTGTGTGTGTGTGTGTGTGTGTGTATGCACGCATGTGTGTGTGTGTTTGGGGGGGC
The DNA here is from genome assembly GCF_963383645.1 of Muscardinus avellanarius. Taxonomy (NCBI): domain Eukaryota; kingdom Metazoa; phylum Chordata; class Mammalia; order Rodentia; family Gliridae; genus Muscardinus; species Muscardinus avellanarius. The sequence goes on along the minus strand of NC_137794.1, from coordinate 1,881,257 downwards.
AGTGCTCACCTCAATTTCCTTACATCTGGGCAGCAGCCAAGGAAAACACAGGCCTGGCCCCTCCTCTCACCAGGGACGCCATAGTGAAGGTTTTACCAAAAAAGTCTTCCTGCCCGCCCCTGTCCAGGGAGCGGAGGCCTCTGCGGCCGTGAGCGCAGACGGGCTTCCAGGGTCTGGAAACTAATTCGCGCCCCCCTCAAGGGGCCCACAATCTTTGGTAAAACCAGACAGACCTTGGCCGAACACCAGAACCCCGTGTGTGATGCACTGAAGCTCGGTTTACCAGGAAGCCGGGAGGTGTGAGCCGCGGGCCAGCCTCCAGCCGAAGGGCTCGCCCGAGACCCCAGCCCTGAGCGGTGCAGGGCCCGGCCTCTCCCCGCAGCGCCGGCGCCGCCTCGCCTAAGGGTGCCTGGGCTTTAGTACAGCTCAGGGTGCAGGGATGGGAGGCGCCCTCACCGGACCTAGCGGGAGCCCCAAAGAGGGGCGGATTTTCTTTGCAAACTCTTTGGGCACCCCGCCCCCAGCGCACCCCGAGCTGCTGCCCTCCCGCCCCGGCTCCCGCGCCGGGCTGGGGCGCCAGCTAAATCTGATCAAAATGCAATTGCCAAGTCGTTAAGGTATTTGAATTTAAAAAAAAAAAAAAAAACTCCCGAGAAAGAAAGTATTTGATGGCTAATAATCTCATTTCAATATAATGGGACCTTCTTCTGCGGAGAGCAAGACAGGTTAAGAGATATAATTATGACTTTGCAAACTCTCCCGAGCGCGGGAGCCGCGCTGACAGGTCTGCGCCCGGCTCGGGCTCCGAGGAGACGCTTTGTCTGCGCGGCGCGTTAAAGACACGCGGCCCCTTTCCCCCTCGGCCTCCATTGCAATTTAAGCCAGCCACGTCCTCGCCCCCTCGCCCCCTCGGTGTCTGCGGCCCGCGAGCCAGGGGGGCTGGGGGAGGGAACGGACCCGGGAGGAGCGAGGCCCGGTCTGCCGGGGCTGCCCGGGACGCAGAGCCGGGCTGTCCACCCTGCCCCTTGGGCACCGGAGAGCTCCCGTCCACACCGCAGGGTCGCGGGGGCGCAGCGACTGGGGAGCGTTGGGAGCACCCATTGCGCCCCCGTCCTCACAGTGGCGCGTTCCGGGGACAGAGGGAACGGATTCTTTCCCGCTAGAGTGGGTCGGGGTCCGCGGGCGCCAAGAACCGACTTAGGAAGCGGGCAAGAGAAGGCGCCGCGGCGTGGACGCCCGTTCCTGTATCTTCCCGTGTTTCCCTTTCGCCCTTCCTTGTGTTTCCGTGGGAGAGCAAGTCCCACTGGTGTCCAGACGGGGGTCCTCGAGGAAGCGGGCACTCTCCCGGGTCCACACCTCGCCATGCGCGGCCGGGTTGGGGTGCAGCGCGGCCGGCTCCTGATGAGAACTGACTGCGGCGGGGGGCGCGGGGGGCGCGGGGGGCGCGGGGGCGCGGGGCCTGGCGGGCTCGCACGTGTGCCAGGGCGCTCGCGCGCGTGCCAGCCACGCCGGGGCCGCGCCCACCCCTGCCAAGTAGTTGGGGGCTGGACGGCGCGGAGCCCGGCCTGGGACCGGCCATCAGATGAGCCCGCCTGGCGCCGGGGAGCCGGGGTGCCGGGACCCCCGCCTTCCCGCCGCCTTCCCGCTTCTCCGCGCAGAGCCATGGCCGCGGCTCGCTGGCCTTTGCGCTCGGCGCCGAGGATTCGGAGCACGCGGGCGCGCCCTCGCCCTCCCCGGCCCTCGAAGGGACCGCGGCCCGGGCCTCCCAAAGGTGGCGCACCAGGGGTGGGCGGCGGGCGGCCCTGCGCCCCGGGGCGCCCGGGCCACGTGGCGCTCCACCGCTCCCCGCCTCGCTCCGCCCGAGGCCGGAGCCGCCCGGGCGTCCTCCCGCCCGCGGTTCCCCCTGGCGGCCGGGGGTCGCGGGCTGGCCTCACCTGCAGGGCCGGGGGACCAGGCGCCCCGGCGAGGCCGGTCGGGCCGTCCTCGCGCTGCCCGCTGCGCGCTGCAGAGCGGGGAAGGGGCGCCCCGGGAGCACTTTTCCCTTGGGTGCCTGGTGCGCTTTCCCCTTGGGTTCCCGGTGCACTTTCCCCTTGGGTGCCCGGTGCGCTTTCCCCTTGGGTGCCCGGTGCACTTTCCCCTTGGGTGCCCGGTGCACTTCCCCTTGGGTGCCCGGTGCACTTTCCCCTTGGGTGCCCGGTGCACTTCCCCTTGGGTGCCCGGTGCACTTTCCCCTTGGGTGCCCGGTGCACTTTCCCCTTGGGTGCCCGGTGCGCTTCCCCTTGGGTGCCCGGTGCACTTCCCCTTGGCTGCCCGGTGCGCTTTCCCCTTGGGTTCCCGGTGCACTTCCCCTTGGGTGCCCGGTGCGCTTCCCCTTGGGTGCCCGGTGCGCTTCCCCCTTGGGTGCCCGGTGCGCTTTCCCCTTGGGTTCCCGGTGCACTTCCCCTTGGGTGCCCGGTGCACTTCCCCTTGGGTACCCGGTGCGCTTTCCCCTTGGGTGCCCGGTGCGCTTCCCCTTGGGTTCCCGGTGCACTTCCCCTTGGGTGCCCGGTGCGCTTTCCCCTTGGGTGCCCGGTGCACTTCCCCTTGGGTGCCCGGTGCGCTTCCCCTTGGGTGCCCGGTGCGCTTCCCCTTGGGTGCCCGGTGCGCTTCCCCTTGGGTTCCCGGTGCACTTCCCCTTGGGTGCCCGGTGCGCTTTCCCCTTGGGTGCCCGGTGCACTTCCCCTTGGGTGCCCGGTGCGCTTCCCCTTGGGTGTAGCGATCCGGGCTGAATCCTCCGGGGGCCGTCGAGGGGCGCCCACGGGGCCGCCGGGGACGCGGCCGGGGTCAGGGCCGAGGGGCCGGCGGAGGGCAGCGCCGGGCGGCGGGGCTCGGGTTTCCGCGGCCCGGGCGCGGCGCTCCCCCGCGGTGTGCCTTCTCGGGGGCGGCGGGGCTCGGGTTGAAAGGAATCGCCTCCATTTGGAACGCTGTTTGTTTTTCTTAACTAGCCAGCGCCGGGCGGGCGATCCCGAGCCGGGCCGCGCTGCAGGTCAGGGCCGGGGGCGGCGGGGCTGGGGGAGGGTCGCGGCGGACCCGAGGGCGGCCCTCTGCCGGGACGGGAGCGGACCTGCAGCGCTGACCTTGGCCCGACGCGGGGCAGGGAAGGGGGAGCCCTTCGGCTGGGGTCCGGCCGCCTCGGATTCCGATTCCCTGTCTTGACCTTTAGCCCCGCGGCCTGGCGAGGCACCTTTGGGACACCTCCCGCCCTCGGGGGGTCTCGGCGCGGTGCGCTGCGGTGCTGTAAGGGTGAAAGGAGCCCGCGCGCCCTGGGCGCCTGGCCCGGACCGGCCGCGCTTTCTCTGGGGGTCGTGGTCACGCCAGGAGGGGTGGCGCGAGGGGCAGCCGCCACGAGGGACCCGCGGGGAAGGGCATCGGGATGGAGGCCCCGGCTCCCGAGCCGCGAGCGGCCCCGCGGGGAGCGCTCTGAGCGTTTGACAGGCGATGAATGAGATGCAAATGATATTCAAAGCAAGATGCTAATGAGGACGCGCGCTCGGTGCCCGGCGGGGTGGGGGCCGGCGCGAACCCGAGGCCGCGGTGCCCGCCGCCCGCCCGGCCCAGCTCCCCGGAATGGCGAGGGGGCCCCGGCGCGCCGCCAGGAAAATGAGGCCGGGGAAGGGCGCGGCGGCAGGACCGCGCAGGGCCGGAGCGCGGAGGCGCCCCCAGCCTCCCGGGGGAGCGGCCGGCGGGAGGGAGCTCTGCCTGCCCAGGCCCGCGCCGCGCCCGCCCCGCCCTCCCTCCGCGGTTTTGGTCCCCACTTAAGGTCTCTAGGCTAGGCGTCCCTCGGCAGAGCAGGTGCCCGCGCGCGCACTCGCCAGGCCCGGGCCCCGCAGTGGGCCTCGGCGGCGGCCCCTGGCCCAGGCCGGCCGCCCCTCGCGCCCTCTTTCCGCGCGCTCCGGGTCTCCCCAGTGCCGCCCACCCCGGGGGGACGCGGGGCTGGGCGCTAGGGCCTCCCTGCCGCTGCGGAGAGCGGCGAGGGGAGTCGCGGTGCTCAGGCTGCCCACGCCGGGCAGCAGCACAGTCCCTGGCGCCCCTGCGCTCAGGGGAGCTCACAGGCTGCAGCGGCCATAACCGGCGTCTTGGAGAAGCGCATCCAGGGAGAATGCGAGGGGCCTGCCGGGGCGTCCCCCTGGGGGGCGCGCCCGGGCGGCCCCCTGCTGGCTGCCCCTGGACGGGAGCTGCCCGGCTTTGCCCTGCCTAGAGGCCCTTACATTCCCACCCACAACACAAAGCCAAGCGGGCACAAATAGGCACAGGACAAGACATTTCCTATTAAATTTACAAGGAGCTGTCACCACTCCTTCCAGTCTCCACTCGGCTCTGCGAATTAACTCATTAAGCCCCACATTCATCTGTCCAGCAGACACTCAGTAAATGTCTCACCTAAGTGCCACAGAGGGTGAGCCGCTGGAGGTGAGCCGCAGAGGGTGAGCCACGGAGGGTGAGCCACGGAGGGTGAGCCACGGAGGGTGAGCCACAGGAGGGTGAGCGCCTGGCCCTTAGGGGCGCACTCTGCAGGGCAGGGCAACAGGGCCGAGGTGTGCCCGGCAGCGGCGCTGTGTGCCCACCGGCAGAGAGGCTGGCGGGGAGCACCGGAGACGGATGGCGGGAGGATGAGCTGAGCTCTTTGGGAGGGAAGAGTCCAGGCAATCTGGCAGATGTGGCGGGCCCAGGGGCCTGGCCAGGAGGGAGGATGGCTACAGCCAAGGTCAAGGCCCTGCCCAGGCCAGCCATGGGCTCTGGAAGGTTCTGTGGGCCACGCCGGGAAGGCTTGGATTATGGTGGGTGCAATAGAAAACCAGTGTGTGTGTGTGTGTGTGTGTGTGTGTGTGTGTGTGTGTGTGTGTTTTAAGGGAATGAGGCCATTTGACCTATGCTTATAAAGGGGATAAACAGGGCTCAGTGGAGGAGCACTGCCAGCACGCTCAGAGCTCTGGTTTGGATACTCAGCACCAGTAATAAATAGGGAAATAAATTAAAACGCGGGCTTTTAACCAACTGGCCCATTGTTTCCAGGTCTGTGAATTTCTTAATCCAGATCTTCAAATATGCCCCGGTGCACTGTGTCGGATGTGAGCGCTTTGGCCAGGCGATGTCTTGAATGGCGCCCGGCCCTCCCAGCCACACTTTGGGGAACGTGGCTGGAAGGGGACAGCAGGTAGGGTCCAGGAGCCCCGCCTGGGGACCTCTGGCCTTCCCACGCCCCAGCCCCGACCCACCTGTCGCCCTTGCTCTGCCCACCCCGGCCTGTTCCGGCGGTAGAGACAGCGTGGGCACCGCAGCCACAAGGAGGCAAGATCCAGCCCCTCTCCAGATTCCCCTGCTCCCACGCTGCAGAATCCGCATTCCCGGGCAGAGAGGGCGGCCGCACGGTGGTCCACACCGCCCGCCCGTGGCCACGAGGGGCGCCGCAGCGGGGTCGGCGCCGGGTGCAGAGCCGCGCGCGGACGGCAGGGGGCGCTCCGCGGGCCGCCAGGTGCAGGTGCCGGCGGCTCCAGCTGAACCCACGCGGCGCCTCCGGGAAAGCAGGCTCGGGGAGCGCCCTCGCTCTGATGGCGGGGCCGGGGGCTCTGGATGGGGCTCCTGTACGTTCAGCTCTCGGCAGCAAGGGGCGCGGGCAGCCTGCGTTCGTCTCCATCTTTAATCTCGGGGTCGGGGACCCCTGTGGACAATGGGCTCTGTCTTGTCGGGCGTTAGGGATAGGGACGCGGGTCGGCACCGAGCAGCCGGCCGGGCAGGCCTGGCACAGCCCTCCCTGGGCGGGGGCATCGCTCTGCTGGGCGCATCCCCCGTCCTCTGCCGCCCCCGCGTGGGCTTGGGCGGTCCTGCGGCCGCGGCCGGCTCCCTTGGGCGCCCTTCGCCCTGGTGCGCCCTGGGCCACACAACCACCATCACCACCTGCATATTTAATACGAACCTACCCGCACTTGGCCCAGAAGGAGTCAGAGGAGCACTCACCTCTGCTTCGAGCCAGCGGGCTCATGTTTTAATAGCAGAGGCGACAGACACACAACGATCCCGCCAGGTTGTCTACATTTATCTCAGAGAAATAAAAACTATGTGCACAGAAAGACCTGTACATTAAGTTGGGCGAATTCTTGTAATCCGAGCATTCGGGAGGCTGAGGCCGGAGGATCGAGGTTCACGGCCAGCCTCAGCTACTTAGTGAGGCCCTTTGCAATCAGTGAGGCTCTGTTTCAAAATAAAGAATAAAAAATAGGGCAGGGGGTGAGCTCGGAGGTAGAATGCCTCTGGGTCCCATCCCTAGTACTGAAAAAAAGAAAGAAAGAAAGAAAAGACCTGTAAATAAAGTTGAGTGTGGTGGCACACACCTGTAATCCCAGTGCTTGGGACACTGAGAAAGGAGGATCGCAGGTTTGAGGCCAGCCTCAACAACTTGGTTGGAACCCTGTTTTCAAGATAAAAACTAGGCCGGGCGTGGTGGCGCACGCTTGTCATCCCCGCGCTTGGGAGGCGGAGACAGGAGGATGGCGCAGGTTCAAAGCCAGCCGCGCTGGCTTAAGAGACCCTGTTTCCAAATAAAAATATAAAATAGGTCTGGGAGTGTAGCCCGGAGGTAGAAGGGCTTCCAGGAACCCCAGTACCAAAAAAAAAAAAAAAAAAAAAAAAAAAGACAAAATAAAGACTAAAAAGGCCTGGGGCTATAGGTCTGAGGTACAACAACACCCCTGGGGTCCACCCTCAGTAACCACAAAAGAATAACATAAAACAAATAACTACAGATTCATAGGATGTTCAGAGATAGTGCAGGAAGGTCCTTCTATCCACGGGTGGATTCTTGTGACTACCATCGCCAGCAAGGCTCTAGGCTATTTTATTACCAGCCAAATCTCCCTCCTGCTCCCCTTCCGAGCCACACCCCTTCCTCTCTCAACCATCTCAAGGATGTTGCACGATGGAAACTCACGGTCTTTTTCATGAAGTATAAATCCCTTCAGATTGGCCCAGGCCACCGTATACATCAATACCTGCCTCCTTTTTATCGCTGAGTAGTATTCCGTGGGTGTGTTCAATACAAGTATTTCATGGTTCCTTTAGCCACCCACCTATTGAGGGGCTCAGGGTTGTCCCTGGTCTGGGGGATGATGAAGGAGGGCAGGCGGACCTTCTGTGTGGACTTGAACGCGATGGCTGCGTTGGTACGGCGAGTGAGAAGTCAGCGGTGAGAGGCGGAGGAAGAGCTCAGCTCGAGAGCGATCCAGAGGCCAGAGCAGGTGTGCAGCTGAAGTGTCAGGGGACCAGCGAGGGCAGAGGACATGAAGCCAGGCCTCCAGAGAGGACACCGAAGCGGGGCTGTCACCGGGTCCCCGGGCCGGGAGACACACACGCCCTTCCGTTGCTGTCGGGGCAGCGTGAGTATGGCCGCTGACTTCGACAGTCATTAGAAACACTGCTATCCTGCGTTTTTATTTTTCAGCGCCGGAGATGGAACCCAGGGGCTCTCTAACACTGAGTTCGCCTCCAGCTGTTTTTAAATTTTTTTAAATTTTGAGACGGGGTCAAATGCCTCAGGTTGACTTTGAAGTTGCAATTCCCCCGCCTCAGATTCCCGAGTAGCTGGGATTACAGGCATGTGCCATTGGGCCCGGGTGTCTTTTTTTTGTTTTAAACCTGTATTAGTCAGTTTTCTAATACTGTGACAAAGGTATGAGACAATCAACTTAAAAAGAGGAAAGGTTTCCTTTGGTTCATGGTTTCCTAGCTATTCTCTCTGGTTACTTGGCTCTGTGGCTTTGGCTGTGACAACGTAGTCTACCTGTAGAATTATCTGGTATGGAGGCCAGGGGGTGGGCCGGTCCCAATATCCCCCTCCAGGGGACACCCCCAGGGACCTAGTTTCTTTCTCAGAGGCCACCTCCTTAAAGTTCCGCCACAGGCTGGGGACCAGGCCTTTGACACATGAGTCTTTGGAGACATTTTATTTTTCAAATATTTTTATTTTCTGGTACTAGAGATTGACGCCAGGGTCCTTCTACCTCTACCCTTTTTATTTAAAGTTTTTTTTTTTTTTCTTGGTTCTGGGAATGGAAGCCAGACACATTCTACTTTCAAGCTACCCTTCCCGGTCTGATTTTATTTCTTATTTGGAAACAGGGTCTCACTAGGTTGCTGAGAGCCTCACTAAGTAGCTGAGTCTGAATTTGACCTGCCACCCTCCTGTCTCAGCTTCCCAAATACTGGTGGGTGCCACCATGCCCAGTAACACCTTATTCATTCATTCATTCATTTATTTATTTATCTATTTATTTATTTACTTATGTAGTACTGGGGATAGAACCCACGGCGCCGGGCACTGCGGAGTGAGACAAGGTGCCGGTGCCAGGCAGGGCCTCGCCACCCCGGGGCGGCTGGTACTGCAGGGGAGCGTGGAAGATGCTTCTGGAGACACTGAGCTGTCAGGGAGCAAACATAGATGTGTGTCGTGCCCAGAGGGTCTGGAGCCTGCAGCACAGCCCTGGCTGCTGCAGAGCAGTAGAAGTTTCTAGAAACTCTGAGGAAGGACAGGCCAACAGGAGGAGGAGACAAAAGACAAAAGGCAAAGGGCTCATGGCACCAATGGAAGCTTCAGCGGCTCAGGGAGCACTCGCAAAAACTCAATGGAGCTGGGCGTGGGGGCGCAGCTTGTAATCCCCGTGCCTGGGAGGCTGAGACAGGAGGATTGCACAGGTTCGAGGCCAGCCTCAGCTACTGGGTGAGGCTTTCAGCAACTTAGTGAGACCCTGTTTCCAAATAAAATATAAAAGAGAGCTGGGGGTGTAGCCCAGAGGTAGAAAGCCCCTGGGTTCCACCCCCAGTACTGCAAAACAAAACAAAACAAAACTTAAATGATTCTAGAGAAAACAGGGCATGCCAAGAATACACACACACACACACACACACACACACACACACACACACGCACACATGCACACACACACACACACGCTATAAAAAGGAACGTTCAGAGAAGAAATGGGCTGTTTAGAAATGGAAAAATGTGATCCTGACAGTTGTAAACATTTGAATAGAAGAACTGGAATGTGTCTGTAAGGATCCTGTTTCAGAAAGTCAGTCAGAATAAAAATAGATCACTGGAGAGAAAGATGACCCAGTTAGAGGCTCCGCTGGGGGCCAACGTGGGTCAGTAAGCGGCAGGAAGCCAGCCGGGGCGGAGGCGCACACCTGCAATCCCAGGCCTGGGGAGGCTGAGGCAGGAGGACCGCAGCTGCACAGCCGGCCTCAGCAACGTAGCGAGGCTCTCCACAACTCAGTGACATCCTGTTTCCAAATAAAAATAAAATGGGGCTGGGGGTGTAGCTCAGAGGTAGATGTGTGCGCCACCACGCTGAGCCAGTTCTGCGCTTCTCTATGGCTGAGTAAAATTCCACTTTGTGTCTGTATCCGTTTCGTAATGCATCCGTCCATCGATGGACACCTAGGCTGGCTCCATAATTTGGCTGTTGTGAATTGAGCTGCTATGAACACGAATTGAGCTGCTACACATGAGTTGCTGTAGTTTGCTGACCTTGGTTTCTTTGCAAAGATGCCCAGGAGTGGTAGAGCTGGGTAATATGAAGATTCTATTTCCAGTCTTCTGAGACATTTCCGCGCTGACCTCCAGCAGCTGTATTAGTTTGCAGTCCCCCAAACAGTGTATGGTGTTGCTTAGTTACTGCAGGCTGGCCTCAAACCTGAAATCCTCCTGTTTCAGCCTCCCGAGTACTGGGATAAGAGGTGTGCGCTAATGCACCCTAAAATCTATTTTTTAAAAAATATTGTTTGACTCAGCAATTATAAATCTAGAAATTAAAATAAATGGTGTACTGGCTGTAGCGATATGGCGACGGCCATGCCACGCCTGCTGTGTGACAAGGCCCCAGCGGGAGGGAGTCTCTGCAAGGAGAAGGCTGCTGACTCCTGAACCTGGTGCTCCTGAGTTTGTTTTTATTTTGAGCCTGAGTTTAAACACCCAGATATACGTCGATTCCAAAGGATTTAGTGGAGAATTCTGTTCAGCCCATCATAGGATAAAATAAGGAGAGGCTCCAGGGGGGAAACCAGAATGTCTTCAAGTTTGTAGAATCCCTAATGCTAAAAAAACGACTGAAAGAGTGTTCATGGAAAAATTCAGGGCTCGGGGAGTGTCTGCTCCGTACGCCATCAGTTTCGCCTAGGATATTGCCAGTTAAGGGACTTACTAAACTTCCCGGAAGGCTGGTTGTTCCTACTGTTTAGAAAACACCTTGTGTAGCTGACAAAATTGCTGGCCGTATATGGCATCCACCTCAGGGAGCCGGAGCAGATGTTTATAATCCCCCCTCCTTTGCCACACACAGGCGCTTAGAGAGAGGGACGAGGGAATGCAGATAGAAAAGGAAACTGGCTTAGAGCACAGACTTTAAGTTTCACCGACAGGTTGGCTGGAGTTGGGCCCCTTGGTGTTTGCGGAGTACTCATCAGAGAAACAGCCCTAGGAGGCAGATAATACTTAAAGGAAAGTAAGCTGCAGAGTTTGTATTAGATATTAGGAGTGAATAGCTTAGCAGCAGGTATTGTTAATGTTAGGGGCCAGGAAAAGGTCGAAGGAAAATAGAAAGGTTAATAGTTACCCAAAGCAGGCTGCATAGTGACTAGCACCTGACGTAAAATTAGTAGTGGCTAATAGACCAAGAGGCAGTGAGGCCGGCGCCTACGTTCTCAGAAAAGACAAAGGAGGTCACTGTTTAACCGCAAGACCTGCAAAGGTTAGAATGCTTACAGTCTTAGGATGTTTTATAAAAAATAATCTGATGTCTCGGTCCACATGTTTTGTTTGAACTGTACTGTTCTGGAAAAGACGAGATACACTAAAATGTTAATAAGTTCCACCTGAAAAAAAAAAGTTCCACCTGTGTGGAAGGGTTAAGCCCAAGCTCGGCGGCCTCAAGCGCAGGGAGGCCTCCTGCCTTGTGGAGAAGCTGGTCCCTCACCCTCATTCCGCCGACTCCGCACCTCCTTCCCGACCCGGGCCTGGCTGGAGCCGACTCCAGCAGGTCACTGGAAGGAGCATTTGGAAACTTAGCACCTACTAGACGGGAGCTTCCTTTTCCTGATAAAGGGCTCTGCAAAATGCCAGTTGGCCCCACAGCGGATGATCGAAGGCTTCAAACCTTTCCTCTGAGCTGGGAGAGGGGCCATTCAGCGGCGTGCTGGAGGCACAGCCCTTGATAAGGCGTGGGGGAGAAATAAAGGTGTGCACGTTGAAAGCGAAGAAGGAAGGCTGTCTTTGTTCTGTAGAGTTAGATCCTGAGTGACCTCGCAAAAGGCTGTGGAACTAATACTGAGACTTAGCAATGCTTTACAGTAAAAGTAGCAATTAGAAGACGCAAATAAAAAATCTACATAATTACAGCGTGTTACAGGAAAGTTAAATTAAAAACAAAGACATTTAAGATCGCATCCAAGCCGGGCGTGGTGGCGCACGCTTGTAATCCCTGCGCTCGGGAGGCAGACACAGGAGGATCGCGCAGGTTCGAAGCCAGCTGTGTGCGCTGGCCTAGGAGACCCTGTTTCCAAATAAAAAAGTATAAAAAATAGGTAATAGTGATGAAAATGTAAGAAAATATAAACTAGGTGGACAGAAAAATCATATTCCTGAAGTGGAAACTTCAATATTGTTAAGATGTTAATTTTTGCCAAACTGGCGTCTCCATATCTGAAGGGGATTGGTCCCAACGCCTGCCCTGTGGACGCTCAAGACCCTTATAGAAAATGATAAAGTGTTTGCATCCAGCCTACACCCAGCTTTCCGTATACTTTACGTCTGTTAATTTTTGCCAAACTGGCGTCTCCATATCTGAAGGGGATTGGTCCCAACGCCTGCCCTGTGGACGCTCAAGACCCTTATAGAAAATGATAAAGTGTTTGCATCCAGCCTACACCCAGCTTTCCGTATACTTTACGTCATCTCTCGAATACTTACGATACCCAATTTAATGTGAATGCCATGCGTATAGTTGTTAGGTGGTATTGCTTGGCAGTTCCCTAGCAGGTATCTGTGTTGAAATCGACAGGATAATTCTATAACTTACAAAATGCTGAGAATGCAGAGCAGCCACAACATCTAAGGGGTATCCTTTGCTGGGGATTGAACCCAGGAGCATTCTACCTTTGAGCTACACCCCCAGCCCTTTTAAAAATTTTCCAACAGGGTCTCACAAAGTTGCAAGGATCTTGCTAAGTTGCTGAGGCTGAACTCAAACCTGCGATCCTCCTGCCTCAGTGTCCCAAGTATTTGTATTGCAGGCGTGCACCAGGACACCGGGCTTAAGGGCTGTTTTTAGCTACCCGGAGTTACTCACCTCGGGCACTCGATGGGAGAGAGGACACCACAGTCCTATTCTTCAAACAGGAAAACGGAGACCTCTTTGCCAGACAGCCCTGCTCACGGGGGACTGCCGGGGAGACCCGCCTTATCCCTCCTGTTCTCCTGGGTTCTCCTCACGTCCTGAGTCTCAGGGTTGGGGAGAAGATCCAGGTGTCCCCCAAAGTCAACAGGGTAAGGTTCCAAAGGCCTCCAGGGCCACGCAGGGCTGTTTCCTCCCAGAGCCCAGCCCCATGGCCATGGGCCCCAGCCTCCTTCAGGGGATGGCTGAGCCCCAGGAGAGAGACCCCTTCCAGGCCTGGGGGACCAGAGGCTGACTAGCACCCAGAGCTCCAATTGAACTCCCCACAGAACTCAGAGCCAGGTGCTGAGGCCCCTGCAGGGTGGGGATCTGAGGGGACCCTGACCCCCGCGTGAGGGTGTGTTGTATGTTGGTGTGGACTTAGCAGGGAGGACTGCTTGGTTACACATCCGAAGCAAGCGGGAAGGACAGAAGGCCCGGGGAGCAGAGTGGGCAGAGGGCGCTCTTGGGGTGCTGCGGAGGGAAACTGCCGCTGAGCGCCGGCAAGCTCGCCGGCGTGGGGGCCTCTGGCCAGCAGGGGGCAGGAGCGGCCCGTCCATCACCCAGGGGCACGGCGCTACCGCCGGATGGACTCCTGCCTCTGCTTTGCAGCGTCTTAGGAGCACTGGACCCCGGGGCCTGGGCCCTGCTGCCACCGAGTCACCAGAGAACCCTAAAGCAACCCCAAGACTCCCGCCTCCGTGTCCCCTCTTTCAAACGGAACCGTGGAATCTGCTTTCCAAGAATTTTGAGGAAATTAAGTTAGAAATGAATGGTGAATGGTGGGTCACCTGTTTTTTTTTTTTTTTTTTTGCGGCTCTGGGGATGGAACCCAGGGGCATTCTACCTCCGAGCCACACCCCCAGTCCTATTTTTTACTTTTTATTTTGAAACAGGGTCTCACTGAGTTGCAGAGGGCCTCACTGAGTAGCTGAGGCTGTCAACGAACCGGTATCCTCCTGTCTCAGCCTCCCGAATGCTGGGATGACAAGTGTGCGCCACCACGCCCTGCTAAAGGGGGTTTCTATCAGTGCTGGTATCAGGCTGAGGGAAAAGAGGCCCTGGGGTCGGGGAGCGTGTTTAGTCACCCAGCCAGCTCGGGGCTTTAGAGGACCAGGCTGGAGACCCAGGCGCCAGCCTCCTGCCTGGACCAATCTGTCTCCGAGGCCCCTGTCTTCCCATCAGCCACTGGAGCTTCCCCCGGCCCCTCGGCTTTTCCATATTTTCCCGCAGCCTCTGCTCCCTCTGCCCTGTGGAACGCGTGCTGCAGGCACTGGACAGTGTTACCCAGAGAAACGACGGCTCTGGTCATCTCATCTCTCCTGGACAGCTTCCTGGGAAGCAGGGGTGACAGAGAGGAGTGGCCGGGCTCACCCGGGCGGCGCAGTCTCCCGTGGAATCCGCCCCTGTTTAACTGGCTTTACCCTCTGTCTCTGCACACTCGCCTGGTCGTTACAGGCCACCGTTTTCTTTAATCTTCAAAGTGGTGCTCCTTTAAGGCGTCACTTTGGAGTCAGGCGTGATGGCGCACGCTTGTCATCCCAGCATCCGGGAGGCTGAGACAGGAGGATCGCGGTTTGCGGACAGCCTCAGCTACTTAGTGGGGCCCTCTGCAACTCAGTGAGACCCTGTGTCCAAATAAAGAATAAAAAATAGGGCTGGGGGTGCAGCTCGGAGGTAGAATGCCTCTGGGTTCCATCCCCAGTACTGCAAAAAAAAAAAAAAAAAAAAAAAAGTGATGTTCCTGGTTGCTGTCCATTGACAGCCGCTGGGTTGCCCGGGTTTGAGGCTGTAGCCTTGGTATTTTTCATAACTAACCCTCAGGAGTGCACACGGGCGCACACGTGCGCGCACACACGTATAGTGGTCATTCCCTCTACCAGGGGCCCCACCAGCAGGCCTGGAAGTCCCTCCTGTGTCTCGACCCTCAGGGCCCGGCTGACCTAGAGCCCCGGAGTGCTCATCCCAGGACCTGCGTCACCCTGGGTGTCGAGGGACAGGAAGAGAGGAGCTGGCGAGGAGTAAAAGTCGACCGGGGTTGGGGAGATGTTCAGATGAAGGAGAAAGCTGACAGAGGCGTTGAATAGCTCTGCGCGCTGCTCTGAACAGCAGCACCTCCCCTCCCTCGCCCTTTGGCTCCCAGGGAGCAGCGGGAAGGCTGTCCCAAGGCTCCAGACCCACGGTGCTCCCCTGAGCCTGGTCCTCCCCCTCCTCCTTCCCTCCAGGACCCGCCAGCAGAGCGGCCCTGTACTGTGGGAGGGCTGGAGCTCCCGAATCCACCACTGAGGGGCACCTCCCCCCAGGTCGTCTGACCACGCCTCGTGCCCAGAGCACCCACCTGGGGACTCTGCCGTGCACCTGGCGCGCCTCGTCCTTCTCCTTCTGAGCGTCAGCATCTCCACTCAGCCGCCTTCCTCCTGCCCTGGGGCCTCCGGTTCCTCTTTCAGCCCACAGGACAGTTGGTCCTCTGGGCACCAGGAACCGCTGCAGTCAGCTGGGGTTTCTCTTCCTCCTTTTAAAGGAAACAGCCTTAACTCGTGCCATGTCAAGTTGAAACATTAAAAAGCATATGGCCAGGCAGGAAAAAGATTCCCATCATAGAAGGCAGACAATAGGTAAGAGGTTTTGTGGATAAACATCCCTTTCTTTTAAATAAACAAGAGTCTCAGCTGTGTGTGGTGGCGCACGCTTGCAATCCCAGCGCTTGGGAGGCTGAGACAGGATCACGCAGGTTCACAGTCAGCCTCAGCAGCTTAGTGAGGCTCTCGGCAACTTAGTGAGATCCTGTTTCCAAATAAAGCATAAAAACTAGGTCTGCGGGTATGTCCCAGAGGTAGAAGGCACCTGGGTTCCATCCCCAGTATAAAAAAAAAAAAAAAAAAAATCAAAACCCAAACCAAAAAACTAAATGGGAATCCCACTGTGGTGTAACTTTACACGTTTTTGTTGACTAGGGATGTTTCATATTATTTCTGTGCTCGCCTGCCTCTTTAGGGCCTTTCTATTTCTTTGCTTTTGGAGCTGCTGGGGATGGAGCGCAGAGTTTCCTGTGCTGGGCAAGCGCTCTGCCTCTCACCCGCTCCCAGCCCCTGGCGTCTTTTCTTAGGAAGTGCCTGTTCAAGTCTCTTACCTGTTTTATTAGATTAGTTTTTATTTTAATATTGAATTCCAGGAGATCTTCAAATATTCTAGGTATACGTCCTTTTCTAATTTTTGAATTGCAAATGTTTTATCTCAGCCTGTGGCTAGCCTGCCTTCCCAGGCCAGAGACTGAATCTAGGTGTTCTAACGCTGAGCTACATCTCTGGGCCTTTCTTTTATTTTGCGGGTCTGGGGATGGAACCCAGGGGCATTTGACCTCCGAGCTACACCCCCTGCCCTATTTTTTATTCTTTATTTTGAAGTTGGGTCTCACTGAGTTGCAGAGGGCCTCACTGAGTAACTGAGGCTGGCCGCAAACCACAATCCTCCTGTTTCAGCCTCCCGAATGCTGGGATTACAAGCGTGTGCCACCATGTCTGGTTTGTAAATCTTAAAAAATAAAAAGTTAAGGAAAAAAGACAGAAGCATAAGATGGGTAGGAAATTCTGTGTGTGTGTGTGTGTGTGTGTGTGTGCGCGCGCGCTGACTATTAGACTTTTTTCTAGGACATTTGGCACTATTGATATTTTGGGCCGGGCTGGTCTCTGTGGGCCGTCCTGTGCACTGTGGGGTGCGCAGAGGCTTTTCTGGTCTCTACTCACTGGGTCCCAGCACCACTTCCTCCTCGTGGATGACAAAATAATTCCTCCAGACACTAGCAACCTCCGCCTGGGAGGCAAAATCGCCCCTTGTTGGGGACTGTCAGTTGGGAACAACCAGGCAGGGGCCTCCGAACTCTGAGGGAGCCTCATCCTTCAGCAGCTGGGTGGTGTTCTCATGAGCCCCTCATTTTCTCCCAGATACGAATTTTTTTTTTTTTACCTATTTTATGTTTTTATTTGGAAGCAGGGTCTCTTAAGCCAGCGAGGCTAGCTTCTAACCTGCGTGATCCTCCTGTCTCCGCCTTCCAAGTGCGGAGATTACAAGCGTGCGCCACCACGCCCGGCTCAGATAGGTATCTTTGAACAATTCTGTCTGGGGTGGGGAGGAGTGTAAACCTGACTTCCAGTATTCTTGAATTACAGCTGAGGATGTGGTCAACAATAATCGAAATGGGATAACTCCTTTAGAGTATTCTCCCAGATGTGGAGGGAAAAATTATAAAATGATCCGCAAAACCATAAAGAATGGGTAGACAGCAAGTGGGTAAGTGGTGCTCCTGAAATACGGGCCGGAAGAAAAGGAAAAGCAAAGATTTAAGATATGATAGAAGAAAAGTGTTTTTTTTTTATTTTTTTGTACTGGGGCTCCTGGAAACCCTTCTATCTCCGGGCTATACTCCCAGACCTATTTTATATTTTTATTTGGAAACAGAGTCTCTTAAGTCAGCAAGGCCAGCTTCAAACCTGCGCGATCCTCCTGTCTGTGCCTCCCAAGCGCGGGGATGACAAACCTGGACACCACACCCGGCAGAAGAAAAGTTTTTTTTTGAATTGAGGAAAGAAAGCACTTAAGGGGCGCGCTGCATCTCAGGCCAAACTCACAAAAAGAGCTCTCCCTGGGGTCAGCGAAGCCAGGCTGGCGCTGACGGAGTCATGCACGCCCCCCCCAAACCCAGAGGCTCCTCAGCACAAAGGCTTATTTTTGTACTGGGTAACGCCTGCTGTAGGTGCAGCGCGTGTCAGGGAGCTGCCCTCCGAGGCTGGCTGTGGGTTCCAGCCTCATCTGATCCTGCAGACTCTCCCAGTCAGCAAAGTACTCTGCGTCAGGAGCAGAGGGCGAGGGCTGTGCAGGCGGGCCACTGAGCCTGCCCCTCTCTGAGAGTCATGTTCCCTGCTCAGTCTCGGGAAGGCAGAGGACCACGGCTCTCCGGGCATCTAGCAATAAGCATACGAGGGACCCTGCTAAACTCAAGTGATGTCAACCTTGTGCCTCAAGGCACATTTGGCAGAAAATAAACTTTTTTCCATGGCAATGAAGAAAAGGAAGATTCTGCAAGCCTCGGTGCTGGTGGGCTTTAAGTCCAAAGAACTTAAAAAAAAAAATCTCATTTACTTCAGTGTTTTCTGCGGGGACACCGAGTGCTAGAAGACAACAGATCGTCTTCTCTTGAGAACAGGGGAAATATTATGATCCAGTAATTTTCTGGTTCATTAAATTGTCTTCATTTATAAAGGCAACCGGAGAAATTTTCATATGAAAGAGCCTGAGGTGTTTTTTCTTTAGAAATATAAATGGAACGCTCACTACAGGTCACGGAGGTAGAAAGTCAAAAAACCAAACAAACTGACAAATGAGGGCGCCGTGGTTTAAAAAGACGCAGTTAATCAGAAACCAGAGGGAAGAGATGCTCACCCAGCTGCTGTGACTGTTCTGAAGACAAGCAAACGCGTCTGTCATCGTCTCCTGCAAGTGTGACCGAGCTCCGCATCTGAGGGTCCTTCCTAACAGCACGCCAGTTTGGAATCTACGTAGACAACGCGTCGCGACCCCAGCAGTCTTAGCTCGGGATTGCATTCCTGTTTCAAGGCACTGCCTGACTTGCTCTGACCAGGAGAGGGATAACGAGGGTGCCTGTCTTGCCCCTGAATTTAAGGGGCACACGCTCCTGTTTCCAGTCAGGAGTTTTAATAACATATCACTCCCCGTACCTCAGCTGCTGAGTCCTCTCTGAATCTTAACTACAGTTATTTGAAATGTGGGTGCCTCCTCTCTCTCTCTCTCTCTCTCTCTCTCTCTCTCCCCCTCCCTCCCTCCCTCTCTCTTCTCTCTCTCTCCCTTCTTCCCTTCCCTTCTCTTCCCTTCCCTTCCCTTCCCTTCCCTTCCCTTCCCTTCCCTTCCCTTCCCTTCCCTTCCCTTCCCCTCTCTCTCTCTCTCTCTCTCTCTCTCTCTCTCTCTCTCTCTCTCTCTCCCTGTCTCCCTCTCTCTCTTTTTACTGGGCATTCTACCTCTAAGCTACACCCCCAGCCCTATTTTTTATTCTTTATTTTCAAACAGGGTCTCACTGAGTTGCGGAGGGCCTCACTAAGCAGCTGAGGCTGTCTGTGAACCGCGATCCTCCCGTCTCAGCCTCCCAAAGGCTGGGATGACGAGCGTGCCCACCACGCCTGGCCTTTTCTGCCTTTGGACGCCACTCCGTATGTAGTAATTATATAACAACAAAACCCAGCTAAGTCTGTTGAGAAGCGCCTCTCCCTTCATCGACAGTGGAATCCACCCGCACTACTACTTAGTTCTCTGGTTGGACGGATGATGAACGAGATGTTAATCTTACATCAAACAAAAAATAACACAGGCCTACACAGTTGTATAACTGGGGAGTCCAGGGAGCCAGCAGTCATGCTCAGGAGCGCTTGAAGGCAGAGGGAGAAGCTGGAGACATGGTCCCTCCATGGTGAAGTCCCGGAGGAAGAAGTGGGAAATGGATTCTCACCCTCTACAGGACAATTACCTCCAGCCACTGCGCCTCCAGAGAGGAGGTGGAGACACGGAAGCTAAGGAAGTCTGTGAGAAAACCTTTCTTGCTGCTTGGAATGGGAATGCGATGTCTGGAGCTCTGGCGGTCTTTTGGGGGCTCAGACTGGGATGCAGGGGCTGAGAAGTCCCTGATGATGCCAAGCCATCATACCAGCCCCGGTGCCTTCTCTGCACTTTTAGATGAGGGATAATGAACAACTATTTTCTTAAGCCAGTCCAAGGGAACGCCCTCTTCTACACAGCCAATTCTAACTGAATCAGAAGCAGACCTAAGAAGACATTTACAGAGAAGCCCCGTGTCCCCCAGGCCTCCCTGAGTCATAAGCGCTGTGTGTGCCGAGGTCTGGCTAGGTGGGAAGGTAGCCTTCTCTTCATGGGAAGATCTCTTTGCAAGCTCCAGCTGCTATGAGAGAGGGGGAGGGAGAGGGAGAGAGAAAAGGAGAGGGAGACTTCTTGTAGGTTAAAATTATTTCAGTGTGTAATCTTACATTTTGCATCTATTCCTAAAAACGTTTTCAGTATTCAGGCCTAACACAAGACCCGTGCCACCCTCCAACCCCTCTCTAAACCACAGGGAGCCGAGAAGCTCATCTAAAGATAAACTGGGCAAGTAGCTCCCTCTAGTGGTAATTATGGGCTTGGACGGGGGGTTTTGTTTCAGGATCAAAAAATGAGTTTGAACATTTTAAAATCATTTTTTTGTGTGTGTGGTACTGGGGGTGGAACCCAGAGGCTTTCTACCTCTGGGCTATACTCCCAGACCTATTTTATACTCTATTTGGAAACAGGGTCTCACTAAGTTGCCGAGAGCCTCACTAAGTAGCTGAGGCTGGCTTCGAACCCGTGCGATCCTCCTGTCTCAGCCTCCCAAGCGCGGGGATTACAAGCGTGCGCCACCACGCCCAGCTTTTAGGTACTTTTCTTTCTATTCCGGGTAGAGGCCCAGCGTCCCTTTCTGCCTGGGGTGTCTTGTATTCCAGCCATCTTGGCTCCCTGGTGGCGAGTTTCCATCAGAGGCTCACCCAACCCCCTTTGCCTGAAGGTGTCTTGTACTCTGACCCAAAGCGCTTCCTCCTTTTCTGGCCAGGCCCCTTGTGGGGATATGGGATCGTGGGTCAAGAGTCTGCACCCGCTTGGCATCTTCAGCTTCCTCTCGGACACTCACACTCAACCTCGGAGATATTCTGCCAGCAAGGAAATACTCGGACACCTGCTGCGACATCTCTTATCTTGGTCTGTGCAGAGTTACCTGGTTGCCACCGCACTTCGGGCCAGGGTTCTTCCTGTGTTGCTGATCAAATTTCAACTCTGGGCTCATGGCCAGCCGGGGGTGGTGGAAGGTCCCTCACCCTGAGGCCGCAGCAACTCCAACCTTTGTAGAGAGGTTCCTGAGACTGTCCTCTGTGACGATTCTAACCCTCAGGAGTCCCCACATTGGTTAGAAATAAATTTCCGTGGTGCCATAAGAAAAGACACATGTTCAAAATGGCTGGGCATGGTGATTTTGCTTTTTGCGGAAAGGGTCTTGCCACCCCGGAAGCCAGGTACGCAAGCACGGAATGGCGGAGAGTTTGCCCAGTTTTTATCTGTAACAAATGCTTTACTTTGAAACAGGGCTTCACTAAGTAGCTGAGGCTGCCCGCGAACCGCCATCCTCCTGTCTCAGCCTCCCAAGCACTGGGATTACACTGTGCACCTCCGAGCCCAGGGCGGAGTGTTTTTGGTGTTACAAATACAATGCACTGTATTTCTCTTGGTGGGAGAATGGTTTCACAGTCTTACACGTTTGGCTAATTTGTCTAGAAGGGAATGCTGGACAAGGGTTGGCATTTGCAATTCTCAGGAGATGGACCTTATATGAGGTTACAATATGGTAGTTTTACGAAGATCCATAGGAAGGTCTGGCTCGGTCAAGCCCAGGGCCACCCAGCCACCCACCGATCTGAGCGATCTGATTGGCTGTCAGGGACCTGAGGATTCTGGGGAAATCCAGACCTCCGTCCCCACTGCGTCCCTAAGAGAACTGTGAGACCCCAAGTGCGCTTTCTCCCTCCCAAGGTGGCTCAGGGTTTCCCTTGAACCAGTACCCCGCTTTCCTAAATAAACCTCTGTCATCGTCTCCGCGGCTCCTGTTGAGATTCTTTTCCGTGACGGAGGTCAAGGACCCACTGTCCCGAGGTGAGTTCTTCTTCCCCAAGACTTTGAACTTTCCAGACTCTTCATGGAATTCTGGCTGGAGAGGCCCAACAGCCAGTGCCCTTTTTAATCTTTCTGCTATATATTTTTTTGGTCTATAAATTAGCATAGGAATTTGATTTTCCAATGGAATCAAATTATAGAAATTAGTTCCACTTTTGTCTCTTTACTATGTATTCATATTAAATGCATATGTAACTTATTTAATTGCCTTTTATTTTCCACCTATTCCTGGGTTTTGCTCATAAATCACATAAACAATCCAGCCTGTTTTGTAGACCTTGCCTTTGTTCAATACCTAAAGGTTTAATTTCCTTTGAAATTGTGTTTTTGTTTTTGTTTTTGTTTTTGGCTTGTTGCTGCCCAAAATGTCAGGTCTTTTTTTCTTTTTCAGGCCTTTTAGCCACCTGAGGCCAGGTTCTCAGCGTCTGCCGATAAGAGGAAAAGAAGGAAGAGGGAGGGCCTCACCATGTTAGTTCCTCCTGATTTTGCTTCACTTAAAGTGAAATCCTTAGGTTTCTACCAGCACGGTCCTCCTGCTGCTGCTGCTGCTCCTCCTCCTCCTCTTCTCCTCTTCCTCTCCTCCTCCTCCTGCAAAATTCAGACTGCATGAACCTCTTCAGGGCAAATGGCCCCAAATTTTCATTAAGAATTTGGACAGAAGCCGGGCGTGGTGGCGCACACTTGTAATCCCAGGACGTGGGAGGCAGAGACAGGAGGATCGCGGTTCGCAGACAGCCTCAGCTACTTAGTGAGGCCCTCTGCAACTCAGTGAGACCCTGTTTCAAAATAAAGAATAAAAAATCGGGCTGAGGGTGTAGCTTGGAGGTAGATGCCCCTGGGTTCCATCCCCAGACATGCAAAAAAAAGAAAAAAGAAAAAAGAAAAGAAAACAGGACGTTGAAGCAACCTCACTGTAAGAAGACGCCGCAGTTGTTGCCAGGGCGATGTCTGAGGTTGGAAGGTCGTCACATCGTTTCCAGAGGAGAGGGAACTGGGGTTCAGAGAAGCGCACGGAGTCTTGCGCCCGGATTCCGGCCCTGACGTCTGCAGCTGGAGCGTGTGACTTGGCGCTCTCAGGAATGGCCTCATGTCCTGTTGTGCAACTTTCCAGAGCCCAGGGCGGGGTGGGGCCGGGCAGCCGCCCCAGCTGGGGCCTCAGTTGGCGCTGGCGTGCGTGAGGATGCGGCAGGCCAGGCTCGGGGGGCTGCTGGCGGTGCTGCTTGTCTCAGGTAAGGCGCCAAGGGGCGGGGCGGGGGAGGCCTCTGGGCCGGGACCTCAGGAGCCTCCCCCGTTTTTGTGGCACTGGGGATGGAACCCAGGGGCATTCTACCTCTGAGTGACACCCCCAGCCCCATTTTTTATTCTTTACTTTGAAACAGGGCCTCACTAAGTAGCTGAGGCTGCCCGCGAACCGCCATCCTCCTGTCTCAGCCTCCCAATACTGGGATTACACTGTGCGCCTCGGAGCCCAGGGCGGAGTGTTTTTGTGTTGTGGATGTGCCAGATCCCAATGGCAATAAAAATAGAGCGAGTCAGAGCGAGGCATGAGCTGAAATAATCTTATTTGATGTTGAAACCTCTTTCTTGGATCCCAACCTGGTCCTTTGATGTGGACAGTCTGTCAACCCCAAGGACGTAATTCCCAGGGCCTGCCACGGCCAGCAACTTGGCTCTGACTGAGGACTCAGGCGGGAGCAGAAGAGGCCCAGCGCCGTTCTGACGGAGGCTATCCATCCCAGCTCGGCCTCCAGGTGGCTGGAGGGCCCTGCCGCGCACGGGCACAGCCGCTCCAATCCGGCTCCCTCCTGTCCCTAGGATCCGCGAGGCTCACACTAGCACTCAAAATGGAAGCATCTTGGGCTTTTGTGTTTATTCCTCCTAAGCCTCATGGACGAGAGAGGTGGCGTGTCCGCAGTTACACTGAACTCGCAGGGACCCGCTCCTCTGAGCAGGGCCGTGGCCCAGCGAGCTTGGGCCTCCTGGGCTCGGGCAGAGGGGAGTTGGGTCCCCAAGGACCGTGTATTCCCTTCTTTATTCATGTCTTTCTGAAGGAGAAGTGGGAGAAGACAGAGAGAGAGAAAGTTGGGGTGTAATTTCGTTTGCCTACGGAGGCGGGTCAGGGGTTGAGCCAAAGGCACCTTCCAGCTACATACCTTCCTACTTGGCGGGGACCACGCTCATCCCGCTCCGAGGCCGTGTTTGTAGCGTAGCTCAGAGGCATAGCGGCGTCTCTGTTCCTAGGTTTTCTTATCTATAAAGTAGGCACAATAACAGTGTCAACCCTATGAATGATGAAGATGAAATAAGATGGCCTTTAAAAGCACTTGGTACATACTGTCAGTAGATGGTTTTAGCTATATATATATTTGTGTGTGTGTGTGTGTGTGTGTGTGTGTGTGTGTGTGTGTGTGTTGCTCGGGATTGAACCCAAGAGGATTCTACCTCTGAGCTCCACCCCCAGCCCTATCATTTTTTGGTGGTCCTGGGGGTGGAACCCAGGGGCATTTCTACCTCCGGGCTATACTCCCAGTCCTATTTTTATACTTTATTTGGAAACAGGGTCTCACTAAGATGCTGAGAGCCTCACTAAGTAGCTGAGGCTGGCTTTAAACTTGTGCGATCCTCCTGTCTCAGCCTCCCAAGCACTGGGATTACAAGTGTGCGCCACCACACCCGGCTCCCCCCAGCCCTATTTTTTATTATTTATTTTGAAACAGGGTCTCAATAAGTTGTGGAGGTTTCACTAAGTAGCTGAGGCTGTCTGCGAACCGAGATCCTCCTCTCTCAGCCTCCCAAGTACTGGGATTATAAGCGTGCGCCACCACACCTGGCTTGCTTTTTTTTTTTTTAATTAACTGACAGCGTGCGTTTCTTACTGTCTCCTTTAGCGCGAGGTAGACAAGCTCATAAGCATCTTAGAGCTTCTACCTGGGGAGGCTGCAAATAATGGGCACTGATTTGTAATCTTAATCTAGTAAATTAGGGCATCCCTGGTGAAATCTCAAGGGGGAGCCCGTGTATCTTCCCCAGAGCCCAGCACCGTGCCTAGCCGGGAGCATGCTCTCAGCCGTCAATTGAGGCGTGAGAGAACCAGCCGGGCTCGGGACACCCCTCATCCTGGGCTTACCCATCTTTTGGGGCACTCCTGACCAGAGTGCACGGGGAATGTAGAGGGAGCCCGTTTGCAAGACTTTCTGGGAGGCCTCATTGGCCTGCAAGCTGGGTCTCACCTTCAGAACCCCCAGGAAGCCAGGCGTGGTGGCGCAAACTTGTAATCCTGTGCTTGGGAGGCGGAGACAGGAGGATCACGCAGGTTCGAAGCCGCGCTGGCTTAAGAGACTCTGTTTCCAAATAAAAAAGTATAAAAATAGGTCTGGGAGTGTAGCCCAGAAGTAGAAGGGTTTCCAGGAACCCCATACCACCAAAAACAAACAAAAAAACTCAGGAGTCCCCGAGGTGGCCTTCCCTGGGCTGGCTGCAGCCTGGCCCATCCTGTGTCGGGGGCAGGGGCCTGGAGCTGGTCCTCTGGGCACTCCTGGGCCGCCTCCAGGGTGAAAGCGTGTGCCTGCAGTTAAGAACGGCCGCGCTGGTGTAGGTGGTGGTGACTGGTGCCGGTAGTCATGCATTTGAAAATGTGTGGCTGGACAAGAAAACAGTCTGACCCCGCATCACCGTTCAGCCGGCTCCGTGTTCCGGGGAGAAAGGTGTCAGGGACCGAGTGGAGAGACTCGTCCTCACTGAAGGTACAGAGCCGGGTGCTAGCTGGGGCTCACTACTGCTCTGTTAGACCATGCTGCTTTGAGAACTGGCTGGCTTCCCGTAGGAGAGACTCCCTTGGACCAGGGCACCGTCCCTAATTCCAGGTGCGCGGCCTGCTCCCTTCCACCAGTGTGATTGGAATGATCGTCCCTGGGACCCCGGAGTTCTCAAACTCAACGCTACTGACACTTTGGCCAGCCTCCCTGGCCTCTGCTCCTGAGGTGCCGGTGGCTTCCACTCTGTCCCTGGTCAGGCAACAAAAATGTCTCCAGTCGTAATCTGATGCCCCTGGTGGGCAAGACCTGCCCCCTGTGGAGAAGCACTTCTATGACTTTTTTTTTTCTGGCACTCAGGTGCCAGGGAGCGCCAGGGGTGCTGGCCCGGAGCTGGCTGAGACCAGGATGGGGGGATGGGGGGCACGTTCAGGTCTCTCTCTGCCTCCATTGGCCTCCTTCTCAGGCAGCCTATTTGTCATGGCCCACCATCCACCCCAGCAAGAATAACGTCCTGAGTAATTACAGGGTAGACGTCTAAGGGAAGATTCTGATTGGCTCAGCCCCGGTCATGTGCCCACTCCTAAACCAATCAGTGTGGCCAGGGGAGATGCTTCCATTGGCTAAGCCTGATCATGCTTCCATCCTTTTAAAATCTGGGCAGACCCATTGGCTTCATGTAAGATGGGTCCCTTGAGAAAGAGGTGCTCTGTCACCCAAGAAAAAAAGAGAGGAGAGCAGTCTGGCCCACATATCCCATGTTCTTTCAGCGGCTTTCTCAGTGGTCTCTCGAGCTGATCTCTCTGCTCCAACTTAGAGGAAGTTCCTCCGGCTTCCTGGAGAATCACTCTGCTAGTGCTGTGTCTTTGCACGCACCCTTCCCGCCCCGCCCCAGCACCTCCAGTCTTGCATAAGAGCCCGTGTTCTGTCTCCAGCCAGCCAATGACTTCGTCTCAAAAGGCTCATGTATAGAATTTGATTTTCATGGACAATATTCAGTGTTTCCCTTGCCGTTAAACACACATGCGCGCGCGCGCGCACACACACACACACACACACACACGCACACGCGCACACACGCACACACTTACTTACACACACACGCGCACGCGCACACTCACGCACACACACATGCACACACACACACACACACTCACTCACTTCTTCACAGTGGAGAGGTCTGAGGTATAGTACTGGCTACAGGGAAAGATATAATCTCTGTAGGCCTCAAGGACTCATCTGAAAAGTGTGTGGTTGGACAAGAAAAGTAAGTGGATCCTCTCCTTTTTTTTCCAAAGAGGGGCCACCGCGCCCCACAGAGCCTAACTCTGTTCTCCTGCTTTCAGAACTCGGAGCTGCAGTGGACTTACAGGAAGTGGAGGAGGTGCTCACAGAGGGGCAGACCCTGAGCGTGAACTGTCCCTTCAACATCAGGAAGTATAAGACCAGCCGGAAGGCGTGGCAGAGGCTGCAGGACGGACGGGAGCCCCTGACCCTGGCTTTCACCAAGGAGACATCAGGGCAGCCGAGTCTAGTCCAGGAGGGGAGGTATATTCTGAGAGACGACCCGGCGGAGGCCATGTTACACGTCCAGATGGTCAACCTTCAGGCGCAGGACTCAGGACTGTATCAGTGTGTGATCTACCAGCCTCCCAACGCGCCCGTCATCCTGTTCCATCCTGTCCGCCTGCTGGTGACCAAGGGTGAGTGGCCTGGGGGCAGGTGGGGAGAGGCAGGCTGGGGGAGGAGGGCACAGCCATGTTCCCCCAGAGCTGCGGCCCAGGATGCCCGGCAGCCCGGCTTTCTCCCTGTCTCTTCCTCTCTGCCCTCTAAGACTCTCCATAAGGTCTGGTCCTACAGCAGGTACAGATTTCTAGGTGCGGGGTTCCTGTTGGGTAGCAGAACCCAATTTGGGGTGCTGTTGAGTAAAAGGTAAAAGAGTAGGCTTGGGGTAATTTAGTCCCATTCCTCAGAAGAGTCCTTAGAAGGCATGTCCTTAGGAAGCCTCCCGCATCCATGCTCCTCCTGCCTCAGGGTGCTTGTGAAGCAGAGCGTCTCAGACTCACGGTGAACACAGAACACCGCAGATCTTATTTCAAATGTCCCTGACTCTGTAGGCTGAAGGTAGCTCCAGTTATCAGGAGCAAGTTTCCAGGCCCACGGTGTCCTCTCGTGGACCTCACTGGAACCCTGAACCCCTTGAGAAAGGGCCTGTGCCTTGCGGGCTCTGCACCCCCAGCAACTAGCACTGGGTGAGCATTCACCTCCCAGATCACCAACCCCAGCAAGAGTACTCACCTTCTTCACCTGTACCAAGGAAGGCTAAAGAAAGGGAGACAGGTCCAGGCTCTAGCACTAGGGGAATTCCAAGCCTTAGATAGGTATGTATGCAAAATATTAATAAGAGATAACTTTTAAAACAATATGGACTTGTAAAAGACACAGTGAATGCTGTAGATAGAGTAATAAAGAGATCGCTCTTGGAATGGGCATGTAGATTCTTGAAGAACAGCAGTCAGGTGCATTTCTTTCTTTCTTTTTTTTTTTGGTGGTACTGGGAGTGGAACCCAGGGGCTTTCTACCTCCGGGCCATACTCCCAGACCTATTTTATATTTTATTTGAAACAGGGTCTCACTAAGTTGCTGAGAGCCTCACTAAGTAGCTGAGGCTGGCTTCGAACCTGTGCGATCCTCCTGTCTCAGCTTTCCAAGCACAGGGATTACAAGCGTGCGCCACCACGCCTGGCTGTCAGGTGCATTTCTGATAACACAAATAGCTAGAGGAATACATCCCTCCCTCCCTTTCTTCCTCCCTTCCCCCTTCCTTCTCTCCTTCCTTTTTTCTTTCTTTGTTCACTCCTTCCATCCCTTCTCTCCTTCTTCCCATCTCCAATCCAGGCCGCCCTTATACTAGTTCTTTGGTTTTGACAAAAGAAAAGCTTGTTTTGTAAATGGCCATATTCATTTCCCTTCTCAGCTCTTATTATCCACCCATCCATCTACCCATCCACCCACCCATCCATCCATCCACCCATCCATCCACCCATCCACCCACCCACTCATCCATCCACCCATCCATCCATCCATCCATCCATCCATCCATCCACCCATCCAACCATCCACTGTGCCTTTTTTCAGATCCTTCAGCAACTCCTGCCCCAGACAAGGATCCTACCACAATCTTGGCTCGGATTTCCACCCCTTCTACCACGAAGGCCTCAAGCCCAGTCCTTACCAGGCCCACAACTGTGACGAAACCTCTCTCCAAGTCACCTGCCGTCACCTCCTCTCCTGACCCTCGACACAACTTTACAAATGTGACACATGTCTCCAGGTACGTCTTCCAGGCCTCTGGGCTTATGGTTTAGATATGGAGCCCTTTGTTCCCCAGTCAGTGCACTGAGGGGACGTGGGGGTGAGGGGTGGGCGTGGGCTGGTGGGGCCAGCTTCAGTTATTTATTTATTTATTTATTTATTTATTTATTTATTTTTGTGGTACTAGGGATGGAACCCGTGGGCATTCTACCTCTGAGCTATATCCCCAGCCCTAACTTTTCTTTCTTTCTTTCTTTTTTCTTTCTTTCTTTCTTTCTTTCTTTCTTTCTTTCTTTCTTTCTTTCTTTCTCTCTTTCTATTTTTTTGTGATACTGGGGGTGAAATCCAGGGGCTTTTTCTACCTCTGGACTACTTTCCCTGACCTATTTTATACTTTATTTGGAAACAGGGTCTCACTAAGTTGCTGAGAGCCTCACTAAGTAGCTGAGGCTGGCTTCGAACCTGCGCGATCCTCCTGTCTCATCCTCTTGGGATTACAAGCATGCGACACCTGGGTGTGGATGGATGGGTGGATGGATGGATTTTTTTTTTTATTCTTTATTTTGAAACAGGATCTCACTGAGTTGCGAAGGGCCTAAGAGGCTGTTTGTTGAGGCGGTTTGAGAAAGCAGGGATTTGGTGCAGAAGGAGTGGTTTGCCTGTGTGAGGCGAGAGTGCAGACCCTACCTGGAGCTGGCGAAGCACTTCAGGGGCTCCAACAATCCAGTCTCGGGCTTAGAGGCCGGGGCAGGCCGTGGGAAAGAGGCAGTGTGCGGTGTTTCAGGAGGCGGCTCCTGGCCTGGCTTAGCCACGGGGAAGTGCGACTGGCACAGGATGGCAGTCAAGGAGCTGCCAGAGCCAGGCGGGTCTCAGAGAGCTGCTCCCATTGGCAAGGTCCTGCCAGGGAGGCAGGGGGCGCACCGCAAGTCCTCCCTCCCCAGCAGGCGAGAAGGACCTGGAGGGTTTCCATCTAGGAAGGGGTGGCCCCGAGCAAGGTGAGGAATGCGAATTCCCAGGCGCCAGGCCCGGAGCCTGTGCGCAGCCTCCGAGGGGCGTTCACGGGCAGTGGGTGCGCCCCGGCTCCCTGTGCATGGAAATGGTACAGGGCTCCAAGGAGATGAGGCAGAGCCCTGGCAGGCGAGACCTGGAGAGAGGATGGAGTTAGCAAAGCCCAGAGCCAGGGACCCAGAGCAGAGGCTGGCACTGGGCGGTGCAGCGCCGACGCGAGCCAGGCCCTGCGCCCCCGCTCGGTTGCCGAAGTTGGCCCCCGCACCCTTGGGCATGTGGTCCCTGCCACTCAGGCCCGGCAGGAGGCGAGGGGCAGAGCCCCTTCCCATCACCCTTGCATTTCCAGCTTTGCTGAGTAGTGTATTTGGCTTTAGGTTCTGCAGGGGCCAACGTGCTGGTTTTGTTTTATTTTATTTGCGATACTGGGGATGGAACCCAGGGGCATTCTACCTCCAAGTTATACCCCCAGTCCTATTTTTTATTTTTTATTTTGAAACAGGGTCTCCCTGACTTGCAAAGGGCCTCACTAAGAGGCTGAGGCTGGCTGCAAACCTGTGATCTTCCTGTCTCTGCCTCCCAAATGCTGGGATTACAAGTGTGTGCCGCCACACCTGGCTCAAGGTGCTGGTTTTAAAATCATTGCTTTGCGCAGGGCATGGTGGCGCACGCTTGCCATCCGCGCGCTTGGGAGGCGGAGACAGGAGGATGGCACAGTTTCGGAGACAGCCACGCTGGCTTAAGAGACCCTGTTTCCAAATAAAAATATAAAATAGGTCTGGGAGTATAGCCCGGTGGTAGAAGGGCTTCCAGAAACTCCAGTACCACCAAAAACAAAACAAAGCAACAACAACAAAAAAATCATTGCCGTGCAAGCCAGGGTTCAATCCGCAATACCGAAAAAAAAAATTATTGCTTTGCTTTATTTCTTAATTGTGCTTGATTCTGTTCTCTGGTGACTTTTCAATGACTGTATTTTTCAATTTAAACCTTTTAGTCCATGGGGGAAGCGAATTGAAGACAGATTCTTGTCTTTTCATACTGCTGTCCAGATGCCGTAAGACTTGCTTATAAATCAGCCCCTCTGCCCGCCAGGCTGCTCGTTATTCCCCAGCTGTCAGACTCTCTCTGGCCTGTGTCCCTGGCTCCCGGTCTCTTTTCCCCCCATGTCTGAGCAGAGGGCGGTGTCGTCTGCCTGTCTGCTCAGGTCCCACTCTCCTTTGCCTCTCTTTCTTATGATATCTGTCGATGTTTACCCGGAACTTGTAGAATTGTTTCGCCGAAACCTATAAGTATTCACGACAGGGTTTCCACAATTTATAGATGAGAAAATTGAAGCGTGATGGCATACGCCTGCAATCCCAGCTCTTGGGAGGCTGAGACAGGAGGGTCGCAGGTTTGAGGCCAGCCTTAGCAACTCAAAGTTTCAAAATTTAAAAAAAAAGAAAGAAAAAGAAAGAAAGAAGGAAAGAAAGAAAGAAGGAGAGAAAGAAAGGAGGAGGTGGGGTGGCTATGCCAGGAAGCAGGTCATGGTGCTGAGAGGCGAGGCCAGGTTTCCTGGCCCTGGACTCCTTTCTCTACATGGAAGATAACGCTAACCAGACCGGCCCTCTGATGCCCTTCCTGGATATGAACTCTGTACTCGCTATTAAACAGCCTTCTGATCGGGTGTTTTAGGGACAGTAACACTAAGTTGAACAGGGCCAGCCAGTCCGAGAGGCCCCGAGCTGGCACATGGGCTGTGAAGGGATCCAGCCCACTCGGGGCCCAGCGTCAGCCTCCTCTCCCCGCAGGGTCTCCGTGTTCAGCGTCGTGGTTCCTGTGGCCTGCGGAGTCCTCAGTAAGAGCCTGGTCTTCATGGTTCTGTTTGCTGTCACGCAAAGGTCATTTGGAGCCTAGACCTGTGGACCCACAGCAACGACCCCTGAGCGCCAGCCATGTCCACCTGGAGCGGAGGGGAGGGGGCGGGGTCATGGCACCAATTAAATCTGTGATCGCAAGCGATTTTTTCTTTTTCTCTTTTTTCTTTCTCCTTCCTTCCTTCCTTCCTTCCTTCCTTCCTTCCTCCTCCTCCTCCTCTTCTTTCCTCCTCCTCCTCCTCTTCTTCTTCTTCTTCTTCTTCTTCTTCTTCTTCTCCTCCTCTTCCTCCTCCTCCTCCTCCTCCTCCTCCTCCTCCTCCTCCTTCTCTCTCTCTCTTTTTTTTTTTTTTGCGGGGCTGGGGATAGAACCCGTGGACATTCGACCTCCAAGCTACACCCCTGCCCTATTTTTTATTTTTTATTTTGAGACCAGGTCTCATTAAGTTGCAGAGGGCCTCACTAAGTAGCTGAGGCTGTCTGAGAACCGCGATCCTCTGGTCTCAGCTTCCTGAATGTTGGGATTATAAACCTGTGCCACCACGCCTGCCTGCCTGCCTTCCTTCCTTTCCTCCCTTTCTCTCTCCCTCTCTCCATCTCTCCCCTTTCTTTCCTTCTTTCTTTATTCTTTCTTTCTTTCTTTCTTTCTTTCTTTCTTTCTTTCTTTCTCTCTCTCTTCTTTCTTTCTTCACTAGAAATTTAGCCCAGGGCATTCTACCTCTGAGCTACACCCCAGCCCTATTTTTTATTTATCTCGAAACAGGGTCTCACTAAGTTGTGGAGGGTTTCACTAAGCAGCTGAGGCTGGTGTGAACCATCCATCCTCCTGTCTTAGCCTCCCAAATACTGGAATTACAAGCATGTGTCACCACACCCAGCTCTCCTCCTCCTCCTCCTCTTCCTCCTCCTCTTCCTCCTCCTCCTCCTCTTCCTCTTCCTCTTCCTCCTCCTCCTCTTCCTCCTTCTTCTTCTGTCCTGGGGATGGAACCCAGGGGCATTCTAACTCACAGCCACCACCCCCCCGATCCTTTTTTATTTTTTTATTTTGAAACAGAGTCTCTCTAGGTTGCTAAGGCTGTCCTCGAATCTGTGATCTTCCTGCCTCAGCCTCCCTTGGATGGGAGACAGGTGATTTCTAAGGCCCAGGATGCCCCTTCCTGGCCCTGTCTACACTAACCACCATTGGTATTTGCTTTCCCCTCAGAAGGGAAGATACAGCCCCAGCACGCCAGGTGTGGTGGCGCACGCTTGTAATCCCAGCATTCAGGAGGCTGAGACAGGAGGATCATGGTTTGCCGACAGCCTCAGTGACTTATGCCCTTTGCAACTCAGTGAGACCCTGTTTCAAAATAAAGAGTGAAAAATAGGGCTGGGGGCATAGCTTGGAGGTAGAATGCCCCTGGGTTCCATCCCCAGTACCGCAAAAACAAAACAAAACAACAACAAAAAATACAACGAAACCCCCTTCCCCCAAAAAACAACAAAGAATCAGAAGACACCTGGGATTTCTCTTCGCCTACGGCCCTGTGGACACATCCAGGCATGCTGAGGACAAGATGACAAGCTGCCCTGTGAGGAACCGCGCGGCTGTGTCCCGGAAGGACCAGGAGGCTGAGACGGGACCCAAGGTCGCACCGGCGGCAGTGCCAGCCTCGCCGTGCAGTCTAGCTCTGGATCCGGAAAATAAGCCAGAGGTGGAGGCCTCCCTGTGTCATCAGAGAAAGGCCGGGTGAACACTCACCACTGCTGCTGGGGCGGGAACTAAAGCACTCCCTTACTGAAGGGCTCCCGAGGCCTGCAGGCAACCAGGAGCTCGGCCTGCGCCGGGATGTTCCTCCTGGAACCAATAAAGGGCAGGCAGGGCGGTGGCGGGCCAGCGCGAGGCTCGGGCGCTGCCCCGGGCCCTCTGTCCCTCTGACACCACTTCCCGTTGGTCCTACGTTGTCTCAAGGACCCTCCCTCTTTCCCCTGGCCACGCAACTCTGCCAGCCTTGACCAGGATTTCCTAGTTCCTCTCTTTGGACTGGAGGAACAGGGAGCCGGAGGGTGGGGAAAGGGCAGAGGGCCTTCCATCCCAATTCAGCAGGGCTGGGCCGATTCCATCCTGGAATCCCCAAGAGCAGACGCACTCTGCCACGGGCCATCTGTTGCATGTTAGGAAACACATTCCTACCGCCCAGACCTTGCCCCTCCTCCCGTGGGGGAAATGCTAATAAATCTTAAAACTGTCAGAAAGCGTGAGATCCATGCTTCTGCTCCACCGGGATTTCCTCCTCCCTCTGAGTTCTGCTCCATCTGAACACACCAGGGGTGGTGCTAGCCTCAAGAGGTCCGTCCGTCCTTCCTTCCTTCCTCCCTCCCTCCCTCCCTTCCTTCTTTCCTTCTTTCTTGGAAGTGGGGATGGAACTCAGGGGCATTCTACCTCTGAGCTACACTCCCCAGCCCTACTTTTTATTCTTTATTTTGAGACAGAGTCTCACTGAGTTGCAGAGGGCCTCACTAAGAGCTGAGGCTGTCCACGAACGCAGATCCTCCTGTCTCAGCCTCCCGAATGCTGGGATTCCAAGCGTGCCCATCACGCCGGCGTGGGTGTCAGTATTTCTCATTGCCTCAACGGGCATAATCCCGACCGACAAGTACTAGCGATGGTTCTTGAAGCCAACACCGGAATTCACCTTGGCTCTCCTACACTGCACAGGAGTGTGGAAGGTCACCGGGAGCTCACAGCAGCAGTGGGGAAGCGGTGGAACTGGGGGAAGGAAATAGGCAGAAACCCAGAGAGAGCGGCGAGAGGCCCCAGCTGATCTCCACCCCCCAGTGGCTGCCGTGCGCTACCCCCGGGCTCAGAGTTTAAGGTGCCTAAGTGGGAGTCACCCCCAAGCGAGTATCACACATCGAGAATCAACCACATCCTCAGGAACCGGAATCCTGGGCGCAATCGTGCATCTGGCCACGGCGAGGCTGGGGCACTTACTGCGCCCCAGTTGGTGGGAAGCAGGGCGGGAGGAACACACCGTCATACACAGTAGAAGGGGAATCAGAGTTCTGTGTCCCAGCAAGACTCACACTGTATGTTTCCTACATGGACACAGACGTTGGTACCAGAGAGTCAAAATATGACAAGCATCCGTCAGGCAATCTCAGGACACTGCCCGGGCTTTGCGACGTAGCCCAGTAGAGCCCTAGGTACGCAGCCGCTCTTCCTTGGGGGGTGTCCCCATCACTATTGTAACTGTGGTCTCCGTTCCTGTGTCGGACTGGACCCCACGGGGCGTCCATACTTCGTACAAAGGCGGAGCACCAGGGCCCGGGGCCGTCGACTGCGAGCAGGACGGTCCATCTGGACCGCTCGTGTCCCGGTCCCTTACGCTGCTGGATAAGAGGCAGGTTCTGGGCCTGCACAGCAGTGTCTGAGGGTGGAGCCCAGGCGTGCACACGTGTCCCGGGCTCCTGCCATGTCTGAGAACCACGGGGGCAGCAAAATTTGCATGTCCAGAGCCATTTCAGATGGGGAGGGGCACGTGCGGGGTGGCGGGAGGTAGAGCCAGCGGCTGGCCATTGGCGACAAGGGAGAGGGGACCTGGGCGGGGGGGCTGGGCTGGCTGGGGTGGAGACTGGAGCCGAGTTTCCCAACCGGACTGAGACTCAGCGCGGGCGGGAAGGAAGCTGCTGTTCCGCTTCCCCACAGCAGGGCCTCTTGGGGAGGGGCCACACATGCCCATGCGGGGCAACATCCCCCAGAGCCTGGGAGAAGCTTGGGAAGGAGGGCAGGATGGCGGGCGCAGGGGTCGGGGCTGGTGCTGCTGTGGTGGTGCTCTGTGTCTGGGGAGAGGCTGGGACCACCAGGGGAGGCAGGTACAGAGAGCTTCCTCTCCTTTCTGCAGGATGGACCCGGAGGAGATCAGGACACGTGTTAGAGACAGGCCAAGGGGGAGGGAGGGAGGAGCTGAGACCAGGCCAGTCCGCCCTGACCAGCAGGCAGCCCAGGATGCAGGCTGGAGGGTCTGCCCAGGCATCCTGGGGCTGAGAAAGTGTAGGGCAGCCCACCGGGCAATCCCCCTGCAGTAGGGAGGGGCTCAGGCACAGCTGACAGCCCACTCACAGCACGGGCAGGGACGGAGGGTGCAGGGATGAGGCGAGGGCGCAGGCCCAACATCTGGGTCTGCAGAGGCCCTCTCCCGGGACGCTCCCCTGGCCGGCATGCGGGTCTGGGGAGCCCTCTCCTCCCAGCTGGTCTGCCTCCTGCTTTTGGGCCAGACATGGTCCTGCCTGTCCAACCTGCTGCCCGCTCTGTGCGGCCCTCGCTCTCCCCTAAGCTGGCCTTTGCTCCTGCACAGCACGCCTGGGGTTCTGTGGCTGGGTTTCTTCTGTGCCGCAGAGACCCCGGCAGATCCGGCCTGTACCCCCGTGTTGGCTGTCCCTACAAGGCCAGTTCAGGGAGGGGCGTTGTGTCCCCGGGGATCGTGGCTTGGATGTCCAGGGATGGGCGACAGCTGCCCAAGCCCCTCCTTTCTCCCCCTCCCCCAGGAGGCCCTTTGCCCCCGTGACCTTTGACCCTGCTTCCCCCGGCTTCCTGCTCTCCATGCAGTGTGGACTCCACGAGGGGCGTCAAGAGCCTGGTGCTGCCTGTGGCGTGTGTGCTCCTGGCCTGCAGGCGGCGTCAGGTGAGCGGGCTGGATTTGGTCTCGGCCAAGGAGCAGGGCCAGCTTCTGTCCCAGAAACGATGGCCAGGAAAAAGATGGCTGGGTGAAGTTAGAGCTGAGCCTAACCCAAGTACTCAATCCCAAATACCCAAGTATTTCTTGAATCTTTCAGAAATAGAGCAGAGAAGGAGAGAGGCTTTCCCAGAGTCGGGAGGGCGGGAGGAGAAGGCAGAGGGGCGGGATGGGAGTGGGGCAGTGAGCTGACAGGTCAGTAGGGAGGGGGGCAGAGGGAGGATTCCCTCTAATTTACGAATCTCTTCCTCATCCTTCTTCCTCAGGTGCCGAGACTTTGCCTTTGCCGAGACCTACTTCCTCTCGGCATCTGCGTGGAAACCCACGCAGCTAATAGGCAGATTCTCAATGTGAGAAATAAGCCCCGAGAGAGGGTGTGGTCTCTGGCCAAAAGTACTCCCCCCACTTTCAGATATTCTTTTATAACTATTATTCTTTTGGCAATGATTCTTTTAACTCTCCACACGAATTGCTCCGGTGGTGTAAGATCAGGACTGTGGGAGAAACTGAGTCCGTGGAAAATAAAGTTTCTGGTAATTTTTCTAAGCCTCTAAACGTCCTCGGCTTTGTTCAAATGGTAATAAAATCTAGGTAGAATTTAGATGCAGTGGCAGCATTCCAGTCAGTAATTACAAACGCAGAACTCCTCCCTATCTTTGACCTTCATTCTAACCATTACAATAGAGCCAAGGGCTAGAAGGAATCTTGACCTTTGCACCTAGTGATAGCGCTGCCTGGAGACAGGGTGACACCACCTGGATAAAATAGCTATGTCAAAACAAAGGACAGATAAAATAGATGTGTAAATGTGAAAGAAAGAAAATATGGTGAGAATAAGGAAGCATTATTGTATGAAGAGGAGCTTATCCTAAGATTGTCCCAAATGGGAAAGAAAGGAATTAGAAAAATAAAAAGCAGGTTACAGAAGGAGTATGATGAGGAAATGGATTATTAATAGAGGAATAGGCTTCTAATAAGCCTATCGTTTGAGGAAAAGTGCTCAGCTGCTAGAAGTACATCTGACAACTAAATCTAAAAACTTCATGTTATTTCTTGGTGTTTACCTGCTAAACTGTGTTATGAGCTTGCTTGAGCTTTCAGACAGCAGATGGTATTGCGACAGAATCCAGCAGACATTCATCGAAATCCTCTAAATCATCATAAAGGTACACGGATTTCCGTACGCCAACTACACGTATGAAAGCTGGAATCTCAGACTTCGTCACCATGCAGTTCAAAGGAGGTTGCTAGATAGAGGACATTGGACTAAGCCCTAGGAATAAAAGTTCTGAAAGGGTTAAAGAAAACTCTTAAAAACTGGATTCTTCAAGTGATTTTGGGTGTGACTTTTGTTCTTCTGAAATTTGCCCACTAAAAGCCTCTGCAGCTGCAAGGCCAGAGGGGCTCGGAGCACAAGACCCACCTGGTCATGGGACTGATTTCAATCACAAGGACCTGTGATGTCACAGGCCTCACTTTTGTCTTATTCGGGGTTGGTGATTTGCATGTGTATCTCACTATTGTATTTTGGGTGTTTGCACTTTTCTACTAGGGGATCACGGGGAAATGGGGAAATATAAAAAATCTTGTGTCTAGAATAAAGTGTTCGATTGCACAAGAAGCATTGATCCATGTCTGATTCTTTCCAGAAGCGCCGTAAATAGAAACTTAAAGCAATTTATTTCCTAGAAGGGAAAGGATCGCTGCAGATAAGAGGCTGCAGTACGGCACCCTATCCTCCCCATCTTTTCTGAGATTGATTCGATCGCGAGTGGGATCACGCCCATCTCGACTGAGCGGCTTGCGGCACTCAGGGTCATAACGATACTGTGGAGACAGAAAAGATCGTGCTCACTGATTATGGCAGCCCAGCCCAGCGTCTAGACGCTCTGGGCGCCTTTAACCACAACCCTGAACAGGAGGAGCAACCTAGACTCCTCTCCCCGCCAGCAGTCAGAGCCAGCCCTAACCGCTGAGCACCGTGGCCCTGAGGAGAAGCCCTCCGCCCGTGTGTGGGAGAAACTCCTGGCCCCTGCCCCCAGCGCTGACACCCCAGCTCCCCACCCAGGGTGGGTTTATCAGCATGGGGTCCATGCTGGGCTCAGGGTCTCCCCGCATCCCCCGCCAGTTCCTTTTCTCCCAGGACGCCCTTATTCTGCCCCCTCGGCTCGGCTGGGCGCCAGATGTCCCAGATTTCTGTTGATTCTGTGCTCCTGGTGACTCCTCTGTTTCCCCTGGTACTGCAGCGCCACCCCAGACATCTTCAAGTGCCATCAAAGGACCTAAAAATACACAGCACAGCCAGGCGCGGTGGGCACGCCTGTCATCCCAGCATCGGGGAGGCTGAGACAGGAGGATCGCAGTTCACAGACAGCCTCAGCTGTTTAGTGAGGCCCTCTGCAACTCAGTAAGACCCTGTTTCAAAATAAAAAATAAAAAATAGGGCTGGGGCTGTCACTCAGAGGCGGAATGCCCCTGGGTTCCACCCCAGTACCGGAAAAAAAAAAAAAAAGATACAACCGAGACTAAGAAATGCCACGATCAGCTGCCTTCTCTTGGAATAGTCACGTTAGCTTGCTCTTTCGTAGGCTGGGTGTCCTTTTATGGCACACGTGCCTCTGGTGGCTCAGTCGTCCCCGCCGAGCGCACAGGGTGGTTTGTAGTGTATGTATTAGTCCACTTTCTGTCACTGTGACAGAGTGCCTGAGGCAAGCTACTTGTACGGAAGGAAGGTTCATTTGGGCTTACAGTTCGGGGTTTCAGTGCACCATGGCGGGGGGACGTGGCAGCAGCTACTCACCCGCTTCCTCCCAGAGAGGCGTCTCAGGGTGCCGGTTAGGTGGTGGTGTTGGCCTCGGTGTGGGCGGACATGCTTGTGTCATCTCCGTGCAGCTTCTCTAGTCTCCAGTGTTAGTGATGCCCATGGGGTGGGGTGGCCTGTGGCCCTGGGCGTGCAGGGCATCCATCAGTGCCACTCTGGGGGCCCAGGGAGACAGAGGGCAGTTGGCAGAGGGTGGCTGGGCACCGTCAGAGTTGGAGGGCGCTGGGAGGTGGAGGCGCCCCAGCAGGCCCGGGGCGCTGCGGCGTGGCGTGTGTAGCACGGTACCCCAGATAGGGCCTCTAGTGGGTTTGGTTCCCAAATGGGGCCTGCTGTAACCGCCTGGTGGGGGCGGCTCTAACGCGCACCGGGCTCCCTCTCTGGAGCAGGGTGGAACTGCACACTATCTGGCCGCTCCCCAGACAGGCTTGGGGCCCAGGAGGGCTGCGGGCTCCCCGGCAGTCAGATGTCTAGGAGTCTTCCTGCTGGCCTTTTCCCATCGTGGGAAGACGTCCCCTGTGAGCTACACTCCCTCTACTGCCTCTGAGCTGCACCCCACCTCTATCTTATTTTTATTTGGAAACAGGCTCTCACCAGGTTGATGAGAGCCTCACTACTTGCTGAGGCTGTCCTCAAATCTGTGATCCTCCTGTCTCAGCCTCCCAGGTACTGGGATTACAGGCGTGTGCTACCAGGCCAAGCTAGAATTGTACACTTTGTATTTATTTATTTATTTGTTTGTTTGTTTTTGCGGTACTAGGGATGGAACGGGGCATTCGACTTCCGAGCTACACCCCCAGCCCTATGTTTTATTCTTTATTTTTAAACAGGGCCTCATTGAGCTGTAAAGGGCCTCACTAAGTAGCTGAGGCTGTCCATGGATCCTGACCCTCCTGTCTCAGCCTCCCAGATGCTGGATGACAAGCGTGCACCACCATGACGGCTAGAATTGTACACTTTAAATGGGTCAGTTTATATTATGTGAATTATGTCTTGTAAAGCTGTTAAAAATCTTTGTGATTTGGAGGTAAGTAAAGATTTCTTTGATATGACAAAAAGATCCATAAAAATCATGTTGGGTTTCATCAGAAGAAACCAACAAGCCAGGCGTGGTGGGCATGCTTATAATCCCAGTACTTGGGAGGCTGAGACTGGAGGATCATGGTTTGCAGACGGCCTCAGCTACTCAGCGAGGCCCTCTGCAACTTAGTGAGACCTTGTTTCAAAATAAAGAATAAAAACCAGGGCTGGGGGTACAGATAGGGGGTAGAATGCCCCTAAATTCCATCCCCAGTACCACAAAAAAGAAAGAAAGACAGAAAGAAAGGCACTAACATAAGCCAGGTATGGTGTGTACACCTGTAATCCCAGTATATGGGAGCTGAGACAGGAGGATCACAGATTGAAGGCCAGCCTCAGCAGTTTAGTGAGACCCTGTTTAAAAATAAGCCAGGCGTGGTGGCGCACGCTTGTAATCCCGTGTTTGGGAGGCAGAGATAGGAGGATCAAGCAGGTTCAAAACCAGCTGCGCTGGTTTAAGAGACCCTGTTTCCAAATAAAAATATAAAAATAGGTCTTGGAGTATAACCCGGAGGTAGAAGGGTTTCCAGGAATCCCAGTACCACCAATAAATAAATAAATAAATAAATAAAGGCCGGTTGTGGTGGCGCACGCTTGTAATCCCCGCGCTTGGGAGGCAGAGACAGGAGGATCGAGCAGGTTCAAAGTCAGCGGCGCTGGCTTAAGAGACCCTGCTTCCAAATAAAAATATAAAAAAATAGGTCTGGGAGTGTAGCCCGGAGGTAGAAGGGCTTCCAGGAACCCCAGTACCACCAAAAATTAAATAAATAAATAAATAAATAAAATAAAAATAAATAAAAATAAATAAATAAAAGAGCTGGAGGTGTAGCTCTGAGGTAGCATGCCCCTAGTTTTAATCTCCAGTACCAAACAACAACATAAAATTCTACATACGATATGATTTCATTTCATTCCATAGAGAGAGAGACTGACCAGGGGCTGAGGGTCAGAGGGCACGGGAGGCTTTAGGCTGATGGGGCTAGCTCAGTAATAGTCGTGAATATATATAAGCCCCTATGGGTGTGTCCAACTCCCAGAACTGTTACTAAATGTGAATTTTACTCTATGTAAATTATATCTTAACTTTATGGGAAAAATAAATGTAATTGATATTGAGAAACTATGTCGAATAGACCTCCTTTTTATAAAAGTGTAAATAAGCAAGATCAATGTATAAGTATATATTGTTACAGCAAAATATTTAAATTAATGTGTGGTATTTTTCTCAAAAAAAGAAGAAATGTAAAGAAAAGCAATACCGTGTTATTTTGCACATAAAAACCCAATGCTTACAAATTTGTAGAGATTTTGATAAATACTTCCAATTTCCCTTCGAGAAAGATTGCATCCGGAATACGCTTTATCTGTCTGTGAGTGATAGTGTTGGGTTCTTCGCGCGAGTTCGCCTATCACGATGGTCACATCTGTCTCAACGCCACGCTCAGAGCTGGGTGCAGCGTGAGGGCTCAGTAGAAGCACTGAAGTCTCCTGAGGGGTCCATCCCCGCTCCCGAAGGCCCCACACGCACAGGGGAGGGAAGCGGCCTCTAACCTTGGGGCTCTATGGATGGGGGGAGAAGTACTGGATAAAGATACCCCCAAAACAAACAACCCACTGGTGAGCCAGCAGGGAGGCTTGAAGTGACAGGCCCCTCCTCCACCCCAGGGCCTAGACCAGGCACAGCAACCAGGCTGTAAGAACCAGCCAGGGGGTGGACGGATGGATGAATGGATGGGTGGGTGAATGGATGGGTGGATGGGTGAGTGGGTGGATGGGTGGGTGGGTGGGTGGGTGGATGGATGGATGGATGGGAGGGTGGGTGGATAGATGGGTGGATGAATGGGTGGGTGGATGGGTGGGTGGGTGGATGGATGTGTGGGTGGGTGGGTGGATGGGAGGGTGGGTGGATGGATGGATGGATGGGAGGGTGGGTGGATAGATGGGTGGATGAATGGGTGGGTGGATGGGTGGGTGGGTGGATGGGTGGGTGGATGGATGGGTGGGTGGATGGGTGGATGAATGGGTGGGTGGATGGATGGGTAGGTGGGTGGATGGATGGGTGGGTGGATGGGTGGGTGGGTGGATGGATGTGTGGGTGGGTGGGTGGATGGGAGGGTGGGTAGATGGATGGATGGATGGGAGGGTGGGTGGATAGATGGGTGGATGAATGATTGGGTGGATGGGTGGGTGGGTGGATGGGTGGGTGGATGGATGGGTGGGTGGATGGGTGGATGAATGGGTGGGTGGATGGATGGGTAGGTGGGTGGATGGATGGGTGGGTGGGTGAATGGATGGGTGGGTGGGTGGGTGGATGGGTGGGTGGATGGATGGATGGATGGGTGGATGGATGGGTGGATAAATGGGTGGGTGAGTGGGTGGATGGGAGGGTGGGTGGATGGGAGGGTGGATGGATGGATGGATGGGTGGATGGATGGGTGGGTGGATGGGTGGGTGGATGGGTGGGTGGATGGATGGGTGGATGGATGGGTGGGTGGATGGGTGGGTGGATGGATGGGTGGGTGGATGGATGGGTGGGTGGATGGATGGGTGGGTGGGTGGATGGGAGGGTGGATGGATGGATGGATGGGTGGGTGGATGGGTGGGTGGATGGGTGGGTGGTTGGGTGGGTGGATGGATGGGTGGATGGATGGGTGGGTGGATGGGTGGGTGGGTGGGTGGATGGATGGGTGGATGGATGGATGGGTGGATGGATGGGTGGGTGGGTGGATGGATGGATGGGTGGGTGGATGGATGGGTGGGTGGATGGGTGGGTCGGTGGGTGGGTGGGTGGATGGGTGGGTGGGTGGATGGGTTGGTGGATGGGAGGATGGATGGATGGATGGGTGGGTGGATGGATGGGTGGGTGGATGGGTGGGTCGGTGGATGGATGGGTGGGTGGATGGGTGGGTGGGTGCGTGGATGGATGGGTGGGTGGGTGAGTCAAGTGTGGGATCAGTCAATATGAAACTTCTTTGGTTGGGATTTGGGGCGCAAGTTCAGAGGACTTGTTACTGAGCCCCAGGGAAGGGGAGAGGTGGCCTGGCTGAGTGGGAGCCGCCATGGGGGCCCCGCGGGCCCCAGGACCGCTGGCGGCAGAGCCTTCAGGCTCAGCCTTGGGGCCACTGAAGGGCGGGCTCTGAGCCCAGTGCTGGGTCATTTCCACTGCACCCTGGGCCTGTGGAGAAGAGATAGGACCGAGGGAGGAAGTGCGGAGGGGGAGGGGGCGCGGGGCGGGCAGCTGTGGGGGTGGGGAGCCCCGGGGCTGCACCAGGGAGCTAGTTAGCCAGGACAGGAGGAGAGGGAGAGGGGGAGGGCTGGGTGAGCGGGGAGTGGGGAGGCCTTGAGTGTGTGTGTGTGGGGGGCTCCCGCGTGAGTGCAGGACCCTCTGGGCCCAAACTTCAGGCTTACAATTTGCACACACCCCCTCCCGTGATGGCAGTCAGTTTGCACGTGGCCCTGAGTGCTTCTCTGCCTAGGCCCTGAGTGCTTCTCCGCCTAGGTGAACACACGGGACTGGGTGCTGCCTGGAGTGTGGGGAGGCAGCGGGGCCGCGCCTGCCTCCTGCGTGAATGAATGAACAAAGGCGGGGAAGGCCGGGAGGTCTCTTTGTGAGCCTGTGGGGCTCAGCAGGAGCCTTTGGTCTGCGAGCCCAGGGGAGGCCTCGCGTGCTCCTCCAGGTGGGCATCGGGCCTCTGATGGAGGAGAGATGCCCTTTGGGGCCTCCAGGGAGAATCCGGGGAGGGAAGGCGCGCGGAAGGGGGGGGTGAGGTGGGGGGAGCCTGGGACCTGTGAGCCGCCAGGCTGGGGCCCCGGGGTGGGGGCAGCCACACCCACTCCCAGTTCTGAGGAAGAGGGCGGAACAGCGATAGGCCTGTGGGCCTGCGGTCTGCCTGCCAGTGGCTTGGCGGTGCCCCGCAGGCCTCACTTCCCTAAACGGGCAGCTTCACTTTCAGAACCCGAGGACCCTCCCTCGCAGACCCAGGTGGCATGTCCTGTGTGGCCCGTGCCGCGGCCTAGGATCCCGGGCGCCTGCCCCCTGGCCGGCCACCTGCATGGCGCCATGGCCTCCAGGTTCCTGCTGCTGCTGCTG
The DNA here is from genome assembly GCF_963383645.1 of Muscardinus avellanarius. Taxonomy (NCBI): domain Eukaryota; kingdom Metazoa; phylum Chordata; class Mammalia; order Rodentia; family Gliridae; genus Muscardinus; species Muscardinus avellanarius. The sequence continues at coordinate 1,837,408 of NC_137794.1, read as the reverse complement.
TGGCTACAGGGCGGCGTCTCAGGTGAGAGGGGAAGGGGCTGGCTTGAGGGAGGGAGGGACGGTGGCCTTTCCCTGTGCCCTCCCCGCTGTGAGCGGGGGGGGGGGGCAGGAAGGAGCTGGGGCTGGCTGATTAGGTCCATCCTGGTGCCCAGCCGGAGTCTGGAGTGAGCTGGGGAGGCTCTGAGCCTCTCTGCGCTGGCCTCAGTACCCGCCAGGCCTCCTCGGGGCCCAGGACCAGGGACCCTCTGTTTCTTCCCCAAAATGGCCTCTGTCACAAGGCCTTTCTCAAGAAAGCTGTGATTCTGACGGGAATCACTGTGTCACGGGTGCGTTTCGAACTCTCTCCTTCGTGGAAGGTTGATGCCGCATCCTGTCCCTGCCCTTTGTCCGCAGAGGAACCAATCCCCGAAGGCCTTGTCCACCCAGGGCGACTACTCTTTGAAGAGGTCTCACCCTTTGCTGCCTCCCTTGTTGCCAAGGAAACCGGCTTACCACTTCCTGTTCCTCCCCGCCACCTGTGGGAGGGGTGGCAGGTGCAGGCAGGAGGGCCCTAGGCCGACCTGCACCTCTGCGGAAGGGTGACGACCAAGAAAGCCTGCGATTGCCGTCAAATAATTGAGCTGGGTCTCTGTGGAGTCTGCAGGGACAAAGTGCTGCTCAGAGTCACCTGGCTCAGAGCTTCAACGGCGGCGGCAGCTGTGGCTGCGAAAGGGGGACAGATGTCTGGGGTTCGGGGCCTCGACCTTCCTGCTCTGAGCTCCTCTGGGGGACTCTGGGGCAACCTGTGTTTGGGAAATAGGAGTGTGCACGCACTGAGCACCTGCTGTGCACAGGCTCTGCACATCCCGTGTGACAGGTGAAGGGCAGAGGCTCGGTGCTGGGGACGGGCTCAGCCTTGTTTGGATTCTAGAACGTGTGTCCTGTTCTACTGTGGAGAAACTGTGTGTGTGCGTGCACACGCCTGTGTAAGGCTCTCAGGTACAATCGTTAGAGACAACCTCATGGCAGGGCCTCCCTGGGTCCCGAGCCCCCCCTGCCCCATCCTCACTCGTGGTTTATGAAGGCCTCTGCCCACACTACGTTCCTAGACAGGCACTGGGGGAGAGCAGCCGTTCTGCAGACTCCTCGACAGGTTACAGGGAGCCTCGGCAGGCTTAACCCATGGGCTTAATGTAACTAGAATAACATTTAAGAGTAATTACTAGCCAGGCGTGGTGGGCACACTTGTAATCCAGCGTCTGGGAGGCTGAGACAGGAGGATCGCAGTTTGCGGACAGCCTCAGCTACTTAGCGAGGCCCTCTGCAACTCAGTGAGACCCTGTTTCAAAATAAAGAATAAAAAATAGGGCAGGGGTGTAGCTCAGAGGTTGAATGCCCCTGGGTTCCATCCCCACACCTGCATAAAATAATAAATAAATAAAAGTAATTACTACCTAGAACAAACTAAGGCAGCTTGCTGTTTTTTCTTTCCTTTTTTTTAGGTAGTAATTAAAACTGCCCCAACAGCCACTTTTATTGGTATCGCGTTACGAATAGCCTAAAGTTAACAGAATGATGGTGGCTTGCTTTTACTTTTTTTTGTTTTGTTTTGTTTTGCAGTACTAGGAATGGAACCCAGGGGCATTTTATCTCCAAGCTACAACCCCAGCCCTATTTTTTATTTTGAAACAGGGTCTCACTGAGTTGCAGAGGGCCTCGCTAAGCAGCCGAGGCTGGCCGTGGTTCCTCCTGTCTCGGCCTCCCAAAGGCTGGGATTGCAAGCCTGTGCCACCATGCCGGGCTGGAGGCTTGCTTTTAAAAGACTGTAGTCGGAGCTGGGTGGAGCTCAGTGACAGACCCCTTGCCTGGTAGGCGTGATGCCCTGGGGTCCATCAGTAGCACCTCAAAAAATAAAACAGACTAAAGTGAACCTATGTGGGAATAAATAACTACTCCACAGTCGTGTTCTGAAGTTCCAGAACTTCCATTTGGGCCAGCACGCTGCCTCGCTGAGGCAGGGCCTGCGTCGTTCCATAGGAGTCCCCAAAGACTAGAAGCTACGAGGAAGGGAGGGACTCCCTGAGGCACAGGCCTGCACCCTGTCAGGCTGGCCCCTGTCTGGCCGCTGGCTGGGAGCTGGGCTGAGCACCGCTCCCCAGGGCGCAGGGCGCTGCCTCCTCTCCTTCGCCCTGCTTCTTCCCCTCCAGCTTGCCTCCCTCCTCTCTTGCCAGACCCGGCTGAGGCTCAGCAAGTCCTGTCTCCCCAGGTCCCCCGGCCGAGAAGAACGTGTACAGCCAAGTGCGGCTGCGGGAGGGGGCGACTCTCTCCGTGCAGTGCTCCTACAGGGGCCGGAAGAACCGAATGGACGGCAAGGTCTGGTGCAAGGTTAGGAGGAAGAAGTGCGAGCCGGGGTTCGCCCGGGTCTGGGCGAAGGGGCCCCGCTACCTGCTGCAGGACGACGTCCAGGCCAAGGTGGTCAACATCACCATGGAGGCCCTCCAGCGCCAGGACTCCGGCCGCTACTGGTGCATGCGCAACAGCTCCGGGACCCTCTACCCCTTGATGGGCATCCAGCTGGAAGTGTTTCCAGGTGAGCGGGCTGCCGGGCTCCCTCCCGGCCCTAACCTCAGACAGAGTGGGACTCACAGTCCAGCATGGGCGTCCTGGCCGCCATCTCACTGTTGTGGGTTTTTAGGAATGCCAGGTGCGTGCTCTACCCCCGAGCGACACCCCAGCCTGTCTGTCTGTCTTCCTTCCTTTCTTCTTTCCTTCTTTTCTTTTTTATCTATCTATCTATCTATCTATCTCTATCTATCTATCTATCATCTAATCTTTCTACAGTCCGGGGGATTGAACCCAAGAGCATTCTACCTCCACGTTAATTTTTTTTTGTGTGTGTGAGTTTGGAGATGAAACCCAGGGGCATTCGACCTCCGAGCTACACTGCCTGCTCCATTTTTATTCTTTATTTTGAAACAGGGTCTCACTGAGTTGCGCCACCACGCGCGTCTTAGGACCCCACCTTTGTAAGAGGAAAGGTGAAATGCTGGCAGGAGCCTGGGAGCGCTGGCAATCACGAGATTTCCTGCCCCCCCCCCCGCCCAGCAGCACCCCATCTTCAGTCTGGTCTGAACTAGAGGAAGTGTTTTCTCTCGAATGTGGACCTAGATCTCATTCTGCGGTTTCCTCGTCTGATGTCGGTAGACCCAGGAAAGGACTTGAAACTTGCTCGTCGAAGCCCTAACTTGTAGGAGCATCTTGGGGGCCAGCATGTCCTCTCACCATCCTTTCTGAACTGTGCTCTGTCAAATTCCACTTTCCAGCTCTTAAGGGTGACTTGGGGAGATTTCAGCCTTGCAGACCTTTTTGGTTACTAAGAACTAAAAAATCAGCCGGGCGTGGTGGCGCACGCTTGTAATCCCCGCGCTTGGGAGGTGGAGACAGGAGGATGGCGCAGGTTCGAAGCCAGCCTCAGCTACTTGCTACTTAGTGAGGCTCTCAGCAACTTGGTGAGACCCTGTTTCCAAATAAAATATAAAATAGGTCAGGGAGTATAGCCCGGAGGTAGAAAGCCTCTGGGTTCCACCCCCAGTACCACACACACACAAAAAAACCACCCCAAAACAACAACAACAACAACAAAAAAAAAAAAACTAAAAAATCCCCAGCTGGCTTACAAACGCTCATCTTCCAGCAATATATGCTTTCCTGCCCCACCCAGACCAGGTTTTACTGCCCAAGGCCTGTGGGCTGGGGAGGGGTGCTGGAAGGCTGGATTCCCATTGCGGCAGGAACGAGGGAGGTGGACTGACTGCCGCTCTTGAGGCCAGCGTGCTCCCAAGGCGCCGGTGCTGCGGGCCACCGGCTCCAGCTCCGTCCCACGCTCTCCCTGGAGCAGCTTTCCATGCACAGTAGTGCACACAGCAGCTGTCTTGGTCCCTGCTGGGGCAGACCCAACACTCCCCGTTAGACGAAGCTGGAACTCCCACAACGTCCCCTCATCCGCCGGAGCTCCAGGCTTCTTCTGGAAAGTGTCAGTGCGTGGGGCTTAGTGTCCGCAGAAGGGGACCAGCCTCTGCTGTCTCTGGAACTTGAGGCCCTGATGCCTCCCCGTTCTCATCTCTGGACCCTGATCGCCAATTATGGGGCAGCTGGAATAATCCCTGGCCAATTATCTTCTAGAACTCTCTCTGACACACGGGAAAGTGGCGGGAGGGATGGGTGGAGAGAGGAGCCCTCACAGGGGAGGTTCGGGGGACTGTGAAGTCTCTTCCTTCTCTACTCTGCCTACTTCTCCCTCCTGACTTCACCCTCTGGGCACACCTGGTCACTCAGAATCACGGAGCAGAATCCTAGGCCCAAGGTCCCAGGGGAAGGCCCGGAGGGTGCCATCCAGACAGCTGCGTGGGCTGCTGGGATCTGCTCCCAGTGCCAAGGTCCTGCGGTCAGTCTAAACGCCTCCCTCCTGGTCCTCAGCCCTCACGACCGAGAGGAGCCCTCCCCTCACGCGTCCGGCGGGCATCGAGAATGGAGCCATCACTGCGGGCCTGGGGGTCCCCTCCACGGCCAGCACGGCGGTCATCACACCTGGACTCCTCGCCCCAGCTGGACTCTTGCCCTCTGCTACCTCATGGACCACCAGGCCCACTTGGAAGACAGACCACGGCCCCAGGACGACCACCAGGACGACAACAGGGCCCCAGGCAGAGACCGTGTCTCCCAGCAATGCCCAGGCCTTCCCTGCCCTCTCCACCAAGTCCGGGGACCTCGGTAGTGACTCGTCCACCACGGGGATGTGCCGCAACCAGATACCCGCCTTCAGGTACCTGTTGAGGACATTCACCAGGCGTGGCCGGGCCTGGCCGGCCCTCAGGGGGCGGCTCCTGTAGCTGACCTTCCCAGGAGGTGGGAGACTGGAGCCTGCAGCTGGAGCGGGGAGGGGAGGAGCCAGGCCAGGGGTTAGCAGGTGGGAAACCAGGGGCTCTTTAATTTGGGGCTCACAGAAGCTGACTCTGAGGCAAGCATTAGCTCCTCGTCCGGAGAGAGGGTGGAGAAGTTGTACCCAGGAGGGAGGCGCCAACGAGTCGGAGTTAGCCCCACCAATTCCACCAGGGACTCTGGGTGCGGAGTTGGATGGAACAGGAGAATCTACATGCCAACTCCTGTTTGTCCCAGGGAGCCAGCCGGCTGCCTGCCGTGGGGGGCAGGACAAGGAACAGCCCTCAGGCCGAGAAAACAGAGGTGCTGAGGACCCTCAGTACAGCGAGGGTGCGGGGTGGGTGTGGCCGGGGGGGGGCGCGGGGGGCTGCAGGTGAAAGGGTGCGGGCAGGCACCTGCAGCATCTGTGCAGGCTCAGGGGCAAGAGGCACCCTGTCTCCCAGGAGAGCCAGAACCTTGGCCCCTCCGTCACAAACGGAGTCTTTCTGAGTCTGCGTCCTCACGGGTGGTCGGGCGGCACGGGGGAAGATGAGGCGCCCTCCTGGAGTCTGCACGTCTCACCTGCTTCTGCTGCGGCCGCCCCCGGGGCAGGAGCCGCCATCGGGGCCATGCTGCGGGCCCTTCTGGCTCACGCTCCCCTCCCACCCCAGGCCCCAGGACCCACACCTGACCGTGCTGCTGGTGGTCCTGAGCTTCCTCCCGGTGCCCGTGATGCTGCTGGTGGTCTACGGGTTTTGGAAGAAGAAGCACGTGGGAAGTGAGTGGAGCGGCCTCCCGCGGAGGGCAGTGGCCTGGCGGGGGCCGGGCGCCCCAGGGGAGGCGTGGGTGGGTCCGGCACCCCTTCATTTCCGGTTCCGCGCAGGCTACAGCATGTGCAGTGATTCCGCTAGACGCTGGGCAGAACCTCCTAGCAGACCAGAGCCCCCCTGGAAGCCTGCCTGGTTTGAGACCACGTAACAGTGCTGTGGGAAGCTTGTCCCAGGGGCCTCCGGAGGCCAGAAGAGGAGTGAGGCTGGACACTGGCCGGGGGATGGCCAGAGCTGCCCTCCCCCCAGGACCCCCACGGCCCCCGCTTTCTGCTACCTTCAAACTCCCCACACTTCTGGGGACAAGAGTCGGGCTCCTGAGCCCCAGAGGCGGGGGTGCCCTGCCCCGGAGGAGGAGAGGGATGGTGGCCAAGAGCTGGGGCTGCAGCAGGGGACCCCAGAACCGTCCAGGGTCATCTGGGGCCTCCCGGTGGTGCAGCTGTGGGTCCTCTCCATCCTGGAAGGCCTTCAGGCCCCGATTCCCATGTCCACCCCTGCCCGCCGGCCCCTCTAGACAAGCAGAGGGCCAGTGAAGAAGCTGAGCACGGAGCTCCTTCTCCAGCTCCGGCCCCAAGACCCGGCTGTGTCTGGAGGTGCCTTCCCCACAGCCTCCAATGGGGAGGCCGTGGTTTAGAGAAAGAGCCCCTTACGTCCAGCAGTCCTGTCCCCTAAGAGAGAAGACCTACTGGGCCACAGCAAAGACAACTGGGAGCTGACTATGGCCTGGGGAAGGGCCAGGAGCCATTGGCCTGCAGAGAGCCTCCCCGCCGGAGGCTCGGACTCGACTCTGCGGCCAGAATCCCGGCTCGGAGTCCAGCAGTGGAGGCTGGAGGTTGTGGACGATTCCTCCCCAGAGGGGGCTGTTCCTGGCCTGCAGTGACTGGGGGAGCCCTGGGTCTGTGTGTGGTGCCTCCAGAGGGTGATGCAGCGGGGGCCTTGGTGGGCGGTGGGGGGGCACTCCAGGATGGCTGTGGGAGAGAGGGGCAGGGGGAAAATGGAGGGGCTGGGGGAGATTTCTTCCTTAGATCCTGGAGATAGCCGGAGGAGACTCAGGTGACGGCTAATGGAAGATCTGGTCCCAGGACACACACACACACACACACACACACACACACACACACACACACACTCTGGCATCCATCATTGGCCAGCGTCTCCCACAGAGCAGTCCAGACACAGCCAGAGCTTAGTGGGTCAAGCACTGGAGAAGGGGTCAGGCAGGGGGACCAGTGATGTCGCCGCCCTGTGTGTCCCTGAGCAAGCCGCCAGCCCTCTCCAGGAAAGGGGGCAGCAACTCCAGCCTCGCAAGGTCGTTTTGAGGGTACAAGGACATGGCGCACACTGTGCGGCTGCGTGCCCGCACCCTCGCTTCCTCCGTTCTGCCTGGGGCGTGCAGTCTCTTCTCGCACCCAGTGTTCAAGGTCTTAGGACGCCATTTCTCGCAAGCCTCCTCACTGTACGGATGTTGGGGCTGCTTGTCCCTCTCCCTCATGAGGAATAGGAGCCGGGAGAGTGCATGTGCCCAACTCAGCCCTGGGGGGCAGGGGCAGGGGGCGCAGCCAAGCTCCGAGGGACATGACAGCCTGGCCGTGGGTCAGCCTCCACTGCCCAGGAGTGGAAGGGGCTTGAGACCTTCCACGGAGCACTGGATCCTCCCGGCTCGGGCCAGCCTGGCAGGCTTCACAGAAGAGGTGGTTTTCCATCAGAGGCCCAGGGTGTGAGTGGGAGGTGAGCGGGGCCTGCAGGGACCCCAGGAGTGGGGTGCAGGGGCAGCGCAGGCCCCAGGCGCAGAGGGGTCTGTGCAGGGGCAGTGGGGTGCTGAGTAGCCACAGGCCTTTAGCTGCGCCCTAGGTCAGCTGTGGGGTGGCAGTCCCCCTGTTTGGACAGATGAGGGGTTCCTGGAGCTGGCTGAGCTGAGCAAGCTGCCCACCCTGGGACCCTGCCCCATGGCAGCCCTTGGTGGGAGGCGGCGCCCTGAGGATCCGGTGCTAGCTGTCCATTGCTGTGGCCGCAACGCCAGGCCAGACGACTTGGAAGAGGAAAAGTGATTTTGGCTTACAGTTTCAGAGGATCCGGTCCATGGTCAGCCGGCTCCAAGGCAGAAACATCGGGGCAGAAGGGTGTGGTCAGGGGAGACTCAGATTCTGGCGGCTGGGTCACAGAGGGGTCCCAACATTACCTCCAAGCCGCAGCGCCGGTCCTGGCTGCCCCGGGGATCATGCTTTCATACTGAACCTTGAGGGGATACTTCGGATCCAGGCCGTACAGCTGCCCCATCTCACCAGCTCCTGTGGGCCTGTGTGACCTCCCAGACCTTTTCCTCAAAATACCAGCCTTTCAGCCAGGCGTGGTGGCGCACGCTTCTCATCCCCTCGCTTGGGAGGCGGAGACAGGAGGATCCCACAGGTTCGAAGCCAGCCTCACTGGCTTAAGAGACAATGTTTCCAAATAAAAAAAGTATAAAAATAGGTCTGGGAGTGTAGTCTGGAGGTAAAAGGGCTTCCAGGAACCCCAGTACCACACACACACACACACACACAAATCCCAGCCTCTCTCTTTCCTGTTCTTACCCTTCCTACCTGAGTTCGGAAGGAGCCAGCCCCTCAGCAGTTCTGGGACCAGCGGGATACCAGGCAGGCCAGACACTCCCCTGTGAAGGGCTTACCACCGAGACCAAAGGAAGGGTCCCGCACCCATGGGAGGTTTGCAGTTCTCCTAAACAGCCGCCAAGGGGCTTTTCACTGGGGACGGGGTGCAGGAGCTTCCTCCCGGGGCCATCCGAGTGGCTTCATCAGAACTGGTCCTGGCCATTATGGACTCAGGCAAACGGGATGGCTGGGGAAGCCTCGGCCCAACCTAGGTGTGTCCCACAGGGCCTTTTTATGTGCCCTGGAGAAGTGACTCTGAGCTCTGGGGCCAAGTAGGCGGGAGGGTGATGTTCCTTAAGAACCGCGGACCCCTCGGGCCTCCAACGCCCCGGGGCAGCCATTTCTGCTGTCTGCGCCTCAGTAGAGCCACACCATTTTGCAGCGAGAGTCCCGATTTACTCTCCTACCCTGGCCCAGGGAGAGGAGCGCCCTGTGGCGCCAAAGGCCTGGGCGCGCCTCCCCGGAGCTGTGCCTCAGGAGTGGAGCCCACCCCCGTTCTCAGTACCGGGGCATCCGTGATGAAGTCACAGGCCATCCCAGGGCGTGCAGGCAGGAGCGGAAGCCTTGACCTTGGAACTCCAGGAGGTTTTAGGTCCATGGCATATGCCCGAGGTACCTGCCACGTGCGCCGCATCCCTGCAGGCCCGCGCAGCTGCAAAGCCCGCCTCCCTTCCCCGGCCCCGCTCATTATGCACATGTTCATCGGCTCCTCTTTTTCCAGTGGTTGTTTTAAGCCACGGAGCGTTGAGAGAGGTAGGAGAAACAAACGCAGCAGCAAACCTGGAGAAGAAGAGGCTTTGGAAAGGAGCTGGCCCCAGCCCGCCAGGGCCCCAGGCTCCCTGAAAATGCTAAGGAGCACCCCGCAACCCCAGTGGAGAAACCGCCAGGCTAGAGGGCTGAGAGCCGAGAAACAGACCGCGAAGACCTGGAAGCGTGGCGTTTGAGAGTGCCTTATGAATCGGGAAAAGACTTCAGAGCACTCAGTGGTGCTGACACAACTATCTGTCCATAGGGGAAGGGATAGAATTAGATTCCTATCCTATGTCTTACACAAGTAAGTTTCAGGTGGGGGTAAACCTACCCATGACTAGCCAAACAAAAATGTTTAGGCAAAAATGCGAGTTAAGGCACAAACTATAAAGAGTAAAAAAATATGTAACATGGTCGGTCGACTACATTGGAATTGAAAACTTAGGTGCAAAAGACGGCACCAGGAATAAAATAAAGGGTGAGGCACAGAGAAACAGACCTTTCAGTGCGCGGACCGATAAAGGATTAGTAGTCTGCATTCACAAAGAGCGCACTTCAATCGACAGAAAAGAGCGACTCGTTTCCAATGGTCAAATAGGTACAAACAAGTGAATCAGCAGACAGAAAACTGAAAAGAAAAAAAAACAGGCACAGAAATACCGCTGACTTCATCAGCAATCAGTAATTCAAATCTTAAATAGATATCTTATCTCCAGCAGATTGGGATAGGGTGGTTGTAATATGTCTGTAATGATTTAAGATATACATATATATATAGTGATTTATTTTTACACACAAAGATATGTAGCCATTGGGAGATGGAAGGTTTCATATTTTCTAATGCTAAGAATCCATGATAATAATAATAGAAAAATACACAGTTCCCATGTGAGAATTTAATTTAAAGCCCAAATAGCTTTGTTTTTCTGTGAAAATGCTTGGGCAATCATCTTGAGTCTGTGCTGATATTATATTTCTATTATATCTGCAACAGAGGGAGCGACATTTCAATATAGAAGTGGTTTAAATATGATATAAACCATTATAAACCCTTTACACAAGCTTCAGTGTAAAAGGAGTTTACTTAAAATTCCTGCTAATACAATGTAAGAGATAACAAGTTTTTCATTTTCTGGATTTGAATCTTTTTTCCTTTCATTTCCAAATATAGCCAAATATTATGGTTTGATAAAGCTGTGTGATTAGAACAAATGCTAGTTACAGTACTCTCTATAAGCTTTTTTTTTAATTGGCTTAAAATATGTCATTTTGGGGGGAAGGGATACTAAGGATTGAACCCAGGGGCATTCTACCTGTGAATGAGCTACACCCCAGCCCTTTCTAATGTTTTTGTTTTTTTTTTTTTTGAAACAGGGTCTTGCTAAGTCTCCGAAGCTGGTCTTGATCTTGTGATCCTTCTATCTCAGCCTCCCAAGTACTGGGATTGTGGGCCTGAACCACCGCACCCAACTAAATATGTCTGTATTTTTAAACACAGCTATTGCCATAGCCCAAGCAAGAGCTGATGTGGACACAGCCCCGGGTGCTGTGATCTGAGGGACAGAGCTTGAGGACAGAGGTGCGGGGAAAGCCGGGGGAGGGGCGGGGGAGAAATTGTCAACTGACCTCAACACGAGTCCGTTTCTGAGTCCTGCCACACAGTGCAGAGGGGCTGACAAGGAACTCTGTTTCACTCTGTCTTCCAGGGACCCAAGGTCCTTCCCTTTGGCTTTGTTACCTCTAAACTTGTATAAGTTCCCAAACTTATTGGTTTATTGTCTTCTTTTTAGAAAAAAAAATTCCTCAGTAGCCCCTGGGCGATTGCCCCCTTATTTAATTTGGTACCCCCGATTGCAACGGAGGCTGCTAAGCCCTGTGGACATTCGATTGTGTCCCACTGAGACGGCATCACCCACTTTGGGAACCTATGTGAGCCTTGGGCCTCCTTAGGACCCTCTGGGAGGATGGAAGATGGCGCAGGAGGGCCTCTGGGCAATTCTTCCAGAGCTCAGGCTAGTGGCCAAATCTGATTTCAAGGATGAAAGACACCATCTAGCTGGGTCCTAAGGAAGAAATTGTCTAGTGGCCAACCATACACTCTCTTTCAAGTCTACACATTCTGAAATCAGAGTTCTGAGTATAAACTCTCAGTCTTTGGAAAAGCCTCTGTCGGGCTCAGAAACTGGGCCCATCTTTGCTTTCCTAGGCGCACCTGCCTCTCCTGCCTGACCTTGCCCTGAGAATCCTCACGGGCTCTCTTAAAGCAAGGCCTCGCAGCATGTGTGTGACGGCTTCAGCTGACTTAGCGGTGGCTCTGTCTTCTGTGGGTTCCATTCTGGACAACTCTGGCTGGCACCACCAAAAAGCCACCGAAATAACCTAACCTGTTTTCCTTCAACACACAAGTGTATGTTGCTGCGAGCAGGTGGGTGAAGAAGTGAGGATCCAGGTTGGAGGGAAGCTTCGTCGCCCAGGAGGTGTGAGATGGCAGCTGCCAGGTGTCAGCATGAAGAGAAATACTTTTAAAAAGTATAATTGGGCCGGGCTGAAACCGGAGGATCGCGTTTCATGGCCAGTTTCAACCTACTTAGTGAGGCTCTTCGCAATTCAATGAGACCCTGTTACAAAATAAAAAATAAAATTTAGGGCTGGGGGTGTAGCATGGAGGTAGAATGCCCCTGGGTTCAATCCGCAGTAGTGCAAAATAAATAATAAATAAATTAGGATTGGGGGTGTAGCTCAGAGTTAGAATACCCCTGGCTTTCGTTTATAGCACCACAATAAAGAAAAAGAAGGACTTAAGAGCGGGCGTGCTGGCCCACACCTGTGATCCCAGTACTTGGGAGGCTGAGACAGGTGGATTGCAACCGGGCATGGTGGTTCACGCTTGTCATCCCAGTACCTGGGAGGCTGAGAAGTAAGGATGCAGATTTGCGGCCAGCCTCAGCTACTTAGGCCCTTTGCAGCTCAGTGAGACCATGTTTCAAAAAAAAAATAAAAATAAAAATAAGGCTGGGGCATAGCTCAGAGGTAGGAGATTTCTGGCATCCAGCTCAATTCTGCCCCCCCCCCCAAAGCAAGCAAGCAAGCAAGCAAGCAAGCAAGCAAGCAAGCAAGCAAACAAACAAACAAAACACAAGAAAGAAAAAGCAGAGAAAGAAACTCCCAATCTTCTTCCTGAGGTGCCCTGCATGAGTGGTGGAAAACAGCTGGCCAATTTTCCCTTACCCTGGGATCAGGTGAGGGGAAAATCTCCTTGGTAACGCTTCTTTCTTCCTTCCTTCCTTTCTTTCTTTCTTTCTTTCTTTTTCTTTTCTTTTCTTTCTTTCTTTCTTTTTTTTTTTTTTGCGGTACTGGGGATGGAAGCAAGAGGCATTACACACCCAAGCTCCACCTCAAGCCCTATATTTTTGTTCTTTATTTTGAAACAGGGTCTAAGTTGCAGAGGTCTTCACTTAGTAGTAGCTGAGGCTGGCCACGAACTTAAGATCCTTCTGTCTCAGCCACTCAAGTACTGGCATTACAAGCCAGTGCCACCGTGCCTGGCTTCCCCAGACTGTCGCGGCCCACTCGGCTGGACCGAGATGGCACCCAGGCTTGTTGCCAGCGTGGATTCAAGATGGCGCCTAGGCTTGCAGCCAAGTCATGAGACTCACAAGATGGACGTCTCCTTGAGCATGCGCAGTGTGCCATGCTACGTGCCTGCAGAATGATCAGTGACGCAGCGCCTCGTGCTACCACCAGCCTGCCTATGAGAGAGTCAGAAGTGTGCATGCCCTAGCCGTGGAAAGCTTGGGGTTGGTAGGGAATAGAGGGAGGGATGATGATGCTGATATATATTGTGCTTGTTGTACACATTGTCAGACATATTCAGACATATTAGCAGATATATTAGAGAGATATTCAGACATATTGAGACATATTAAAAGAAGAATTAAGGATCCATTAAAGAAGAATTCATGTTTCAGCTGAAGAGGTGTCTGTGTCGTTCTCTAAGCCCCTGCGGGTCGGAGTCTTAGGGGACGATACCAGACCTCATTTTTTAATGTAATAATAAAATAAAAACAAAGCAGGGCTGAGGGTGGAGTATAGTTCGGAGTTGAAATGTCCCTGGTTTTCATCCTTAGTACCAAAAAAATAAATAAATAAAAGTTCATTTAGGCTCCGGTTTCAGAGTTTCAAGGCCTGTTTAGCTGAGACCCAGAGCTCCAGGCTGAGAGGAAGCAGAGCGTCATGGCGGATCAAGCTGTGGTGGAGAAAGGTGGCCCAGCTCATGGCAGCTGAGAAGCCCAGCAAGAGCGTGAGAGGGACCAGGGCAAGACGAGTCCAAGGGCGCGCCCCCGTTGGGACAGGGTCATCTGTGGGTTGACCAGGGAGAGGCCATCTCAGCCTGGGACCCGCGGTTACCTCAGCTCTCATCCCCAAGAGCCCAGATAGACTGAGCTTAGGACACAGGAATGAGGCATCAAATTCAGCAGGAGACAGGGAGAGGAGTGGGGATAGCCTGCACACGCAGGAAAGGCCGAGAGGGTCTGAGAGGGCGCTGTGCCCGGAGCTCACGGAGGGCCTGGGCCGCCACTGCTGCAGAGGGGGCCCTGTCGAATCTAGCGAGCTCTGCTTTCTGGTGCCATGGCGCTGCACGTGTTGGCGTCTTCAGCCACCACTGCCTCTCCTCTCCCGCCAGTAGGCAGTCAAGGCTCTGCTTCAGTCCTCCCGGGCACTACTGCATCTACTTGGCAGGCAGGAGGCACTCTTATATCGCCTGGCAACTCTCCTGATTGGTCCTTAGAGCTGGGCTCTGATTGGTCCTTAAATGTGGAGCCCCATTGATCCATTTTCCATCTCTTTTTGGAATCCCTGCTTAGTCTTGACCTAGAAGTCAGGAGGAGCTGCTGCCCCAGCCTGACTCCTGCTCCCGGCCACCCTTCATCCTTTATCAGCACCCCCAAGATTGTACGGGTATCCCTAAGTGCCCTTAGGGAGCGGGAGCAATGGCTGCTCCGCCTGCTTCCTTCTGAGAAGGGTTGAGGAGGGGGAGGACAGGTAGGGCCTAAAAGATAGGTTCTCAGGGCTCAGAAGATCAAGGGGGCTGGGAGACTTCTCCGGGGCGTCATCTGTCACTCGTCTGGGGCATCATTTATAATTTAATGGCCTCTAAGCGGGAAGACACAGGCCTGACAATCATGTTAAGCAAATATGAACCACAGCTGGGCGTGTGGCACACGCGTGTAATCCCAGCATGTGGGAGGCTGAGAAGTAAGGATGCAGGTGAGCATACAGCCTTATCTAATTAGACAGGCCTCTTTCAACTCAGTGAAACCATGTGTCAAAATAAAAATTAAAACATAAGGCTGGGGCATAGCTCAGAGGTAGAATACCCCTGGGATTTAACCCAACTACTGCCAAAAAAAAAAAAAAAAAAAAAAAAGGAAAAGGAAAAGGAAAGAAAGAAAAAGAAAAGCAGAGAAAGAAACTCTCGTTCTTTTTCCTGGGGTAGCCCTGCACGAGTGCTGGGGAATGGTTGGCCAATTTTCCCCTCACCCTGGGCTCTTCTCAGTCCTTTTTCTTTTCTTTCTTTCTTTTTTTTTTCCTTTCCCTTTTTGCAGTACTGGGGATGGAACCAAGGGGGATTATATATCCAAGCTTCAACCCAAGCCCTATTTTGGGGTCTTTAGTTTGAAACAGGTTCTCACTAAGTTGCAGAGGGCCTCACATAGCGATAGGTGAAGCTGGCCACGCAGTTTAGAGCCTCCCGTCTCAGCCTCTCAAGTACTGGCATTACGAGCATGTGTTGCCCAGGCTGGCCTTGAATCTGCTATTTCCTGTCTCAGCCTTTCTACTAGCTGGGATTGCAGGCATGACCACCCCAGCTTTGTGTGAGGGGGGCTCTGCTAACTCGTTGAGGCTGGCTTTGAATCTGTGATTCGCGTTTCATGGCAAGCTTCTGCCTACTCAGTGAGGCCTTTCGCAACGCAGGCTTGTAATCCTAGTAAGTGGGAAGCTGAGAAATAAAAATGCAGGTTCACGGATGTCCTCATCTATTTAGAGAGGCCCTCTGCAACTCAGTGAGACCATGTTTCAAAATAAAAAAATAAAAAATAAGGCTGTGGCATAGCTCGGATATAGAATGTTCCAGGCATCCCATCCAAGTACTGCCCGAAAAAACCAAAACATAAAAAAAAGCAGAGTAAGAAACTCCTGCTTTTCTCCCTGGGGTAGCCCTGCACGATCAGTGGGACACAGTTGGCCAATTCCCCCTCACCTTGGGCTCATCTTCTTAGTACTTAAATTTTTTTTTTGCTGTACTGGGGATGAAACCAAGGAGCATTCAATATCCAAGCGTCACCTCAAGCCCTTTTTTCCCCTTCAATTTGAAACAGGTTCTCACTAAGTTGCCAAGGGCCTCACTAGTAGAAGCTGTGGCTTGCCATGCAGTTTAGATCCTCCTGTCTCTGCCTCCCAAGTACTGGCATGACAAGCACGTGCCACCATGCCGGCTTCCATAGGACTTCTTATTTTTTTATTTTGAGACTAAGTTGCACAGGCTGGCCTTGATCCTGTTATCTTTCTGTCTCAAACTTTCTACTAGCTGGCATTGCAGGCCTGTGCCACCACAGCTTTTGTGTTAGGAGGGCCTTGCTGACTTTTGAATCTGCAGTCCTCCTGTTTCAGTCTTCCAAGTGCTGGCAGACACGTGCTAGCAGAGGGGCCGGATATAGCTGTGGGGATGGCGACCCCGGCTAGCTCTGCCAGCTGGAGCTGAGCAGCCCCGGCCATGCAGGCACCCTGGCTGGCATTAGCAGGAGGAGAGCCGGCCTCCTGTGGCCAGGGTTATGGCAGCCACCCCTCCTCTCTGCTCCTGCACCCCCTCCTTGACTCATGAAGCCAGCCCCCAGTCCTATTGCTTAATGTAGGAGCCAGGTTCCTGTGGGCAGCGCCTGATGCGCCTGGCCCGCTCTTTCCTGCAGTTTAAGGGAAAGACGGGGTCTTGCACGAGGCGCTGCGTCTGTCCTTGGCCCGGGAGGGTGGCATGGAGCTGCTCTGGCTACTCACGCTGCTCCTGGTGACAGGTAGGTCCCCCCTTCCCCTGCCACCCCTTCCTTCCTTCCCGGCCCTAAGTGTGGCTGGATGGGGCTGAGGTGGCACGCCCAAGTGCCCGTGTACCTTCTTCAAGCCAGCCTGCCCTCTGCAGTGTTAGAACCCATGCAGGTGTGTGTGTGTGGGGGGGGCTGTGGGACCCCAGCCACTCGGGATAAGGAAGAGTTTGATGGAACGTCTTAGGCACTAGCTGGCAGAGGGGAGAGTCCTGGGTGCCTAGGAGAGGGCCCCTAAAATACTACAAACCCTTGAAGCATAAGAGCAGCCCTAGAAGAGGCCCCCTGACCTGCACTGGGCTTCTCCCATGCTCGGAAGGCCCCCTCCATCCCACTCTTTTTTTTTTTTTTTTTTTTTTTTTGCGGTACTGGGGACAGAACCCAGGGACATTCTACCTCCGAACCACCCCCAGCCCTATTTTTTATTCTTTATTTTGAGACAGGGTCTCACTGAGTTGTACAGAGCCTCACTAAGTAGCTGAGGCTGTCTGCGAAATGTGACTGTCTCAGCCTCCCAAGTACTGGGATTACAAGCGAGAGCCACAATGCCCGGCTTCCACCCCACTCTTGACAGAGGTGGGGACCGAAGTCTCTGTCACTGAGATGGAACTTTGACACCTCAAATTCTTGCACGCCTGCCTCCTCTCCCAGGGGCATCCGGACTTCTTGCTCCCCAAAAGCGGTGGGCCCACAGGGGCGAGAGGGGAGGGAGATGGTGCCTGTGGAACTGCTTCCTGAGCCCCTTAGCAGGAGGAGGGGAAGGCGGAGGTGGCGGAGGGAGGGACTGGCTGGTGCTGGAGAGGGATATGGCGCACCATCCTCTCTAGTTCCCCAGAAGCAGCCCACAGGCTCCTCCATCCTATCTTCCAAGAGTCTGTCCCAATGGCTGGAGATAGGGGCAGACAGGAAAGACGCTGTGGGCCGGAGACTGCCTGGAGACGGGCTAGCGCTCCGTGCCCATCTCCCCCACCCCAGAGAGGATCCCCAAAATAGCAGCCTCATGTCTTCCCCAAAATAGCTCTGAGACAAGTGCTTCCTGAAAGGGGTACAAAGCCACAGAAATAGGGAAGCTGGAAGCCAAAGGTCAGGAAAAAGAAGCGTGTGGACGGCCCCAGTGTGGACGGCAAAAGACAGGCAGGCGTGGCCACGCAGGGAGGGCCGGCCCCGGGTCTGAGGGGGCCTGCGCACTGGAGACGGAGAGGGGATGTTCTGGCCCATATGACAAGGGGAAGATGGGCAGAATGGGACTGGAGGGTCATTAAGGATAAAGCATCTCGCCGGGCATGGTGGCGCACGCTTGTAATCCCCGCGCTTGGGAGGCGGAGACAGGAGGATCGCGCAGGTTCGAGACCCTGTTTCCAAATAAAATATAAAATAGGTCTGGGAGTGTAGCCCGGAGGTAGAAGGGTTCCATCCCCAGTACCACCAATAAAAAAGAAAAGAAAAGAAAAAAGAATAAGCATCTCTGGAAACAGGCGCAGAGAAGGTCAGTTCCCTCCCTAAAGATTCCCAGCAAGGCCAACATGAGCAACACCTGACCGGGGGCCCACGTTCCCAGTTTCCCGCAGACGTATGTCTGGGAGGTACCACCTTCTCTCAACTCCTATAAGAAGCTCAGCTCCCCCAGGGCAGGGAGTTTGTCCGTCGGACTCACTGCATACACTAGGTGCTCAATACCTACCTGGTAAATGCAAGTCTCCCTGCAGAGCCGTCCGGAGCCCACAACGCCACGGTGTTCCAAGGAGTGGCAGGCCGGCCCCTGCAGGTCTCCTGCCCTTACGACGCCCTCAAGCACTGGGGGCAGCGCAAGGCCTGGTGCCGCCAGCTGGCCGAGGCGGGCCCGTGCCAGCGCGTGGTGAGCACTCACAGCCTGTGGCTGCTGGCCTTCCTGAAGAGGCGCAACGGGAGCACGGTTATCAGGGACGACACCCTGGGCGGCACCCTCACCATCACACTGCGCAACCTCCACGCCCAGGACGCCGGCCTCTACCAGTGCCAGAGCCTCCGGGGCGGCGAGGCAGACACTCTGCGGGAGGTACTGGTGGAGGTGCTGGGAGGTGAGTGGGGCTCGCCGGGCCTCATGTTTCAGGGGTCAGCGTGCAGGGCTGGGGTCACCGCCCAAGGCTTCCGGGGACCCGGGAAACCCAGCGTGGGGCCCATGGCTGGTAGTGCAGGTGGCCCACTGGACAAGGGACTCCAAAGCCACCTGGACTCTCCAGCGGGCTGTGCTCCCTGGTGCAGAACCGATCTCCTGCGGGAAGACATCTTTAATTTGCATTAAATCATGGCCAAGGCCAGGCGTGGTGACGCACACTTGTCATCCCAGCATTCGGGAGGCTGAGACAGGAGAATTGCAGTTGTTCACAGACAGCCTCAGCTACTACTTAGTGAGGCCCTTTGCAACTCAGTGAGACTTTATTTCAAAATAAAGAATAAAAAATAGGGCTAGGTTTATAACTTGGAGGTAGGATGCCCCTGGGTTCCATTCTGCCTCTGAGTTATATATCTAGCCCCATTTTTTTATTCTTTATTTTTTTATGCAAAAACCAAAAACCAAAAAACCATGGCTAGAGTGAGCCTCGCCCCCTCTCCAGGCAGTTCACCCCTGTGGCACCTGGTGGGTATGTGAACACTGTCAGTGGTTCTTAAGGAGTAGCAGGAGGTCAGTTTTGCTTTTCACCTAACCAGCCAGTGGAACTACCATCGTCGAGTGAGCACCAGCCCGGCACAGGAAAACTCTCCTGGAAAGGAATGCTTTTGTGTGTGTGTGCTGGGCAGAGTACTTCACTCCTGGGGCCTTCGTTTCCCCTTCATGACATGAAGGGGATGGAGTGGGGCCCAGGGGCAGAGCACTTGCCTGGGATGCAGGAGGCCCTGGGCACCCAGCACTGCTGGAAAAGAAAAGACAGAGGGAGGGAGGGAGGGAGGGAGGGAGGGAGGGAGGGAGGGAGAGAGAGAGAGAGAGAGAGAGAGAGAGAGAGAGAGAGAGAGAGAGGAGAAAGAAGGGAATCAGGGAGGAGAGAGGAAGAAAGGAAGGAAAGAAGGAAGGTATATATGTGTCCAGTGTCCGCCCCAGATTCAATTTCCCTGAGCACGCCGCCGGCCCTGTCCTGACCTGGGAGCCCCAGTCCAGGCAGGGCGCACACCCTCCAGGGGAGCCTTTTGCCGGTCTCTAGAACACAGGCCAACTTCTGGGGTACAGTTGCCTTTCTGGCCCTCCTGCTTCCCTAAGACCCCCCCAATGGCCCTTGATCATAAATGAGGCCCCAGAGCAGCACTGGCCTCTGGTTGCCAGCCTGTGCCCAAGCCTGTCTCCTCCACTGTCCTAAGGAGTGGGGGCAGAGGGACACGGGTTCGCAGCCCCATCAGAGTCTAAGGCTCCGCCAGCTCCCAAGAGGGCGGTAGGAAATGATTCATGTAGTAGTCATTAGCCGCACTTGCGTGGACAGCTAGACAGCTGACACGGGATTTTCTAACCACCCGGGATTCTGCTCGCTGCTCACAGACTTGTGACGAAGGGCGGGGTGGCGGTCCCGAGTGTGCCTGTGCGGAGCTCCCACTGAATCCTGCCGCCTGCCAGTGAGGTGTCCCTAATTGCTCCACTGCCCAGATGGGGAAACTGAGGCTCAGAACGGACCGCTACTTGATCCATGCAGGATGGGGACGCGGAGGGCCTCTCTAGGCTCAAGGGCCCTCCCCACCCAGGCAAGCGCCGTGCGGGGAGGGGACTGCAAGCTCACGACACTGTCTCCCACAGACCCCGAGGATCACCAGGACACTGAAGACCTCTGGGGCCCCAAGGAGCCTGAGAGCTTCGAGGATACCCAGGTGCAGCCCAGCATCTCCAGGTACGGCAAGCAGCCCTTTCTCAGCCCCAGAGACTCCCACCCTGCACAACCTGGCACGGGCTGGCAGGTGGGACCCAAGACCACAGGGTCCAGGCAGCCCGAGGAAGCAGGAGAGGCCTGGACACGCTCATGGAACACCCCTCCAAACAGCTAGGGCGTGTGTGCAGAGAGTGCTGCTCCAAGGCTCCTGAACAGCAGTCTCCAGGTCTCCTGTCCCTCCCCATGGCCCCAGGCACCCCTCACTTCAGCAAAGCGGAAGTCTTGGTGCTCAGCACAAAGCTGGTGCTCCCAGGCCCCTGGTAGGCCCAGCATCCTTTCTGCCTGGCCCACACCTGTGTACAGTTTAACATGCAACCAGGGTGTGCGTACACACACACACTGCAGTGTGCCGCTGTGGACGGCAGGCAAGTGTGCAGCTAGGGGAGGTGGCCCGCTTAGGTGCACTTAGCAGGTTCTAGGCAGGCCCACCCACCTGGGGCTGGGCAGGGGGAAGGTCTCCCCAGCCCAAAAGCACCTTATTTCTCAGATGCCCGCTTAGGTGACCTGGAGCCTCCCTCTGTCCTCCTCTCTCCAAGGACACCCCCGGAGGAGCGCCTCCTCCCGCCCACCTCCGTCCTCCTCCTGCTGGCCTGTGTCCTTCTCAGCAAGCTGCTGGTGTCCAGTGCCCTCTGGGCCATGGCCTGGCGCGGGCAGAGGCTGGAGGCTCCCCTGGCCAGGGGGCTGGACCAGGACCACCACCCAGGGCACCAGTTGCAGGCCCTGGCAGGTGAGCTAGCTGGGGCAGGGTGGGGCCTGGGCAGCCTCGCGGGTGGGAGGGCTGACTTGGCCTGTTGCAGGGCCGAGGGACATTTGAGAAGAGGACCCCAGACTGGAAGAGAAGGTGGGAGAGGCCCATGCAGGCCCCAGCCTGCACGCCCACCCGCAGCCTCCACGACTCTCCACGCTGCTCTGGCAAGGGGCCACCGGCCTGAAAGGGGGCGGGGGGGGGAGAGAGAGAGAGAGAGAGAGAGAGAGAGAGAGAGAGAGAGAGAGAGAGAGAGAGAAGGGGGGAGGGAGAGAGAGGGAGAGAGAAAGGGGGGAGGGAGAGTGTGTCTGGGAGGTGGGAATGTCACTTGTGAAATTCTGGGCTTTGGATATTAAAGGCTTTCACAGAACAATCCAGACATGTATGGTTTTTATTTTTATTTTGTGATTCTGGGGATGGAACCCAGGAACATTCTACTTCTGAGCTACATCCCCACCGGTTTCTTTCTTATTTACTTGTTTATTTGGTGTGTGTGTGTGTGTGTGTGTGTGTGTGTGTGTGTGTGTGTGTGTGTGGTACTGGGGATTGAACCCTGGGGGCATCCTAACTCCTTCCTACATCCCCAGCCTTATTTTTTAATTTTTTAGTTTGAAATGGGGTCTCACTAAGTTGCTAAGGACCTTGGTAGTTTACTGAGGCTGTCCTCAAACCTGTGATCCTTCTGTGTCGGCCTCCCAAGAACTGGGATTACAGGGGTGTACCACCAACCCAGCTCAATATTTTCCTGTTTACCTGATGTTCTGGCAGTTTCATAAAGGTTTTGTCTTTTGCTTCATGGCTAAGAGAATGAATTTGGATGGGGACAACTAAAAGGGGCATCGAGTGCTGTGTTGGTCTGCCTTTTGTCACTGTGACTAAGACTCCTGATAAGAGAAACTTAGAGGAGAAGCTGATGTGGGCTGGTGGTTCCGAGGTTCGGTCCACAGTTGGCTGGCTCCACTGCAGGGCATCATGTCAGACCCGGACAGGGTGATCGTCCTAGCTTCTCATTCTATGGAAGGAAACTGAGGTCAAGGAGGGACGGGGCAGTCTCCAAGGTCCTCGGCAGAGCCTGAGAATACAAATTTCACTCGACATTCAAGAAATCTCTCTCTCTAGCTCAATCCGATTCACTTATTAGTTGTTTAACAAAATAATTTGGAACATTTCGACTGTTCCAGGTCCTATGTGGGCACGGGAGAGAAAACAGTGACCCAAACAGGAAACGGGCTCTGTCCACACAGAGTTCATGATCCAGTGGGAGGAGACAGAGATAGGAACGCAATGCACAAGTAAGTCTGATGGCATGTTCAAGGGCGAAAGTGCTGAATTAAAAATCACAATAATGAGCCGGGCGTGGTGGCGCACACTTGTAATCCCAGCATTTGGAAGGCGGAGACAGGAGGATCAGCTACTTAGGCCCATTGCAACTCAGCGAGACCATGTTTCAAAATAAAGAATTAAAAAAAATAGGGCTGGGGATGTAGCTTGGAGGTAAAATGCCCCTGGGTTCCATCCCCAGTACCAAAAAAAAAAAAAAAATAATAATAATAATAATAATAAATAATAAATAAAATAAAATAAAAAATCCGAGTAAAGCAAGTGAGGAGTGCTGGTCTGCAGAAGGTACAGGGTTGGTGCCGTTTTAAACAGGTAGCCAGAAGGCGCCATGTGAGAAACAGGTGCTGAAATGGGCCCCGGGAGGGGAAGGAGAGTCCTGAGCAAGGGAACAGCCTCTCTTCTCCTCAACACACCCAGGATGGGGAACCTTGAGCCGCAGAGGAGAACTCGGGGCCACATCCCCTGGCTCAGAGGCGATGCCAGGGGCCCTCTGGCGGTGGCACAGGCAGAGTCTCTGCCGCCCAGCCCGGGAAGGCGGCCGACATGACGCTCATGCCCTGGCCCCACCTCATGCGGTCTCTGGTCCCCGCTGGTGCCCGGCCACTGCCCGGGAGCTCCGGGAGCCGGGCCAGCCTGTTTTCTTAGCTTTCCTGACTCAGCTGCACACTAAACTTCCTCCTTGTGCCCGGGGGCAGTGGCCTTGTCTCCACAGATCCAAGGCCAAGTCTGGGTGCCAAGACCGAATCCTCTGCATCTGCTCCATCGATGCCGGGGCTGATGAAGTGGGCGGGGGCTTCCCAGCCCCAGCCCTGCCCTGCCCTCTTCTGCAGAGAGTGGCCTTTTCTCTTTCCTGCCCCACCACATCAGAGACACTCACCTACGGGTTGGAATCCCCACTGGGATTCCCGAAGGACTGAAGGAGGTTAGATCATGGGGTTTCGATGTCACCGCTGCCTCCCAGCAGGACAACTGTTGCAGTTCCTTGACCCCTCTGAGCCTGTGTGATCAGTCCTAAAAATAGACACTTATTTCCCCCTCAGTTTTGTCTACCATGGACAAAAAAATAAATAAAAATAAAAAAGGAAAATGAGAGGAAAAGATAAGAAAGTGAGATGCAAATATAGGAGTCCAAATCTAAGTAATCAAAAAACTCGCAAAAAAACCACAAAACCCAACAGACCCAACAGAGGAAGGAAAACGAGTGTGGAGAAGTGACTGCCAAAGAAGGGGTCTGTTTCCCAGAACTGAGCAGCGGGCAGGTGGAGGGGGTCCTGGGCGTCCAGCGCGGCAGGTGGAGGGGGTCCTGGGCGTCCAGCGCGGCAGGTGGAGGGGGTCCTGGGCGTCCAGCGCGGCAGGTGGAGGGGATCCTGGGCGTCCAGCGCGGCAGGTGGAGGGGGTCCTGGGTGTCCAGGCAGCGGGCAGGTGGAGAGGGTCCTGGGTGTCCAGTGCGGTAGGCGGAGGGGGTTCTGGGTGTCCAGGCAGCGGGCAGGTGGAGAGGGTCCTGGGCATTCAGTACGGCAGGTGGAGGAGGTCCTGGGTGTCCAGGCAGTGGGCAGGTGGAGAGGGTCCTGGGTGTCCAGGCAGTGGGCAGGTGGAGGGGGTCCTGGGCGTCCAGCGTGGTAGGCGGAGGGGGTCCTGCGTGTCCAGGCAGTGGGCAGGTGGAGAGGGTCCTGGGTGTCCAGGCAGTGGGCAGGTGGAGGGGGTCCTGGGCGTCCAGCGTGGTAGGCGGAGGGGGTCCTGCGTGTCCAGGCAGTGGGCAGGTGGAGAGGGTCCTGGGTGTCCAGGCAGTGGGCAAGTGGAGGGGGTCCTGGGCGTCCAGGCAACATGGCAGGTGGAGGGGGTCCTGGGCGTCCAGGCAGAACACGAGGCTGCCCCAGTCCAGGACCTGCAGTGGAAGGGAGCTTCCTCTGAGAGGCGTTCTGCGGGAGGGACACTCTCCCAGAGGTCTTGGCAACAGAAAGCCCACAAAGAGCTCAGAATGGGGTGCCTTGGGCGCCCCTCCTCACAGCCCTGCACTCTCAGGTGAACCCTCCTCTCTCCTGGCTCTGCTGTGGGGACCTTGCTCTCCCTTGCCCTGGGCAGGGCCCCGCTCTGGCTCACCCTTTGGGCCCCCTCTCGGGCCCCATTCCAACCAGGCTTTGGGAGATCTCTGTCCCCACCCATGGAGGTGCCCACCCGTCCCTGCCTCCCACCCTGTGGTCACCCAGAGCCCCATGTGACCACCCGACAGATGTTTCCTGCCCTTGGGGGAAAGCTGTATCAGTGGTCAGACGAACCCCAGAGGGACAGGAGCCCCAGCCATGGGCCCCAGCCTGCTCCTGCTGCTGCTCCTGGGGCTAGCGGGTAAGGCTCCGGGACCCTGCACTCCCTCCCTGCCCTGCCTGGGAATAGCCGGCGTGGCTGGACGCCATGCCCACCACTGCAGCCCTGGCTGGTGTCTCCATGCCTGAGGTGGGGGGCCCGGCTCCCGACCTACATTCATTCCTTCCTCTTTCCCTCCCGCAGGCCGGGGCTCAGTGGGCAGCCTCCCCGAGCTGCTGCGGGCGCCCTTGGGGAGCTCCATTCTGGTTCAGTGCCACTACCGGCTCCAGGACCTGCGGGCTCGGAAGGTGTGGTGCCGGCTCTCGCCCCAGGGCTGCCAGCCCCTGGCGTCCTCAGCCGTGGACCGCACAGCCCCGGGCGGCGGGCGCACCGTCCTCACTGACCTGGGCGGGGGCCTGCTGCAGGTGGAGATGATTGATCTGCAGGAGGAGGACGCAGGGCAGTACGGCTGCGTGGTGGAGGGAGCCCTGGGGCCCCAGACCTTGCACATGGTCTCTCTGGAGGTGCTGCCCCCAGGTGAGCTCTTAGCCACCCCATGACTCTATTTCCCCACCTGGGGCCAGGGCTCCTGGAGCTGGGGGCTGTGGGGAGGCATGGGAGGAGATAACCTTTTTTTCCCTTTGGGCCACTGGGGATGGAACCCAGGGGCATTCTGCCTCCCAGCTACACCCCCTGCCCTATATTTTATTCCGTATTTTGAGACAGGGTCTCACTGAATTGCAGAGGGCCTCACTGAGTAGCTGAGGCTGGCCGCGAACCGCGATAGCCTTTTGACAGTGTGCAGGGAGCGGGAAGTGGGCTGGTTGGGCCGCCAGAGATAAAGGGCTCAGCAGCCTCTCTGCCCACCCGCCAGTGGGTCCAGGGGCTCCCCTCGTGCCACGCGCGCCCTGGCTGCTCCTCTCAGCAGCTCACACTCACGTGATGCTGTCGTTTTGTGAACTTAGAAATTTTTTATTTTTAAATTTATTTTTATTTTTATTATTTTTTGGTGGTACTGGGGTTGGAACCCAGAGGCTTTCTACCTCCAGGCTACACCCCCAGACCTATTTTATACTTTATTTGGAAACAGGGTCTCACTAAGTTGCTGAGAGCCTCACTAAGTAGCTGAGGCTGGCTTCGAACCTGTGCGATCCTCCTGTCTCAGCCTCCCAAGCGCGTAGAAATGTTTTAAACAAAGTTGAATTTAGCATATAAATTGAAATTATTTTTAAAGCTTCCACCTTTTTTATTTCTGTAATAATGAGTTTGATGACTTAAAATTACTGACTTCAGCCGGGCGTGGTGGTGCACACATGTAATCACAGTACTTGGGAGGCTGAGACAGGAGGATTGTGCAGGTTCAAAGCCAGCCTCAGCTACTTAGTGAGACTCTATTTCCAAAAAAAATATAAAATGGGCCTGGGGGAGTAGCCTGGAGGCAGAACGCCCCTGGGTCCCATCACCAGTACCACAAAAAAAGAAAAAGAAAATTACTGAATTCATATGGCAGTTCATTTTCCAAGTCTTCGCTGAGCAGCAGCAGGTGTCTGACCTGCAGGTAGGGTTTTTTCAATGCCTGGGCTACTTCAGCCCATTCGGTGGGGAGGCTGAGGCAGGACGATCTCAGTTTCGAGGACAGCCATAGGAAGTAGGGAGACTTTCATCAGCGTAGTACGACTTTGTTTCAAAATCAAAATAAAAAATAGGCTGGAAGTGTAGCTCAGAGGTAGAATGCCTCTGGGTTCAATTCCCAGGGCCTCCCCAAACAAACAAAAAAAAATGGGGAAAGGATTAATATTTTGGAAATTCTCTTTTTGTGTAGCACTGGGAGTTGAACCCAGGAGCATGCTACCTCTGAGCTACACCTCCCAGCCTACTTTTTATCCTTTATTTTGAAAAAAAAGAAAGGTCTCAGTAAGGTGCTGAGGGCCTCACTAAGTAGCTGAGGCTGGCCACGAACCTGCGATCCTCCTGTCTCAGGCTCCCAAGTATTGGGATTACAAGTGTGTGCCACCACGCCCGGTTTAGGAAATTCTCAATTCTTATTTGAGTATAAAAAACTATTTGCTTTTATAGATTTTGTTCTCCCAGCCAACATCTTTCTAGTATCTAAGAACTTCTTAAAATATAAATTTTAAATAGTATGTTATACTTTATTTGGAAACAGGGTCTCACTAAGTTGCTGAGAGCCTCATTCAGTAGCTGAGGCTGGCTTCGAACCTGTGCGATCCTCCTGTCTCAGCCTCCCAACCACTGGGATTACAAGTGTGGGCCACCATGCCCGGCTTATATAGTATGTTAAAAAATTGTTCTAGGGAAAAATGTCAGGTGCCTGAAGCAGAGACTGCTGCTGTTTTTCTGTTTAGGATACTGACAATTTTTCTTCCTTTTTTTTTTTTTTGATCTTCTTTTTCTCAAGTAAGTTGTGTCTGACCTGACTCCCAAATAATACAATTAAGAAATGCAAGCCAGGAGTGGTGGCGCACGCTTATAATCCCAGCATTCGGGAGGCTGAGACTGGAGGATCGAGGTTTGTGGCTAGCTCAGCTACTTAGTGAGGCCCTCCGCAACTCAGTGAGACCCTGTTTCAAATTAGAGAATAAAAAATAGAGCTGGGGGTGTAGCTTGGAGGTCAAATGACCTGGGGCCCCTGGGTTCCATCCCCAATCCGGAAAAAAAAAAAAAAAGAAATGCATTCCCTTCCCCAAATAGAGGGTGGGCCAGGCTCTCGGAGTCCCCTCTCTCAAGTGTGTGATTATTTTACATTATAAATACACTGAATTATTCTTGGTTGTCCACATTGCTCAGCGCTCTGAGAGCTACTACCTCAAGGTTAACTCCAAAGACTGAGTGTGCCAAGGGAGGCTCCCTGGGCAGGGCAGGGACAGGCCCAACTGAGGCCGGCAGGCGGGCGGAGCCTGGTGCTCAGGGAGGACGGCTCGCAGCTCAGTGAAGCACTGGCTTCAAAGAGGGGCTCAGAGGCCTTGCTTGGTACAGGGCTGGGATGGCGAGGAGCTCAGGAGCAGGGTAAGGCTCCCATCTCAGGCAGTCTGAAACGGCGAGCCAGGTGCCCGAGACAGACACCATTCTGGCCCAGAGAAACCAAGCCCGAGTGAGTCTCGCGGGCAGATTCAGGTGCACAGGAGCGATGACGGAGGCACAGGAGCGATGACGGAGGCCCTGCACAGAATCGGGTCAGGGCCCAGCGAGGGCCCCGTGAGGGTCAGGGGTGCAGACCTACTAGGGCTGACCTGGAGTCCCTTACGCCCCGGGCAGAGCTCGGGAGGGGCCCCTCAGTGGGGCCACAGGTAGGAGGGGAGGCCTTGCTTGATATCCAGGAGACTGAGAAGCAAGGTCGCAGTGCAGGAGAGCAGAGGCCTGCTCTGGGTGGGGAAGGGAGGTGGCCTTTCTACAGCCTCAGAGAAGCCCAGGGTGTGGGATGCAGGCCGAGGGGGCTGGCGCCAGAGGGGAAGTGGGTATGTTCACACCAGGAGCGATAGGAAGAGCCAGGCCATTCCAGGACCCAAGGAGCCAGCTACTCCCTGGGCTGCTTCCCAGGACCTCTCCCTCCTTCCTTAACCCCCTTCCCGAGCCCCTCACACGTCCACACGCTGGTGCAGCAGCCTCGGTGGCTGTGCTCAAAAAATGTTTCCTCCTGACACACAGAGCCCGGCCCAAGGAGGGAAGGGAAGGAAGAGACCCGTAGGAGTGGCGGGCTGAGCGAGGACCCCGTGGGCAGCGCGAGCCCCTGGGAACTCGGTTCACAAGAGAGGAGGTACCGGCTTGGCTGGGCTGGGTGGCTGGGAGAAGGCGGTAGAGAAGGGAGGGCTGGTTCTGAGCTCTCCAAGTGGGACACTTGTAGGTGGGTCCTGCACGCCTGGGATCTCCTGATCAGCACAGTCCTGCAGCCTGCAGAGAGTGACTCTCTTCTGCCCTGCCTGAGTCTGCCTGCCCCATTCTGTCCTGTCTTCTCTCAACCCTGCAGCCCCGAGAATGTGGCTCGCTGCTCTGGCTCTGGACCAGCAACTCTGGCAGGCGGGAAGGTGGGCGGGCAGGCGGGCAGGTGGGCAGGTGGGTGGCGCTGAGCCCGTCCTTCCCTTGCTCAGCATCCCCTTGATCTGGGGCGCTGTGCTCCTGCTGGGCCTGCTGGTGACGGCTGTGGTGCTGTTTGCTGTGCTGGCCAAACGGAAAGGTACGTAGCTGAGGCCCTTCTCCAGAGGAGGCCAGGAGTCTAGGCCTCCCCCTGCCACAAAGGGGCCTGTTGGAGCCTGAGTCAGGCCCACACCCTAAAGTCCCAGGGATGGAGGGTGTGAGGATGGCTGGGGCCCAGGCCCAGGAAAGGCAGGAGTCTTAGGGAAAGGGGGCCCTGGGAAGGGTGTGTGGAGGGTCTCAGCAGCAGGTGGTAGGCGGCTGGCGAGGGGGAGGGAGCGTTGTGTCCAGTGGGAAGGGGAGGCTGCCCCAGGAGGAGGCTTGGCTGGCCCTGGGAGCACACTGCGCTCTTGTGTGCCCCTCCAGGGAGCAGGCGTGGTGCCGGCGGCCCCTTGCAGAGCAGCGGAGTCTCAGGCATGGTAAGACCTGCAGGTCCCACCCCAATTCCCAGGCCCTCCAGTCACCACAGTTGCTGAGTGTTCCCGGGTGATGGGTGAGAAAGAAGGGGGCGGCCAAGGGCTCAAGCCTCTTCCTGCGTGTGCCAGCAGGGCTCCAGCCCACTCCCTTGAGAGCTGGGGAGCCACAGGGGCTTGCAAACGTCAAAGCAAGCACTCCTGCCCAGGGAGGCACACCAAGGCGCAGGGCAGTGGGGGCCCTGGCTGCCCGAGGCGCCTGCTCTCATTGCAGGGTCTCTCGACGGTCGTCCCCCACGGCAGCGAGTCTGGGCTGGCTGCTGGATTGTCCTCGGACACACCACATGTCAGGCTGGACCCGCCACCGGCTTTCGACAATACCACCTACGCCAACTGCCCCCTTGGTCCCCCATCTGGGAAGCCCCCGGCCCCACCCCCACCCTCGCTGCCCCCTCTGCCCCCTAAGATTCTGACGTCCTCCAACCCTGTGACATATGCCACAGTCATCTTCCCCGGAGGGGACAAGGGTGGAGGAGCTGGGCCAGGGTCCCCCTAACAGCCCCGCCCTGCCCAGCTGAGCCGCTCAGAGCCCGCCCCTCGCCCCGCCCCTCGCTTGGGGCTGGCCACCAACTGCTGCAGCTGAGGCCTGTGCTCTCTGGGTATCTGGGCAGCTGGGGACCTGGCTACTAACCCGACAGGACTGACGGGGCAGCAGGAACAGACGGAGGGCTCCTGTGGAGTGGCCCTGCTTATGCCGGCTCCTCTGCCATTATGAGGGGGCTAAATAAACTCAAAGGATGATGTGTGAGCGCTTAGTGGTGGTGTTGGGAAGAGAAGTGGAGGGCACTAAGTGGTCTTCTTGCAGGCACAGAGAGCTTGGCGCAGTGGCCGTGCCCGTAAAACAACCATGGGAGGCTGAGGTAGAAGGACTGCAAGTTTGAGGCCAGCCTGAGCAACTTAAGTGAGAGCCCATCTCAAGGATAAAAACAAGACCAGTGGGGAGGTGGGTTCAGGGTGTAGCCCGGGAGTAGCACTTGTCTACGGTGCGCAGACAGGTCCCCCCCGCCCCCCACCCCAGGGCTCAGGCCAAGGCCAGGAAGGCTGCTCTCCCCAGCCCCAGCGGCGCTATCTCAGGGAGCTCTGGCAGGATGGCATGAGCTCCCCTGATACGAGGCTCAGGCTACCACAGAACCTACGTTCTGCTCTGTCTCTTAGGGGCCGCTGTCAGCCTACCCACGAATCAACTAGGCCCTAATTTTCTCCAGCTAAGAGGACTGAAAACTGCTGGCCTGCGGGGTGAGGGGCAGGTGAAAGGCGGAACAAAGACAAACCACCCTCCAGGAAGAAGCTGCCCTCAGCCGGACATATTTAGAACCTTTAGAACCTTCTAGAGAGGAGTCCAAAGTCTGTTCAGTGATACAGGAGAACACGAAGGTCAAGAATGCAAGGTGTGGTGGCGACATCTTGGGAGGCTGAGAGAGGGTCGTAGGTCCAAGGCCAGCATGCAATAACTTAGTGAGACCCTGTTCAAAATAATTTTTAAGCCGGGCATGATGACACACGCTTGTAATCCTAGTACTTGGGGGCCTGAGTCAGGAGGATCGCAGGTTCACAGATAGCCTTGGATACTTAGTGAGGGCCTCCACAACCCAGTGAGACTCTGTTTCAAAATAAGAATAAAAAATAGGGCTGGGGGTGTAGCTATAGGTAGAATGTCCCTGGGTTCCATCCCCAGTACTACAAAGGAAAAAATAATAATAAAATAAAATAAGTTTTAAAAGGGCTGGGGGTATAGCTTTGTGGTAGCATGTCCCTGGGGTTCAATCCCCAGTACCACAAAAATAAAATAAAAAGATAATGTGATGGACAGAGTGGTGGGGCCTGCTATCACAGGCCAAAATGCACTTCCTGTGCCTGCCCCGCACCCGGCCTGGCCACCTTCCACTTGCAGACACCGCCATCAGCCCACCGCCACGCAAACTCGTCTAATGCACGGATGACTCGTCCTGAACCGTCGCATGTGTGCACACAGGCAGGCATTGGTAGACGTGATGGGACACAGAGCACAAACCCAGAACATGGCAACACAGTGCTCAGGGCGTCCGTGCTTCCCTGGTGAACACCCCTACACGGTGCCCAGGGCATCCACGCTTCCCTGGTGAACACCGGCTACACGGTGCCCAGGGTGTGTGCACTTCCCTGGTGAACACCACTACACATGCCCAGGGCATCCCCGTTTCCCTGGTGAACACCCCTACACGGTGCCCAGGGCGTCCACGCTTCCCTGGTGAACACCGGCTACATGGTGCCCAGGGCATCCATGCTTCCCTGGTGAACATCCCTACATGGTGCCCAGGGTGTGCGCACTTCCCTGGTGAACACCGGCTACACGGTGCCCAGAGTGTCCATGCTTCCCTGGTGAACACCGGCTACCAGTGCCCAGGGCGTCCATGCTTCCCTGGTGAACACCGGCTACACGGTGCCCAGAGCGTCCATGCTTCCCTGGTGAACACCGGCTACACGGTGCCCAGGGTGTGCGCACTTCCCTGGTGAGCACCCCTACACAGTGCCCAGGGCATCCATGCTTCCCTGGTGAACACCCCTACACGGTGCCCAGGACGTCTGCACTTCCCTGGTGAACCCCGGCTACACAGTGGGTCCCACTGGGAAGGTGCCGTCAGAGCACAGGGTGGGAGTCCTGCAGACCTCTGCACCTCTCAGAAGGAATCATTGGTGTTTCTGGAGCTCACTAGTACATCAGACAAAAGAGGGCTGCACCCAAGCACTGGCACCCTGGCCTTCTTCAGTGATGGCGGTTTCCCATCAGCTAGTGGGTGCAGCCTTATATAAACTGGAATCAAGCCAGGTATGGTGTTGCATGCCTGGAATTTCAGTACTTGGCGGGGCTGAGACAGGAGGATCGCAGTGTTGAGGTCAGCCTCAGCAACTTGTGAGACCCTGTTTCAAAATAAGAAGATGAAACAGGGTAATCCAGTCTCACCCTCAAAAGAAAAGATGGAGGAATGTTCATCTCGAAGGCCCAGCCTCACCTGCCTCTGGTCCCCGACTCTGTCGCAGCGGTGCTAACAATAATATCAATGCCTGCTTCCAAAATATAGACTTTTATTGTGACAAAGATATAGACTTGGGCAACTAGAATCTATTCTACTTAATGTGCACACAAGGCAGCGCCTTGCGAGGACGCGTGACCGCTGCTCCTTTGCACTCAGCGGACCGTGCTCCCTTCAGGCCGTCTTTCTCCTCTTTAACATACACATCCGTGGGTCTCCTCGGCACCCTCGTTCTCCTTGGTATCAGCCGCTCTGCCAGCTGAAAGAAGGACCAGGAAGCGCTGCAGGCAGCCAGCCCGGGAAGGAGGAGGTCCGCGGCCCTGCGGCCAGGGCGCGCTCCTTCCTTTACCTGCCTGCACCTTAGCCTACCTCCACAGACGGCTGAGACCCCGGGCCTTCACGACCATCCAGCTGCCCCAGGAAACAACCCAGGCACTTGAGCTGGACAAAGGAAGAACTTCCTGTGCCTCCGGACTGCAGGTGGGGAGCCAGAGGCCGAGAGGGCCAAGGCGGCGCTGAGCCCGCAGGCGGTCCGGCTGGCGGCACGAGCAGGGCACCCTTCCTCCAGCAGCACCCATTCCCGCACCGCGCCTCGCGTTAGGTGTGGCCTCTCACCACTCTGACCCCAGGCCCTGTGTGTCTCAGGCGAGGGTTCAAACGACGATGCTTACTCTGTATTCCTACATTTTTTCCACAAGAGGCATCTTTCTCCAGGAACTCTCTGTCTATCCAAATCCCGGTCAAGCAAGTGTCAAGGGGCCTGATGACATTAGCCGAGGACGCAGAGTCTCTCTTCCCACTTCTCATCACAGAGGCCTTAAGCTCAGAGACCCACTGGTGGTAGACAGGGCAGGTCGCACATCGAGAGAAGAACTCCTCAAAGTACTGAAAGCGGAAGAAGGCCGGCAGCGGGCTCAGAACTCCTTCCTGCGGTGCCACTCTAGGACACACAATGGTCCCTGCCAGTGGACCCACAGGCCCGGAGAACAGGGTGACAAGATACATCTGGAAAACTGGTTTGGGGATACAGAGGACCTGAATGTGCCTTGGATGGAGGAGGCAGGGCTGCAGGGAGGCGTCAAGTTACGGATGGGCTGGACAACATGGCAGGTCCACTGAGAAGGGCTAATATACCTCAGCGAGACTGAGTAGCAGCGGTGTAAAGGTTACAGTTAAGAAACCAAGTTCTAATCTAACTGCCAGAAAATCCGGGAAGGTCCGTGAGGTAGGCAGAAGCTTTCTAGGTGGATAAACAAGGCATTTGAGGAGGAAGGGGACAGAGCCAGCGAGCAGGGGAGCGGGGATGCGGGCAGGCGGCAGAGAGTGTCCTGGGAGGTGGGTGCTGCTGGGAGGACGAGGAGGACAGCCACCTGGAGGGTTCTGCTGCGGGCCTCTGGAGGAACGTGCATGAAGACACTGGCTGGCATGTTCTGTAACATGAACGTGTGGCACTCCAGGAACCGCACAAAGCCGTGACAGCCAAACAGGGAGGCATTGGTTCTTCTCACCAGCTGACAAGCCTTGGAGAAGTGGCGCGCGAACAGGCCCCACTGCAAGTTCTGGGCAAACCTGGAGGAGGAGCCAGGGCACGGACTGGTCCCTGCCAAGCCGCCGTGGCTCTTCCCTACAACCGTATTTCTTTAGGGCTCTGAGACCTCTTAGAGAGCGAGAGGTACGATGCTGGAAGTGGTGTTGGCTATAGCTTACAGGCGAGGAGAACAAGAAACTGGTGATTTCCAGCCTTGCTATGGGGCGGTAGCTCGTAAATGCAACCCTCAACCTCTGGGCCCAAATCCGTTAAGGGGCAAGAAGAACTTTTCTATTAAGCTACAGAGAATGGGTGGCGAATGGTCTTTAAAAGTTCCTTAGGGTAGCTGGACGTGGTGGGGCACGCCTGCAATCCCAGCACTTGGGAAGCTGAGGCAGGAGGATTGCAGGTTCGAGTTCAGCCTCGGCACCTTAGTGGGACACTCAGAACTGAGTGAGAGCCTGTTCGTGAGCGATGTTGACTAGACTGACTGGCTTTGGTAGTCCTTAAAGCCTGCCCTTTGCACAGACCCCGAGGGAGACATTACCACAGAGCCAGGGAGGCGTGCACTCCCAGCATGACGTTGCTTTGAGGGGTCAGAGCACAGCTGTGCTCATAGTTTTGGACGAATCGCAGACATTCAGCGAAGGGCCGACAGAGCAGTCCTGTGAGGGAAGGCAAGTGGGCTAGCGTATGTGGCCAGGCAGCGGCAGGGGTAGGGAAGCCGCAGTAGAAAGAAGGGCACGTGCCTGATGACAGGCACTCCCCAGTCACAGCGTGCGCCTCAGGCTTCGGGACGGGCAGTGGGCGAGCCTGAGGGGCCGCCTCTGTACAGTGCAGGCTGCGCTGTGCAGAGCTCACCTTCCCCATAGAGCAGCAGGTCTAAGCAAGCAGAGTAGAAGCCGGCCAGGGCCAGGACGTCGCGGCCCCGGGAAACGAGCGCCCACTGACTCTCCAGCACACGGACACAGAGGTCAAATCTGCCGAGAGACAGAGCCGCTGGGACAGCGAGGGAGTGGGGGTTCAGGAAAGGAGGGGTCCCGACTCTCAGGCCACCTAACGCCCCCGAGGCCCCTCTCCACAACTCCACTTCTCTAGAGAACATCTGCTCCTGGGCTCAGACCTGTCAAGGTAAGGGCGGTGGGGGCCTGTGGGAAAATGGGGGTGTCCGCCAGCTCTGGGCAGCTCCACTCTGCACTCCATTCCTGATTCCCCGCATTTAAGATCTTACTTCCAGGGGGCGCTGTGGAAAGGGAACGGGACCTCCCTCTCCACTCCCAACACCTCGGGGAGATACCCCTCCTCTGCAACAAAGGACAGGGCGTGGTCTTAATACTTCTTTTTCAGGAATGCAGATCGGAAAAGAACTGAGAGCACTAGGTTCTCCAGAGCCGGTTTCTTGAGGAGTCCGCATAGCTCCTGAGCGTGAAGCCCTACGAGGTTAGACATATATTGGGGCCGGGCCTCCGACCCGGCAACGCCCAGCCCCGTTACCCAGCTTGATGGAGAGGTCGAGACGTTACCCAGCTTGATGGAGAGGTCGAGATGGCCAAGACAGAGCCTGGTGTAGGCCAAGGCCTGCAGGAGCCGGGCGGCGGCCAGCAGCCCCTCCCTGGAGGACCAGCACAGGCTGCTCTTCTGAATGGCCAGTTGCTCCCAGAGCAGCCACGTCTCCCTGTCGCCCAGGTTCTGAGAGAGCTGGGAGAGGTCCACGTAGGCAGAGACCACCTGCGGGCAAGTGCCCTGCGGCTGTGATCTGGGGCACTCCCTCCCCATAGAAACATACACCCCTCCCCCGCAGGCTTCCAGTCTCATCGCCCTCACCTGATCCTCAACGCGCCTTCTCTACGCCCCCTCCTCAAAGCCCCTTTACTCCAACACTTCCCTATCAAAGCAGAACCTGCGTAGATCTCCATTACAGCTGCGTTCCCATCAAACACTGTCTTTCCTAGGTCTCCAGGGCCTGGCTATCTTGGTTTTCTTCCTGTCTCTCTGGTGACCTGTTCTCAGTTTCTTTTGCAGTAAGCCAGCCTCATCACCCTGACCTTTAGCACCGGAGCTGCAACTCAGTCCCTGGGCCTCCTTCTCGCGCACACCCCTTCCCATTAGGCTCCTCTCTGGCTGGGTAGCTGTGCATAGCACGTCCACGCTGGTGAGGACCTCGTGCCCAAGTCCAGCCCAGGCCTTTCCTGAGATCCGACGGACCTGCCTGCTCACCGCTACACCTGGGTGTCTAATGAACATCTCACTTTCCCACCCCAGAGCCTCGCCCCCAAACATCTAGGAATCGTTCCTCTCGCAGACTTTCCCACCCCAGAGCCTCGCTCCCAAACATCTAGGAATCGTTCCTCTTGCAGACTTTCCCACCCCAGAGCCTCGCCCCCAAACATCTGGGAATCGTTCCTCTTGCAGACTTTCCCACCCCAGAGCCTCGCTCCCAAACATCTAGGATTCGTTCCTCTTGCAGACTTTCCCACCCCAGAGCCTCGCTCCCAAACATCTGGGAATCGTTCCTCTTGCAGACTTTCCCACCCCAGAGCCTCGCCCCAAACATCTAGGAATCGTTCCTCTTGCAGACTTTCCCACCCCAGAGCCTCGCTCCCAAACATCTAGGATTCGTTCCTCTTGCAGACTTTCCCATCCCAAATCAAGAGCACCTCATCTCGCTCTAGCTCAGGACGCAGAAAGGGGGCCACCCCTGACTTTCCAGGTCCCACAGGCCGCAGTGGACAGGAGGCCGCTTCTCCCGCCCCGCTCCGGCAGGGGTCCGTGCCGTGCCACCTGCCCAGATGACCGGCCCCTGCTGCTCCCGGCCCTCCGTTCCTCTGGTCAGTTTCCTCTTGACACAGCAGCCAGACTGCCTTATTAAAGTAAAAGCAGGGGTGTATTCATTCGAGTCACCCCTCCATGCCACTCTGGTATGGGGCTGTATTTCTATTTTCTGTATTTCTATCTTTCTAATAAACTTCTTTAAATCTTCCAAAAAAAAAAAAAAGTAAAAGCAGACCATGCCCCTTTTCTTTGAAGAGCCTATCACCTTTAGAGTAAAAGGCAAAACCTAACAAAGGCCTCCATAACAAAGGCAGCCCCTCTGGCCGCTCTCACAGCCGCTCCCACTGCATTGGCTGGGTCTCTGACTGGCTTCCGCGTGGCCATGCCCTCACTTCCTCAGATGTTTGTGCCAATGTCACCTGGTGACCCAGCTCAGCACCCACCCACCCAGCCCCAGGACCCAGCTCAGCACCCACCCACCCAGCCCAGGACCCAGCTCAGCACCCACCCACCCAGCCCAGTTCCACATCACATTGATGATCACCCAACATATTATACATCTACTAGCTTTTACCATCCTCCACATGTTCCCCTGGAGCCAAGTTCAGTGCCTGGCATATAGTATGTTTTTATCAAGTACTTCTTGAGTAAATGGATAAAAGACAGAAAGACAGATGCTAAAATTAGGAAGACCTATTTCCTTTCCTTTTTTTGCTGTCAGCATCACTAATCTGACAAAACCATGACCCTCCCTCCACGCTCCCCACCTACACCACTCAAACCACCAAATCCTCTTTTGAATATTCACAAAAAAAATCAGCATTCAGACCAAGGAGACCACATCTAACCCAGGCCTGGAACCCGGTCTACACTGCAAACGAGAAGCTGTTCCATCCCGGGATCAGGTGTCTAGACCAGGCTAAACACAGGGGCCGGGCCTCCTCGCCAGCCCTCGGGGCTCTGCGCGAGCCAAGGCTACTGACCTGGGCTTCCTCGGCAAACTCCTCAGCTGAATTCCTTTGCATGAGTGCGGCCAGGCGGGCACACCTGCGGCTGCTGGCCGTGGCCTCCAGGTTATATAGCTGCCAGAGCAGGGAGAGGCAGCGCACCCGCTGCTCCACGACCGCCAGCTGCTTCTTCCTGTGGCGGGGCACGGGGCGGTCAGCACACCGACCCCCACCAGTGCCAGCCCCCACCCACAGAGGATCTTCTGTAGGCCGTCAAGCCTGGAGCCGGTCCTGCAAGCCACTCCTAGCCCATGTGGGTCTGACTTCATCTCTCTCGAGGGAGAAGAGCCCAGGGAGAGGCTTTTCAAAGGCTCACTCTGACGTTCTCTGCCGACTTTGACTGGCTGGGGCTAGGCAGAAGGCTTGGGGCTGTATGAGTCACCTGTCCTACGTGTGTGCTCAGATACACGTCTTACTCCATGCCCGCCCGTGCTCGGGCTGTGCTGACGTCTACTTGAGAGCGAGAGGGTGCTCGGGGAGCACGGGCAGAGCCCTAGGCGGGGGGGGGGGGCGCATCTCTCTGTGGCCCTAAAGAGGACCGGGGCAGTTTGGCCAGGTTTCTCACTTCTCATTGGGGTTGCCTGGCTGTTGGCTCAGGGAGCAGGAACGCCAATACTTCTCCAGAAATGTTTGGAAAAGGACACCAAGCCAGGTCCAAGGGAAATTTCTTTTCAGCAGTCGAAGGGCTTGCCTGGCCAGTTTTTTGGCCAACGTGATCTGTCCCATGTTGAAGCAGACCTAGAGAAGGGAAATGGGTGCTGGAGTCAGCGGGGCCGCAGCAGAAGGGGCGCAGAGACGGGGCCTGAGAGCCCTCCGCAACCCGCACGGCTCCCAGGTGGAAAGGGATGCTGCTAGGTGACATGGCAGCGTCATGTGGACAGACTGAGACACACTGACGCACCAAGTCCTCTCTCCCTCCTTCCTGAGTAGGGCGCACGGCCACAGTGCCGTCGTGGGCCTTGGGGAACCATCTTGAGGTGATCCTGTAGTTTCATGTTCTAAGGCTGAACTTCCCAAGAAAGTGGTCAAGTCTTTGTGATTCTAGGAAGTGTTGGGAGAACTGCACAGTAATTTCTTTTTATTTGTTTTATTTATTTAGGTTTTTGGTGGTACTGGGGGTGGAACCCAGAGGCTTTCTACCTCCAGGCTATACTCCCAGATCTATTTCATACTTTATTTGGAAACAGGGTCTCACTAAGTTGCTGAGAGCCTCACTAAGAGGCGAGGCTGGCTTTGAATGGGTGCGATCCTCCTGTCTCAGCCTCCCAAGCGCGGGGATGACAAGCGTGCGCCACCACACCCGGCTGTAATTTCTTTTTATAGAAAGGAAAATATTTAACTTTGCTCTGAAAACCACTTGATGGAAGCAAAAATAATTCAACGCTAAAATGTTCTGATATTGCCTTTGTTCTCCAAAGGCATACAGACGAGGTTGGTTTCCATAATCAGATTATCTTAAGGTTCACACTACATTAGTTATATATTCCAATGAACAAAGAACATAACAGAATAATTTTCAGAGAAATAAACACAAATAACCAATAAACATAACAATGCCATACCATGTTAATTAAGAGACATACACTAAAACACAATATAGCTTTTGTCTAGGGATTAGCAAGCTTAGGGGAGCCTGATAATATCTGACGTTGACAAGCATGTAAAAGCATGGTGAGATGGCACGCTTTGGTGCCAGAGGTTGATATATGCAGGGAGTGCCGCCGCCCGGAGCTTGTGCTTTAGCGCCCGCCTTTGGAGATGTCTCTTTCAGAGAGGAGCGAGGTCTGTAACAAGACTGCACTGAGGCTGCGTTTACCCTCCAAATCAGAGACAGCAAAAGCGTTTGTACATGAACAAGGGAACAAACTCGACACACCCTACGGTGGGCACGGGCGCTGGCCACGCGGCAAGTCAATGTGTACACACATGTGCAAATGTGTCATTCATACCACTAAGAGTAACCACACGCCTGTCACCCCAGGACTGGGGAGGCTGAGACAGGAGGACCGCAGGTTCGAGGACAGCCTCAGCACGTAGTGAGACTGTCAGCCACCTAGCGAGGCCCTGTTTCAGAATAAAAATAACATAGGGCTGGGGTGCAGCTCAGAGGTGGGGTGACCCTGGATTCAATCCCTAGGACATAAAGTCAGCTGAAGAAAAGGAACGTAGAATATGGTACTATGTTGAAAAGAGTGATACATGTACAGAGCTGGTGGGAATACGCCTCATGCTATTAACTACGGTGGGGACAGCGTGGGGCTAGCGGGCTCTCTCGCTTTCTATATACTCCAGCCTGTAAAAACTTGTATCACCTTTCGTCACATTATCACATTTAGAATCACACACACCACG
Source organism: Muscardinus avellanarius (assembly GCF_963383645.1). NCBI lineage: Eukaryota > Metazoa > Chordata > Mammalia > Rodentia > Gliridae > Muscardinus > Muscardinus avellanarius. The sequence goes on along the minus strand of NC_137794.1, from coordinate 1,797,627 downwards.
AAGGGCTAAGAACGAGAGGACACGCCCGGGAAGGATCACCGCACTGGAAGGCCGCCCGCCTGCCTCACCTCTGAGCGCAGACGGCAGAAAGTCGCCTCCTCGAACTGACAGACCTTCACTTTGCGCTTTCTCAAGAAGGAGAATGCTGAGGGCCGGCCCAGAACACTGCCTGCCTTCCTCAGATAGAAGAAGGCCTCCAGAGGGGCAAGGGTGGAAACGGGTTAGGCCTGGGCAGCGCTGAAGAGGAGTCCAGCTTATGCTGCAGGTCCCCATCTGACCTGGTCTGGACGGAGTTAGCCACAGGCGGGCTGGCCCATGTCAGGGCAGCCAGGCGGGCAGGTGGGAGCGCTTTTACCACCATCTCCCCTTCACATCTCCTGAATCCCTCCCAGCTCCCTCCCGCCTCCCATGTTCCTCCACTCTCCAGAACCTCAGTCAAGCCCCCCAGGTCAAAGGGCTCCTGGAGAGGCCAAGGGCAGAGCCTCTCACCATGTAACTATCCGACAGGTCCAGGGAGGCTGCGGCAGCCTCCAGCAGGTAGTAGAAGGCGCAGCTGGCTTCCCCGACGACCAGGCAGTGCTGCGCCAGGGGCCCGAGTACCGCCTCCAGGACCTGGGCGCAGCGGCAGGGTGCCGTCAGCAGGCCTTCCCCCGGGCTGCTCTGAGCCAGCTTCTGGGCCACTCCATCCAGGAACGCTTCCTCTGTCCTTTGTGGAAACAGACACGCTGGGGGTGGCCACGAAGCTGCCGCTCTTGTCAGGAGGGTGCAGCTTGTTCCAGGACGCTTTCTGGGTAGTTTGTTAATTTTATTTCTGCCTCTTCCATTGCTCCGTAAGTTTTTATAAGTCAGGGAACAGAGCTGTGACTACAATTCTCTATTTAGGAATTTAAAAAATTCTAAAGCCAACCTAAGCACCCCACAGTCCAAATAGGAAAAGACCACATCTGAAGAGTAAACCAACATCTAGGTGCTGAATGAAACCCTGGCGCGATGAAGCGTGACAGCAGTCTTCCGCTGGCGCGAATGGGCTCTCTGATTGCCACTGGAATGTCACTGTGCATACATCACCGACCCACGGCAGCTCTGCCGGGCAGCCAAGAGTACTTCTCTTTACAAATGAGGAAACTGAGGCAGAGAAGTGACTTGTGCCTGGCATCACTGCTAGTGAGAGGTGAAACCAAAACCAGTGCTCACCTCTCGCTGCTAGTCCCTTGCACTTTCCACAGAGTGGAGGGCGCTCTGAACTACAACGACCCACCATCATGGGAACCGCGGCGGGCCTTGCAGGACGGGGGCACTGAGGCGGGCCTTGGAGGACGGGGGCACTGAGGTGGGCCTTGGAGGACAGAGGCACTGAGGCGGGCCTTGGAGGACGGGGGCACTGAGGCGGGCCTTGCAGGACGGGGGCACTGAGGCGGGCCTTGGAGGACGGGGGCACTGAGGCGGGCCTTGGAGGACGGGGGCACTGAGGCGGGCCTTGGAGGACGGGGGCACTGAGGCGGGCCTTGCAGGACGGGGGCACTGAGGCGGGCCTTGGAGGACGGGGGCACTGAGGCGGGCCTTGGAGGACGGGGGCACTGAGGTGGGCCTTGCAGGACGGGGGCACTGAGGTGGGCCTTACAGGATGCCCCAGAGGCCACTGGGCATTGAGAGAGGGTTTGAAGACAGCAGGAAAATAGGTTGGGCCTGTGGGATGGAAAATATATAGTGAACTGGAGGTGGGTACATTTTAAATCGATGGGATTAGAGGGTGTGGAGGTACATGGTTAGGAAACATACATTCATTTTAATATTACCTGAGATAAAAAAATAATTGATAAAAATTTATAGCTGAAAAACTTCTTTGTACACATTGCATGTGAAAGCTGCTATATAAAGAAACTGATTTTCCACAGGGACCTGTTGAACTCTGGGCTGATCACAAGAGCCGGGTGGCCGGCCAGCCCCACTGCGGGCGTGCCCGTCTACGTCTGTCGCTCGCTGTGGGCCCAGGGACCCTCAGCACCTCCGCCTACCTGCTGCGTTCACTTGCGAAGGCCTCCTGACGTTTGAATGCTTTCTCCTGGAACCCAAAGCCATCTGTGGGGAAAAAACACTATCTTCAATTATCCATGTTGGGATTCACTGAGGACATTTAAAATTGCTGACTACCTTTTCTTCTGAAGTCAACATCACAAAATCAGGACAACACATTGTAAATTCCCTAACGACAGCTATTTGTAATTCACACAGTAACTTCCCTCATTCTCCGTCTCCCCAAACCAGTTCTCACCTTGAAGGAGACCCAATGCTTGCCCAATGAAGGGAAAAAATGGGCTGATGATGTGTCTGTCCTGGGTGGATGGACGCTTCTAATAGCAGAAATCACGTGGCTCGGGTTCCCAGTCAGACCAGGTGAACCGCAGACCTGAGGCCCGCGGAAGCACGCCCAGAGCAAAGACCCCTGCAGCCACCAGTGACGCTTAGCTTCCAGGTCTGACCGCGCCTTCTCACGGAGCAAAACAGAAAATACTAGGGATGATGTGGAGCTTTGTGGATCAGGACTCAGTGCGGTGGCAGGACTGAACCCCTGTTCATTTCCCGCTCCCCATAAGTGGCCGCTGTGAGGAGGGCCTGGCGACCCAAAGGACAAGCTCCCTGGTGGTCGTCATGCTGAAGGCTCGGGGACTGAGGAAGGGCCTGGCAGCACTCTGGCACTGTCTCGTCTTCTGTGCGCAGCTCCTTCGGCGGTGCTCCTGGGCAATGCCAAGGTCGTATGACCTGCTTCTGAGACGACCCTCAGCCGCCAGCTGGGGCCTGAAGGTCTGCAGCCTCTCCCTAGACTCACCACGCTGCCTAATCCACGGCTGGCACTGACGTCGCAAAAGTAAAGGCCACACAGGAAGTCCAGCACAACTTCTTTACAACACCACACTTTGGGAAGCAGAACACCCAGGGAAGCGCTCAGGTGCCTGCGCACGCTCGCAGTCAGGGTAATGGCGCAGGGAGAAGAGTATCAGGGCCACGGGCCAAATGCCCCCCCGGCTCTTCAACGGCACAGCTACCACTTCTGCCTGCAGTCCTCACCCTCCCCACCCGAACACCAAGACCAACTTCTAGACGAGAGAAGATTTGGTTGGGTCTTGGCAGCTGGCTTCAAATATGGAAGAGGGTACAACCAGGAAGATGGATGGCGCTGCAGGGAGGCAGAGCCCTCCTGCCTGGTGGGAGGAGAAACTTTCTGACAATGGAGACCACAAGCTGTCCTGCAAGGTACGGCAGGTGGCCGGGGAGGCCCCAAAGAGTGGATTCCTACTTATCCCTGCCCCAATTCTGGCACTGTCTCCTTCAAGGAAGAGTTCAGACCGTCCCACGCGGGCTCACCGCCCCTTCGCTAGGCACCCCAGCTCTGCTGTGCCGTACCTCCATGCTGTTCCCCCAACTGACAGCGTCAGGAGGGTGGAGACCCAGGCTCATCCATGTCAGGTTCCTAACACTCATGGAGGGACTCGGGGTCGGCGCTGACCTGAGCAATACCACAAAGCAATCGCTACCATATCGCGACTCGGCATGTGCCCGCAATCCGACAGCCATTTTAACCAGGCTGATTCTTACGGACCCCATGCAGCTGCTGCTATTTCCCCAATGAACTGGGGATAAGTAACATGCCCAAGAGCGCCAACCGAAACAAATCTGAGCTCCGTGGTTCCTTTGACTGCGAGAGCCCAGTTTTGAAATCCCTGTGACTTTGGGGTTAAGGGGTGCATCCCGCCTACATCTCCTGCGATTTGGCTGCAGTTGCGATGAGAAGCTCCAGGTGCGTGGGTGAAGAGTGCCCACCGTCCTCTGCCGCCTGCTTTACCTTGGCCAAAAGGCAGCTGCAGCCTGTCCGTGGCCACTGGCGTCAGCACGGAGCCGGTGTCTCTGTAGGCGCAGCATCTGGAGAGCCCACGGGAGCGCTTGGGAGGGCAGACGGCGAAGCGGTGGAAAGGGACGAAGTCCCCGCCGTGGCAGCTCCCGCAGCGGCAGGCCAAGTCCTGGAGGAAGCAGGCACACTCGAGGTGCAGCGCTATCTGCTGTTCCTGGGGCCACAGCTCCCAGGCCGCTTCTCGCAGCAGGGGGACCCCAAACTCCAGCACGCTGGTGTGCGCCGGGGGCAGTGCTTCCGGCAGCCCGAGAGGAGAGGAGGAGCCAGCATCTGAAATTTAGGATAATCCAATGAGCCTCCCCTACAGCCCACCGTGCCACCATGGCGGACCCCTAAGCACTTGCTGGCTATTTAATAAGAATCTTTATTTATAATTTATAGTTAATTATTGTAAATAAAATTTACAATGTTATTGTAAGTAAAAGTATGGACGCTTCCTTCATATGAAGAATTTTGCACCAATATGAAAGGAATTGACCATACCTAGTATAAGGTAGACAAGGAAGAAATTATTAGTTGTACTGAAATACAGTGGAAATATTACTTAATGGTTCCTCCTAAATGGAGGGTGTTACAAATGTCAAAATCATCGGAAATGTTATGTTCAAATACAGGCCCAAACATATTTCAAAGTCAAAGGGAAATTATCTGCGGTTCATATTGTTTTGGACTGTGCATGCTACAAATTTATTCTTTTAAATGGAAAACATGAGATTACAGGCTATTTAATTTACATCTTGTTCTGTTCACTGGCATTTGTTTCAGTACATGTGTTTCTTTTTAAAATTTTGAAACAGGGTCCCCTAAATTGCTAAAGCTCTCACTAAGACGAGCTGATGACCTTGTCTCAGCCTCCCAAATTCTGGGATTACAGGCCTGTGCTATCATGCCTGGCTATGTGTTTATGTACATAAATACATATATATGTATATATATAGCAGTATAGTACCCAGGGGCATTCTACCTCTGAGCTACACCTCAGCCCTATTTTTTTTATTCTTTATTTTGAAATAGGGTCTTACTAAGTTGCCGAGGGCCTCACTAAGTAGCTGAGGCTGGCCGCAAATCTGCGATCCTCGTGTCTCAGCCTCCCAAGTACTGGGATCATAAGCATGTGCCACCATGCCCAGCGTGGCAATATTTTATGAGCCAAAAAACCAAAACATAAATACCAATACATGTGCTAACAAGGACCTTAAATTCTTGAAATTAAGACAATTCCGATGCAGATTATTTCTTTCACTACACCCACAGCTCCTTTACTGTTTACATGATAATTTTCTTCCTGTTTCTTAGCCGTCAGCTTTGGGAGGGAAGCCCCTGATACATGATATTCGTGGTCTTTCTGAACACAGAACATCCCCACCGGGGCTCTCTGCTAAGACCTGAGAACAGGCTGATCCTTACCTGACTTCTTCCTCTCTCCGACCTCGTCAGTGCAATCAGTCCTGGAAGGCGCGGGCATGGACTCGGCAGGAAGCTCGTGGCTCTTGTCCAGCCAGCGGAGCACGTGTGTGTCCACGAGCTGCCCCACCACCTGGAGCAGCTTGCTTTCCCCCCAGCCAGGCAGGAGGCGGTGCAGCAGGTTTATGTGGAAGGAGTGGCCAATGATGGCGGCACACTTGACCAGCAGCTGTGCCTCTGGGCTCAGTAGGTCCAGCTGGTTTACTGCTATTTCTGCAGCAGCACCCAAAGGTAAGAAAGAGAAAGAAAGGAAAAGAAAAAGAGCAATGAACAGAGTGTAGACAAACCTAGAACACATTATGTGGATAATCTCTCCATCTTAAAAATGCCTTAAGCCGGGCGGGCGGCGCACGCTTGTCATCCCCGCGCTTGGGAGGCGGAGGCAGGAGGATCGCGCAGGTTCGAAGCCAGCCGCGCTGGCTGAAGAGACCTGTTTCCAAATAAAAATATAAAAAATAGGTCTGGGAGTGTAGCCCGGAGGTAGAAGGGCTTCCAGGAACCCCAGTACCCCCCCCCACACACACACACACACAAAGCCTTAATCTTCCTGCCTCTGTACTCAGCCAAACTTTTTTTTTTTTTTTTTTTTTTTGGTGGTACTGGGGTTCCTGGAAGCCCTTCTACCTCCGGGCTACATTCCCAGACCTATTTTTATATTTTTATTTGGAAACAGGGTCTCCTAAACCAGCGCGTGCGGCTGGCTTCGAACCTGCGCGATCCTCCTGTCTCCGCCTCCCAAGCGCGCGCCACCACCACCACGCCCGGCTCAGCCAAACTTCTTAAAGAGCCTTGTATCCATGTCTGGGTTTTCCAGTAATTGTCCAGCCAACCAAATCTCTGTGCAAAAAAGAACTCGGAACCTCATTTTATTTATTTATTTATTTATTTTTTTGGTGGTACTGGGGTTCCTGGAAACCTTCTACCTCCGGGCTACACTCCCAGACCTATTTTTACATTTTTATTTGGAAACAGGGTCTCCTAAGCCAGCGCGCGTGGCTGGCTTCGAACCTGCGTGATCCTCCTGTCTCTGCCTCCCCAGCGCGGGGATTACAAGCGTGCGCCACCACGCCCGGCAATTTTTTTATATTTTTTTATATTTTTTTTTGTGGTACTGGGGTTCCTGGAAGCCCTTCTACCTCCGGGCTATGCTCCCAGACCTATTTTATATTTTTGAAACAGGGTCTCTTACGCCAGCGCGGCTGGCTTCGAACCTGCGCGATCCTCCTGTCTCCGCCTCCCAAGCGCGGGGATTACAAGCGTGCGCCACCACGCCCGGCTCGGAACCTCATTTTAATAAAACAACTGAAGAGCCTTCTAGGCCATCAGCCGGCCCAAACAGAGCAACAGGCTCCCTCAAGTAAAGCCCAAGCAGCACTCCGCAGCGTCAACACGCTCTTCACGCCATTCCGGAACTTACTCTGGAAGGCAGGTTTCTTCTTTAGAAGAAAATTAAGTGGGCATGGTAAGGAGAGGCTTGCACACCACCAGGGCGTGATGGGCTCCTCACGGCATGCAAAGCACTTGCCTTTTAGCGGTGGGGGCAGAAGCACCGTTTCCAAGTTCACATCATCTTTGACTGTGCAGATGTAAAGTTCTTGGCCTTCGTCAGAGCTGGCAGGAGAAATACTAGACATTGTGGATTTTATGGCATTGGCTGTAGGGAAAAAAGACTGTGACTGAAGAAAATACTACGCTCAGGGACTTCAGCTTTCAGAGCACATTTCAAAAATGTAGCCGGGAGACTGTGGAGTGAAGAGGAACGGGGCGCCATGCTGGCCAGCTCCACCACCACCGCTCCTGACTCTTCTGACAAGCCAACCACTGCTCTGGACTCCCCGCGACCTTCCGAAGGGCCGGTTTTGATTTCGTCGGAGCTAAGGAGGCCTTTCTGGACTTACACATGCTTGTACCTACCCCACCTTCCCATCCTCCTCCCCCGTCTACGCCCTCAAGTCCTCCTTCCCTAGGAACGTGTACTTCTCCACTCTGGACTCTCACGGTTGTATTTTCCTGCCCCCGCCTGGCCTAATGAGAGGACCTGTGTTCTCACTCCGGTGGCATATCTGCATACTGAGCCAGGCCTGTTCTGGCCCACAGTGCCAGCAGAAATAGCCGCAGCCTCCTAAAGGACTGGTGATGCTCTGCTGGAGAACGGACCTCAGGGCTGAACCAGGGGCGAGCCGAGCTTACCCGAGAGCGTTTCCCAATTGCTGTTCTCCTCCTCCTCCCGTAGGTCATGAAAACGAAGTATGTCCTTAGAGAGAAGGTCCTGGCATAGGATCTCACAATACAGGGGGTTTCTAAAGCTCCTGTGAAGAAGGTAGCTGCAGAAAGGCAAGCAGGGAAGGCTGACTAAAGATGCCCACTGGAGGGTGGCCAAGCATTAAGGCCAGTTCATACTGAGGGTTGAAGTCAGGTCTCCATGATATACAGCAAGAGGGAAGTAGAGCACAGAAAAATACAAAACGAAAACCAAATCAGCTTCTGATTGGCTCTGAAATGCATTTGGGAAAGAACTTTTTTCTCTCAACCATTTTGCTTCTGCTGATGTTAAATGAACATCCCTTGTTTAAGGGCCTGGTGGAATCACACAGAAGCAAGTCATACAAGTTCTGTCTCGTGAAAATCTGGGTGAAGAGCCCGGGAGACAGCCTCTTACTGGCTTAGGAGGAGTCTGTCTCCCGTAACCTAATCTAGGGTCCCATCACAGTTACTACTGCTAGTGCCCCCCCCCCCCGCCCAGAGTCCTGGGCCTTCTCCCTTGGACCCCGGCACTGGCTCAGCCCCCAGGGCAGTGCCCAGCTCCTCCTGGCACTCACATCTGCAGCTCCTGAGGGAGGCTCACCACCCCTAGTTCCCAACATGCCATTCTCAACAGTGAGGGTGCTGCCAATGTGGAGATGGGCACGAGGACGGCCTGAGGGCTGTGCAGGATGTGCTGGGCCCAGCCGCACAGGGCCGCAGGCGGGGTCAGCGTCATCACCATGAGGATGGGCAGGCTGGAGAGCAAGGCTCCCAGGAACTCCCAGGATGCCGCGTCCAGGAACTGGGCCTCATCAATGAGGAAAACCAGCGGTGTTGCCCTCACTGCCTGGAAAGAACAGCAAAGAAGCAACACAAGCTAAGATGAGAAATCCAGTCGCTTGGGCTCACGCTCTACCGTGAACTTCCCACCAGCAGCTTAAATAAAATGTAGACACAGGCTGGGGTTTCCAGAGTAAAGTGGATTCTAAGTCAAGGTAATAGTTTACTTTGTAAATGGAAAATATATCCTATGTGTCTAATCCCTAAAGAATTGTACTGAGTTTCTTTGGACAAGAAAATACTCTTAACTAAAAATGCAGCAAGCATCAATATATTCTCTAAATCAACGGTGAAGATTTTGAATATTTCGTTCTGGCCGAGGCTTCATCCTGTGTGGGAACTCATACTTTAAAGCCGCAACCTCCAAACGAGGCCGCACATCAGTCTCGAAGCGCTCTCTGCGAGCCGCCGCCCTCAGCCGTGCTGCCACTTTCCGCTTTCCGCTGACTCCGCGCTGCACTGCCCTCTCCGCTGCGGCTGCCTCTGGGCAGTCAGGCCAACGCCTTGGCCTCCAAACACGAGCACTTCCAGGAACCCGACTCCTGGGGCTACCAGATTTATGTGATTAAAATTCGACATAAGATGTGATTGCTTTCCAGAATGACTATATTAGCTTCCGCTTGCACAGATTTTTGACTCTGCAGTCCTGATTACTTGTGTTTTTAAGAAATAGTTGGTAAAATAGCCATTCGCCTGCATTTGGAAGTCACTGCTTTAAATTAAACTTTAAAATCTTATTACGAAACGGGATAGGGAAAGAGCCAAGCCTCTTGTGCGCTATGCTGTGCTGTAGGATGAAGACACGTTAAAGACAGACACAAGGACTATATCCACAAACAGGCAGGCGAGAGCGGCCAGCTCAAGGCAGTGTGGCTCTACGAAGGTGAGCACAAGCCCTCCCCAGCATGAGCAGGGAGGGCTGGCAGCAAAAGTACCCACCTCCTGGAGAATGTGGATAAAGCACTCTTGAACCTTTTTCTGTCTGGCCAGCTCGTCCATGTGCGACACTCTGAAGGATAAGGGAAACTGAAGGGAAACATGATTATACATTAGCATTCAAAATGACACTCTAATAAAAGTATGCAGGTTTTCCAAAGTGAGCAGAAAATCATTCTATTTTGACTGAGAATGGGTTTCTCAAGATGGGGCATACAGTTGCGAGGCCAACCAGCACTGTGCGTAGCTCAGAGGGTGAGAGGAGGGTTCACACCCTGGCTTTCCCATGGCCAGCGGGTGCTCTTAGGCTACGCACATGGCCGGAGACATCACATCACAGGACACCTCGGCTGACTAGGAGTGACAGTGGCCCCGATTACCTTCACAAAGAAGAGGTCATTAAAGAGACAGTGGAGGGGCGTGTCCACCAGCCCACAGAGCTGCCTGTGGAGCTGCTCTTGCCGGTGACAGGCTGGGCACGTATCGATCTCAAAGAAGATGGCCATGAGGGTCTGGACGGCGTAGAAGCACCTCTCTGAATCCGCTTCCTTCAGCTTCAGTGGCAGCACCCTGCTGAACGTTACCCTGGTCACTGGGAGTCCTGACCCACGCAGAGGCTGCTCACCCCCCAGTCCACAGACGGCGAGTCTAATGCCAGCCGAGCCGCACCAGTGGCAGGCTGAGCTGGAAAGGCAGATCTTTACCTTTGGCCTTTCTTCTGGGCCAGGAAGTCTATTTCGGCTAGCAGCTGGCTCTTCCCGTGGCCTTTCCCACCTTCATACAGAACTGCTCGCCCCGCCTTCTGCTGCAGACACTCCTGCTGTGCCAGTCTGAAGGCTTCCAGTTCTTTCTCCCGGTCTGCAGAAACAGGGCGCACCTCATACTTCTGTGCTTTTAGCTGACTCTACCTGTTTGAGTCAATTTCCAAGGTAACTCTCGGGAAGGTCCCCCACCTCCATGCCCCTGCACCCTGGCAGAATCCCACTCTTCCGTGGAGCCTCACATCTCAGTCTAGACCAACTCAGCACCACGTGGTGCCGTGTGCTGGTCGACATGGCTTGCTGTGGAGCCCGAGCGGTCATGTCCAGCACAGTGAGGCTCCACACGCACACGAAGGCTATTTCTTGGTTTGTTGTAAAAATTTCCATAATAACCTTTTGCACGTGTGGGTGTGTGTGTGGTACTGGGGAATGAATCCAGGAATGCTGTACCTCTGAGCTACACCTCAGCTCTAATTTAATTTTTATTTTGAACAGGGTCTCAGGAAGTTGCTGAGGGCCTTGCTAAGTTGCTGAGGATGGCTTTCAATCTGCGATCCTCTTGTCTCAGTCTCCCGATTACTGGGCTGACAGGCAAGTGCCACCACACCCGGCTTCATAACAATTTAGTTTTTGAATTCTGTCACTGTTACATAATAGGCAAATAAATATAGATTGAAATTAAATATAAAGATAAAGACTATACTGTGCAGGTGGCAACAATATTGGTGTTGTCTTTACTATTCTAGGCACGGTTCATAATAAAGCAGGTGAGCCCTCAACAGCAGAGCTGCAGCACCCAGAGGTCCTCACTAGGCGTTGGTGCTTCGCAGGCTGTGGGCTGTGGTAAAACTCCACATGAAACTTAAACACCCAAGATGGGAAGAAATGGCAGGCTCTCTTCAAAAGAAACAAATACACTAGGAGGGCAGCTCTCTGTTTTTAACAGAAGTTTAAAATCATTCAGTCTTGCATCCTTCCTCCCCCTCCCCCCTAGGATTGAACTCAGGGCCTCACACATGCTAATACATTCCCCACCCCATTTTTTACATTTCATCTAACCATCTACAGCTGAAAAATAAAATACAATCGTTTAGAAAAGAAAACTCACCTAACAAAGGGTGATTTTTATTTCTCGCTCTGTCTAAATGTCTCTTCCCAAACATTCTGGGAAAAAGAACAAAGGGAAATGTTTTATTAAAACAGCCTCAAGCCGGGCGTGGTGGCGCACACTGTAATCCCAGTACTTGGGAGGCTGAGACAGGAGGATCGCAGGCTCATGGCTAGTCTTGGAAAATTACTGAGGCCCTCTGCTACTTAGTGAGACCCTGTTTCAAAATTAAAGAATAAAATAGGGCTGGGGGCATAGCATGGATGTAGAATGCCCCTGGGTGGCTCTATATCTGGTACCACAAAGTACATACGTACGTACGTACGTACATACATACATACATACGTACATGCATGCATACAGCAAACAAGCCTCGAGCGTAACAGGCCTTCCTCCTAAGCAAGTCTTTCCAGATAACTGAAGAGGGAGACTTCCTGACCTACTACTTACTTCTTCCTACCTACCTACCTATCTACCCAGGGGCAGAGTCAACTGCCAGCCCTATTTTATATTTTATTTTGAAACTGCCTCATTAAGTTTCTGAGAGCCTCACTAAATTGTTGAGCCTAGTCCCAAACTTGCAATCCCAGCTTATGTCAAAGGGTCTTAAGAAATAAAAATTGTGAGGGAGAGGGAAGGGGAACGTACCTCAAAGCACTACTGATTATTTCAGGCTCAGGGGAGTAAATAAATTGTGATGTAAACACAGAAAAAAAGCAGAGAACATATGGGTTGGTCCTTTATTGTTATTCTTCCTGTAGGGAGCAGGAAGCTCACTGAGGAACCAGGGAAGAGCTCCACACACGAGCCGAGGGCCGCAACACCAGAGCCTCCTCTGTGTCTACCTCAGCAGGCCAGTGCTCGCACTGCCAATGTCACACAATAGACTTACTATTCCTATTAATTCCAGGAGAGACGGGACTAAGCAATCCCACATGGGCACTCACAGGCATCGTCTATGGCCAAGATACTCGTACATCCTCCCCGGGTTGGAGATGTTTCTCATCGTTTTCTCTGGCAGCTTCTTGAAGTTGTAAGCAGGCAGCATGGATCGTAGGTAAGTCACCTCATCACAGGACACCAAGCCTGGGTACGCAGTTATCATTCTGGCCACAAGGCTCACTTTGGGGCCAATGACTGTGTGGGGAGAAGCAAAATGTGGGGCCCTCGGCTTGGGACCACCTCCTCTGCTTCTCCCCTCCCTCAGAGCTGAGCGTCCGCGCTCCGTCCTACCTGTGTACTCGTGCCTCCTCAGGGCCCCGACCACACCACAGAAGACTGGGCCATTGGTGATGCTGATGGAAACCAGCCTGGGGGTGAGGGAAGTAACTGGTAAATACTCCCCACACCCCCGCAGGGAGCGGGCCTGCCGCTCTCTGGGTCCACACGTCTGGCTTTAGAGTGCGGAAAGGAAGGGTCAGAAAAGGACGGTCAGTTGGCCCAGCCGACGAGCACAGGGATGCCTGGGAGTCCTGGGGTGGCTACTAAGAGACACATGGTCTCCCTTCTTCAAGAGGGCTCGCTGGGGAGTTGTTAGTAGTAAAAAGATGTTCTGAAACCCCACGTTTATATGTTAGAGGCTTAATGTCTACTTTTTGAGGTACTTTAAAATGGATCATCTCACCTGCTTTTTTGAGACGTAATTAATAACAAGCCTGTGTGGTGGGCAAGGCAAAGATCTTAGCACTATTTGAAAGCTGAAAGTGTTAGTTTAACTTTCCCAGAGGTCTATAGCAAAAGTCAGATGAAAATCCAGGCCTCCGGACCCTCAGATCCTCGTTTCTATATTCAGTACCATGCTGCCTCAGATAAGACCCTGAGCAAGGAGAGGACCGATGGGGACCAAAACAGAGTCAGTGGAGCAAATAATGACAGGATCTCAGGGTATAGGAATAACCCGAATGTTATGTCCGGACCGCTGACGGGAGATTCCTGAGACGCCTTTATCTTTGGAATACGCTTTTTAAACGAGAAATACTTTTCATCCATTCATGCCTCATTCAGCAAGCACTGAGAAGTCTGCACAGTGCTAAGTACTGCTCAGGCATCTCAAATTCCTCGTCCCGGAGAAGTTGAGTGTGGGATGAAGGCGATAGGGATGGAGGGAGAGGAAGAGACGTTTGTCATCACAAGTGCTATGCTCAGAGATCAGGAAAGCGCACTCACAGAGCAGACAGGATGCAAAAAGAGCATTCATTCATTCATACGGGTGCAGCTCAGAGGTACTGCCCTAGGGTTCAATCCCCAGTGCTACAAACACACAAAAGTATGGGGGAGATTAGGCCTCCCTCAGAGGGGTATCTGGCAAAGAGCTTCTCCCATTCTGTCGGCTCTCTTGAGGTTCTTGACAGCTTCCTTTGCACACAGAAGCGCTTCAGTTTAATGCAATCCCACACAGTAACCCTCACTGCACTTTCTTGCGTGTGTATGTATGCTATCACCCTGAACCTCATCAAGATGTATGATTACGGTGCACCATAATAAAAACGGAAAGCACGGGAGACGTGAATTAGTAAAGAGAGAGCATAAACCGTCTGTGCTTGACTGACACGAAGACTTCCTGCGACATGCACCAAGATCCGTGGCTGGAGAAAGGAGGTACAATGGGCACAGCTGGTTTCCAGTTAAAACTACAAATCAGACGTGCTCAGTGGCACAGAGGCCACGCTCTCATCGCCGCCTCCTCCGCCAGCGCCCCGCCTTCCTTTAAGGAGCTCTTCTCATCCCTTTGCTGGGGCCACTGCCTGAGTGAGTAAAAAGAGGCCCAGGACAAGCAAGCAGTGGGCTCTGCTCGCAGCGTGAGCGAGACCAGGGCTAATGCTTCAGGACGCCTCCTCCGCGCAGCACGACCTGCCTATCCCCAGCTGCGGAGCGCCCTCCGGCCAGGCTTCTCTGACACCTCTGAAGACATTCCTTGTCTTTCTTTTGCGGTACTAGGGATTAAACTAGGGGCCTTCTACTCTGCGCTACACCTCCATCCCTGTTTTATTGTTTACGTAGACACAGGGTCTCACTAAGTTGCCCAGGCTGGCCTTTGCCAGCCCACGACCCTCCTGTCTCAGCTTTCCAACTGCTGGGACCACAGGTGTGCGCCACCGGGCCCGGCCATTTCTTTCTATAGCGCCTTACCACAGCTCCCACAGGATGTTTTTCCTGGAAATTGTACTGAACAAGTTATGGAAAGCAAATCAGTCTTTTTGGAGAAAAGTGTTTGGTGATAAAGTATATTTAGAAAGTGGTAAATAAAATCAGATGTAACTATTTTCTTTACCGGAAGACCACTTAGAACTTTAGATATGCAAATGTTTCTCAGAAAGCACTGAGAAGGAACCCGAGCTTGCACCTCTTCCCTTGAGCGTGCTACGAGACTGGCGGCCGACCAGACGTACTTGAGAAGTCCTGAACTGCCGATGATCCTCAAGGGGAAAACAGGACGAGACCGTGACCTGGAAACCTGCTGCACCACGCCACTCAGCACGCCAACTAACCCCCCCAGATCTCAGATTCCGTAAATTATGAAAGTCAGATCAGATGAATCCTAATATCCCTTCTGGTTCTTAACACCTATTTTATGTTAAACTAAATAAGATTAAATGACCAGGTATGGCGCAGGAGTCACAGAGGCATCCCGAAGGGCACTGCAGGAGGCCTCTAGAGGCCAGGGAAATGACTTGCATTCAGTCGCAAGGGCTAAGGGCAAAACCACTGGAGGGTCAAAGCAAAATTCAGGATCAGAACAGAATGGTACTAGAAGAGATGGCCCAGCATCAAACTGGTAGGCAGACTGTGGGAGTCTCTGCACACCCCACCCAAACTAAGTGCCAGCACACATTTGCCTTGGACTGAGTTTGTGTGTCTATTAAGAAATTATAGCATCTTTAATAATTTGTAAAATAAGGAGCTGGATCAGATAGTCTCTAATTTCTTTCTAAAACTAACATTCTAAGTGTATATCTCTATAATCATAGAATAGGAGTATATGTACTCCTCCTGGGAGCATTTTATGAGAGGAGTTGTGGAGGAACTGAAGACCAAGCACCTGGGTTTCGTTACCAGCCTTGCTATTTGCTAGCCAATCCTCTTACGTAGCCTTAGTTTCCTCAGGGATAGAGGAGGATGTAGAATCTTCTCACTAGTAGCATACACTAAAGTGGTCTATAATGCTAAGCGCCATATCCACGTGTGATGGGGTTTTAACCCTCCTGAATAAGCATGGCAAGCAAGTCGACCTTGGCTCAGTGTCCACACTGGAAACAGCTTTTCCAAATGTGTCAGTGTTACACTTTCAAGTAAGACAAACACCAGTGTTAAGGACCCCAGCCAGCTGTGTCCTGCTGCGGCCTTCTGCGACCCACTGTCACGAGGACTAGGCTGTAGAAGGTGGTGCCGTGGACTGGATGTGGAGAGGGGAGGTCAGGTCAGCGTGAGGTCCAGAAAGAGCAAGGGATCTGAGAAAGACCCGAGCGGAAGCCAAGGAGGAGGAGGTTACTAGTCGGGCTCCCTCCTGGCCAGGTAGCCTTCCTGCAACTGCTCTCATCCTGTCTCGCAAACAGGACGCCTTCCTCTGCATCCTGTCCACATGCGCATGCCGTTCGCACTCTAATCCTCTGCAGGGTTTTTGGACCCTACTAAGTGTGCTGTTCTTCACCTCTCCCACCCATTAGATGACAACCTGTCTTCATCTCCCGGGCACCCTGACCAGAGTCGTGTGTAGTGACTTCTTAATAGCTCTTTCGGCTTCTTTTCCCCGCCAGGCAGGTCTGGACGCCCTCAGCCCCTGCTGCAGGTGGCAGCCTCCTGCCCTGCCTGCAGAGCCCCAGGGCCTGGGAAGCTCCTCTGCCCCACTTCCCTCCTCACTTGGTCTCAGCAAGATTCTCCCAGCAGAAGCTGAAGATGCTGAAGGAACTCTCCAGGGCATGTGCACACTCATCTGGCTTCTTATCTCCAGGAAGGCCGAAGACGCAGAGGAACATGCAGCCCTGGGACAGATGACAGGGGAGGGACACTCATCTGGGGAGGGATGTGGCTGGCCTCTGCTAAGCTGGGTCTATGCCTACTTGGAACAGAAGTTCACGAAATGGTGCTCTTAGCTACACCAATGGGGATATTAAAAAAAATCCTGGCTAGAAATATAGCCCGGTGGTAGAATACTTACTTACCATGTACAAGAACCTGGGCTCTATCCCCAGCATTATGAAGAAAAAAGTAATCTTGATTTAACTAGCTATTCCAAAAACAGAATTTAAAACCCAAGAAGAGTTGGAATCTAGACCCATCCAAGTCAGGTGCAGTGGTGCACTTCTGTGGGACTGGCTACTCTGGGGCGCCACCTGAGCAGCATAGCAAGACCTCCTGGCCTCAAAGAGCCATCGACTCCTAGTGTATGTCTTGAGCTAAGCCTAGCTGCCCACACTTTCTTCACCTATAACGTCTTATGATGTTGCTTCTTTTCAAGCTCCTAGATTGTCTGGGAAAAATCAGATTATATTTACTTTATTATTAGAGCCAGAAAAACATTCCTTACACTCTTACAAGGATTTTCAACAAGAACTAAAAAAATGAAAAAATTGCTGGGCATGGTGACATACGCTTGTAATCCCTGCGCTTGGGAGGTGGAGACAGGAGGATCGAGCAGGCTCGAAGCCAGCTGTGCTGGCTTAAGATATCCTGTTTCCAAATTAAAAAAAAAAATATATATATATATATATATGTGTGTATATGTGTATATGTGTATATATATGTATGTGTGTATATGTGTATATGTGTATATATATGTATGTGTGTGTGTGTATATATATATATATATATATATATATGGTCTGGGAGTGTAGCCCAGAGGTAGAAGGGCTTCCAGGAACCCCAGTACCACCAAAAAAACGAAAACAAAAACAAAAAAAACCCCAAAATCTCAACACTCAGTATCCTTGAAAATTAACTAGAACACAGCATTCCTTAACTTACATCACCTGAAGTTTTTAAACTCTTATCGAGGCTCACAGTGATACACCCGGACGTGCACACATAGATGGAGTCGGTACATTATATACTGTAAGTTTTAACATAATACAGGGACCTGGCTCGTGTAGAGCCAGAATGATCACATAAGACTTATTCTCACCTTGATGAGGACGGGTCAAGTGCCTTGTACTTACTTTCTCAAACATAAAGATCCTGCTGAGCTGGCCACCCCCCTTTTCAATGACTGTGGAGATGTACAAGGCAGCCTCCTGGACAAGACGACACAAACGCAGCAGCCATGCTGGCCTGTGGAACTCGAGGCTCACCAACACCATGGTCACTGTACGAAACTCGGATACGTACTCCACGGGCTGGCCTTCGTCAATCTACAGAGACACAGAGTGACCCGCCTGTGTCTTGAACTCCATCAGCTTCAAGCACTTTAAGTCTATAATTCAGGGTAAGTATAAGCAGTAACTTATAGACACAAAGTTAAAGCTCAGGTTCAGAAGTAAAGAAAACGTACAAACAAACGAGCGCACCTAAAATTTAACTTATTTGGCTTTAAACCTGATTTACTGCTAAGCGCTCCACTTTTAAGCGCTGGTTTGACGTATCTGCTCCATTAGTCATTATGTCCTTACATATGGACATTCACATGTACACAAACATCCAAAATGCACTGAGGAAGCATGTTCTCTAGATCTGATCACAGTGTGCTAAGTGCTTGGAGAACAAACTGAAAAAGAAATATGACTTCTGCTTCCTCGGCTAGAGAAAGCTAACTTAGAGGTCCACGGCATGTTCATTACAGTAATTATGTTGGTTCGGAAGGGGCGGTCTCCCAGGATGACAATGGGCCCGGGAAGTGAACTGTCACGTATAAATGTACGTGGTGGCTCGAGAACTAGGAAACGACCTTCTTCAAAAGGCCTTTCATGATGTGCTTCCGCAGCCTCTGCTCGAGTGCAGAGTCTGGAACCAGTTCCAGTGCAGTTCTTAGTGTCTCTGAAAAAAAGGAAAAACAAAACAAAATATCTTTAGCCATGTGGAAAATTAATCTTTAAAATTCCAGGCACAGGCTAAAAGGACAAAGTAACTCACCGGCACTCGTTCGGTAATGTGGCAGATAATCGAGGCACTTGTCCAAATGCTCATCAAAATCAAATGGGTCAATGATCCGTATATCTCTTAACTAGAGGAAGGAGACGGCTCAATGCTGTGCCCACCTTGGACCAACATGATTACCCTTGGGTCCCTACACACACACACACACACACACACACACACACACACACACACACTCTCTCTCTCTCTCTCTCTCTCTCTCTCTCTCTCTCTCACATACCTTTTATCTCCCCAGCCTCATCTATTTTCCTGGGAGAATACCCCAGCCTCCCTCCAAGCTAGAGCTGCAATTGTTGCTTTGGCCAGGCATCACATGATGCCCCCAGAGCCCTGTGTGGCACAGCAAGGCCTCTTACGGCGTGTACGATGGGGCCAGCCTCCTACCTTCACAGCCTCATCCTCCCGCATGATTTCCACTTCAAACATGTACTGCTCACACAGCTTCCAGCAGTTCCAGGACAGGACAATCTCGTTTGCCTGAGCCAGTCGCTGGGCTAAGCGGACACCGTCCACATCCCGCCCTATCACCAGTAGGTACTGTCGCTGTTCATCTCCAATAATCACCTGGGATATCCGACCTGCGGACAGACCTATCCAGAAGAAAGGAAAGAAGCGCAGGATAGCCCAACTCAGCCCGAAAACCATCAGGGGAGGGGTCTGGAATCAGATTTCTAAGGATGATAACTGCAATGTAGGATATAAAATATAAATATAAGAGCTGGGCGTGGTGGCGCACGCTTATAATCCCTGCATTTGGGAGGCTGAGACAGGAGGACTGCAGTTCACGGACAGCTTCAGCTATTTAGTAAGGCCCTTTGCAACTCAGTGAGACCCTGTTTCTAAATAAAGAGGATAATCCCAGTACTTGGGAGGCTGAGACAGGAGGATCCCGTGAGGCCCTCTGCAACTCCATGAGACCCTGTTTCAAAAACTGAAGAATAAAAATAAAATAGGGCTGAGGGTGTGGCTTGGTTCTATCCCCAGTACCAAATATATGTAAAATAGGATCAAAGGCAAATCAAATATTACAAAGGAAGGTAACCCTCTGAAGATACAGTAACAGAAAGAATCCAAGGTAAACACAGGGAGGGGTGGGGCACAGCATCACTGAGTTCTGAGACATTTCCTAGCAGCCCAAAGTGTAATTAGAGAGGAGCAGGGACACAATTATTTAAAGAAATAATAATAGAATATCTTCCACATTTGAAAAGCAACAGCACAAAAACCTACAGAACCAAGAAGCTCGAGTCTTAAAATACAGATGACACCAAGGTACATCATAATCACATGACCTAAAGGAAAGAGAAACCCTCGCCAGTGCTGGGAACCGAACACAGGGTGCTCCGGTGTTTGACCATCGGGCTCCACCCCCAGCCCAAGAGAAAATCATGAGAACAGTGGGAACCCAGGCGCTGTGGTGTAAACCTGAGCTCAGGAGGCTGAGACAGGAGGGCGGCAGGGCTGAGGCCAGTTTCAGCAATTTAGTGAGGCCTTTAGCAACTTAGTAAGACCCAGTTTCAAAATACAAAATAAAAATAGAGCTGGAGTGGAGCTCAGAACACTCTTGAGTTCAATCCTCAGGGGGCAGTGAGACAATTTTTCAAGATGAGAGAAAAACTTCATCTACCTGGAATTCTATACTCAGTGGAAAACATTTTTTAAGTTTTTATTTGCAGTACTGAGGATGGAACCCAGTGTCATTCTACCTCTGAGTTATACCGGAGCCCTATTTTTATTATTGTTGTTGTTTTTGTGTGTGTCTGGTAGTGGGGATTAAACCTAGAGGCATTCTACCTTCGAACTACACTCCTAGCCCAATTTTTTTCGTGTGTGTGTGTGTGTGTGTGTGTGTGTGTGTGTGTGTGTTACTGAGAATTGAACCCAGGGGCATTCTACTTCTGAACTACACCCCCAACCCTATTTTATTCTTTATTTTGGAACAAGTTGCTGAGGCTGGCCATGACCTGCACGATCACCCTGTCTCAGTCGCCCAAGTACTGAGATTACAAGTGTGGCCACCACACCTGACTCCCAGCCCAATTTTATTTGTTAATTGGAAACAGGGTCTTGCTAGGTTAGTGATAGACTTTCACTG
The DNA here is from genome assembly GCF_963383645.1 of Muscardinus avellanarius. Taxonomy (NCBI): domain Eukaryota; kingdom Metazoa; phylum Chordata; class Mammalia; order Rodentia; family Gliridae; genus Muscardinus; species Muscardinus avellanarius. The sequence goes on along the minus strand of NC_137794.1, from coordinate 1,777,186 downwards.
CATGCTGAGGCTATCCTCGAACCTGCAATCCTCCTTTCAGCCTCCCAAGTACTGGGATGACAAGCACGTACCACCACGCCTCGCTGGAGATACTTTCAAAATTAGATATGAAATATATACTTTTCAGATATGCAAAAGCTGAACTACCACATGTCCAGCAAATCTGAACTATGAAAAATCTTAAAGGGAAGTTCATGAAACAGACAATGACAAGTGTTAGCAAAGACAGAATGAAGTCCTCACACGGTTGGCACGAATGCAAGCGAAGCAGTGCAGCCATTGGAAAACAGACCAACAACTTCATAAAATGTAAAGCAGGCCACCAAACTCATCCATTCTTAGGCACTTGACCAAGAGAAATGAAAGCATATATCCATACAAATACTTATACACTGATATTCAGAACAGATTTGTAACTGCCTCAACTGTTAACAGCTTGAATGGTCATCAGTAACCAAGTAGATAAACTGTAGTATTTACAGCCATACAGTGGAAGTGCGTGTGTGTGTGCGTGCGTGTGTGCGTGTGTGTGTGTGTGTAGGAGCAAATACTGATATTCACCACAAGACTGATGAACTGCAGAGTAATTAGGCAGAATCAAAGTACCCAAAGGGATACAGTGCATGGCCCACTCTAGAACACTCTTCCTTTGCTTCTGAGCGCTGGGGTTTGAACCCGGACCCTCACACATGCTAAGCAAGCACTCTACCATTGAGCTGCGTCCCCAGACGCAGAACATTCTTTCAAAAAACAAAATGATGTCTGGTGACAGAATGGAGATCAGCGGTTGCCTGGGGTGGGGAGAGTGGTGGGCGAGCACGGACCAAAGAACAGAGTGTATTGGGCATGTATTATCTTGATTGTAGCGATGGTTTCAGAAGTGTACAAATGTCTATGTAACATTATCAATTTCCCCTCAACAAAATAAAATACCAAAAGAACCAAAAAGGTTGACAGGACAGAAAAGAAGCCATGTAGGACACAGCATGATTCTTTACTGCTTCTTAACATATAAAAGGAGAGCCGGGTGCGGTGGCGCACGCACGTAATCCCCGCATTCGGGAGGCACACTGGACAGTGCTTCTCGGACAGCCTCAGCTACTTAGTGAGGCCCTTCGCAACTCAATGAGACTTTCAAAAACTAAAAAAAAAAGACTAAGAAATAGGGGTAGAGGTGTAGCTCGGAAGTAGAATGCCCCTAGATTGCATCCTGGTAACACACACACACACACACACACACACTAAAGCAAAATAAAGGAATAGTTGAAGTCAACTTTTAACTTTAATTCAGAGACCTCTTAGGGTTTCTGGATTTCTGTGAATGAGCTTCTACAAATAAGCTCCTCCCTCTAATGCTGATTTACCACTGCTGGAACTTTGGCTTCTCTGTGTAGCGTTTTAATTTTTATTATATTTTATTGTATTGTGATTGTCATGTAATACAGCCTAAGAAATCAACTATGGGGCTGAGGTTGCTGCTAATTGGTAATGTGTGCTTAGCATCCACAGGCCCTGGGTTCGATCCCTAGCACCAAAACTCAAAACAAAACTATATAAAGAATATACAATAAAGAGTCATAACATTATTTCTCCCACTGGATAATTTTTATTAGTTTCTTATATTTATGTTTTTACTATTTGTTCATACAAATTTATTTATAATTTATTTATTTATTGGTGGTACTGGGGTTCCTGGAAGCCCTTCTACCTCTTGGCTATACTCCCAGACCTATTTTATATATTTTTATTTGGAAACAAGGTCTCTTAAGCCAGCGCGGCTGGCTTCGAACCTGCGCGATCCTCCTGTCTCCGCCTCCCAAGCATGGGGATTATAAGCGTGCACCACCACGCCCGGCGTGTTCATACAAATTTAAATTAAAAAATCTTATTTTCCTTCCTTACACAAAAGGTAGTATAGGAATCAGTGTTTGCCTCTTGCTTTCCCCCACTTCTCTACATATTAGAACACCTTATTCTTTAATGTGACAGATAATTCTCACTAAGCAGATATATTATTCTTTATTTAGCCAGCCTCCTATTGGTTTGCAGTAAGAGCTTGAAAACTGTCCATGGGGCAGTCAATGCCCGTGTCCACACAGCATTCAGACACGTGTAGGTGCAGCTGTAACAACACAGAAACGGAGCTGGATTAAAGAGGGAGCTTTGTAATCTCTGTAGAGATCACCAGCTCACCACCATGGACACGGTACCACTGTTACTCCAGCCATATGAGAAGGGTCATTCCTCCTATCCTCACGACAGGCGGCATCGTGCGGTTAGAAAGAGCCTCTCAGGCACTTCCAACTGGCACGTACCATGGAAGACTGTCTTCATGGGTTGGAATTCCTGTGTTTGATTATGCACCACTTACTAATATCCATTGCCCGTTTTGCTCTTATAGTTTTAGTCTTTTCTATGTTAGAGAAATTTACCCTTTGTTTATATGAGTTACAAATATTTTTTCACAGTTTGTCATTATCTTTTGAAACTTTTTTTTTTTGTGTGTGTGGTACTGGGGATGGAACCCAGGGCATTCTACCTCTGAGCTACACCCCCTGCCCTAGTTTTTATTCTTTATTTTAAAACAGGGTCTCACTGAGTTGCAGAGGGCCTCACTAAGTAGCTGAGGCTGTCCGCGAACCGCGATCCTCCTGTCTCAGCCTCCTGAATGCTGGGGTTACAAGCGTGCGCCCCCATGCCCGGCTCTTTGGAAATTTTTGAAACACTGTAAAGTGTTCTCTTACACCTGGCTCTCCTTTTTCTTTTCCGCACAAGCACAGATGTGCTGAGGAAAGCAAGGCCTGCCCATGTGAGGGAGCGCAGCCTCTGCAGAGGGAGGCCGGGAGCACGGCTCTGGGAGCCACTACCTATCTTCAGATGCAGGTCCTGCCCTTCTCTGGTGTGGTAGACCCCGAATCGCTCCTGTATCTCCAGGCTGCACCTCGCCACCAGGGTGATGATGTCGCTCAGCTGGCTCTGCTCCACCGTCCAGAGCGCCAGGAGCACGTTCCCTGAGGAGACACGGGGTCAGCGCAGGGGTCAGAGGTCAGGCTCACTCAGCCCAGGGCGAGACCCAGTAACGCAACCCATCAACTCATCCAGCGTGGGCGCACGCGAGGTGTCAGGCAGGGTTTAAATAGCCTTGGAAACACTCGGTATATATAGACGTGGCTAAGTAGAAGCTGCAGTGTTCTAAGGATACTGTTGGTAACCTCTCCATCAGTATACGGACAGCAGGGATGGGTAGTAGCAGAGAGTTCACAAAATGTAGGTGCAAATGAAAATAATCCCTGGCTGGTTGATTCAGGTTCCATGGGAAGATGGACCGACTCTGGGCCACGCAGCGGTTTCCCGGGAGTGTGTGGCTGCACCTCCCTCACACCTAGCTTCTGCTATGAAAGGCCGAGCCCGTTAGTATGTAAGGCACAGGTGAGCATAATATGGGGACTTCTCTCTACCGGAGAGCCTTTAAGGCAGAGGTGTGGCCCAGGCTCGGGACCTACTGGTAACTCATGAGTGTAGGGCAAGCATGCCAAATCCCACCCAGACACAGTCTTCCTCACATGCAGTCCTTCAGATATTCAGAAAATACCTGTGATGTTTAGGATATCCCCTCCAAAACAGAGCACATCTGAAATCAAGGAAGGAAGGGAGAAGAAAGTCAGTCACACTTGGAGAGGAGCCAGGCCACGGCGGAACTGTATAGTTTCTTAAGGGAGTGTCCTGAGTCTGCGTCTGTCTTACCTGTTTGCCCCCTCCAGTCTACCTTCTCCCGTCTCTGTGCCTTGCACATCGTCTCTCAGATGTGATCTCGTTCCTTCAAAGCCACCAGTGTGCTAAGGACCTCCCTCCCTTCTCTCCACACCATTTCCTTCACTGTCTTAAAAACCCACAGGGCAGAACCAAGAAAATCCACTTATTCCTGATACTACCTTATCCTGTTGCTACTGTGTCAACTTTCTGTTTACAATCACCAAAACATTTGCTCTCTACACTTTTCTCCTTTTCTCATCTTCTTTAAAATGTTTATTCTTCTCAGCTCACTCCAAAAGGACTAAAATGATTGAGGTCAACAACACTGCATCTGGCTAAACTCGGAATCGTTCTGGCCCGCTGGACTTGGACGGCATTCATTTTCTTTTGGCACCAGAGACTGAACTCAGGGCATTCTGCCTCCGAGCTACAGCCCAGCCCTTTTCACTTCTTTGCTTTGAAACAGGGTCTTGCTAAGTTGCTGAGGCTATGATCCTCCTGTCTCAGCCTCGCAAATACTCGCTTTCCAGGCGTGCGCGGCACAGCTGGCCGACAGCATTCCTTTCAAGCTAGCCAGCCGAGCTTCCTTCTGGACACTGTCCTTGGGCTCCAGCCCACCACGCTCAGCCCCACGGCTGCTTCCTGGCCTGCCTCGCAGGTTCTTTCTCCTCGGTCTCAGCTGCTCCTTGGTGCTCCTCAACTCTCAGGCTAAGGCTCCTTTTCTTTATTTACACTGTTTCCACAGAAATTCAAACAGTTCTCGCTCTCTTTCTGCCCTTTGTACTGGGGACTGAACTCAGAGGCATTCTATGTCTGAGCTACACCCTCAGCCCTTTTTTATTTTTTTTGAAACAGGGTCTCATTAGGTTGCTGAGAGCCTTACTACTTAGAGGCTGTCCTCAAGCCTGCAACCTTCCTGTCTCACCTGCCAAGTACTGGGGTTCCAGGTGTGTGCCACCATACCCACGTCGCAGTTCTTAATTTTCGGTATCTTTATGCCATCAGCTCACATTTCCGTCTCTAATGGAAATCTACCCCTGAGCTCCAAGTTCGATCATAGCTGACTTGATTTCTCAACTTGAGCGACTTACTGGCATCTCAAGCTCAATATATTTGCAACAGAACCCTTAGTTCTTGTCTCAAAGCTCAGTCTTCCCCACCTCAGTAAGCGACAACTATGATCCATCAGTCATAAAAGCCAAAAACCTGACAGTCCCTTTGCTCATCACTTTGCCCTGAAATCAATCCATCAGCAACTGCAGTCTGCTGAACCTGCAAAAGCAGGTCACGTTAACCCATCCCGTCCAGCTCCCCTGCCTAGCTCCGCCAAGTCTTCAGTGCTGGCTGCACACTGGGACTCGTGTGCCACCTAGTGAACCCTCATCCCCAAGCCTACCCGGAGCTGATGAAATGGCCTGGGGGCCGGGCATCAAGATGTGTCTGCTTCCCACAATGCCCTTGTGCTCGCAGCCACAGGCACCGAGACTTTTAAGAGCTCCCTAGGTGCGGAGGGCGAGAACCACCACCCTAAACCACTTCTCCAATGTCTCTCTAGCACTTTTTTTCTTTTTCTTTTTTTGTGTGACATTCTACCTCTAAGCTAAACCCCCATCCCGATTTTATTCCTTATTTGGAAACAGGGTGTCACTGAATTGCAGAAGACCTCCCTAAGTTGTCAAGGCTGGCTTCAAACCTGTGATCCTCCTGCCTCCGCCTCCCAAGTACTGAGATTACAAGCGTTCGCCACCATCTGTTTTCTGTTTAGGACAAATTCTAAGTTTGCCCAGGTTGGCCTTGAACTCAGGACCGTCCTGCCTCAGCCTTCCAAGTAGCTGGGATGACAGGTGTGCACCTCCTGTCCAGGACTGCCCCAGCGGCCTCTTCGATTCCACTCCTGCTATTCTCTCTCCACTAGCTCCCATACGCCACGTGAGCTTCTAACAGCGTAACCACTAGACTGCAGTAGCTTCCCTGGGTCTGAATTGCTCCACCTCAGTGACCCAGCCCCTGCTCTGGGCTACAGGACTTGACGTGGTAGCTGCCTCTGCCTCTCCCTTCAGCCTCTGCACCGGCAGCCGGCCAGCTGGCAGCCCCTAGGGCTCGCCCAGCCTCCCCGCCCTGGGCCTTCTGTGCCCAGCACTACGCGACCAAAGCTCTCCCTGCTGCTCTCCGCCCGCGCCCTTCGTCTCCTGCCTCAGCCCACTCGACCCTTCCTTAGGAGCCTCCTCTCACTCACACACTCCCCACCAGAAAGGTACCCTTTTTTTGGTTTATTTCTTTAATAGAACGCACAATCTAGAGTCACTTTATTTGCTTATTATCTTTTCTCCGCTAACACGGAAGCTTCACGAGAGCAGGCGCTGTCTTATTTCCCACTCTGCTCCCAGTACTGAGCAGCTGCTGGTGTGTGTGTGTGTGTGTGTGTGTGTGAACTTGTGCAGTACATAACTGCATCTAGACCTAGGGAGAGAACGCGAACAGCGGAGACCTTTTCTACTTACTGCTCTGGGGTGAGCCATGTAACAGTCAAGTTCCTACGAGGGCTCACAAAGTAATTATTCTGGAGAATGGAGACGTCAGCCTGGGGCACCGTCAGGAGTACTAGGCAGGATGGTGCTAGAGGCACCTGTTGGGCAGGCCTAGCTAAAGTGCTCAGGAGTGAGGTTTCCCTCCAATAAACCTAATTAGAGTGCGTGTCACAGAGCAGGTGTGCAAAATATACCTACTCCACAAGTAGGGAGTTCTTCTAGATTAGGCAAATACCCCAAAGCTTAGCACATGTAACAAGATAGAGACAACACCTGCCCCTTCCTCACAGGATCACCACACAGTAAGAGCAGAAAGGTGTTCTGTAAAATCTATCTGCCCTGTACACATGGGGGCCTTACTGTTAGACGCCATAGCCTGAGGAATACTTTAATGAAAATAAAAAACAGCATGCCAAGTAAAAACCAAAAACGGCTGGGCATGGTGGCACACACTTGTATTCCCAGCATTCGGGAGGCGGAGTCTGGAGGATGGCGGTTCGCAGACAGCCCCGGCTACTTAGTGAGGCCCTCTGCAATTCAGTGAGACCCTGTTTCAAAAAATAAAAAAGGCTAAAAAAATAGGACCAGTGGGTGTAGCTCGGAGGTAGAATGCCCTGAATGCCATCCTCAGTACCGCAAAAATAAAAACAACAACAACAACAAAATACTTTTTCTGTTCATGTAAGACCACACAGAAAGTCAGACAGACAAGGAACCGGCCTGTCAGAAGCAACACAGTAAAACCTAAAGGGGAGGAAGACCTCCCTAAATTGTTGAGGCTGGCTTCAAAGCTGTGATCCTCCTGCCTCAGTCTCCCAAGTACTGAGGACCCCCTAGTGCTCCTTTTCAAGGTCCCAGGGGCTCTTCCCTGAGCAGCCAGGAGCCCCGCACGGCCTCCGTGCTCCCCGAGGGTCACTCACGCTCCACGATGTCGCTAATGTAGTAACTGAAGATGTGGGCCAGCTTGTCCATGTCATGCTCCGACTTGCAGGTCAGGCTGAACCTGTCCATTAATGCTGTAAACCCTAGCCGGCCAAGCAAAGGTTACCACGTGAGCTTCGAGCAGAAACGCTCGGTCCCTCCGCAAGTCAAGTCTAAAGGATCAGACCTTTCCAGCGCCCAGCACCATCAGAAAGCCCTGGGCCCTGGGGATGCAGGCCCGCGGGTGGTCAGGATTCGCATGCCCGGGCATTTGGAGCCGGCGCCTTCTCCCCACCCACTAAGGTTTTCTGGCCAAAGACGACCAAGACTTCACCCCGCGTGAGGGAGAGAAACCACGGACACTGGAATTAAAGGTAAAGAGAAGGAATGCGGCAGGACTGGCACCCCTCTCCTCCTCCTACCCTGACGCGTGAGATGACCCACGCTGTTGCCAAGCGCTGCCGGAGCGTCCTGCGCACGGCAGGCATACTGGGCACCCAGAGTGCACGACTGGACAGCTCTGGGTCTCAGGGGTCTCGCGGTGGGCCCAAGGGCTCCAGAGCCGTCCCCCCAAGGGCGTCCCCGCCCGCGACCGCGAGCGCCCTCGAGGCAGTCCCCGTGGGGAGGAGGCCGGCCTTAACCGCCAGGCCAACGGCCGCCGGCCCTCACCCGTCACGTGGACGCCCAGGAGGACGCCCTGCGCCGTGGCGAGCTCGGGCCGCGATCCCCGGGGGCTCCTGAAGACCAGCAGGTCGGGAAGCAGCGCCGCCACCCGGGTCTTCACGGACCCCAGAGGCGGCGCCGCCTCCCGCTCGCCGGTCGGCATGGCGGCGGCGGGCTGCCCGCCGAGCGACCCGAAGCCGCCTGCCCCCAAGGAGCAGCCAATCCACGGCCGCGGCTCCGCGGGGCACGCCCACCAGCCAATGCGCGCAGGCCACCGGGCCCCGCCCAGCAGCGCTCCCGGGGAGGGCGGGGCACCCGCCAGGAGCAGAGCCGTCACCAGCCAATCCGCGCAGGCCGCCCGCCCAGGAGCAGAGCCGTCACTCGAAGGCTTCTAGAAGGGGATCACCTGGGAGACAGGCGCCAGAGTAGAGCGGGTCGTCTGCAGCAGCAAGGGCACAGTTCCATTTGTGTAAGTCGAACAGACTCGGGGTCCTTCTAAAGCCTCTGTTGGACTAAAGCGATCTCGGACCGTCCTTTCCCGGAGTTCCTGGGGATTTCTTCAGTCGCCTTCCAGGACCCTCTATCGCCTTAGGGTCCTGAGCTCTCAGGATGTCTTGCTCCTCGGTCCAAGACTCGTGTGGTAACGGCACGTTGGAGGCTATAGTCTTTGTTGCCCAGGTGTCTGCACACCATAGAACAGCAAGATTTTAAACAACCATACAAATTATTTTCGTTCTAGCTTTCTGTGGTAATAAAATCCATCTAAAAAGCAGACCCTTGCTCCCTTCAGGTCTACAAAGCCTAGTAAGAGAAGGCTGTTTTCGCGATATGGCAAACACATAGGCCACTGGTGGAACTACTTCGTATTATGAAGAACCAGTATTGGGATGAAACACACGATCAACTCATACAGTAGAGAAACTTCGCCAGGTGGGAAGGCAAGGGGGGAAGAGAGGAGAGCGAAACCGGGAGGTCTGGACACAGGTTTAACACCGACAAGAGACCACAGAGGCCTAGGCCACAATTTCAACATAAGCCCAACCTAGTACCCCAGGGGTTGCAAACTCAAAAGTCAAATCACGTTTTAGTATTTTATAAATTTATTTTAAAAAATAACAATTGCAATGACATCAATGATCTGTACGCCCCCTACTGCTGGGAGGAAAACCCATAGAGTTGAGTCCCAAAGGAAATCAAGACATTATCATCAGGCACCCTGTAGCCAGAAAATGCTGTTGGTCCAGTGGTATAGACACTGACATGGTCAATGTACTAGTGCAATTAAAATATATACATTTACAATTATTCTGTTAAAAAAAGAAAAAAAAACACTCAAGAAATGATGTGTAACTATGCATTAAACGAATTCAGCCATTCACTTTGCATCTTTGAAGTCATCACTACAGTCACAAGGACAAATGGATAAAAGAACTAGTAATAAAAAATCCTCCCAAGGTCAATCCCGTCCCCACTTTGTGGGTTATTACGGCATGCTAAAATGACCATAATAAAAGGGACTTGCGCCATCTGAAACGCAGTGACAACTGAAGCATTTCACCTCAAACAAAACTCAAACTTGCCCCTCAAGATGAAGAAGCTAGCAATGAGGCGGGTTACTATGTACAAACTTACAGACGCAAATAAATAGTATTTTAGAACCATTGTTGGCTTAAGCACTAGAAATTAGATGAAGAATTTCTTTCTAAATTCTCCATCTTAGACTCCTAAACTGAGATAGGTTTCCTCATTGCTTTTAATATCTGAAGTTGGGGCGATTAATATCCGAAACTCATATATAAAGAGGGAAGCTTCCTCTGAGCTTACCAGAGTCAGCCCCTCTGACACCTGGAAGCCAAGAGAAATTCACTAGATTCCTAGGACGGGAAAGGCATCTCTTTCCAGTTTCCTTTGCATATGTCTACTGCTACTACCATCTCCCCCTTGTGATGGTCTCTTCCGAGGGGTTAATTTCTGTCTTAATACAATTTGACTGAAGTCAAAGGAAGAGCCAATGTTTCCTCTTGGTTGGTATTTAAGCCAGTCTCAAATGTTCTTCAGAATACTGGGTTTCCCTTCTTTGTTTCCAGAGAAGGCAGCCAGTCTTCTGAAATCTCATCTTGGCTCCCTCCAGGGTTCTACTTCTAGGAAACAGGTATCCAAGGCCCAGTGGTTGCACTCTGGGAAGCGTGGCTCACCTCCTGACCGTGCAGGTGTGTCTACTTCCAGTCTGCGCTTATTTCCTAGTTACAGAGGCAACGTGAAGGCTTCTGCACAAGGCCTAGGAAGAAACGAGGAAAAGCCAGTGGAAACTGGCACCGAGAATCAGCTGCCACGGAAGAACGGAACACTTGCTCTCTGGGGCCAGCACAGAAGCTGCGGAACTGAAGCCAGTCTCCACACTGGGCTTCAGCAGGGAGCTTGGACTACATGCAGGCCAGCGGGACTCAACAGTGCTTTCCGGAAACTGTCAAGGATCCAGCCTCGGATTCCCTTTCAGTGCTCGTTATAAGTTTTAGTGTAATGTGAACTAGTCATTTCAACTTCAGGATCATCCACTGGAGAATCATGCTCTATGCTAACTTCACGGGGGCGTGTACACTACTCTCCCCTCCTAGACTGAAACACAAACCCGTCCATTCCCCGAACGCCGCCCCAAAGCCCATGACTGAAGCTCTCTCGTTTGTCTGTCTAGGAAATGCTACAAATGTTCTCAGCACTTCACACAAGTTGTTGAAGAGTTCTGTTCTCTACTTAAGGAAGGCAGCTGCAATGACCAATACTCTCTAACTTGTTTATAAGTAAACTGCTTTAAGTTCTAGCCACAGCGAGAACTATGGTCCAGATAACTGTTAACAAAGGGACAAGCAGAGCACAACTTGTTAAAGCTAAAAAGAGATCCAACAGTGTAAGTTTTAGTGCTTAAGTCTTTTATCATTTAACTCCAGAGTCCAAAACATCCTTTTGGACTTTTCTTGGCTGAGTCCAAAAATGTCAACCTAGCAGCTGGGCAGACAGGGATTCTTATTACCACCAGGTCAGATGGCTGCATCTCAGAGAATTTATTGTTTCTGTATCACGGTATGAAACTCCTTGCCCAGAGGCCACCAGAATACAGCGTCCATTCAGCTGGTCAGTGCCAGGTGCTGGGGAGGCACAGGCGGGCCTCCTGCTGTGGCTCAGGTGGACGACGTTCCCCTGCCCAGATGGCTGCTGGCCTCACCAACAGCACGAGTGCTAGCGTGCTGCTGGGCTGGCAGCGCCTCCTCGCACCGTCCTGTCCTAATCCATGAAACGGTGTCATCGCCCGCCTGGAACAGGTCCTGACTGAAAGGGAGAGACAAAGGCTCGCATCTTCGATCTGCCAGACATCGCCGCAACTAGAATACTGAGCCACTTATTAAAACGAAGTGGTTTCTGTCCTGCAGAAAAGGGCAGAATGTGAACGAATGTCCCATTGGAAGAGTCCATCGGCTTCCTGGCAAGGACCACGACCTGGTCGGCTCCTCGGGGTTAGGACACGCGGATGATCTGTGTCATTGCCTCTTCATCAGCTTGGTTTGGATCCTAGAGACAGATAACATACAGTGATTAAAGTCCTTTGCAGAGACCACAGGGAGCTCTGGCTCACAGCGTGTCCTCCTCAGGGGAACACGTATGGCCCGGCCGAGCACACCAAGAGGCATGACGGAGCACATCTCCACGCCAACCTCCATGGTCTACCAAAAAAGCTCCACGAGAAGACAGTAAGTGCCCCTTAAAAGACCGGAAGCCTGGGTTGGTCCTTTATCACCAAATGCTTCAGAGCTGACTGTGCTTCTCTTTCTTAAACAGACTAAGTTGTGTTCTACTCTTACAGGTGAAGGGGGTCCTCGGTTGGCTAAGAGAAAGACCCAGAGAAACCATGATGGAGAAACATGATCCACACACTTTAATGCCCCATTTACAGAGAAACCTGGAACACGAATGGGTGCCTGCCTAGAGTCAGACAGTGAGGCGCCGGCAAAGGCCAACTCCTAAATCTTGAGGCCACCATTTCAGTTTTCAAGTCAACTCTAGGTGTTGTTTCTCACTTAAGACCTGTAGTGTTGAGAACGAGTCTGGACAGGCTTTTGGTAACATAGGAACCACTTTAACTCCTGCATGGAAGCTTCTGAGACCTCAGTAGGCAAGATTCGAGAAAAGACTAAAAGATTTCTGGGGGTGTAAGGGATAGAAGCTGGGCCCATAGAGCTGGTGTTTACTGTGTGCTCATCACACACAACCCAAGACAGCGGAGGCAACAGAGGATGGAGGTCCAATCTCCTCACCTGCATATGGGGACTGTCCTTTTCCTTTGGAGAAAAGAACCGCCCACCTTCACCACGCTTCCGAGCCATGGCGTGACGGTGCCGAGACTCATGCAAATATTTCTAAACAAGATAAATGAAACCATTTGGTGATTAGCCAGAACCACAGTTAGGTAGTATGCAAACTGCACCCTTGACAGTTTAAAGCAAGGTTGGCACTACCCCAGTACTGGGAAAACTGAGACAGGAAGATTGAGGGTTTGAAGCCAGCCTTGGCAATTTCATTAGGACTCTGTTTCAAAATAAAAAAGGTCTAGGGGATGTAGCTCAGAGGTAGATCTCCCTGGGTTCAAACCCCATAGTACCAAAATAACTAAATAAATATAATAAATAAAAAAGTGTGATAAAAAATAGGACCAGGCATGGTGGTGGCTCACGCTTGTAATCCCAGTACTTGGAAGGCTGAGACAGGAAGATTGCAGGTTTGTGGCCAACCTGTTACTTAGTGAGGCCCTCCAAAACTTAAGTGAGACTCTGTTTCAAAAAAAAAAAAAAAAAAAAAGGGCTGGGCTGGGGGTGTAGCTCAGAAGTAGAATGTCCCTGGGTTCCACCCCCAGTAATAACAATAATTAAAAAAAAAACCCTCCAAGAAGAAAATAAGAGATGATTAAGATTGAATTATGGAGAAAGCATGGAAGAAAACCTTATCTATTCAGTGGATATCACATAACTTTTAAGAATGTGAATGTAAAATGAATTTTTTAAAAAGTATAGCAGAGATGACTACACTTCCCTCTCAACAACTACCTTCCTCTTCTTTAATAGCAAGACCACATTTTATTGGGCAGATGACCGATTAGTAAAAAGAGCCAATTCCCCAGCCTCACTGAGGTAGGTGGGACAGGTAAATAAATGCTGGCTGGTGAGATGCACAGGGCTTCTTGAGAGAGGGGGACCCAACTCCTCCTCTTTGTCGCTAAGGTAAAGCCCATGGTGCCATCTTAGACTACGAAGAGCAGACCAAAAAATATTAAAGACAAGCCGGGCGTAGTGGTGCACACTTGTAATCCCAGCATTTGAGAGGCTGAGACCTGAGGGTCGCGGTTTGTGGACAGCCTCAGCTACTTAGGCCCTCCAAAACTTAAACCCGGTTTCAAAGTAAAGAATAAACAAAATAAAAAATAAAAATAGGGCAGGAAGTGTAGCCTGGAGGTCAAATGTCCCTGGGTTTCACCCCCAGAACCGCAATAAATAAATAAATAAATAAATAAATAAATAAAGACAAGAATGACTTTTTGAGAACTGTGGAAATGTGCTACCAACACAGGACAATTTGTCTCTAGACTACTTTCTTGTGGAAAAGAAAAAAAAGCTTCAGTCTCTGGTTATGTGGTTACAGCTAAAGCTAGGTATAGAACGTACACTAACTTTTACAAAAGATTAAGCGACCCAACTTAAGCCTTTAGAAATGTACTCAAGAAATCAAACACAAAGAGTAGTTCAAGCCCAGAACCCCGCTGCCATCCTCCTGTGCCCTTCCCAGTGCCACACACACCCTTCTTTCCTTCGGAATCTTCCCCTCTGCCTCCAGCTTAGCGCGGGCTTGCCTCCTCTTGAGAATGCGGTGGTACTGCTTGGCATTCACGTACAGGGGCTCCTCCTCCAGCATCTCTGCTCCAGGGAGAGGGATTCTTTGGATAGCTGGCACAGAGCCAGCTCCGGGCACCATCTGCAGAAGGGGAGACGGGCATTCATCGGTGGCATGGACTTCATGCGCACCAGCAGTGTCTTGGTCCCTGCTAAGCAATTGTCTTCTGAAAGCCACAAAAAGCAGCTTTCATAGGGTTTGGTTGAATGCAGACTCCTGGAGAACGTTTAAAGGTCTACACTGTAAACATCTTAGATGGCTCTATAATAGAGGGCCCAGGAGTCACTCCGAGGAACAAATTAAACACACCTAATTCCAAGCACAATTAGTCAAAGGTTCTTTTGCTCAATTCAGACAGAAATCACAAAAAGAAGCCAGGCATGGTGGCACACTCCTATAATCCCAGTACTTGGGAGGCTGAGACAGGAAGAGTGCAGATTCAAGGACAGACTCAGCAAGTGGTGAGACTTCCAGCAAACTCGGCGGACACTGTTTCAAAATAAAAATTAAAAAATAGTGCTGGAGTTCTAGCTCAGAGGCAGAACACTCCCAGGTGTAATCCCCAGTACCGCATTATAAACACACACACAGTTCTACTCCCAGGTGTAATCCCCAGTACCGCATTATAAACACACACACAGTTCTGCCATCTAAACAAGCTTTAATGGGGATGAGGGGAGGAGCCTGCTGGCACGGTGGCTCCCTCCCTCCCTTTGTGGCTCCCTCGGCTCCATTTCTTCCATGTGCCTGGCTCTACACAATGGCCAGAACAGTCACAAGCAAGGAGAGGCAAAGGAAGATGGGCACACACCCACCATGCCACTAAATGCCTGGGGTTATGGAAACAATTTGGTTAACTTACTGAAACTACTACATGTGCAAGGCCAGACCCTAACCAGCCCTCCCGACTCCAGCCATCGTGGACTAGCGGGCTCTGCGCAGTCTACTCCTCACTTTCCCCTGGCCCCTAGGCGCTGGGCACGGGCACCCATCCCACCCCCCATTCCCTCCCAGGTCTGCTTTCTCTACTGACCACAAGGTACTTTTTAGCTCATTCATCCGTCACAAGCAGTACGCTTTCCACTACTCCCAAGGATGAGTAGCTTATTCTCCCTCCACTGTCTGAATTCTGAATAAAATCAGAATTTTATTCAGAAATTCTACCTGTCTGTAGCACATAGTACTTGTTCAGAATGCATTGTTTCACTGTAATCTTACTGTGCAAAGAAGATCACCATGATTGCTTTAAAGAGATTTCAATCCCAAGAAGCCCACATTATAATCAAATTTGCAAGAGACATCAAAGTTTAAGTTAAAGAAATCTACAGACAAAGATGTGGAAAAAACACTCCAGGAGATTAGCAAACTGAAGGCTCAATTTCCTTACCATGACCATCCCTCCCGAGTTGACCACATTGCCCGCCACCGGCAGGGTCACGGTGACAGTCCCCTGCCCACTGCTCGTCGTGTTGGTACTGGCTCCTGTCTGAACAATCTGTGCTCCGGCCAAACTGGCTGCTGGGATGGTGATCATGCCTGAAACAGGGACTGTGACTTTAAGGGAAAAACAAAGAAACAGAACAAAAACAGGCACACAGAACAGAAAGAAGGGAACACAGTTAGTCCCTCTCCTGTTGGACACTCACCCACCCTGGAAGAGCTTACTGGCAACCCAAGGGAGAAGCAGCCTCTGTTCTCACGCTGGCTCAGCTCCGCAAGCCGATGGCCGCCGGTGCATTGTGGTAACTGCCTGGGGCCTCCTGCTGACTCGAGCTATCCCTGACACGGGTACCTCCCGGGCATTCCCATCACAATCCAACAAGGAGAGAAGTTAGCAGGCCTCCCTTCTATGGGTCAGCCTGACTACAGCCACACGCACTGCACGCCTAGGTGGGAAATCTGCTCCAGGAAAGAGATGTCCTAACTTCACAAGCTTTACAAACTCATAATCCCAAATCTGCAAGGAGCCCACCACAGGAATAAAACCGAAAGCATCCCGAGTCCCTGACTCTGCACACAGCACTCGGGGACTGGTCTCCACTCAGGCTCTCCTGTGCCCTCAGAGCACCTAGCACACGCGGGGTGGCCGCTCGCTCTGGATCTTGTAAGCGGAGAAACTGTGGTCACAGGTCAATTCTTAGTCACGGGATCTGAGATGTCCTTTCTCCACCCAGCTAGCTGACGAATGGTTCTGAAAGCCGTCGAGTCCAGTCTGAGGACTCCTGCTGAGCCAAGCAGCTCTTCCTCCTCGAGCACACTACCAGGGCCCGCACTCAAGTGTTTGTTCCGCGCCTCCCTCACTAGACCAGAGGCTCTCTGAGACGCTTCTTTAAAGTGTGGCAGACGCTCTTTAGGATGAATCAGAAACGGAGCGACCCCAACAACCAAACAAAACCTAAGGAGCAACAGCACCAAACTGCCAACTTCATTTCTGATCAATTTCTTCCTTTACCAGTGAAGGAACTCTGTATTTCTAATTTCCCATTTAGAAAGATCTCCTAAAAACATTTCGAAGTTTATATGATCCCTTGGACCAGCCTTTCAGCAACTACGGAAGGAGTCCATTCAACAAGTCAGAACACACTGATGGGCGCTGAGCTCGCAACTCCAACTGGGAAGCGCTCAGGGCCGCTCCAGGGGCACGAAGGTGCTTCTGGGCGCACTTACCTTGCTGCAGAATGGTGCCGTCTGCGTTCACTGGCTGGTAGACGATGGTCTGGCCCTCGGCGGTCTGCGCGACCTGCTGTCCTTGGACAGCAATCTGCTGCTGCGTCTACAGAAAATAAATCACATAATGCAACACATTTCAAAAACAATTTTGGGGGGAATGATTCTCCTCCCCACTCGTGTGGCGTGTGAGTCACTGGCTCCTTGCCCGACCCTCCCGTGCGGCCTGCTCCTGTGCCGATGCGGGGTCACCTGAGTCTGGCCGGCGGTGACGGCGGTCTGCGGCTGCTGGATGATGATCTGCTGCGCCTGGCCCTGCTGGCCCTGCACCTGCACCGCCTGCCCACCCTGGATCTGGATCTGTCCAGGCGGCACCAGCTGGATCTGTAGAGAGAATGCAAAGATCCAACGGCAACAAGCCCTTTAACTGTTGGGTATACAGAATCTTATTTTCTAAAACCGAGAAAGATTTAGGAAGATCCCACAAAAGGCCTAGCATTTTTTATTTAAGAACACCCCCAGCCAACAGCCGGCTAGAGTGCACAGCTGCCAGCCGGTGCCCCGAGCCTCCCTCTGCTCACGGCTCTCGGCTCTCATTCTGTCATCACAGTTTCCTGTTCACACAAGGCTGGGAAAAGCAGCCAGTTCCTCACACATGCCGGCAGGTATTCTGCCACGGACTGACTTCTGCCTCCAGCCCTAACGCCCCCAGGACTGTGGATTGAATTCAGTGGTGATCTACACTGAGCTACATACCCAACCCTTTCATTTTTTTTAAATTTTAAGACAGGATCCCACTAGTTGTAGAGGCTGGCCTTGCATTTGCGACCCTTCTGCCTTGGCCTCCTGAGCTATTGGATTTACAGGCATGTAGCAGCACTGTGGCAGCCCCCCCAATTTTTTTTTTTTTTTTTTTGGTGGTACTAGAGATTGAACCCAAGGGCATTTACCTCTGAGCTACACCCGGCCCTATTTCTTTTCTCATTCTTTATTTTGAAACAGGGTCTCACGAAGTTGCTGAGGCTGGTGGAAAACCTGCAGTCCTCCTGGTCTTAGCCTCCCAAGTACAGGGATAACAAGCACGTGCCACCAGGCTCAAGTAAAATTCTTTTTTCTTTCTTTTTGATATAACACTGCTTCAACAGAACTAGCAAAAGTTTGAGGGAGGATTCTTTCAGAAAGATGAATTCCTATAGCCAGGATGTTTTCTGCCTGTGATTTCAACCTGTGACTTCTTAGCTTAGAGAGAAGGCAAGGGTGTGTCCAGGGCCTTGGCCACAGAGCTCACATGCCAACAGTAGTGAGCACGGCTAGCAGGTAGGTGAGGCAGCCGGCCAATGCTGCGCACCCACGCCGCACACCCCGAAGATTCTGGCTGGCCAGCGGGGCACACCCTGAGGATCCCAGCCGGGTAATTCTGTATACCCCGAGGATTCTGGCCAGCCAACGCTGCACACCCCAAGGATTCCAGCCCCCCCCCCCTTTTTGGTGGCACTGGGGGTGGAACCCAGAGACTTTCTACCTCCGGGTACAAAGGTCTGGCTATACTCCCAGACCTTTTTTATATTTTATTTGAAAACAGGGTCTCACTAAGTTGCTGAGAGCCTCACTAAGTAGCTGAGGCTGGCTTCGAACCTGTGCGATCCTCCTGTCTCAGCCTCCCAAGCGCGGGGATTACCAGCGTGCGCCACCACGCCTGGTTGGATTCCAGCCCTTCTGTGAGGGCTACACATGTACCTAGACAAGTTGTCCTAACTACCCTCCTCAGTCCCTGCTTCACTTATTGGTACCTAAAAAGTGATGACAAAGGAATGAATACATCAATCTATCGCTCTCTCTAGTCACCTGAATGCCTTCTACTAGTTTCAGGTGGCAAGGGATGCCGCCTCCTACGGGAATTTTGGGTCTCCTCCTCTCTTTACACTGGACTGCCATTTCCTTTCAGTACATAGCGTTCCTTAGATATTCTGGATATATAATTCAGTTTTAAGTGCTAAAAGCCTTTCCCAGTCCACACTTGGCTTCTACCTCTACTCACGACATGTTTCGATATACATAAGCTGTACTTTATCAAGTGGTCAAGTGGGTTTGTCATCAAGAGATCCTTCTATACCCCAGAACATAATGAAATTCTCCAGTTTTCTCCTGTGACTCCCAAGGATGCTTTAAGTAAAACACTTAGATCTTTAACCCACTGAAGGAGCGCTTTCGTGCAGTGTGAGTGCAAACCCATTCTGCTTTCCTATATCCCCGGGTCACCTCGTCCTTGAAATGCCACTTTTGGGATACATCATCGTGCAATTCTTTTTTTTTTTTTTTTTTTTTTTTTTGCGGGTCTGGGGATGGACCCCAGAGGCATTCGACCTCCAAGCTACACCCCCTGCCCTATTTTTTATTCTTTATTTTGAAACCCGGTCTCAGCGAGTTGCAAAGGGCCTCACTAAGTAGCGGAGGGTGTCTGCAAACCGCAATCCTCTGGTCTCAGCCTCCCAAATGCTGGGATTACAAGCGTGCCCACCACGCCCGGCTGCAATATTCATATATCTATGTCTTGGTTCTCAATTCAGATTCCATTGTCTAAAACAGGCCAGAGATGTTAACCTAAAATATGAACAGTCCCTATGAGAAGCCATTCTTATACAAAGGGCTGAAAGCCTCACGTATTCTAAGGGAGATCACAACCTTACCTACAGGTCTATAGACAAAGTACTTTTTCTAGCTTGATTATAGTCCTGCATGAAAGCAGGGGAATAGACAACGCGTTCAAGGCTCAAATGGAGGCGGGGAGGCCATTAAATCAAGTGTGTAGAGCTGGAGCGAATCCCAAAAATCTACATGGTGGACAAGACAGCGACTAAGGGATAGCTGAGGCCTAGGGCTTGCAGGGCAGACTGGGAGGGAAGCTCGGCCCCTGCGCTCACAGCACACTGCTCCTACAGCAGAGTAGCACCACTGCTCACGCTCGGCGGAGAAGGGCGGCAGGAGGAGAGCAAAGCGCGCCCTGAGGATGTGCTCAGAGCCTCACACTTCTGCATGCAAGTGTCAAAGCCATCTTAAGCTCAACTTCAGTGTGACCTCACCTAAAGTAGGCCAATAGCATGAGAAATTCTTTTATCCTTGTCCAAGCAACCCTTACTCCAAAGAATTACTCTAAAACTTCAACTGAAAAGTAAAACCACTGGGCCAAATATGTTTACAGTCACTCCCCCACAAAAGCAAAGGCCCAAGCCAAGCCCTTAAATACACTCTGAACATTATGCAGCAATTAAAAATGACAACTAAGAAACCATGTAGACATAAGTTGCATTATAAAGAAAAACAGGCTGGGTGTGGTGGCACACATTTGTAATCCCAGTGCTTGGGAGGTTGAGACAGGAGGATCGCAGGTTCATGCCAGACTCAGCACTTAGTGAGGCCCTCTGTAACCTAGTGAGACCCTGTTTCCACAAGAAACAAAGAGCTGGGGGTGTAGCTCAGAGGCAGAAGTCCCGAGTTCAACTCCCAGCACCAAAACCAAAACAGGCAAAAACACCTACACGTATGGTATATGCACAAAAAAGGGAATATGCAAAAATCACAATTTGTAAGCAGTGTCATTGTGCTTAACTTATACTAAATTCCCTCATAGAAACTAAGACATTAATAAGGATTGCTGTCTACTGAAAGTACAGAGTAAAAAGTTAGCAGTTCTCTGACGCCCCAGTCCAGGCTCCCGAACATATCCAGCCGCAGGGAGCCGCTGGTGGCTACGAGGGTGAAAGCGTGTCCAGGTGCCGCGGGCTCTTGATGGCCACCGGTCACAAAACTCGCTCTGCTAATGCGTCGCCGCAAGCAGCGTCCCGCGCACTCCTCCCGCTCATGCTGCCGTTCTCCCTGCGGGATAGCTTCTCAGAAGTGGGACACCAGACGCCGGGCGTGGTGGCACACGCTTGTAATCCCCGCGCTTGGGAGGCGGAGACAGGAGGATCGCGCAGGTTCGAAGCCAGCCGCGCTGGCGTAAGAGACCCTGTTTCAAAAATATAAAATAGGTCTGGGAGTGTAGCCCGGAGGTAGAAGGGCTTCCAGGAACCCCAGTACCACCAAAAAAAAAAAAAAAAAAAAGTGGGACGCCAGCGCAAAAGGTTTATGTGTTTAAGGGAGAGCGACACACGCCTTCCCAACTTAAATGACCTGAAATAATGAGTGTTTTCCGTTTCTCCAGACCCATCGTGGCACCGGATAGAATCGCTTTAAAAGGCGCCTGCGACTTTCTGATAAATATCCCTCTAATTTAAAACCGGCGCCTCAGAGTTGCAGACCATTGCTACATACTTCTTTACATCTCTTCTCGACGTCAGCCTTTCCAGTGTACTTACTTTACTGGTGTCTTAAAAGACTCTAGCTTTTACTTATCCAAATTTCGACTTTTTAATAATTTTCTACTTACTCTAACATAGTTTTTGTTCATTTTGTTCTTTTCCTAACTTCCTAAGAGAAATGCCATTCATTTGTTTTCATTTCTTTTAAAGTATTTAATGTTAAGGTCGGGCGTGGTGGCACATACTTGTAATCCCAGCACTTGGGAGGCTGAGACAGGGGGATCGCACAGGTTCAAAGCCAGCCTCAGCTGCTCTCAGCAACTTAGTGAGACCCTGTTTCCAAATAAAATATAAAGTATGTAATGTTACTAAATTCTGGTGTTAAGTATGTCTTTAAGGCGTGTGCAATGCTGTTTAGATGAAAATATTTTATTACTTGTGCCATAACATTATATAGAAAAAAATTAAAAAGGGTAACATTTCTGACTAAAACCAACAATTTTAATGCAAACTATAAATTTTCTCCCCCAGCCCTTACATGTATATTAATTAGTTAATAAATTAGATTCTCATCTTTTGATATTCTTTACAGCAATTCAAGATATGCCTAGTGTCTCAGCCCTCACTAGAGAGGTCCAATCCCAGCACGGTTCTGCTTTGTGTCACTGGTACTACAAAGGAAGAAAACTAATTCAAGGTGTAACAGGAGGTAGGAAGCAAATGATGCAGCCTCACTGCCAAGCAGTTCGCAACAACCCATTCTTTAAGATTTCTACTCTGACATACTGTCCAAATACTTTTAAATCCCACGTACCTGCTGCAAACCCTGTGTCCCAGACACAGGTACTTGCATAATGGTTTGGCCTTGCCCACCTGGGACAGCCTGGACCATGATTGGCTGGCCAGCTGATGTGATTAACTGGCCTCCACTGACTTGCACCATCAATGGCTGCCCCTGGACCTAGAATAACAAAGAAAGAACAATGAAATAATGCAAGACACAGATGCTCTTTACCAAAAGACAATCACAAAGTATGTTGCTGTTTTGCTAAAGGGGAAAAAGGTAGGAGAAACATTAAGAAAATAAGCTTAGTGCTCAAGTTTTATCTTTTTCAAGCATCTCTGACTAAATATCAAGTTGGATGCTTTAAGGTCAGATATAATGGAGCATACCCAGAGCCTGGAAATCTTAAAAGACACAGGCATTTATCACTAAACACAGGCCAAACTGCAACATTTACTCAAGACACCAGGCTATTTGTCTTGAGAACCAATGTAAAAATACCTAGTAAAACGTTTTCAGGAAGCCAGAAGACAGGCTACTTTGGAAGTAAATGGGAACGTCTAGTGCGGCAGTGTACACAATAATCCCAGCCACTTGAGAGTACAAGGCAAAAGGATCTAAACGTCAGGGCCAGTCTTGGACCCTGTCTCTAAATAAAAAGGGCTGGGGAGATAGCTTAGAAGTAGAGCACCCATGGGTTTGATCCCCAGAACCACAATAAACAAAACAAAAACCAGGAATGATCAACAGAATGGAGTCTAAAATTTTCATTTTCAGATTATATTAGTTTTGAAGAATCATTTGAATTAGAACAAAAGAATATTCATATAACTAAGACATTCGTTCTTAATGCCAGTAAAAGTATGCTCCAATAACGGGTTAGTTAAAAGACTAATCTGCCCTGATGAATAGGTTAGACAATAAGGCCTCCCATCCCATCACTACCAATGTACCAGAATCACTAGGCACATTGAGATCCCAGGTTTTAACAGTCCCTGGCAGAAGTCCACTCTAAGGAGCTTATAGCCGACTCACAATTTCTCCTTCCCTTCTCCAATCCTGTTATTTTTGTTATACCAATGCTTGCACATACTGTATCAGGAAAGACTTATCAGAAGACTTACTGTAGGAGTAACCAAAAGGCCCTTAAGTCTCCCAAACAGTAAAACCCCGGAGGAAAAGGTCTGTTATTACTTCCATGCGTTTCCACCTCTCCAGCATGATTAATAACTCTCTAGCTACTCATCATCTTAGCTTCCTCCCCCATTGACATGCTGCACGTGCACACGGGGAACTACTTGGGACTGAGCTCTCTCTGCTTACAACACACGTGTGGTTACGAGGACACATGCATCAGACAAGAAGCCACACAGTAAGAGCACGTTACATTCCCATTCCACGGGTGGTTAATGGCCATCCAGGACACTGTTCATGTATTAATAAGGTGAAGCAAGCGTGCACGTAAACAAGCTGCTGAGCCCTTGCACCCCACAAAGTCCAGGAGTCTACAAGCTCAGCCACTCTTGGCCTACGTGTGGTCAGAAGGGCCGGGTCTGCACCGACTGGACACTGCTAGTGACGGTGAGGGCTGAGAGAGAAGTAAAACGATGCTAACAGGCGAGCTGACGGCGGGCTCTAACGGCACTGTGAAAGCACGGTGACGTGCCAGCTTTACATTCCAAGTCCTACTCGGCATCACTTCCAACTCACTGGAGGGATTAGGGTAGAACACCTACTCCTGCCCACTTTTCAAAGGTATGGTCATTTTAAGTAGAGAAAAGACTAGTGCCCCTACTGCTATTTTAAAATAGGAACAGGCCAAATTATAACCCCAATTTAAGATATTTAACTTGCCACACACACAAAGAACTCCAGTAGTTAACTAAGCAGCTTTTTACTTTTTTTTCTTTTTTAAGCATTTCCATGTAACCAAGAAGGACCGTTGCCGTGGCTCTCAGCATATCCCCCCTTACCCAACCACGGGCTGTGGGACAATCCCTGAAGGTCTAGTAATAGATAGGTCACGACTTCTCCAGAAAGGAGTGAAAAAGTCATAGTTAAGAGAGTAACAAGATTCAGGGCTTAGCTAAACCCGTCAAGCGCCAACAAGTTATTCTGCAGCCTGATTGCCCTTTAAACAAAAAAGCAGGCTGGACTGCTTAGCGTATGTGTATATCTTCTTTTCCACTATAAAATAAATGGATAACATTTTACTATGCAACCAGTTCAGACTCTATGCTTAGGGCCACTTTGCAGAATTTCTTCGGGTCGTGCCTCTTCTCCAGGCCTTCCCAAACACACTAACCCAATGGCTTTCAGAAAACGACACAGGTGTCGTCATGACTTGGCAGGGAACACTGGAAACGGCACTGCTGAGACAAGCAGGCAGCACTGAGACATGCAGCTGCCGTGGCAATGCCCGCCGAGAGCCGGCGCAAGCAGCACCAGACACGAAGGAGCTCATGCAGGGCCGAGAGCCGGCGCGGGCACCACTACCTGCAGGGTCTGGACTTGCTGTCCCGAGGCGGATGCCACCTGGGCCTCAGTCTGCAGCTGGACAGCAGTGACACCGCCCTGCTGCTGAGACAGGAACAGGAAGAGCTTCAAGCGTCAGGAAGGAGGTACAGTCCAAGACTACATGGGGGCACCTTACCTCTTGCGGGAGGTGGAGGGAAGTCTGTCCCTACAAAGGACTTTCAAATGTAGATTCTCTGCTCTGAAGCCCCAGACATTAGCCTATCTCCAGAATGGACCCTGAAACTCACTCCTGGGACTCCAGAATGCCAAAAGCATCGTGACCAACGCGCGGCTGTGGTGCCACCTCCAGACATACAAATAGCTCCTGTCTGCACACACAGTAATCTTAGGGCTCTTTTTATTTCTTCAATTAAGTTCACAGAACAAAAGTTATCAGGTGATTTCAACAGCCAGAGAGTTACAAACTAAGAATTTCTGGGGCTTAAATAACATCAACAAAAAGGAAGAATGGGTGGATCGTATGAACCAGTCTCCTTCACGAGGCCATTGCTTTTATGTCCCCAAACTAAGATTTAGCTCAACCCACTGGCCGCCTGGGACACAGTGCTTTCGGTGACTGGCCTTCACCACCAGGCCCTCGTGTCAGAACAATCGCCAGGGCACATGAGTCCCCCACGCCGAGGGCAGCCGCGTGGAGGCAGGCCAGCCAGCGCCCACAGGCCATCTCTAAGTCGACGGCAGTTCCTGCCTTCGATCATTCATCAGGACAACTCACCACCGACACTTCCTTTGCACTACTTTTCTGTATTAGGTAAATTCTACTTTGAAGACAAAACACTCCCAAGATTATCAATCTTGACCTAAGATCAAATGGAAGCATAATAACTTTTTTTCTTTTAGTGGTAGGAAAAAAGTTTTACTAAAATAAACCCAAGTAAAAAGCATCTGAAGATATAATCTGTGTTTCAGTTCAAGGACGCAATGTCTCGTTTAGGAATAAGCTGCCAGCAGGGAACTCCTTCCCGATGTGCGCTGTCTAGTTTAAGTGGCTAAACATTATCCTAATGTATAAGTGCAATGGTGGACCAAGTCAAAGAACAGTGGGTTTCTGGAAAGGCAACTGTTGTTTATTGTGGCCACACCTTCACACTAAATCATGTTAGCCCAAACAAGAAGGGAAACAACCAAACTGAATAAAAATCCAGCCGACACCCACCCCAAACAAGCCCCAAGTCTGCAGCTATCTGAGAGGCAGCCTTGGCGTTCTGACTTTGAGTGGTAAAACGGTGCCTGTGAAGAGCAGGTTCTAGGTGGTGATGGGCTGCTGGAGCACGCTGACATGAGCCACCACACCAGTGTTTCACAGATCTCTGCACTCCAGTCATTCCCCAGAATAGTACACCCACCACCCGGCGGCACTGTTCAAGGTGGCCCTGCCCGTACCTGCTGCTGAATCTGTCCGGCCTGCACAACAATCTGCTCCGTTGAACTATTGCTGTTTGTCGTATACTGCTCCATGGCCCCTCCACGCCCGAATCCCAGAAGGTCGTGCGCTGCACACTCCTATTAGAAAGGCTGGGAAAGAAACGAAGTGGCACTCAGTGAAAACCTCACCAGACAACTACCTGTAACTTATCACCGGCCAAGTATTCCAAAACACAGGGTGAGAGAACAGGAAATGTTTATGTTCAGTACTGTTTTTATCTAGGCTTACAAGGGCAACCACAGCAACAGTATCATAATGCTACCTTCCCGTGTCTTAAAACTGCTTTTAGCCATTTCTTATTGGGCAACCTTACCTTCAATACCACCAAGCAACACTGGCACCTTAGAAATACTCATCAGGTATCTTTGGTGCATGCCTCTTTAACATAGGTTTTCCTGTCTGCACGTGCAATTTAGAGAATAAAGTTTAATTTGTAACACACATTTGCTCCCCACCAAAAGTACTACTCTAGTCCACTACATATTGTAAGCAATTTAAATCTTCAGGATTTATTTAGGAAGTAATTTATCCCAATTCTGAAGTCAAGTATTTTACTTATCAAATTTTCCATCCTAAGCCGGGCGTGGTGGCGTATGTTTACAATCCCAACATTTGGGAGGTGGAGACAGGAGATAGCGGTTCACGGATAGCCTCAGCTACTTACTGGGCCCTTGCAACTCAGTGAGACCCTGTTTCAAAATAAAAAACAATTTTAAAAAATAGGGCCGGGGGTATAGCTCAGAAATAAAATGCCCTTGGGTTCCATCCCTAGTAACGAGAAAAAAATTGCCACTCTATAAGCATGTAATAACTATTATGTGCCAATTAATTTAAAAACCACTAAGAAGGCTCTAGCAAAGGTTTAAGAGTTTCCATTTTAATACAAAATAAAGAATAAAAGACATTACATGCCAGGCGTGGTGGTGTACACTTGTAATCCCAGCATTTGGGAGGCTGAGACTCGAGGATCGCTGTTTGTGGACAGCCTCAGCTTCTTAGTGAGGCCCTCTGCAAGTCAGTGAGACCCTGTTTTAAAATCAGTAATAAAAAATTGGGTAGGGGGTGTAGCTTCAGGTGGCTTGACTGGAATACAGTCTCACAGCCTCAAGTGCTTCCCGCCCAAGCCCGTAACAAAATTAAGCCTGCCAAATTTAGCCTAACTCTTGCTCCTAACAGACAGCTTGGCATGTTTTTTCCTCAGAGGAAAAAGAAAAAAAAGAGAGAATGTGTTTTTATTCTAGCTAATGTGAAATTTCTCTTCCTAAAGCATATGCTCCCTGCCAGTTCAAGATGCAGAAGAGAAAATGTAGCTGCCACTAGGAACTCATTCTAGTGAACAAACAACACCCCAAAGCTAGACCTTCCGGAAGCTCAGCTATTAAGCTGTGAGGAGCCCTTAGGTCTGGACATACCAGGCAAACACGAGATCTACCTTGTAATCTGTGTGTGCGGTACTGGGGATGGAACCCAGGGGCAGCCTACCTCCAGTTACATCCCTCAGCCCTACTTTTTATTCTTTATTTTGAAGCAGGTTGCCACTAAGTAGCTGAGGCTGCCACCCTCCAATCTCAGCCTCCCAAGTGCTAGAATTACAAGCATGAGCCACCATGCCAGGCTACCTTTGTAACTTTTTAAAGTAGCAAACCAACCACAGTTAGAAATACATTATCATAACTCAATGTCTTCATAAGCTACAAAAATAAAAACTTCATGAAACAGTACTTACCCCTGCTAGTGAAATGCACTTCAATTTCTTCCACCCTCTGTAAAATACGACCAGCTCAGCCCACTCAATTTCTTTCCCACTCCAACAAACGGAATGGCCTTTTAGTCTGTGTTTGATAAAAGACTAGACTACAAAAGACTGTCTAGCCTCCCTGTCCTCCTACAAGCGGCTCGACTGGCTTCCCAGTTTGCTCCCCCTTTTCACTGTGATATGCCTTGGGCCACACACTGTTCTCAAGTTTTACAAATAAAATCAGATTGAGATTCTAACTTCAAAGAGTAGATTGAAGGGGGAGGATGCCAGCACACGTCTGTAATCCTAGTACTTGGGAGGCTGAGACAGGAGGATGGAAGGGTCGACGCCAGCCTCAGCAACTCACTGAGCCACTCAGCGACAGGAGAAAATCCTGTTTCCAAATACAAAACAGAATAGAGCTGGGGAGTATAGCTCAGGGGAGAATGCCCCTGGATTCAATCTCCAGACACACACACACACACACACACACACACACACACACACACGTAATGCTGAGTGACAGATTGAAAACTTGTACTGAAACCCCAAGAAAGGATGCAAACAGGAGTTTGGAGGCAGAGTTTTCCACCTGGAGATCAATCGAGTCAGGCCTTAGATGCCACCTAAACTTGTCTACATGTGAGAACTTAGCTAAGCGGTGGTGTAGGAAGGGAAAATATAGCAAGTGAAAAGAGCACAAAAATAAAGAGAAAACTCTTAGCATCACAGCATACTAGAAGGCTCCACGTCCTTTCCTGTCTCCTAACACCAAGCTACAAGGTTCTCCTGCAGGGAGGTGGAGGCTCTAGAGGTATCGAGCAAGACTGACATCTTCTAGAAAGATATCTGGTGGACTGGAGATGGAGCTCAGCGGGAGAGAGCACTTGCCAGCATTTGTGAAGAGCTAGGCTCCAGTCCCAGCGCGCGCGCGCACACACACACACACACACACACACACACACACAGAGTCTAGTAAAATTATCTGGAAATTCTGAAGTGGCTAGATGTACCTGCTTTAAAACATAAAAGGCAAATATAAATTCTTCGAAATCTAACCCGTCTGTTATAAAGACTAATGGAATTTATAAAACAGAAAAACTTTCTAAAACACAAGACAAAAACTGTTTTAGTAGTAAGAAAGAGTACTGGACTATATTCTCAAAACTACCAGTTGCCTAACCTCAGCAAATGTGATTTTGATTATATATATATATATATATATAAAAACAAAAAAGAACAGGCACTGCATACCCAAGTAAAGTATGGAGGACTGTAACAGACGAACTTCACCTGAGTAGAAAAAAATTTAGTCAGGAGAAAAAGTCTCCTTTCTTTCCTCAAAGAAGCCACTCACTGCATTAGGGGAGAACTCACAAGTCAGAAACTAGTTTTTCCAGTCTTAAAAACATACTTCTAAATCCCCTCGAATCTGAACTTCCGATCAAAATAATTGCTTCCAAAAATTTCTAAGCAAGACCTGCAAGTGTCCTTACAAGTGCACCGGACTCTCTCTCGTCTAAACTCTCAAAACGCCTTCCCTCTCCCCATGCCCCTCACCTCGCAGTCTCTAACAAAACCAGCTGGTGCTGCCCCATGCGCTTCTCTCTCAGAAAGGAATGCCCCTCCACTCTATCCCAAGAAGCCACAGCATCCCGCAAGTCCAACTCAAAGTGTAGCTGTCAGGCTGGGCTTGCACGCTTGCAATCCCAGCATTCGGGGGGCTGCGACGGGAGGATCAGGGTTCGCGGACAGCCTCGGCTACTTAGCGAGGACCTCCGCAACCCAGTGGGACTCTGTTTCAAAATAAATAAAAAATAGGGCTGGGGTGTAGCTCGAAGGTGGAACGACCCTGGGTCAGGGAGGGAGGCTGCTGCTAGCTCCGGAAACGGCCCCAGACAGCAGTAACAGTTAGGTAATGATTGGCTTTTTAACTCCACCAGGCAAAGGTGGTTTTCACTGACCTCCACCCACTCCCTAGGTGACGCCTGGCGCCCATTAACTGCTCAATAATTGGCTGCCAAAAGAGATTCCCGCTTCCCTAAGAAAAAACCACTCAATGTCCCTCAGTGTCTAAGTGCTTGTGGAGAGCATCCGATCATAAGGCACACCGGGGCCGGGCGGGTGGCGCGCTAGGAACGCCCGCGCTGGGAGGCTGAGACCGGGGACCGCACGGGTTCGAAGCCAGCCTCAGCTACCGAGTGAGGCCGTTTCCAAATACAGCGTCAAACAGGGCTACAGCGTGGCCACCCCCAGTACGCAAAGAAGCATGTCAGGAAGTAAAAGCGGGGTACGTGTGCACTCATGGTCCAGTCCGACATTTAAAGCGAGGCGGAGGGGAGAAAGGGGAACACGAGCCGGGGAGAGCCCCCACCACGAGCGCCGCCGGCCGCCGGGGCAGGGCGCGCGGCTCCGGGCTCCCCGCGGGCGCCGGCGGGGCTCCGGGGAGGAAATGACGAGCGGAGGGGCGGGCCGGCCGGCGGGCGGCGGCGGCCCCTTCCCCGGGAGCGCGCCGGGCCTGCGGGGCTGCGGGCGGCCCGGGCCGGGCACAGGCGCACGCAAGCCCGCCGCCCGGGCCGGGCGTCGCTCCGGGGCGTCGCTCCGCGGGCGCCCGCACAGGGCCGGGCCGCGGGCCCCGAGTCGCCGCGGGCCCGGGCGGCCGGCCGGCGCCGCTCGGCGGGGCTCGGCGGGGCTCAGCGCGGCTCCCCGGGCTCGCCGGGCCTGGGCCTCTCCTGAGTGGTCAGCGAGACCCGCCAATCGGGGCGCTGGGGCCGGCTCTGGGCCGCTGGATATTGGCTCCTCATGCTCACCGTGCCTCGCTCCCCCGGTTCGCTGCCCGCGCTGATTGGCTCCAGTACCGGACCCCGAAACCCAATCAGAGGCTCCAGCCGCCGCTGCCGCCGCCACTGCCGCTGCCTCGCAAAATGGCGAACCCGAACAAAGGGGAATCGGGCCTCCCTCCAACCGCCTCCGCGCAGGCGCCTCCGAGGCCACGCCCCCTCGCCCCGGCCAGGCCCGCCCCGCCCCTCCTTCGCGGCGCACTGCGCAGGCGCCCTCAAAGGCCACGCCCACTCCCGTGATTTGCCGCCACCTCCGGCCGACGGACCACGCAGGCGCGTGTGGGACGCTCCAGCCTCTTCCCCGCAGACGCCGCCCCCGAGCGTGGTACTACGCAGGCGCTAACTCGCCCCTCCGCCAACTCATCCCCTTTGAAGCGGCCTTGGAGGCTCGCCTCTGGGGCTAATGCGCAAGCGCCGCTCGCCCCAACTCGCGGTCGGGTCTCGTTGCGCATGCCCGGCTGGGTGGCGGGAGACTGCGGCCTTTACCGCCGGAAGTGCCGCGCCGCCACCACCGAGAGCGGGCGGCTGGCGGGCTAGAGCGGCTCGCTTCCGCCCACGGCTGCGGGCGCGGCCATCTTGGGGCCCTCGGAGCCAGGCCTGGGCGGGCTTGGCCGCCCGGGGCGCGGCTCTGCTCCTGCCTGCCTGGACCGGGGCCGAGCCCTGCCCCTGACGGCCAGCCCCGTCCAGGTGAAGGGTAGCTCCTTCCTTTTGTAAGCCACATCCACTGGGAAACAACTCTGGCCCTGCAGAGAAAAGGAGAGAATCCTAAGTCCTCGCTCGGAGCCGGCGGAGGAGAGCGAAGGGGCGTGTCTAAGGCCGCCTCTGTCGCTTCCACTCCTGGGAAGCCAGAAAGAGCCCCTGCGAACCTCCGCTGCACCAGAGCCGTTCTGTTTGCGTCCTCGGGGCTGAGCAAAGGCACACTCTACGATAAACCCGTGGGGAAGAAATCCAGGAAGGGGTGGAGGGTCAGGGCAATCTGAACAGAGTATACTCAGGCTGCCTAAACATTTTCACTTGCTTTTCCTTTCCCTTAGCAGAAGAAACACTTAAATTCTGGAAATAGCGACTCAGTATCATGGCCAGCAGCCTTAATGAAGATCCAGAAGGAAGCAGAGTGCGTAACAACTATTAACTTATCAGTGAGCGGAAATTCAGAATAATTGAGGTCAAAAGCATAAACACTTTTTAATTAAACCAATAATTGGATTGCCTTTTTTGTTTCCCTGTAGCTGATTTACTTAAAGGCTAATACGACCCCGGGCGGGGACCATCCATCACTTTTACACATCCTGTAATTCGTTGTGGTTAACTCCGTAAATCCTGGAGATCGGCTTTAGTTCACATTGCAGGAGGTGCGGGAAGAGGGGATACAGTATAAAAGAAACAGCTTAGTATTTTCTGTATCTAATAAAACATTTTTTTTTCTCTTTGCCCATTTTAGATCACTTACGTGAAAGGAGACCTTTTTGCATGCCCCAAAACAGACTCTCTAGCCCACTGTATCAGTGAGGATTGTCGCATGGGAGCTGGGATAGCTGTGCTCTTCAAGAAGAAATTTGGAGGGGTGCAGGAACTGATAAATCAACGTGAGTTTTGGAAACAGCTTCCCTGCTTTGCCCTGGTCAGAGTGTCTTGATCCCTGGTTACTTACTACGACACCCGGGGCTCCCAGTGACAGTGCTTTTAACTCTTCAGGTTTTCCCTCAAAAGAACGACCTTTGATTTGGGCTCTTATCACACCAAACTTCAATTCTATAATAATTAGATTCTCATTTCTTCCTCCTGTATCATAAAACTTCTTTGGAACTTCTAAGGAGTAGAATCGTCAGAGTGCTCAAAAAACCCACTGGGGCGAGCTTGGCACTCAGCATCTGCTGCTCGCTGATATTCAGCTTTCCCTCCAAAGAGGAGTTTAAAAACCTCCTCTTTAGAATCTGCCATCGCTTTCTACCAGTGACTTAAAATCAAAGATGTGCATTAGAATCACGCGTGGAAGCTGGGCATCGTAGCATACACCTATAATCCCAGTACTTAGAAAGCTGAGGCAGAGCCGGGCGTGGTGGCGCACGCTTGTCATCCCCGCGCTTGGGAGGCAGAGACAGGAGGATCGCTCAGGTTCAAAGCCAGCCCCTGCTGGCTTAAGAGACCCTGTTTCCACATAAAAAAGTATAAAAATAGGTCTGGGAGTGTAGCCCATGGGCGTGTAGCCGGAGGTAGAAAGGCTTCCAGGAACCCCAGTACCACCAAAAAAAAAAAAAAAGCTGGGGCAGGAGGATCACAGGTTCAAAGCCAGCTTCAGCAAATTAGGAGGCCTTCAGCAACTTCGTGAGACTGCCTTAAAATAAGGACCGGGAGTGTGGCTCAGAAGTAGAATACCCCAGGGTTCAATCCCCAGTACCAAAAAAAAAAAAAAAAAAAAAGTCACAAAATCAAGCAGTTTCTTACTGCTTTGTGTTATTTTTAAGGAAGATACCCTTAATAATTAAAAATGTTTTAATATGCTCATAATATTTAACACAACTCTATAAAATTATTAAATGAACGTACATTTGGCAATTTAAGAATGGTACATTCTAAAACAAAGCAGTATTAAAGTTATTTTAGTGGATAAGTGAAGGTATATTTGGAATTAGTTGCAGTTAGTATTGTTGGATTGTGAGGGAACATAGTTGTAAGTAAGCTTTAAGATGAGGAATATAATATTTGGAAAGGCTGACGGGCAAAGAATTCATATGCGACTGTAGAAATTGTTTTGGTTTTGATTTTCAACTATTAAATAACTTTTTAGAAAAGAAACCTGGCGAAGTGGCTGTTCTGAAGAGGGATGGGCGGTACATTTATTACTTGGTAAGATGGGGCTGAATCGTGTGTGTGTGAGGGTTGGAGCTGGCGGGCTGTGGCGTGTGTGTGCTCGAGCGCGCGCGTTGACGGTACCACTCCTTTCCAGACGAGAGGGTGCAGGAACCTTCCCATCTCAGCCAGCTCAGGCGCGGTGGCTCCGGCCATGTGGGGCGCTAGGGGTGCAGGAGCAGGAGCTGCCTCTCCACAGTGAGGGTGCCCCATCACCGGCTGTGTTCTGAGACTAGCAGAAGCGAAGGGTGTCCCCTGCCCTCTCTTTTCTTGTTACATGAGATAGAAATGTCTCGAGAGAGCCGGGCGTGGTGGGCATGCTTGTAATCCCCACGCTTGGGAGGCTGAGACAGGAGGATCGCACAGGTTCGAAGCCAGCCTCGGCTACTTAGTGAGGTTCTCAGCTACTTAGTGAGACCCTGTTTCCAAATAAAGTATAAAATAGGTCTGGGAGTATATTCTGGAGGTAGAAAGCCCCTGGGTTCCACCTCTAGTACCCCCACCCCCCAAAAAAGAAATATCTCAAGAGACAAATTTCCCAGAGGGCTTTTTCTCTTACTCTGTCTCTTACCCTGCGGAGGGGTTAACACGCAGCTCCTCTCCCGCTGCGCTGGAATGAGGGGTTCTCCACCTGTCCGTTTGGTCCTCTGGCTTCCTTGGTGATGATAGCGGGCGGCGTGGACAGCAAACAGTCGGGAGAGGTCCGCGCCCTGCTGAATTCTGATCTTAAGGCTCATGTGGCTTTCAGGGCTTTTATTTGGGACAACTACCAACTCCTCTTTGTTCTCTGGTAGAGAAACAAAAAGTGAGCGAGCGACATTTACCAGCAGTTTTCAGGCGCTCTAGGTTCTTCTTGCTACAAAATACAGCTTGCCTCTCGGAGGTGGCACGGAGACTTGCCTACCTGCTTAGACACCGTGGGCAGCTTACCAAGCTCATGGCAGAGTCTGGGGTTCTTAGTCGTTATGTAGTGGAGTTTGGGGGCCTCCTAACAGTGTGAGGGGGGCAGTATGACATTTGTTATCTCTGCTCTCGAGTAATCTGTAAAAAGGCGTTCATTCTTTTAATTATCAGGAGGTGGAGGACATGAATGACTTTTTCATTGACTTATTTTGGGCTAACAAGAGCTTGAATCTTTTCTTTGTATTCAGATTACGAAGAAAAGGGCTTCCCATAAGCCAACTTACGAAAACTTGCAGAAGAGTGTAGAGGCCATGAAGTTGCATTGTCTGGAGAATGGCGTCACCGACCTCTCTATGCCCAGGCAAGGACACCCAGCGCCTAGCAGAAGATACCTTGATGGGTGGGGTTTATGGTCTTTCCCAAAGACAGCTTCAAAGCTTAACCGAAAGTCTAGGTTTACAGGTGGCAGTTGTTTTGGGCCAAGGCGTCGCCGTTTTCAGCTGAGGTTGAGTGGACCAGGATAAGCAGTTAGACACCTGCGGCCTGCCTCAGCCCACTAGAGGGGCGAGCCGCCTGCATTCCGTGCACTTGTTGGACTCCGGGCGTCCTCTGCCGGAAGCTTGAAGCAGTGTTGCCAAAGAACCACGCCTGGGCAATTGTGATTTCCCTGTCCGGCCACGTCTGGTCTCCCAAACTTGTTAATTCTGTCCAGAATGTTGTGACTTGTGCGGCCTTTCACCCTGCGTGCCTGCTTGTGTTGGTGGGTGGTAGAGGAGCTGACCCTGCGTGCGCCACCACGCCCGGCAGAAACTTTTTAAATAACAAAATTTCAAGGGCTTAATTATCATATGACAGGAAACTAGCAATTTCAGGCCTCAGGTTTGTCTCTAGGGATGCTGAGGATCAATAGAGTAGAATCTTAGAAGAAAGGTGTCAGGGTGATAGTTTTATGGACAGATTGGGTTTTCTCACCAGGGTGTGGCTAAGACCTTACTCAGATTACAGGCAGCTGGGCATTCCCAGCCTTTCACCCTGCCCGCCTCTTTTGCAGAGATCCTGCTCCTCGTCCCTTTCTCCCTTTACACCAATCTTTCCTGTCCATCTCCAGTCAGCTTTCATCTGAACAGGGAGAGTGGGATCGCGAGTCTCCCTCCTCATGGCAGAGTGAATGTCTGCGTGCAGTATGAAACGATGGGAAAGTGCTGTCTTCTTGTCAGACTAGCGGCAGCTGTGGGGTGTTAGGGCCATCCAGGATGGTTGTGGTGACCACGCGAGACTGCAGGCTTTCACCTCGCCCATAGGAGTGAGCCCAGGTGGCTCCGTTTTTATGCTGTGGGTGGAGAGAGCCCAAAGGAGGCGGGAAAGACCAGTCTCCTGGATCCCTTCGTCATCACCAAAGGACATGTTTTATCTTTTTTAGGATCGGATGTGGTCTCGATGGTCTGCAATGGGGAAACGTATCTGCGATGATCGAGGAGGTGTTTGAGGCGACGGACATCAGAATCACTGTGTATACGCTCTAGAAGACGAGCATTTCAGCTGTCTCTGCTTCTTGTAACATCCCTATGAGGCCGTAGGACAGGAAACTGACGTTCAAATGCAGAGGGGATTTCCACATGACATAGTCTGTGTCATGGGCCAGCCTTGGGTTGTTGTATTTCGGGATTTGGACTGGGACTCTGGAGGAGGGATTGCTTGGGATATGGTGCTGTGGTTTTTGCAGGAGATCAGGACCAGGTGGCCTGGAAGCCAGAAAGCTGGGCCTGATGTGTGTGGCTGGCCGCTAGGTGGCAGCTTCCATTGCGTTTCTGTGCTGCTGGACTTTTCAGGGAGGGTGAGCTCTGAGTTGCTTTGGCATCTTTTGTCCTTTGTGCACTTAACTTGGTATTATCCTTATGGCAAATTCACCCCAGGAGAGACGTAGGGGTTGTTTTGTTTAAATTACAAAATTGAGTTCTGCATTGTTAACCATGAATCTGTGGTGACCAAAATGGACCAATAAACCTTATCTTGGGTTGGAGTGAGTCCCGTACTCACGTCTGTTCTGGACTAGGGTGACAGGATGAAGCGGTGACCTAATTTTGGAATCAGAGGGTCCACTGGGAAGCGTGGCAGAGTAAGAAACAGGGAGGGCAAGAACCAGGGACCTGCGAGCTGGAAGGCAGGAAGCCCAAGCTCATGGTGACTGTTCCTCTCTGTGCACTGCATAGTTTCTGTGATTAAATATATCTGAATAGAATCAAAGTAACACACGCTCCATGTGGGAGCAGAGTAGTGACCCAGTAAATCTGTGACTTTCAGCCAATCCACAGGAGTCTTCTTCCCAAGGCAGCTTCCTGAGAGAATTTTAACTCGATGGTGAGTTAAGGGGCGGCAGGTGTGTGTGGACTTCCCTAGAAGATCCTGCTGCAGATACCTGGGATCTCAAGAGTACCACAGCAAACATTAGCTCCCTTTCTCTTGAGGCTGAGAAGTCCTGTCTCGTTTAAAGGGGGTGGGCTCAGCCAGCGGCTTAGTGCTGGAGCTTCTGGAGCAAGCAGGCTTCCCCCTGGCTGTGGTGCTGAGGATTTTTAAAAGCCAGAACTCCTACTGACTGTCCCTGAAGTAAACTGGGTGTGTCATGGGACTTGCTGTGTCCCTTGTGTAAGAGAACAGCTGGACTTTAGGAAGGGCTGTTGGAATGCCAGGAAGGCCGTGTTCAGGGTACCCTTGTACTTTCTTCGTGCTCTCACTGGCTCTGCAGCCGGGAGGGGCAGTGGCAGAAGGACTGTGCTTCCCCTGTGGAGCAGGCGGGCTCTGCGCGCTGGGTCTGGGAGTGGTGCAGAGCCCACTCACTGGCAGACCGCTAAGCCTGGGCTTTTCTTGAAGCTTTGTTTCTGTCTACACGAAGTAAAATCCGAAGGGGAAGAGAATGTTGAAATGTGTAGATGGAAATGAAAGCTGGGTGATTAGCAGAAACGTAACGATTTTGTTTACTTCTATGCAAATCCTCCTCCCCCCAACCGCACAGTGCTGGGACTTGAACCAAGGGTCTTGTGTGGGGTGTACGACTGAGCTGCACTCGGTCTCCATGCAAATAAATCTCAACACTTGGATCCAACACATGGTGTTCTAGGCTGCTTCTGCCTTTAAGAGATTACAGTTAATTCTTCTCACAGCGTGTGTGCCTCATCTAGGGCTGTCTGGAAGTGGAGGTCTGAAGAGCTCTGTGGGCTGCGGACAGTCCTTAGCACACTGGACGCCTGGGGCAGGAGGCAGGGCCCAGGAGCTGAGGACGTGCACTTGGAAACCCAGTGAGCCTTTGGCAGACACCCAGCATGCACACGGGGAACTGCTTCACGTAGGCCTCAGACTTGTGCCTGTCACTTACGTGCTGTGTACTGAACACTGTTGTAATGTGTGACTTGATGTGTGTCCTCATACACTGAACTGCTGCTGCTACTTCTCGCCCTGTGGGGGTACTGGGATGGAACCCACTCTACCTCTGAGCTGCACACCCAGCCTTACTGTATTATTTTACTTTGAAAGGCCTCCCGAGGTTGCTAAGGCTGGTGGTCTCAGCCCTGCGGTCCTCCTGTCTCAGCCTCCCAGGTACTGGGCTCAGGGTGCCCTGCCACGTCCTCTCTTCTTTAATCAAGAGGCCAATTACTCATTAACTGGCATTGGGATGGGGGCTCCTTCTAATGTTCCCTCTGGGTTTTGTCGCACCTTCTCTGTGGTCTGGAGAGAAGAGAAAGGCTCGTGAACGAGTGTCCTGTACAGAAGAGACAAGCTTAAGAAGGCTGAGGCCATGAGAAGCCGCGGGAGGGCAAGTCCCGTTGCCTAGACAAGTCCCGGCTTTGGCGTTCGTCTTCCTTCCCTAATGCCGTGGTTTCCCAGTTCCACGCTTAGTTCTTAGCCTGGGACGCACTCCCTGGCCATGGTAACTTCCCAACATCCAAGTTCTTTAAAAAAATCAGGCCACAGAAAACCCACACAATTTCTTTTATTAATGTTGCTGTTTTTCTTTTTTTTAAAAAAAGGCCCAATTTAGCACAGACTGCAGTTTTGGCTGTATTGCTAAGCCCTGCACCATGGGTCAAGGCCCTGGCCTGAAGCACCCTAAGGGGAGTGAACTTCAGCCTGTCTTCAGCCTGGTGCCCGGTGCGGCTGCCAAGGGCCCGGCTGATGAAGGGAGCGGTGGGACGCGCGGCGGGCCCTCAGGAAATTGTCCAGGGGTGGGTTGGTGTCGGCTCGGAGCGGCGTTAGGAAGACAGGCATTTCCAGGTGGTGGACATGTCAGTGCTGGCTCCGGTGGCAGCGGCAGGCCTTCATGAACAAAACAAAACAAAGCGTGTTTGCAGAGGTCTTGAGCTAAGGCTTCGGTGTGCCTCCCCCAGAGGTCCCTGGCCGCCTCCAGAGCCTCTGGCTCCCTGGCTACCTTAGACTCAGGGTGGTTTCCTGCATGTTTTGGTGTGGTTCACAAAATAATAAAAAGCTCAGAAGAGATCTTTTTGTCTCTTGGGTTAAATATGCAATTAAACATTATTTTTAAACAAAAGGTGAAATAAATATGAGGAAAGTTTTATTCAACAATGGTGGTTTCTTGGGATTAAACAGCACTGTTCTTTTGGACTTTTATTTCTTTCTTATATTGCGGTACTAGGGATGGAATCCAGGGGCATTCTACCTCCGAGCTACATCCCCAGGCCTATTTTTTTTTTTTTTTTTTTGCGGGTCTGGGGATGGAACCCAGGGGCATTCTACCTCCGAGCTACACCCCCTGCCCTATTTTTTATTCTTTATTTTGAAACAGGGTCTCACTAAGCTGCAGAGGGCCTCACTAAGTAGCTGCCGAAGCTGTCCGCAAACCGCGATTCGCAATCCTCCGGTCTCAGCCTCCTGAATGCTGGGATTACAAGTGTGCACCACCATGCCCAGCTCCCAACCCTAGTTTTTATTCTTTATTTTGAAACAGGTCTCACTGAGTTGCAAGGGACCTCACTAAGTAGCTGAGGCTGTCCACGAACCGCAATCCTCCTGTCTCAGCGTCCTGAATGCTGGGATTACAAGCGTGCGCCACCACGCCCGGCTCTTTTTACTTTTAGATTACAACCCTATTTTATGTCTTTAAAAAACAAATCCTAATGTATTTTAACCTTTCCCTTCAGGAGCGTGAACAACTCAGAGGACAGGGAAGCCTGTCAGTGGACTCAGATAATATAGTCAGAGATGTACACTGAAGACAGAGACTTATAATGGGGGAAATGCCCACGAATATTCTGTTTGAAAATGATCTGCGGGCGTGGTGGGCACACTTGTAATCTCAGCGTTCAGAAGGCTGAGACAGGAGGATCTCGGTTCATGGACAGCCTCGGCTGCTTAGTGAGGTCCCTTGCTTACTAACAGTGAGACCCTGTTTCAAAATAAAAAATAAAAAAATAGGGCTGGGGTTGTCACTCAGAGGTAGAACGTCCCTGGGTTCCATCCCTAGTACTAAAAAAAAAATCTGACTTAGAAATGGACTTTTTCTTCTAACTAGTTAATTCTGTTAATTTCTCTTACTTAGTGTCAGTTACAATTCTAAATTTTCCAAAGTCAAATATCTTTTTAGTCTTCCTCAAAATGCTTGAATTTTTTTTTTTTTTTTTTTTTTTTTTTTTTGGGTGGTACTGGGGTTCCTGGAAGTCCTTCTACCTCCGGGCTACACTCCCAGACCTCTTTTATATATTTTTTTATTTGGAAACAGGGTCTCTTAAGCCAGCGTGGCTGGCTTTGAACCTGCGCGATTCTCCTGTCTCTGCCTCCCAAGCGTGGGGATTACAAGCGTGCGCCACCACACCCAGCAAAATGCTTGATTTTAATTTAAAAAGTCTTTGGGAACTTGCTAGTCGTGTAGCTGGAAGAAGGTTCGGGAAAGATGATGTACACGAAAGTGTGGTAGGGCTAGAATTAAGCCAGTGCCCCTCACCCCGTAGTCTGTGCTGGGTCACAGTGATCATGCCTAGAGCAGCGACGTCCCTACCGCCGGCGTCACCAGCCCGAGTGGCAGCTTGCCTGTGTGAGCAGACGGCCCTCAAGGTATTTTCTCACCGCGGACTCTGAATTCAGCGCGTGGGTCCTACTTTTTCTCAGAAATGGCTGAGAATGGTCTTTGCGGATTGGCATATGTTCAGCCTCGGTGACCAGGCGCCTGGGAGCGTACCTAACAGCAACACCTGCCAATACTGAGCTCCAGCACTTTGATGCCTGCTCAACGTGTCCGTGAGCCGCAGCTCCTCTTAATGGCATTAGGGGTGAAAAACACCAAAAGAGACTTGAATTGCTTCTATGTTCTTTTAATACGTGAGTTGTTCCAGAATTAAAGTTGGTATGAGGGAGGTGAGGACCCCTCGTCACCGGGAGATTTGGATCAATCAGTAGCTCTGGCCTTGGGAAGGAAGGGACTCGGTCCAGTCCTAGCATTTCTGTGGAAACTAACTGGATGGGATAAAATTTAAGCAAAGATAGTAAAGGATGCTTTAGCTTCCTTCCTGACGACAATTGGCCCGTTTCTGTGAGAGCCTAATTTACCTCAGCAAGAGGCCAAATTGGCCTTAATCGTGTCCTAATTGTTTGCTTAAGTACCCAATCCTTCCTTCCTGTTCTCGGTCCCCTCTGCTGTCTGGGAGGCTGCGTCTGAGCTGCCGCCTCTTCCCTGCGTGAGCTAGCTTGCTCTGCACGCCCTCCTGGCGTCCTGCGTCTCATGAGTTGTGACGAGCTCTGCACACTCACCGCCATTCCTGCCGCCCCTCACAGTGTTGGAGAACACGGAAGCGGCAGCAGGGCTGGCCAAAGCTAAAGTTGAACACAGTTTCACTGGGGACGTAGAAACTGCCAAGAATAAAGAGTTGTCCTCTGGGGTGAAAAACGGAAGTCGAGATTGCAAATGGATCTGGGAAGGGCATCTAGAAGAGGCCCGGAGTCGGCCTCAACACACGCAGCGGGCGCTTGCGGAGCTCAGACGCCGTCTCTGCTGTTGTTCTGTAACAGGGCTTTGCGCCGGCTAAGTCATTCTTTCTCAAAGCTTTAGGACCCCTGTTAACCTTGGGCATTCCAAGTGTTGGGAAAGCTAGTTTGGAGTAAACGGGTATGTGCGAAAGGGTTAAGGGACAGAGATTCAGAGGGAAGAGAAAAAGAAACGACGTTCGCAAACGTTCTTACAGCCAGCCAGAAGCAGAGAGCTGCAGACCTCTCGAATGCAAGTTAAGCAGGGCGCCCTCATTTTCCCTGACCGGGTTAGTAAAGCGAGTGTGCCCTGGCGCCCCGAAGACTCACACAGGCTGAGCCCGGTTACCTATTTGAGGATGTCTGCCAGCTTCTCCTCGTAGTAGAGGAAGTTCTCCTGAATGTCCTCCCAGGGCTCAAAGGCCTTGGATTCGCCCTCCTCTTGCTCGACAAAATTCTGCCAGATGTACTCGAAGTCCTGGGGCTTCATGATGCGGAGCTTGCAGCCAGCCTCCTTGAGCTTCTTCAGAGCAGCCTGGATCTCCGGCTCCTCCCACATGAAGAGGCGCCCCACCAGGATGAGCAGGCGGAGGTTCCTGGTCTTGCCGAGGGTCTGGATGATGCGGTCGGCGCAGGCCGCGCAGGGGCTGGAGGACACATACCAGGTGACGCTGTACCGCAAGGCCGGGTCGCAGGCCGGCAGGATGGTGTTGAAGAAGGCCTCCTCCGCATGAGCGGTGGCGTGCTCGTCCTCCAGGTAGCCCCGGGACGCCTGCACCTGGCCTCCCTTGCCTTGCGCCTCCACCACATAGCACAGGAAGGTCTTGTTCCGCCCGGAACTGTACTCCACATTCCGGAACTGAAACTTAAAGTAGTTGACGGGCAGCCGCTCCCTGTAGGTCAGGGAGACAAAGGGACAGGAAGTAAGGGAGAAAGCGAGCCATGAGTCTTGTGTCTAGAACAGCCTGGATAGGTAGATCGCCAAGACACCCGTTCTTACTAAAAATAGGCCTTGCCTGTCAAGGCCGATGTCAGTGACAGAAAGACATGAATAAACCCCAAAGTTTTTATCTGGAGGGAGGGGAGAGCTCAGGTGGAGGTTTGCATTCTGGTCACCTCCCTAGGAAGGCTCTCCAAGCGCCGTCTGCGCCATCACTGGACACGACACACCCCTGTTTCTAAAGCAGGGGACCTAGAGCCACATAGAGGACCAAGAAATGGCAGCACCGGGCCCCACTCCCAGCCGAGGACATCTGAATGTCTGGAGAAGGGTCCCAGGAAACGGTTTTTAAAAAACCAAGGACAACGTTCTAGGTGGTCCTGACATGTCTGCGGCCGGCCGGGGCTAAGGAGCGATGTTCAAATACTAAGTTGTGATCACAGAGTGGTGCGCGTGTTCGGATCCTCCTGACAGCAGGACGGCGCTTTGCAAAGCACCTCACGCTGTCAGCTCTCCTCCTTACTCAGCCAGCTGCACTCTGAGCATGGGATGGGAGTGTGTTTTATATTACCAGGCTTGTCTGCGGGCCTTCTCAGGTCTGTCTTTTTCTTCAGGTGAAAGGACTGTCATATGGGTCTCTAAGAATATTCATCTATGAGACAGACTACCCAAACATACCTTTGAATAATTTAAGTCTGTGTATAGATAGTACTGAGTGATTTCCACATTGTAACAGTCTTGGCCTCTGTCCTCCAGATAGTTATGATCTAGCAGCTAGATCCTAGCAGGGCCAAGAAGACATAAATAAAATAGCTAAGAGCATTAGAAAACTGTTAAACACGGATAGGTAGAGAAGGGGACATATTGTGGAGAGTCTTAAACGGTTCGCCTTGACCAGTCAGGAGGGCATAGAGAACCATTCTCAGTTCTTGAGCAGAAACGCCCAAAACAGTGATGTCCACAGAAGGGGATCGTGGTGGCCCTGGGCCAGCGGGTGTGGCCGGGCATGCCCCACACCAAAGAAGCCCACGAGCTGACTTTGACGCCAGACTTGGCAATGAACAGTGCGGCTATCCAGTAGCCTCGAGGATGGGGTGCAGGCCAGGTCTTTGAAGAAGTTTGGTAATAGTAAGGAGAGAGGAAGGGACAGGGCCAGAGAGGGCATCGGAGTTGAAGGTAATTTCCCTATTTCTTTGAATGCGTGTGTTTTGCTAAAATACAGAAGACTGCAGGTTTGATAGTCAAGGAAAATGAGGTTTTAATGAGAGGGATTGAAATCTCAGAAGCAAAGAAGGGGGTAAGAACCAGCTAGAAAGCCGAATGTTTTTCTTTTTAAAACTATGTATAACCTCAGCTGGGTGTGGTGGCGCCTGCCTGTAATCCTAGTACTTGGGAGGCTGAGACGGGGGATCACAGATTCAAGGCCAGCCTCAGCAACTTAGACCCTGTTTCAAAATAAAAAAATAGGGTTGGGGTTGTAGCTCAGAGGTAGAATGGCCCTGGATTCAATCCCTAGTACCATCCCAAAATAATAATAATAATAATAATAATCATCATCATCATCATCATCATCATCATCATCATCATCATCATCTTAGGCCTAGAGGTGTAGCTCAGTGGCAAAACACTTGCCTAGCTTGCATGAGGTCCCGGGCTCCATCCCTAGCACTATCAACACACAAAACAAAAAATAACTCTGCAACTCGGCCTGCCTCCCAGGCCACCATACATCACATGTCCCTTTTCTTTTTCCCCGAAAGGTGGCCGGATTCTCTGCAGCCCAGTGCCTGCCTTAGCCGCGTGGGGTTAAGCAGCAGGTGCTGCAGAGGCGAGTAAGCTTGAGTGCTTGCCCTGCGGGGTCCCTCCCCCACCTCTCCCATCACCAGTCTTCTCCACCCAAGTTTCCATGTCTCCTGCTGTCAGCTTATGTTCCCACTGTGGAGATGGATGTGCTTGAGGACTCAGCCCAGGATTCCTCTGAGTACTATACTTAGCTCTCTAAGCCCCTCGGTCCCTAGTTGAAGGTGTTTATTATTTACTTAACATTTTCGCAGAATAGGCCACCTGGCGTTGCCCCGCTCCCCCTCAGTCTGTGCTGGAAGTCCACTTACACTGCGCTCACCCCAGCTGACCGCTCCCCAACCCTGCCGCTGCTCAGGGTCCCTCTGCTCCCTGAGTGGCTTTCTGCTTTGGAGGGGCACAGAGCTTACCTTTTCTGCTCAAACCCTTTTCTCTTATTCTTCAAGACCTTTTTGGCAGCCCACCCCTTCTCCCAGCCTGATCCACAGCCATCTGTGTGATAGACTCCCCGGTGGGCTTTTTAGAAGTATTCGTGTTTGGTTGGTGGCTTCAGCAGTAGCTACCC
Organism: Muscardinus avellanarius; assembly: GCF_963383645.1. Classification (NCBI taxonomy): domain Eukaryota; kingdom Metazoa; phylum Chordata; class Mammalia; order Rodentia; family Gliridae; genus Muscardinus; species Muscardinus avellanarius. Next base: position 1,733,072 of record NC_137794.1, on the reverse strand, counting down.
ATGTGCCCCTCATTTTTCTTTCGGGAATCCCCTAAAGCACAGTCCCACCTTCCCCAGCTCTCGCCCAGCCAAACGTGAGTCGGGCCCAATACAGTTAAAGGTGGTCGATGGCTCTGAGAAGTCTGCCTCTCAGCTTCTCCGAGGTTCTGACATTTTCCCCTCTTTCCCTCCCTAAGCAGGAGGAGAGGACCCAGAGAAACCCGAAACCCAAGGAGGGGAAGAGAGGCCACTGCTCTATAAATATCTGTTTCTGGCCCCTCTGGCTGCAGCCCTGGAGCCTCCCCTGCCCGACAGCAGGGCCTTTGGAAGAGGCACCTGGGAACAGCCTTCAAGGGGCAGGGGAGGCGGGGAGGTTGGGCTCCCAGGCTTTTATTTGAGTTTGCCCGAAGACTAAGCTCCATGGTCTTCTAGAAGGAGCACGAAGGTCACTGAGGTTCTTTGGGGTGCATACAGATGGAAGAGCTAGGTCCTGGAGGGTAACTGAGAGAGCAGAGGCAGTAGGAGTCTGATATTTCTGCAGGGAGCTGGACAACATGGCTGTCTCAGACAGTGTTCTGGGATGACAAAGCAGCCTATTCTCAGGAGTGGGTGTGGGACAGAGACGCCAGACTTCGGAATCACAAATATTTTTATTCTTTTCTAACATGCTAAGCCTGGGTCTTATATTTATTTATGCCTTTTACTCTGAGTCCCACCCGATATTTCACTAGTAAAGTAATATGTGTAGGGGTGGGACAGTGTGTGTGTGTGTGTGTGTTGGACAGGAGCGATGCTGGTAGACCCCCTCCTTCCACACCCAGCCCCTCCTTCAGGCATGGAGCCAACAGCATGGCCCGCTCCTCCCCAGCCTCCGCATCGCCTCCCTTAAGGCATTCTCCTATTCTCTGCAAACACGACCGGGGCATCCCAGTCTCTGCAAACACGACCGGGGCATCCCAGTTGGTTAAGAATCCTGAAGCTGAGCAGACGTGGGGGAAGTGGCTGCTTTAGCCTCTGCCCGCTGGAGGGAGAAGGGATGTGGGTGAACAGCAGTGCATTCTCCTCAGCTTTGTGTCTGAGAGCCGCCGTTCTTAGGGATAAGTCTAGGACAGAAGGGAGCCGCAGGAGGTGGTCAGCACGTGAGCCTTTGCTCGGGGGCCCTGGAGTGGCAGAGCCGCTCACAAGTCCCAGCCTTCACCAGGCCTGTCAACTCCGTCTGGAAGAAGTCGAGTTGCTGTTTCCAATGGCTGACCCCTTTTTCCGACCACTTTCAGGGCACTTGCCAGGAGTGGCATCATGGGGGGGGGGCGGAGGGGAGCGCAGGAGCAGAGCGTCCTAGGGCCGAGGATCCCTGATCCCAGATCTACAGGCTGGATGGAGTTCTGTGTGGGGCAAGCAGGGGCCAACCTTCTCCCTGGGAGGCGCCACCAGCTCGGAGGTTCCTGTTCTCTGTGGCACGCCTCCCAGCACACGTGGTGGTGAGAGTGGTGTTGAGGCCCCTTGCTTGCTTTTTCTGGGTTTTGCCTGTCTTTTCTCTCTTTGTTCCCTACTTGGTCAGAGTAGCTCAAGCAGACCCACTCCCTCTGCCAGTCAGCTCCGTTTCATAAGAATCCCTGTGCTAATAATTCTGCTTCCTGCAAAAACATCCACAAGCAACCACAGACCAAGAGAAACACACCAGGGCAAGCCGGGCAGGCCGCGGCCACTCCCTGCTGCGGTGGGGAGGCACGGGCCTGGCGTCCCCGAGGCTCTGTGGTCAGGAGCCTCGGCATCTAAGCCCGGCCAGGTCCCTGCACATCCTGAGCGTGGTTCTGTGAGGCCGCCTCCTCGGTCCTTCCCCATCACCTGTGAGGAGGCCTCCCGGCCCGCCCCCATCTCCGTGTCCTCCAGAGCCGAACACACAAAGAGCACTCACTCATTACTTCAGTGATTCAACAAATAATTGTTGAGTCCCCACTGGGGCCAGGTGCCAGAAAGAGAACAGCAAAAGAGGAAGCCCTGTGTCGTGGGATGATGACAGAGGACCGGGGAGCAGCAGCAGGTGGGCAGCTTCTAATGAGGAAGAGTTGGCGGATGTGAAGAAAAAGTACTGTATGGCTTTTGGGGTGCAGTGTGGTGCTTTAAGCCAGGCAGTCCTGGGGCCCCGGCCACACTCCTCCTAACTTTGATGAATCACCCCTTCTGAGGGTCAGTTTCCTTAACTGAGAGACCAAACCATCCATCCTTTTAGATTCTGGACCACAGTAGACAAACTAAAGCTTGTATTGCTGGATGGGGCTTTCTCCAGGCCTTGGGACAGACCCTTAGGTGGTCCATCTTAAGCACGACCAGACCCTTCTCCCTACTCCCTCGCACCTGCAGCCGTCTCTGTCTCTCAGCGGTGTGAGGCTGTTTAACATCCAGCTCTCGGAAAGAAAGAAAATAACCCCTGACTTCTAACACTGGCAGGTTTTTATAATGTAAACATTCTCACTGTGGCGATTTCCAGCCAGCAGTGTCAGGTCGCTGAGCGCAAATTCAGAGGGAGAAACGCACCCAGTCCGCCCTCAAGCTGAGAGGAGCTGGACGCCATTGCGCCACTGCGACTCTAGCCTCCCCAGTGCTTCCCACGCGTGGCTCTGTCAGTGTACGTAACAGAAGCACATGGGCGGGCATCTCCTTCCCACCAGGTCCCCTGTCTCATTTTATTTTTTCAAGATTTTATGTTATTTTATAGTACAATATTTTGAGAGAGATCTTTGCACAGTAGTAAAAATTACAATTAACATTATATACCACCAAGATATATAATAACATGTCATTTGCCCAAAATAATTTTAACACTGTTAAAAAAAATACACCCATCTAAAAGTGGTTTTTAAGCTATAAACCGTCCCCAGAAAAGCCCCCTGCCCTTATGCTGGTTTTCAGCTCAAATGGAAGAAGTGCTTATTCCACACCCATCCAGCTTACTAAACTGGCCCCTGGGGGAGGGCGGGAGAGGAGAGCTGCCCTGCACAGGCTCAGCCCACCTCCAGGCTATTTTAAGCATCTGTTTACTCAGAGGGAGGAAGGGAGGGAGGAAATGTCTCTACCTTGGCCGCTGCAGCCAGGGAGGCTCAGGGCTGCACTTCTCACCTGCGCTGCTCCTGCACCCGAGCGTTGCCCCACCTGGCCTCCTTCTCGAGCCTTGGGTCATGGGAAGCCTCAGACCCTCACTACCTTGCAGATGGACCTACGTGAGCTGTGTTCTGGAAACCCAGGAAAGGCCCCGAAAGAATAAGAAGAGACAAGCAGTCGGGAATCGGAGGACCTGCTCCTCCTGGTCCTGTGGATTTGGACATAATAATCAATCTTCCTGAGTCTCAGATTTCCTTGCGGTAAAGGCGCAATTGTACCCCCTCCTAGCATCGTGCTGAGGGTGGGATGAGCTTGTTCACTTGAAAGTTTGTTGTGAGTATTAAGCCCCAGACATGTCAGTTACACCAAAAGACTTAACCCTTCAGACCCCGGGCCCCCAAAGCATGTTCAAATCAACAAACACAGTCTAATTCGGCTCCCATGCTGGGGAGGTGCCAGGCTGCACCGACCACAGCGTGTGTGCCCGCATGTGTAGCCAAGGAGAACAGAACCCAGAACGCTCAGGTGTCGGGAGAAGGATCTCCTTGCGAACCAGAGCCCCTGAAACGACTGCGGGCGCCGCTGGCCAGGCCCCAGGCTTTCCCTGTGTCTATATTAGTCTGCCCAGCTGCTTCCTTAATCCTAGGATGGGAGTGAGATTAGCTGGGTCAGCACAGGCTAGTGGAAGTCTGGGGGCTTCTGCTTCAGGAACTAGGCAGCCCTTCCCTTCTCTCTCTCTCTCTCTCTCTCTCTCTCTCTCTATCTGCAGAACGGGATGGAACCCAGGGGCATCATACCTCCAAGCTACACCCTCAGCCCTATTTTTTTGTGTTTTTATTTTTTGAGACAGGGTCTGAGTTGTGAAGGGCTTCTCTAAGTAGCCGAAGCTGCCTGCGAACCGCGATCCTCCGGTCTCCACCTCCTGAATGCTGGGATTACAAGCGTGCGCTGCCGTGCCCCGTGCGGCCCGTTCTCTTTGGAATCAGAAAGTATCTGAGCTGGAAAGGACCTTGGGAATCTCCTAGTGGAGCATCTCATATTGGAAATAATAAAACCGAGGCCAAGACTGGAAAACTGTCCACCAAGCATAAAACAAGCCCAAATGGCCCCCTTAGGGTCCCTACTTCCCCTTGAGGTGCCTAGACCTCCATGATTCCGGAAGCTTCTCTTCCTGTGGCACCCAGAGACCCCCAGGAAGGAAACCTTAGGCTCAGGGAGGAAATGTGGCCCCAAAGATTCGCTTCTTACTCTTAGGGATTCAGCAGGGCCTTCCTCTCCAGGAAGAGAGAGGGGGAAGGAGGATGACTACTTGATTTCTTCCTGGGGATGCCGTGGTTTGGACAAGAAAGAGGGGCCCGTACATGGCCCCGTCTTCGTACCCTCTTACTGGCCACCTACCCCCTTTTCAGCACCCTCTTGAGGATTTCTAAGCCTCCTTATTTTTGTCCAACATCTCTCATTTGCCACTACTAGTAAGCTGAGGCTACTCCTGTTCCCAAGGGCTGGTGTCCCCTGGAGGGCACCCCTTACTTTGGGGATCCGTGCTTAGACCCTGTTCTTGGCCCCAGTTCTTCCAGGCAGGGGCTGAGCGTGGGGAAGAGTCCCTCTGTCTGAAGCCCCTGGCTGAGGGTATTTCCTTACAGACAGACGTAGACAGACCCTAGGGGGACGCAGGAGAGATTCCATCAAATGGAAACTTCTCTCTCCGCCTTGGGAAAGGAGGGGTCTGTCCTGGCTGCCTTAGGGTCTTTGACTCCAGAGAGAAACTCTAAAGAAAGCCTAGAGACATCACCTGAGGACAGACCCACCAGAAGCGGAACAGCGAGAGGCAAGTTGCGGGGTGACGTTGGCAGGGGCCAGCTCTAAATCTGCCAGTCTCGCCCAACTCCTGGGCACTAAACCTCTCCGCAGAGGCAGGTGACTCCCAGCCAAGGGGGCCCTGGCCTCCAGAGAGCTCCTCCTACCTCCTCCTGATTTGAACCCAAGATGTCGCCCACAAACCCAAGAGTGTGAGCCCCCCCACCCAGCACACAGGGGCATGGCTGGCCCTGACTTGTGCTCACAGCCTGACAGCCTGGCCCACGCCTGCGCTGTCCGCACGTCTCACCCAGTGACGATCTCAAAGGGCGGCAGGTCAATGAGCTCCTTCAGCTTCTCGGGGTCCTCCAGGTTCTCCAGGTCCTCCCCATTCTGGGAGGCCGGCGCGGCGGCCTCAGCGGCCGCAGGGGCCTCTCCCTTCTGGGCCATGGAGGGGCTGCGGCTCAGGGATCAGGACTGGGAGGAGAGGCAGCGGGTCTGGGCCAGGGCCTGGCGGCAGAGTCCCAAGCAGCTGTCAGCAGCTGAGCCCGGCTGAGATGACTGAAAAGACGGGGCTGGGCGGGCTCCGGTGCATACGCTCAGTGCAGGCTTTATAACCAGGCTCCTGCCCTCCCCCACCCCCCGGCCATCTCTGTCTATCTTTTTTTAATTGAGTGACAGCGGGTGCCAGGGTGGGGGAATGGAAAATCTGGCCACTAGCACCCCTATTTATCAGTCTGTACAGACAGGAAGCTGGCAGGTGGGGTCAGCTGGGCCTGTGCCTCCCGGCCTCTCCTGTGCCTCCCTTGATTTCCCCAAACTTCCCAGCTCCCACGCAGGCTTGGTGGATGGGCCCCCGGGCGGCCATCCTGGGACTTAGGGGGAAAACCCTTTCAGCGTTTAAGAGGGTGAGGCAGGCGTTGAGACCCCAGCCGTTTCCATGGGGGAGCTTGGGTTCAGGATAGGAGGGTTCCTAGGAGAGGAGGGCGGATACTGAGATGCCCATTGTGGACCCAGAGTACAATGTCAGGTTGACCAGGAGCCCAAGCAGTGGAAGGAGCTATCGCTCATTACGGTCCAAGGTTTATTTTTATTTATTTTATTTATTTATTTTAGTACTGAGGATTGAACCCAAGTCATTCTACCTCCAGGGTACAACACCGCCCTATTTTATTTTATTTTGCGATTCTAGGGATGGAACCCGGGGGCATTCAACCTCTGAGCTACACCCCCAGCCCTATTTTTATTCTTTATTTTTGAAAGAGGGTCTCACTAAGTTGCGGAGGGCCTAAGTAGCTGATGCTGTCTGCGAACCGCGATCCTCCAGTCTCAGGTTCCTCCTCTCCTAGGAACCCTCCTATCCTGAACCCAAGCTCCCCCATGGAAACGGCTGGGGTCTCAACGCCTGCCTCACCCTCTTAAACGCTGAAAGGGTTTCCCCTCTAAGTCCCAAGATGGCCGCCCGGGGGCCCATCCACCAAGCCTGCGTGGGAGCTGGGAAGTTTGGGGAAATCGAGGAAGGCACATTCAGACCCCTCCTGAATGCGGGGATTCCAAGCGTGTGTCACCACGCCCGGCAGCTATTTTATTTTATTTTTTCATTCCAAAACAGGGTCTCACTAAATTTCTAGGGTCTCACTAAGTTGCTGAGTCTGGCCTCCAAGCTATGATCCTCTTTCTCTGCCTGCCAAGCAATGGGATCACCGGTGTGCACCACCATGCCCAGCTAAGTTTTGTGTTTTTGAAATGGGCCAGGCAGTGAAACTGAACATAAACCTCTTCACTGCCTTGGGAGAAAATGTGTGCTCTCCCCATGCACATGCAGAAAAGTGGAGACTCTTAGAGGGTGAGTGTCCTGCTTAAGGCCACGCAGCTCATGAACGGCACAGGGCAGGCAAGATTAAAGCCCAGGACATTTTACTCCAGAGGGCAAACATTCAACCTTTGTGCTGTTTTCTCTTAGTTTTTTGTTCATTTAACAATATATATAATACATATAATATATACATATATTTTATTTATTTATTTATTTATTTGGTGGTACTGGGGTTCCTGGAAACCCTTCTCTGGGATGCACTCCCAGACCTATTTTATATTTTATTTGGAAACAGGGTCTTGAACCTGCGCGATCCTCCTGTCTCCGCCTCCCAAGCGTGGGGATTACAAGTATGCGCCACCATGCCTGGCATATACATATATTTTAATATAGCATTATATATGATATATATTATGTATGATATTATATATGTCACATTATTATATAATATATATCATAAATGTATACGTCATGTTATATATCATGAAAAAATATATATACATACATATATATATATATATATATATATATATATATGGTGTATGTGTGTGTGTGAGGCAGTGTGTGGTACTAGGAATTGAACCCGGGGAAATTGTACCTCTGAGCTACATCCCTAGCTCTATTTTTAATTTTATTTTTGAAACAAGTTCTCACTAGGTTGCTGAGATTCTCACTACTTGCCGAGGCTGTCCTCGAACCTGTGATCCTCCTGTCTCAGCCCCCCAAGTGCTGGGATTGCAAGCATGCGCCACTACGCCTGGCTTCCTGTATCAAGTATTTATCAAGCACCCACTTTATAACAGGCTCTGTTTTGAGGTCCTGAGTCTGGCAAGGAACCGGGAGGATGGAGGTGCCTGCCCTTGGGAGCTTAAAGGGGCGGCGGAAATCCACAGTGCGCTGGGCCTTGGGGAGCAAGAGGAGAAGGGCGTGGGGGCACAGGAGGTGGCCAGGTGTGAGCTCACACTGTCCTGGGGAGCCAGGGAGGGACGTTGAGAAGAACAGCTGCGGAAGGGTCCGAAGGACCAAGGAGATCTAGTAGTAGGAAGATCTAGGAGGGGAGAAAGAGGAGGTGCCGGAGCTTCCCTGGAGTGCTGGGGGAGCAGCGAGGGCACCTGTGTGGCCAGGGAGAGGAAGGGGAGGCCAGGGAGGCCCTGAGCGGAGGAGGCTGAGGCCAGGGAGGCCCTGAGCGGAGGAGGCTGAGGCCAGGGAGGCCCTGAGCGGAGGAGGCTAAGGCCCATGTCTTCTCTGCAGACCTCTGCCCTTTCTTGGAGGGAGACAGTGAGTGTTGTCTCTGAACAGCGGAGACACAGGGTCTGACTTCGGGTTTTTGCAGGCTCCCCTGGGCTGCAGGTTGAGACTGGACCAGAGGTGGGAGGGAGAAGAAGCAGGAGGACTCGTCAGGAGCCTGTTGAGAGCAGAGAGAGGGAGAAAAGCGGAGCCCCTGAGCTGGAATAGCAGTGGACGGTCCTGCGGACGCCATCTGCTCACAGCGTGATCCCAGGTGTGAGGCAGGGTCCCGAGTCTTCGTTCTTGGGTGGTGCAAACACTCTTGGGCGTTCAAAGGTCAGGGTCCCTACAGGCTGAAAGCCAGGTACACTGAGGAACGGATCCGAAGTCGGCTCCAAGCGGGTTTGCATGATGGATGGGAAGGCAAGGCCTGGTCTGGTTGGAGAAGAGCAGCCAGGGTGTTTAAAAGGCCAGGGCTTGGCCTCCGGCCTCCAGCCTCCGACCTCCAGAGAGTTCTGAGCGGCACAGTGCAGGGTTGGTATGGTGGCCAGCATTTGTGTTGGCCGGGTCGTCTTGTCCTCTCTGCTGTCTAAGCACGATTGCTGTGAGCGCCCTCACATCCGCAAAGCGCCCCAGCGTGGACGAGGAGCCCGCCCCGCCCGCTACACTTCTCACTAAAAGCACCCTTATCCAGATTATTTTTTCAGACATTTTCCCAGGGGAATCTAGCCCAGGGTAGAGGGAACCTGCCTGTGTCCACAACGAAAAAGCAGTGACAGCTGATGAATGGCAAAACGCATTTGTTATGACGCACCTTACCACACTTAAATGCAGAGCGTTGACTTCATTCTCTCATTTAATCAACACCTATCGAGGGCTCCTCTGCGCGAGGTGCTGTAGTAAAAGGCAGGAACGCAGAGATGAATACGCAGGGCCCGCGCTCCTTCTAACAACGGGGGCATTAATCAGGCGCTCGGGCGTGCCGTGAGCCGGGCTCAGCCTCCCTCCCGGGTGAATTATTGGCCTCATCTGGCAAGTTAGGGGCCTGCGGCATAGAAAAGTGAAATGGTTTTTACAGGATCACCAGGGTGTGAGTCCAGGTTTTCTGAGCCTAGGTTCAGCCTCTGCAGGGCTGCACCCAGAGACCTGGGATTCAGCATCTCCAGCCCTTTAGGGCACCTCGTCCCAGCCTCGTGGAGAGGCGTGCCTTGAGGGCGGCTGTCACTTCCCTGAGCTGGAAAGGCTCCTCCCTAGAAACAGGCTCTTCTTATTTTGCTGGTGCCGGGATGGACCCCAGGGCATTCTACCTCCGAGGTACACGCAGGCCCTATTTTTTATTCTTTTTTTCTTTTTGGTGGTACTGGGGGTGGAACCCAGAGGCTTTCTACCTCTGGGCTATGCTCCCAGACCTTTTATATATATATTTTTTATTTGGAAACAGGGTCTCACTAAGTTGCTGAGAGCCTCACTCAGTAGCTGAGGCTGGCTTCGAACCTGTGCGATCCTCCTGTCTCAGCCTCCCAAGCGCGGGGATTACAAGTGTGCGCCACCACGCCTGGCTTTTTTATTCTTTATTTTGAAACAGGGTCTCACTGAGTTGCGGAGGACCTCACTAAGTAGCTGAGGCTGTCTGCGAACCGCAACCTTCCTGTCTCAGCCTCCCGAATGCTGGGATTGCAAGCCTGCGCCACCGCCCGGCTGGAACAGGTTCTTAGACTTTGGTTCTGTGTGCAGTCCTGCCTTGGGAGGGGAATGGATCCATAGCCCCTCCCTGCCCTTGGTTCTTTGTGTGACCTCAGCCAAGCCACACAAACTGAGGCCCTGTCTTTGGGCCTCAGTTTCCCCGTGACAGGAGCCGAGCCGCCGCTCTCTACTCCAGGGTGGTCAAAGGCACGATGGCGAAGGATCCAGGCGGGCGAGGCCTCCGGCTCAGGTGAGCTGTGGCCAGTTACCCGCCGCTCCCGATAGATAGCTTGAGTGGCCAGGCTGGTCCTCCCACGGGACCCCACACAGCTTTCCCTTTGACCTTTGGGAGAGCCCTGGGCCCGCCTCCAGGCCCGTGACTGACAGCTCCCTTTCCGGTGCTCCTTCTGCCCCTCCAGCCATCAGCGGGGCCTCTGACCTGCTCTGGCTATTTATGGCACTTTCTGGGGCCCTGGATTCCTGGCGGGTGCCTGGCTCTCCTCTCCAAGCTGGAACAGTTTACCCACGCTGGCCCCAGAGTGCAGCAGCTAATCTGGGGTATCAGGTGCCAGGGACCTGTCTCCGCCCCCAGCAGCTGCCGCAGCAAGGCTCTTTTTGGGGCTGGCCTGCTCTGCCCTACCCACACATTAAGCCTACCGGGGCAGCTCTGTCAACCCCCCACCTGCAGAGGAGGAGGCTGGACAGCCAGGTATCCTGTTCAAGGTCACACAAGGAGTCAGCGGGTGCTGGGATTTGGACCCAGCTTGTCAGCTCCGGGTTCTAGGCTTCTCCTATTGCCCGTGTTGCCTGGCTCTCAGTACCATGGAGGCGAGACCTTACTTAACACGACCTTACCTTGAGCATCCGTAGCTTGATTCATCCCCTCCATGGGTGCTTGGGGTAGGTACTATTATGATACCTGTGTATTTTATCTTATTTATTTTTGTGGCACTGGGGATTGAACCAGGAGCATTCTACTTCTAAGCTATACCCTCAGCCCTATTTTACTTCTTTTATTTATTTATTTATTTATTTTTTGGTGGTACTGGGGGTGGAACCCAGAGGCTTTCTAACTCCGGGCTATACTCCCAGACCTTTTTTTTTTTTAACATTTTATTTGGAAACAGGGTCTCACTAAGTTGCTGAAAGCCTCACTAAGTAGCTGAGGCTGGCTTTGAACCCTTGCGATCCTCCTGTCTCAGCCTCCCAAGCGCGGGGATTACAATCGTGTGCCACCATGCCCAGCTTTTACTTTTTATTTTGAAACATGGCCTCGCTAAGTTGCTGAGGCTGCCCTTGAACCTGCGATCCTCCTGTCTTACCTTCCCAGGCATTGGGGGTAATGGGAGTGTGCCGCCATGCCCATTTTACTGATGAAGAAACTGACCCCTGGGTGTGAAGCGACCTGCCTGGTGGTGCCACTGGCGGGGCAGAGCCGCTGCTTCCAGAGCTTAAACCCTCTACCATTTCGCCATCTCTGCTGCCGCCAGGACCAAGGCCACCTGGGGGATGTGAAGATGCTGACGGAGGGAGCTGCAGCCTCAGCAAGGACTTCTTTTTTTTCTTTTTCTTTTGTGGTACTGGGGATGGAACCCAGGGGCCATTCTACCTCTGAGCTACACCTCCAGCCCTATTTTTTATTCTTTATTTTGAAACAGGGTCTCACTGAGTTGCAGAGGGCCTCACTAAGTGGCTGAGGCTGGCTGCAAACCTGAGATCCTCCTGTCTCAGCCTCCTAGGTACTGGGATGACAAGCGTGCCCACCATGCCTGGCTTCAGCAGGAGCTCTTGCAGGGAGATGGGGCTCTGGCAAGTATCGGAGTGGGTGGGTGTGCTGGGGATACAGCAGAGAGGACACAAGCTGTTGTGCAGGGATGGAACCCAGAAGGGAGCTGTCCCCTTGCGCAGGGAGGCGGTGGTTGGAAGGAGCTGAGCGCTTGGGAGCTGTTGCCTGCCACTCCCAGTCTCTCTCTCTATGGACTTCCTGTGGACATTTGGGGGGGTTTTCCCGGCGGCTGAGGAGGAGGGGACGGGGCCAGGCATGGCTGCCCTCCCTGGGAAGGGAGCAGAGAGGCCAGTGGAAAACAGAAGGCTGGCCAGGGGAAAGTTTACATCTCACTCTGAAAGAAGATGCCTCCGGGCACATGCATGGAGTTTTTGGTTCATGTGCGGGGACAGCTGAGACCCCAACAGTGCGTTGCCCCAGAGACCCAGCCCAGGCGCGCCAGCCCCGTCACTACCGAGACGAGGTACACAAACAACGGGTAGCTCGCAGGCAGACAGGGACGGAGCCTGCCCCTCTGGCAACCGCTTGTTGACATAAACACAGGCACCCAGGGCTTTGACCCGCCTGGCGGGTGGGGAAGGAGGCCAAGGGTCCCCCAGCGCCCAGGATGGCATGGAAGGCACCAGCCAGGGGGCAGGCTGGGGTTTTCAGTCTTCTGCCGGATTAGACAGGACACGTGCCTGGCTGTGCAGAGCTTGCTACTGGGGCAGATGGGGACTCCTGGGATTGAGTCCTGGCCCCTGCACTCCTCCACTCTGGCGGCCATTCCTAGCTCCGCCTGGCTCCCTTGGCATCGCAGGGCTTGAGTCTTTGAGGATTTGAGGGAAGTGATCTGATAAGAATCGTGCCCATTAAAGGTGCTCCTCCGAAGGGGAGTTTGTGAGGCCAGGCAGCCGCGGGACAGGCTAGGAGCTCAACCATCAGCTTTTTTTTTTTTTTTAATGGAACCCAGGGGCATTCTATCTCTGACCTACACACCCAGCTGTTTTTTATTTTTTATTTTTGAAACAGGGTCTTACTAAGTTGCGGAGGGCCTCACTAAGTAGCTGAGGCTGGCTGCGTACCGCGATCCTCCTGTCTCAGCCTATCAAATGCTGGGATTACAAGCCTGTGCCATCACCCTGGCTCAATGAGCTTTTGAGAGGTCGGTTGCTGACAATAAGAGGAGCTGGAGTGCGCAGGTAGAAGGGCCAGGGGCTTTCCGTGCTCCTGTGAGCGGTTCATTCCAGCGTGTTGGGGACCTCCCAGACACAGACGCTAGGGGACAAATGAGGCCCCAAAGAGACACCACGGACCGCCGTGCGACCAGAGCGGCCTCTCCCGCCTCGCACCCTGGAAGAAGTCTGAGCTTACAACAGCTCCTGGGAAAGGAGTCTGAGATGGAAGGGACTTTTTGGGGTGTGTGGCGCTACAGATTGCACCTAGAGGCAGTCTACTTCTGAGCTGCACCCCCAGCTCTGTTCCCTTTGTTGTTTTGAAAACGGTCTCACTGAGTTGCTGAGGCCTCACTACGTTGCTGAGCTGGCTTTGGCCTGGATCCTCCTGTCTCAGCTCCCACACATTCCAGACGTGCACCAACCACGCCCAGCTGAAGGAAATATTTAAGTGGGTCTACCTGAGGACAGAGAAGAAGGTCAAGATCTGAGGGAGTCCCCTACAAGGTCGGGGTGTGGACTGAGTACTCGCAAGTCACTGAGGAGGAGTGCAGTGAAATCCTTGCAAAATAAGGCTCTTGCTGTTGTTTTCTGGAACTACAAGACAGGGGGATTCTGGGAAGGCCCTGAGCGGGTCTTAGGGTGCAGGGGAGCTGCCTGAGAGCGGGTACGAGCCACCCACAGAGGAAGGCAGGAGGCTTGGAGCCCTGGTCCCAATGGCCTCTGTGGCATCAGCGCCACCTGGAGGCGCAGAGAAGACCCTGCCTGCCTCTGCCCCTTCTGGCCAGGTCACCGACCTCTAACACTGCACGACCTCTAACACTGCACAGGCACCCACCAGCCTGCTTCTGCACCGCAGCCCTGTGTCCTTATTCTGCAGAAACTCGTGAGGGGAGGGGAGCAAATGGCTCCGGGAGGACTGGGGGACGCTGTGTGCCACCTCCTGGGTTGCTGTTGCGGCTGGTGCCTCCTCCCACCTTGCTGGCCAGCTGCTGGCTGGGAGATCTGTGGAGCCTCTGAAGAGCCGGTCTCTCCCCACCCACAGAGTGGTCAGCCCACTCAGAGGCCCAGGCCAAGGGAGCAAAGGCAGGTGATCTGGATAGTAGAACCCGGGATACAGAGGTCAGAGGAGCTCCAGCTCCGTTTAGGCAGGACTCCAGGTAGCAAGGGAGTAGGGCTGAAGGCAGGTGCCCAGGCTGGGCTCCGCACTGGGAGGTGGGAGGGGAAGGGCAGGAGGGCTCCCCTGGGAGCTGGTGCAGAGGGTCATTTTTACAGTACTGGGGATGGACCCCAGGGGCATTCGACCTCCAACCTACACCCCCTGCTCTATTTTTTATTCTTTATTTTGAAACCAGGTCTCACTGAGTTGCAAAGGGCCTCACTAAGTAGCTGAGGCTGTCCACGAACCGCAATCCTCCGGTCTCAGCCTCCTGAATGCTGGGATTACAAGCGTGCGCCACCATGCCCGGCCAGAGTGGATTTTTGAAGGGCCTCTTTAGATTCAGGGATAAGAGCTGGGGACGGAATCCTGCCCTTTCATGCTAAGTTTTTGCTTAAGGCCAAAAAGCCCATTAGTCTGGTTGATCCTATGTTGGTTTTCATGCCATCCAAGGCGAGAGATACGCCCAGATGGGCTGCTTTCTAGGGCCAAGTTTCCGAAGCAGGAGGCGTCTAGACCCCCGGGTTTGTGGCTTCCTCTTGCCCCTGGAGGTGGGGCTACTGTGGGCAGGTGCGTCTTCCTGGAGGGTCCACCTACCTTCTGGAATCAGCTGATACATGAACAAGATTGGAGGCAAAATGATAACACCCAGATGAGATGGTGATGGCGGGGGAGGGTTCTGGGACCGAGTTCACTTGTCCAGGGGCCTAGTCAGGATGGAGCTGGCCAGAACCTGGGCTCTTGAGCCCATCCTCTGTCCACCAGGATTTAGAGAGAAAACGTTTGCATCTAAAAGCCAAAACAGTTACCTGTGGAAATGGAGCTGTGAGCTAAAGAAAAGCAGCTTTCTTATGCGCATGTGTGGTGATGGGGTGGACTCAGGGCCTTTGCTTGCTAGACAAGCACTCTCCCCCTGAGCCAACCCCCAGCCCTAAATTTAACAAGTGAAAGTGAAGACAAGCTGGGCGTGGTGACACAAGCTTGTGATCCAGCCTTTGGGAGGCTGAGACAGGAGGATGGAGGTTCACAGCCAGCCTCAGTACTTAGTGAAGCCCTTTGCAACTCAGTGAGACCCTGTTTCAAAATAAAGAATAAAAAATAGGGCAGGGGGTGTAGCTCAGAGGTCGAATGCCCCTGGGTTCCATCCCCTCAGTACTGCAAAAATAAATACAGTGAAGACAAGAACCGCAGGAATGTGCAAGGCGGGGCCAGTCACTTTATGTGGGGCGGTAGACTGGGGGGTCTGGGAAGCCCTGCCGGGCTTTTGGGCAGGGTGCGTCTACATCACAGTTGCCTCTGACCAGGACACTTCTCAACCAGGTGGCTTTCTGGAGCTCTCTTCTGGAACGGCTAACGTTTATTGAACACCGCTATCTTATTGATTCCACCCCCCCCCCCCGCCCCAATCTGTAAGGTTCCCATTTTGCAAACCAGGACAACGGAGCACAGACCGCTTGAAGGAAATTGCACCGTGTTATCAGGTATTAAAGGACAGAGTCAGTTTCCATCTCCAGGTCGGTCTGACTCCAGAGCCAGAATTGCAGTCACCTGCACGCCCTCCTGCCCCAGCATGATCTGACGCCCTGTGGACCTGGGCTGGAGTCCGCACTCAGGGAGAATCCAAGAGGTCACCCACCTGCTGCACTTTCCAAGCAGTGTTGCCCTACCTGTTTGCAGATTAGGAGCTGAAGAAACCCCCACTCGATCAGAGCCCCTCCCTGCCTTTTCAGTCCCTCCACAGCAGGGTGGGAGTGTGGTGGTGGCATTTTTTAAAAGAGTGGCAGTGTTCAATCATTCAATTAGTCAAAGGCCTGGGTGACCTGCCCTGCCCTGCCCTGCCCTGGGGCTGCAGACCCACAGGTGCTGGGAGCCCCGTTGCACTCTGGGATGCGGGTGCCTCCCCTGGCCACAGAGCTGCCGGGTGGAGGAGGAGAGGTTGCCATTTGCCTCTGGCTGGGTGAGTTCTGCAAAGTACCAGTTAGTGTCGTTTCTGAATGATGCTGGCCTGCGGGCTTCTCCCTTTGCGAGGTTTTTGGTTCCCACCTGCCAGGACTCTGTGTTTCAACCCCAAATTCAGTTCACAGAACCACAGATGGTCAGAGCTAACTGGGCTCTGGAAAATGGCTCAGGCCCAGAGCTCTTGAATGTTAGTGAACGGCTCACAAAGGTGCCAGGAGATTGTTAAAGCAAAGCTGGACGCAGTGGTGCACACCGGTAAGCTCAGTAATTGGGAGGCTGAGGCAGGAGGATCACAGGTTCAAGGCCAGTCTCTGCAACTTAGCAAGACCTGCAGCAAATTAATGAGATGCTGTTTCAAAATAAAAAATAAATAAACTAAGGCTGAGGGTGTAGCTTAGAAGTAGAATACCCCTGGGATCAATCCCTGGTGCTGAAACAATCTGAAGATACCAGGAGCCCCTCACAAAAGTTCTAGTTCACAGGCCCTGAGTAGCTCTAGGACAAGGTCAGCCATTTACCTGAGATCAGCTGTGCTTTAAGAGGTCCTGGGAGTTCTAAAAACATCGATCCCAGCATTTGGGAGGCTGAGACAGGAGGATCAGCTACTTAGTGAGGCCCTCTGCAACTCAGTGAGACCCTGTTTCAAAATAAAGAATAAAAAATCGGGCTGGGGTGTAGCTCAGAGGTAGAATGCCCCTGTGTCCCATCCCCAGACACACACACACACACACACACACACACACACACACACACACACACACACAAAATCGATGCCAGGCCTGTCCCTAAAGTGTCTGGTCAGCGTTTCTTTTCCTTTCTTTCTTCCGCTTTTTTGATGGGGGGGGGGTGGAACTCCAGGCATTCTAGCTCTGAGCTACACCCGCCTCCCAATCCTTCCTTAATTTTGAAAGCGGGTCTTGCTAAGTTGCTGAGGCCGGTCTCAAACCTGCGACCCTCCAGGTGCTGGGATCTCAGGCGTGTGCCACTGCGGCCTGGATAACGAGTTTACTGAATCCACTGCTCAGCACTCTGAGGCTCACACTCCTCTTTTCTTTATTATGATGGTAGTTAATTGATATAAAGAACTGCGTTTAAGTACATGAAACAAAGGCTTCGCAGTTTAACGTATCAGAGATAATCACGTAACATCTGAGCAGGATGCATGTAATACCTTATACAACTGTTATTGTTATAACTATGCATCTATAAATATGATATAAATTAATGTGTTGAATACCACTGTTAGAAATACATTTTCTAGCATCATAAGAAAAGACACGTTTGAAAATGTCTGGGCAAGGTGATTTTACTTTTTTGCAGAAAGGATCTTGTCACCAGGGAGGCCAGGTACACAAGTGCAAAACAGCCCGGTTTTTATCCTGATGCAAATTTCCACACCGTACTCCTATGGGTGGGAGCGTAGTTTCAAGGTCTTATGTGGTTGGCTAATTCTGGAATGGAATTGTCCAGAATGGAATGCTCACAACTTCATGCCCTATCCGCTGCCTGGACGCCACGCACTTACGTGTTTACGTCACACCTGTCCTCTGAACTGCTAACAGGACCTCATCATTGCAGTGTAAGACATTTCTCCTGTTCCCATAGCTCTGAATCCTGAGGAACGGGGCGCAGGTGGCCATGTTGGGTGTGCCCTGGCTCCAGAGCCCATCTCTCCCCACCCGAGGGCCTCGGTTACCTGTGAGCCAGGCAGGCTTGGTATGCTGGACAGTCTGTTCCTCCAGGTGGCGGGGATGGCAGGGGTCCCAGGTAACAGCAGCAGGCGGTCAGTTTGGGGGCGGGGCCCAGGCCAGCTCTAGGCTCAGCAGCCACAGCAGCGGGCACCGTGGGGGTGGGCAGAGGGGTGGGGTCCACATGCTGCCTGAGAGCCAGGCCCCAAAAGCCAAGTCTTGGAGCCTAGATGATCTAGCTGTCGGTGGGCTGAGGGCAGAGAGGCCAGACTCTGTGCACCCGGTAGGTGGCAGAGCTGTGGAGAGGGGCCAGGAGCACCCATTAGGAGGGTATCCCTCAGCCCCTGCAAGGGCTCTCTAGAATAAGGACGCATGTGTGCTGGGTAAGCACCTACCACTCAGCTACATTCTCAGCCCTCCTTGATCCTTCGGTGCCTAGAGGGAAGCCCTGGATGGAAGGGCTGAGGGTGTGACCCTGTGAGCCTCCTGGCAGCTTGGCCCCAGGCTACAACCCTGTTGTGGCATGTGGCGTCTGTGTCACCCGCAACGTGAACTGCCTCACTGTGAACGGGCTCTGTGTCTCTGGGGTGGAAGGAACCTTCTGATTTCGTCATAGCCTTTCTGTAATCAAGATTGTTCCCGCCGGGCGTGGTGGAGCACGCACTCCGGAGGCGGAGACAGGAGGATTGCACTGGTTCGAAGCCAGCCTTGCTGGCTTAAAGAGACGCTGTTTCAAAAAAAAAAATTATATATATATAGTCTGGGAATAGAAGGGTTTCCAGGAAACCCCAGTACCACCAAAAAAAAAAAAAAAAAAAAAAAAAAAAGATTGTTCCCACGTGAGGCAAGCTCTAACTTGGGAAATGAGTTTGTAATCCCTGAGCACGGCTCCTGGATCCAGCCTGCTCATTGGCTTGGAACTGAGCTTGACGGACCTCTCCCAAACCCAGGACCTTACAGCTTCACAGTGGAGCTGGGTGGGGATCCGGGCAGGTGATGGGGCTTCCCAGCAGAGCCCCACCTCCCAGCAGCCTGCAGCAGAGGCCCTGTCTCTGGCAAAGTCCAGTCTCCCGTGTGACTCAGAGCTTTGCTTGACAAAGACTAGCACCTTTCCTCTTTCTTCCGGTTGAAGTTCTGATCTCCTTCCTTTTTTGCTGTTTAGACCTGAGATCTCCTTGCCAGCTGGCTGCCGGCTCCCTGTCCTTCCTGGCTGCTCTGTGGGGAGCAGGGCTCCCCGGGGAGGAGGTATCTGTCCCACTCTCACCTTCACCCAGGGAAGGCAGCAGAAGGAGGGGGTGTAGTCAGGGACAAGAGACTAGAGAATCATTAACTGCAGGCAGAGGAAGCTACTCCTTATCTGTTCTTGTTTATTAAGTCGCACTTTATTTTTGATTGCCACATAATAATTGCATATATTTGTGGGGTGCGATGTGCTGTTTAGATACAGGCACACATTTTGTAACGCTCACATCAGGGTAATTAGCACATCCATCTCTTCCAATGTCACTTCTGGGTGGTGGGAACGTGTAAAATGCTGTCTGCTGGTGATTTTGAGACACACGGGGCCGTCGCTAACTCTGCTCACCTTAGCACGCAATGTAGAGCAGAACTTAGTCCTTCCTACCTGGAACTCTGTACCCGATCAACGTCTTCCCCTCTGCCCCCTCTCCGGTCTCTGACATTGCACTCCTAATGCTCAGCGCAGAGCAGACAGGGTCCATCACAGATGATCGGCAGAGAAATAAGTGTATACACACACACTCACACTCATGCACACGCATGTGCACAGTGGAATACCATTCAGCTGTATAAAGCAGAAGGAAATCCAGTCATCTGTGACACATGAATTAAGAGAGACTCACCAAGACACATGCCATTCATTGCAGAATCTGAAACAGTTGACCTCAGAGCAGCAGAGGGCAGAGCGGAAGCCACTTGGTTTCCACGGGAGACGTGACGGGAGTTGAAGGGCTTCCTCTGCCCCAGGAGGCCCGGCCACGGGACAGCGCTCGCCATTTATCAAGCGCCCATCCCATGGCAGACACTTTGCCTTTTCTTTTTCTCTTTTTTTTTTGGTGGTACTGGGGGTGGAACCCCGGGGCTTTTCTGCCTCCGGGTCATACACCCAGACCTATTTTATACTTTATTTGGAAACAGGGTCTCACTAAGTTGCTGAGAGCCTCACTAAATAGCTGAGGCTGGCTTCAAACCTGCGCGATCCTCCTGTCTCAGCCTCCCAAGTGCGGGGATTACCAGCGTGCGCCACCACGCTCAGCTAAAGTTTACTTTTTTTGTGTGGTACTGGGGATGGAACCCAGGGCATTCTACCTCTGAACCACACTCCCAGCCCTATTTTTTTAATCTTTATTTTTTGAAACAGGGTCTTCTCGCTGAGTTGCAGAGAGCCTCAGAGGCTGTCTGTGAGCCGCAATTCTCCGCCTCATCCTCCCAAATGCTGGGATTAGGGTCTTGCTAAATTGCCTAGGGTGTCTTCGAACCTGCAATCCTCCTGTCTCAGCCAGCCAAGCATTGGGATTACGGGGATGCCCTGTTCTTGCCTTCTGCCACGTTAACACCTCTGGCTGAGACGGCAGCTCGCCAGCAGAGGGCACTAGAGGGAGGGCTTTGGGGGGGGGGGCAGCACCTGTCCCCAGGTCTCCTCCCTCTCCCTCCCTTACACACCTGCCCTGACTCACTGACTTGTGGATCCTGGACTACTCCCCTGCCTTGGTGGACTTTGCCAATAGACAAGGGTACTGTCCCCCACCCATCTTTAGGGAGGCAGGAGGCGGGACGCTGCCCGGAAGGCCACGCTCACCGGCTGCCCCACCCACCCTCCCCGGTGGCCTGGCCACCAGGCCTGGCTAGCCTCTCTCAGAGAAGGAACTAACAGTTCTGGGACAGGCCAGCAGCCTCCAGAGCAACTAGCAAGGTGAGCAGCCCCTCGGGGCAGCTGGGAAGGGCTGGGCACTGCAGCGGGTCACCTGGCGCAGGGGAGGGGTCAGACCAGCTCAGCAGACCTGCCAGAGTGTGGGGACCCTCTGCAGCAGGAGGCAGGAGAAGGGCACTGCTGATGGTACTGAGGGTGTGATTCTGTGCCCTGGGACACATCTACGGAGCTGCTGAAGGTGTCCATGACGGGCATGGGCTCCTCCAGCCAGTTCCTCTGATGTCCTGCCTTAATAACTGGGGACCTGCCGGGAGTTGGGGGGCACTGTGAGAATGTGAGGGGGGAGGGTTGAGAGTTTGAGGGGTCCGGGCAGGACTCTGCAGCCTGAGTGTGGATCTTGGAGCCAGAGGAAGCAGCCCGGGAGGACAGGCTAGGGCAGCCTTAGAAAGGGCCTGCCGCTTGGAAACCCTGGGCAGGACAGCCTGGGTCCCGGGGCGAGACAGACTGGAGGGATGGGCAAGGGGGAGTCCAGGCCTGGAGTTGGGGGCCGCCAGTCCACACCGTGCTGCAGACAGTGCTGTAGACTCCCTTCAGTAAATCTGGCCCCGAGGCATGGAGGGCCAGGTGGCCTGGAGGAGCTGTCAGCCCAGGTGCCCAGGGCCAGGCTGGGGGAGGAGCCAACCTGCTGGAAGGGCTCCCTGTGGGAGGCCGGGCTCCGGGAGTGGTTCTTACCAACCGCCCCAGTGGAGGCTGGGCCAGGGGAAGCCACTGCACCCCGATGGGCTGGGAGGAACTTGGCCTCTGGCCTTTGGGGGCCCCAAGGCTGTTGCTGCAGGAACAGCACGATCCCCTCGTTTCTTTGCTTTGAGCTGCCTGGCACTAATGTCTGGAAGGCAGGTGAGGGCATCGGTCCCCAAGGAGCCCCAGGAGTGTCTTTAGTTGCTTCTATTTATGTTTGCTTTAGCGTTTGTCTCTCCTGAGGAGGAGGAGAGGTGGCCTGGAAGAGCTGTCAGCCCAGGTGACATCTCTCCTGCTCAGCCTCCCTGCCTGTCTTCTGTGTTGAGAGCTTGGCGTCCTTACCCGTGAGATGGACACAGAGCGACTCCCATCACAGTTAAGATGACTCTTAATGTGGGGAAGTCAAAGGCGACGGGAGGGACAGGAGGAGCAGCTGTGTTCCACCCTCCTCCCGGCAGATCTGGGGCACTGCCCGCTCAGCTCACCAGCTTGATGGGTGTGCCCTCCAGCCGGCTGGCCAAGCCCTGGAACTGGCTGCAGGGTTTGGAGGCCGAGGGAATCGAGTCCCAGCTCCCTCCCTCCCTCCCTGGAAGGGGTAACGGTCCCCCCAGTGTCTAGACATAGAGCTTCTGTCCCTGTCTGGAAGGGTCTAGAGAGAGCGCTTAGTTTCCCCCGGCCTGGGGATCAGGTCCGGGGGGGGGGGGGTGGGAGGGCATGGAGGATGGAGTAGCAGACCCTGGGGACCTTGAAGGAGGACACAGAGCTCCGCCCCCAGAGGATGTGTTCCAGCTGAGTTAGACGTTATCCTGTCACCCGGCAGGACTCACCTTCCCACGGTGCCTGACACGCTGTGCTCAGCATTCTCCCTGAGCGGGCAGGCCATGGCGGCAGCGTGCAGTGTAATCAAGGGCCACTCAGGGTGGGGGTGGCGAGGGGAGAGGCTGCGGGGCGGGGAGACTGCTGAGCAGGAGGGGTCCAAGTGGGGAGACGAGGCAGGCCTGGGAAATGGAAGACACCAGGGAGGACCCGGGTGGGCCTGGTCCCGCAGAGGGCGGGATGTTGGAAGTCTGAGGGACTTCCAGAAGTGAGGCAGGAGGCCGGACATGGACTCGTGTCCTGGAGGGGGCCTCCCTCACCAGCCTCGCTCCCCACCCCAGCTCTGTCTCTCTTCTCCTTTCTCTTCTTGTCCTGCTTCCACTTTTTTATTTTTATTTTTTGGTGGTACTGGGGGTGGAACCCAGGGGCTTTCTACCTCTGGGCTACACTCCCAGACCTATTTTATATTTTATTTGGAAACAGGGTCTCACTAAGTTGCTGAGAGCCTAAGTCGCCGAGGCTGGCTTCGAACCTGCGCGGTCCTCGTCTCAGCCTCCCTAGCGCTGGGATTACAAGCGTGCGCCACCACGCCCGGCTCGGCTTCCACTTTTAACTTTGGCTCCTTTGTTTTGCATGCACCTTGGGACCTTGCTTTCTGCAGAAGCAAACAGACACGTGTGCACTGCGCTGTATCACCCGCAGGTGCTTTTTACACGACCCCACCCCACCCTGCAATCCATCTCCCGTTTTTAATAGCTTCAGAAAGAGTGGTAAAATGCACATGAAGTATGCACACTATGCGAACAAGTCAAAGAAGTCAGGAGACAGAATTTAAGAAAAGCTGCTGCGCTTGTTCACGGGTCTTCCTTCTAGTTGTGACCGATGACAATAGTTTGGGGCTACGCTCCACACCCACCCTGCGCGAGCAGGAGTCACTGGTACCCATGGCTACAGAGTGCTAGAAATACAGCAAGCCCCTGCTGAGATGCGCCCTAGGCACAGAATACACGCGGAGTCCAGAGGTGTGGTATGAAAAGGGAATGGACAATGTCTCACTAGTGAGTTTATGTCACTCGCCTGCTGAAATACATTTTGAATGTATTGGGTAAAATAAAACCATCACTTTCTCCTGTTTAAGTTTTTTTTTTTTTTTGTGGGAATGACGCTGGAGATTGAGCCTGGGGTGTTCTACCTCCATGCTACTTTCGTTTTTTGTGTTTTTGAAATGGGGTCTTGCTAGGCTGCTGAGGCTGTCCTCCAACCCGTGGTTCTCTGCACTGGATTACGGCGCGCTGGGGTCACAGGCGTTCCCATTTACCCTTCAGCATGGCCACGGGAACGCTCAAAATAGCACATTTGGTTCACATGTTTTTATTGGACTCTGCTGCTCCAGACCTGCCTTGCTCGTTTGTATGTACACACACACAGTTTTTATAGTGCCGGGGACGGTCAGCTCTTGCATGCCAAGCAGCTGCTCCACCACCGAGTGTTAGCCCAGCCCATCCTTTTTACACTAGTGAGATCAAAGAATGTGTCTTGCCTTTTTTTTACTTATAGCTTTGCCATATCAGCACTTGTAGATCAAGTTAGACTTTGCACATGTGTGTAAGTGTACTTATATGTGTGTACATGTGCTACTGGGGATTGAATTCAGAGCTTCACACTTATGATTAGGTAAGCACTGTAAAGCATTGGAGGTACGTCTCCAGCTCCCCTTTGAAAAAAACTGATTTGGAGACAGGATCATGCTAAATTTCTCAAATTAGCCCTGATCTGATCTTCTTGCCTCAGCCTCCCGAGTTGCTGGGATTACAGGCATGGTCCCCCATCCCTGGCCAACGTAGATATTTTGAAGGATGAGGACATGGGGCTGGAATTCACGTCCTCCAACTGCAAACGCAAGGTCCTTCTGCTTCAGAGTTTACCTTGTCATCCTAGGTCATGGGAGCCATGGAGGGTTCTGGACTGGGAGAGGGAGGCAGGGAGGAGAGATGTGCTGTGCGATGGTCTGTTAAAGGAACTGATCTGACTGGGGTGTGCGGGGTGCAGTGGGGCAAAGATAGCTCGCTTTCTCAGTTTGGCCCCTGGAAGCCAAGGCTCGCCTCTATGACTTAAAAGGCTCAGCCCAGTCCCCACCTCTCTCCCCAGGCCCTTGGCCTTGGCTGGCGCCAAGGGACCAGGCGATGCACCCCCAAGAGACGGCCTTCCAGCCTGCCCAGTTCCTGCTGCTCGTGGGGGCCCCGGTGGCCAGTGCCCTCCTCCTGGTTCAGTGTCTTCGGTGGTTCTTTTCTCGGTGGCTGTGGGGAGCCCGCTGGAAGCCAGATGGCCCAGAAGAGCCAGTGTCCTCGTCCACACCACCACCAGAGTACGAGGTCCCACGGCAGTGCCCACCAGCCACACTGCCGGAGGTAGCTGCCTTCTACCAAGAGCTGCACACACCCACCCAGGGCCAGACCATCACCCGCCAGCTGATGCACAAACTCTTGGTGTTTTCGGCGCGAGAGGTGGACCACCGTGGAGGCTGCCTGATACTCCAGGATATGGGCATTTCCCTGCTCATCCCTCCAGGTAGCAGTCCCCAGCCCCTCCACAGTGGGAGGTTGTCCAGACCGTACCTGGAGTCCATGGCTGAGGAAGCAGCGCCCTCCATTGACAGCTCACTATTTTTTTTCAATACTGGGAATTGTACCCAGGGGCACTCTACCTCTGAGCGACACCCCCAGCGCTATTTTTTATTCTTTATTTTGAAACAGGGTCTCACTGAGTTGCAAAGGGCCTCGCTAAGTAGCTGAGGCTGTCTGTGAACCGCGATCCTCCCGTCTCAGCCTCCCAAATGCCGGGATTACAAGCATGTGCCACCATGCCCGGCTTGACATCTTTCTATTTTTAAAAATTGCTTGTATTTCTAGTATAACCGTATCAACTCCAAAGACAGACACATCTCTTAGGGCAACTTCCTGGCAGGGGCAGTAAAGTGCTGGGCACTAGTGACTCAGGACGCTATTACAGCTCTCCAAGAAGAAGGGAGAGGGCGTCTGAGCCTGGCGTGGTGGCGCACTTGTCATCCCAGCACTCAGGAGGCTGAGACAGGAGGATCCGGGTTCGCGGCCATCTCAGCTACTTAGTGAGACCCTGTACAACTCAGTGAGACCCTGCTTCAAAAATAAGGAATAAAAATAGGGCTGGGGTGTAGCTCGGAGGTAGAATGCCCCTGGGTTCCATCCCCAGGACCACAAAAATAAATAAGTAAATAAGTAAATAAATAAATAAAATAAAAAAGAGGCTGAGTCTGTGCTGCACGGGAGGCGCTGTATGTGCTGCTGCCTGTAAAGAACAGCAGTGGCTGTCGGGGTGACGCCACGGGGCTCCAGCAGCAGGCTTCACTCCACACTGCCTCCCGCAGCCCCCCTCCCCACCGGCACCCTCTTCCTGGCCTCTCCCCGGCTGGGCACCTGCCGCCTCCCCTCTCCGTCTCCCCAGGTGCTGTGGCTGTGGGCCGCCAGGAGCGGGTGTCCTTGATCCTGGTGTGGGACCTGACCGATGCCCCGCAGCTGGCCAGATCCCAGGGGCTGGTGAGCCCCGTGGTGGCATGTGGTCCCCACGGGGCCTCCTTCCTCAAGCCCTGCACCCTCACCTTCAAGCACTGCGCCCAGCAGCCCGGCCATGCCCGCGCCTACGGCAGCAACACCACCCTGCTGGATGCCAAGGCCTGGAGGCCCCTGGGCCGGCCGGGCGCCCACACCTCCCGGGACGAGTGCTGCATACACCTCTCCCATTTCAGGTGTGTGCGGGCCCACCGGCCTGTTTCCCTGCCCTTTACCTGTCCAGGAACTCTGCAGGCCCCTTATTCTGCTTCATCTCCTGTCTGACTCAGCCCCACTCCTCTGTCTAGGGGCGTCTGTCTGTCCCAGTCCCTCCCCGGTCTCTGTACCACCGTCTCCACCTGCGCCTCTGTTCAGGACTGTCCAGACTGTCCAGTGCAGTTTCCCTCCCTCCAGCTCCATCCCGTGACTGTCCTCTATCTTTGCCTTCCGAGCACCTCGGGTCCTGTCCTCCATGTTGGTAGCCTCTGGACTGGAGTGTGGACACTTCCTAAGCATGAGGACCCTAAGCCCACCTGCCTGCTCCCCAATCAGCGGTCCCCAGACGTGCTCCCAGAGCGGCCCTCAGGGTCCTCCCCAGGTGCCCTCCAGAGCTCCCCTCGGCTCCCTGGAGGCTGGTGCAGAGCCCTTCGGGTGGCACCCCGCGCACAGCCTCCGCCTCCTTCCTCTGCAGCCTCTACACCTGTGTGCTGGAGGCGTCGGCGGGGCTGGCTGCCCGCAAGTGGCTGCAGCTGGCCGTGTTCTGCTCTCCGCTGGCCCCTGGGCAGTCCCACCTGCAGCTCCGCGTCTACTTCCTGAACAACACGCCCTGCGCCCTGCAGTGGGCCATCACCAACGAGCAGCCCCACAGCGGCCGACTGCGCGGGCCCTGCCAGCTCTTTGACTTCACGGGGGCCAGAGGCGACCAGTACCTGAAGCTCAAGTACATCTCCCAGGGTGAGGGAGGCGGGCCTGGGGACGGGCATAGGGAGCCCCCAGGAAGAGGGGCGGGGCCTCCCGGGGTGGGGGTTGTCTCTCCTGGACCCTGGGGTGGCAGCAGCCTCAGGAGATGCCCTGTCTTCCTGCCTCTACGGCTCTGCCCTCTGTGGCCCACTCTGCCCCGACCCACAGGGCGGGAGGGGTACCACACCCTGCAGGAGCAGGAGCCTCTTCCTGTCCCCTGACTCAGGCTGGGATTAGGAGCGGCCTTCTTCCCCTATGACCCGGGCTGCTGGCACTGCCCACGGGCACACTGCCTCGTGGGCTTGGCGGGCGCGTGATCCCAGGCTGCTTCTGGGAGAGGGTGAGCGTGGCCGGGCTGCAGGGAGGTGTGGGCGGCGGGTGTGGTGTGGGAGCAGGGCCACGCTGGGGCCCGGCCTCAGCAAGGACTGTGGTCCACCATGCCGCCCGCGGCTCTCTGTCTTCCTCAGGCTGGGAGAACGTGGACGACAGCAGCTGCCAGCTGGTTCCCCATCTCCACATCTGGCATGGAAAATGCCCCTTCCGCTCCTTTTGCTTCCGGAGGAAAGCAGGTAGTTAGGAGCCCCGGGCCGCAGCCCCTAAACCCACACCAGGCTGTGCACACAGGCTTTCTCACCAGGGCAAGGAGCCGCAGGAGGCCTTGGTGGAGAGAAAGGCAAAGTGTCCTGCCGCTCTCACCGGCCACTTTTTGGCCTTCTCTTTGTAGCCAATGAGAACGAGGGCTGCTCGGCATTAACCAATGAGATCATTGTTACCATGCACACCTTCCAGGATGTGAGTGGCTGCTGCGGGCCACGGGGCGGGGCTGTGGGGAGTCCTGGATAAGGTGGGTGAAAGTGTCTGGTCCTCATCCCGGGAGTCAAGCAGGTGGACCTGGAGCAGCCGACCACGCTCTTTGGGGGACTTAGGCCAGCTGGCCTCCAGGTTACCCTCCATCCCAACCCCCTTGTCTGTCAGTGGATGAGCCCAGTAGGAGAAGCCTTAGATTGGCCCCTTCTCCCAGCCCAGGGGCCCCGGGGCAGCAAAGACACACGGTTCCTTGGAGGCTCGCTGTCTTCACTGTGGGAGTGGCCAAGGAAGGGGGTCTTGAGTAGGTGGGACGGGAACCAGGCATCTCCCCTCCCTCCAAGGGAAGAGATGAGGGAGCAGGATTGAGAATCTTTGGGGGACCACAGAGGCAACTTAGTGAAGGCAGATAACCACTCAGGTCACTTGGGGAGGAAAGTTGGGTGTGGGGGGGGCGAAGCCCACGGTCATATCTCTGTTATTGGAAGACCTCCCCCAACCCACGACACCCTCAGTTCTTCTCCGGGAGCTTAGGGTGCACCTGCTTGGGTCTTCAGATCCAGTTCCCAAAGAACTCAGTGGGCAAACTGAAAGCCGATTATGGGGTTCTGGGGTCAGCAAAGCAGAAAGCAGAGGTGCTGGGGGGCGGGGTGTATCTCCTGGTAAAGTGGCTCTAGGGGACAGGCTGAAGTCGACCCCCAGGGTCTTGCTCAGGGGTGTCATATAACCCCTAAGTGTGTCCCCTGCCCCTCTGTGAACTCAGGGCTTGGAGACCAAGTACGTGGAAGTCCTCCGATTCCAGGCATCAGAGGAGGAGGCCTGGGCGGCACCCCCCCCCATCTGCCAGCCGCCCCCGTGTAATAGGTGAGGCCAGGCTTGCTCCAGCTGCTTTCGGGGGCGCTGTCTGCAGGACCAGTGAGCATTTGGGTGTGTGTGTGTGAGAGAGAGCCGCACTGGGCCTCCGGGCCCTCCCTCCAAGAGCACCCTCTTCCCTGGCCCAGGCTGCCCCTTGAGCTCTTCGAGCAGCTGCAGATGCTGTTGGAGCCCAGCAGCATCACCGGCAACGACTGGCGCCGGCTGGCCTCCCACCTGGGGCTCTGTGGCATGAAGATCCGGTAAGGAGCGGAGGGGTCTGCAGCCGGGATGGGGGCGTGCTGGGCTGGGGAGACCTCAGGACACTCCGGGGACTGGATCACAGACGAGGGGATGCCTCAGAGACAGACGCTGGCTACTCCTCACCCTGTGCCCCACGAAAGGGCAGCTCTTCTATGGCTCACGTGTGCTCAGTACCCAGGGCAATGCCCGGCTCATAGTAGGCGCACAGCCAGTCTTCGGCGATGAAGCAGTTGTCACGTGAGTCGCCGAGTGCTGACGAGTGTTCCGAGCTACAGAAAGAGCAGCTGCTCGGCAGGTTACGGGCACAGTGCAGAGATGGGCCCCTGGCCCCCGTTAGCCCAATGGATGTTAGCAGCCACGTGGTCCTCATCAAGGAACCCTCAAAGGAATCAGTGGAAGCACTCTGAGCCAGGGCCCAGAAGCCAGGCTGAGTGCAGGGGCCAGGGAAGAATTCACCCAGGGCTGGACCTTGAAACAGAGTGGACTTAAAGACCAGTCATTCAGCCGGGTGTGGTGGTGCACGCCTGTCATCCCAGTACTCGGGAAGCTGAGAGAGGAAGGTCACAGGTGTGTGGCCGGCCTCAGCAACCGAGTGAGACCCTATTTCCAAACAGAAAAATATAAAAAGGGCTGGGGGTATAGCTCAGACCTAGTGGAATGCCCCTGGGTTCAATCCCCAGTACCACAAAACAGAACCCAGCCGTTTGTATAAGCATTTATTATCAAGTATCTGCGGTGTCCTGCTAAGCCCAGGGATAGCAGAAAAGTGACCTGTGGTTCCCACTGCCAGGAAGGCGTAGTCTATGTAGTGAGAGGCACAGAGAGCTCACAGACAGAGGGCTGCTGTGTGCCCGCGTGTACCCAGTATTGCAGACCACATCGAAAATACTGAGGCAGGAAGAGCGCTGTGCCGGAGGGCTGCAGAATGGCCTCCTCTGGGAACCGGGAACTGGGAAGGCTCCGGGAGGTAGCAGGGAGAGGGGAGCACCCATTGTGTCTGAGGGGGGCCGCAGCAGGGGTTGTGGGTGACCAGGCAGTTGAGGGAAGGAGGTTCGGGGTGGGAGGAGAGGAGGGGGGGGCAGGAAGGCAGGCAGCGGTGGGTGGAGGATGGGCCAGGAACTCAGGAGAGGGGCTCCTGGCCAGGACAAGTGACTCCACAAAGCTTTGGAGCGGGGGATTCGGAGCCACTGCTTCCTGGCTGGTGTGTAGGCCGAGCTGATAAGGGCTCCCACCCCGGGCACTGGGAGGAGTAGGGCGGGCGGCCTCTAGGCCGGGCAATCTCAGGTTTCAAAGTCCGGGCCTGGGGGCCCCGGCGGGGTGGGGAGGGCGGGGCTGACGGGGCCTGCCGGCACGCCCCTCCCCACCCCACAGGTTCCTGTCTTGCCAGCGCAGCCCCGCGGCGGCCATCCTGGAGCTGTTTGAAGAACAGAACGGGAGTTTGCAGGAGCTGCACGACCTCATGACCTCCATGGAGCGGCTGGACTGCGCCTCCGCCATCCAGAACTACTTGAACCGGACGCCGGCGGGCAGCCCGGCCCCGGCCCGCGGCGGAGCGGGGGAGAACCGGGCCCTGGAGCTGGACGAGAAGCTCTGAGCACCCGCCGCGGCGCGGGCAGGGACGGGGTGGCCCCCTACGCCCAGGAAGAGCGCGGCAGCTGTGCCCCGAGGCGCCCGCCACATCCGCAGAGCCCAGGGACCCGGTCCCGGGATGCCCAAGCAGGCTGGAGCCCTGCGGCCTCCTGCATCAGGACCGCCTCCGCAGCGCACCCACGTGTCTGGCGCAGTCGCTCCTGGCCGGCAGGGGGCGCGGGAGCCCAGGAGATGGCCGCCGCCGCAGCCGCGGGTGGCCCTAAGGGCACTCGAGGGCGACCTTGAGTCCACAGATACTGAGCACTGGGCTGGGATCCTGGAGAGTGCCGGGCCTTTAGCCTGGACAATTGCGCAGCCCTGTGGTGCAAATCCAGACGCCCCCAAAAGCACAGGGCTAACTTCCCCGTGGTTAAGGGGTGGGTGCTCTGGTGGGACTGTGATTGGCTTGGGGAGTTGAGGGGGAGCAGGGCGAGGCCTGGGACCCTCAGGAGAGGGCTCCCGCCTGGCTGTGCGGAGACAGACTTAGGTTGTTTAGGGAGGGCCGGGCGCGGGCACTGGAGGTGGGCAGGAGTCACGCCTGCCCTGACTCCGCGGGCTCAAGCCTCACCTTGCCCTCTGCATTATCCCGCCCACCCGACATTAAAGCGGAGGAGAAGCCACAATTCAGCATCCTTGCCCAACTCCGTCTTCTCTTCTGCGGCGTGCGTCTTGAGCGCGGGGCTTCAGTACTTGCACTCCCACGCCCGGTCCACATCTGCATCAGCAGCGTGTCCTTTTACCCAAGCCTCCCATCTCTGTCTGGCTGCGAGGCCCACCTCCCCTCGTCTCTCTCTCCACCTGACATCCCGGTGTTCCCAGGCAAGTTTCTCCATGCCAGTGTTACCTATCAAAGGCTATTGGAAGAGACCTCGGCCACTATGGGAATGAGTGAGGGCCACTTTCCTCATGAATCAAGATCCAGGAGGAATAAAGATCCAGGAAATAAAAAATAGAGATCGAAGAACATCCCACTCCGCCAACAGATATTTCTCGAGCACCTGCTGTGTTAGACGCTGTGTAAAGGGAGGAGAAGGCTGGGTCCTGAAAACAGACCAGAGTTCTAGCATTGCTTTTGTTTGCAGGCAGGAGCTGTGAAGGGAATCTCTCTAGTAACACTAACCGTTTCCTTCTGTATTTAATTAAAAATATTAATGCTTTTTTATGATGAACAACATTGTGTAGTAAAATCTGAAAACTGCCTCTCTGTTGCCGACTGTGTTTTGCGCTTCGCCCTGGCTCTTGGCCTCTCCCGGCTTCAGGCCCTTTACCCTTGGAATGAACCGACCATAGTGGAGGCTCTTGGAGGCTTTGAGCCCACGGACTGTGCAGAGATTGCGTGCTGGTGACCCGAGGGCACCCCGCCTTTGTGCACGCCTTTGAATAGAACATTGAGGGCTGCCCGTGGCCTTACCCCCAGCCCTCTCCTTGGGAGGTTGACTGCCTGGTCACTAAACACAATCCATGCCTTCTGCTCTTCCGCCTGGCACAGAGGTCCATACCTAAACTTCCTCCTGCTGGGGTGAGTCGGTGGGGCCTGCGTCTGTAGGGTTAGAGCCTCCTGTGCTCACAGGTCGCCTGCGTCCTCAGCATCTCCCTTCTGACTTCAGAGTGCTAGAGACATGCGCTGCCCCACCAGAGTCAATACAAGCCACACAAACAACTGGGTTTTCTAATAGTCACGTGGAAATGTAAAAAGAAACAGGTGACATCAATTGAAATAATATATTTTACTTAACCCATCTTCATTACAAAACTAGTGACACGTTTTAGACTATTCTTTCACATTCACGATCTGGCCGGTACTTGATAATGACACACATCTCAGTTTGGCTGTTGCTATAGTGCAGATCTGAAGCGTGTCCCAGAGGACTGCGTGTCGCACAAGGCTTGGTCCTATTGAGGGAGCGGAACCTTTACGAGGGACGGCCTTGCTGGTGGAAGTTAGGTCACTGGGAACGTGCCGGTGAGAGGGATGTGGGCCTGGCCCCTTCCTCCCTCTCTCTACTCCCCAGCATCATGAGGTGGGCGGGCTTCCTCCACCCTCCCGCCCTGTGAGGTCCTGTGTGGCCACAGGCCCAAGGTAACAGGGCCTGCAGCCTCTGAGACCGTGCCCCAAACAACCCTTTTCTCCTCACAAGCTGTTTATCTCAGGCCTTTTGTCACAGTGGTAGAAACCTGACTAACACATGGGAAATAGTTCATCCGTATTTAGCTTTCATAAAACTTATAGCCGAGAAGAATATTTATGTACGCAAGTTAAAAAGTTACACTTTTAAAAAAAAATCAGTCTTATATTTTAAGCTCATTGAAATAAGATAACAGTTCAGTTCCACAGTTGCACTAGCCATGATGGAACCCAGGAGCATCCTACCTCTGAGCTATACCCCCTGCCCTGTTTTTTAAAATTTTATTTATTTTTGTGGTACTGGGGATGGAACCCAGGGGTCTTCTACCTCCAGGCTATACTCCCAGACCTATTTTATATTTTTTATTTGGAAGCAGGGTCTCTTAAGCCAGCGGAGGCTGGCTCTGAACCTGAGTGATCCTCCTGTCTCAGCCTCCCAAGCGCGGGGATTACAAGCGTGCGCCACCATTTTGAAACAGTCTCACTGAGTTGCAGAGGGCCTCACTAAGTAGCTGAGGCTGTCTGTGAACCGCAATCCTCCGGTCTCAGCCTCCCGATTGCTGGGATTATAAGTGTGCACCACTACGCCCGGCTTGCACTAGCCGTGTTTCAAAGGGCTACTGTGCCCTGTTAGTGAGTACTGTTAGTGGATAGCACAGGTCTATACTATGGATTCAGCTGAGTATAACTACATTATACTTGTTTGTCCGTCCATCCATCCATCCATCCATCCGTCAAACATCTGCTGAATGCTTACTTTATGCTAAGCCCTGCCTGCACAAGCTGTTGGTGATAAAATTCAATGAAGAAGAGCACTGTTGTTCTGTGGAGCAGAGGGAGGGAGTATGCCTGCCTTGCTTCCTTGCACCTGACTCAGGAGGGAGGGCACACATCCATGAGGAGGGCTCTTATGCCAGCGTACCTGAGTGTGATTCTGCAGTCCCAATCAGACCTCGACACATTCTTGGGGTGTGTTCCCATCGCCCCAATATTCATGTGTTGGAATCCTAATCCCAGGGCTGACGGTGTTAGGAGGTGGTGGCTTTAGATAAATGGGAATCTGGATATGTTTATGTCCTGCCAACCAGCCGAACTAAGGAAGAAATTTCATTTGGAATTAAGTAGCGTGTGTGTGTGCATGTGTGCGTGCGTGCGTGTGTAGGTGTGGGGTGTTGAGCAGGGCATGGGCTGGTGCTCATTCTGAGTAGCTGCACATTTCACTTAGAGTATATTCCTTCAGTCCTTCCAAAGATTTGTGCAGCCCCAAGGCACCACAATATATTATCTGGTTAAACTAGCTGGGCAGGGACTGTACCGTGTGCAATAAAGATCCTCGTCCGATGTGCCAATGAGTCCTTCTCTGGACAGACTGTCCTCTATTCTATATCTTACCTTTCCTACATTGCTTAGGATCTATGGTATCATAAAAGGATAGTAAGAGAGATGATAGTATTCAATCGCTAATAGGTGAAATAAAAATATCATAATTTTATGTTGACTTCTCCCCTCCCCAAATTAAAAAATAAAAAAAAAATACCATGGTTGGCAAAATGCAAAAGGCTGGGATTTTTAAATAAGATTTGTTACCATATCCATCCTTTTAAAAGCCTTCCTCAGGTAGGTTTATCCGCCTGTCAGCACTTACCTGACTGTCTACTGTGTGCTTGGAGTCACAGTGGGCCTGAATTTAATCTTTGGTAATCTCTCTCATGCTGGTTTTAATCCATCTTATGCACGATTCTTCTTGATACAGGTGTTATGACTTCAGGACTACAAAAAGCTAACAGCGTTTCTAGCTGTTTGGTGTTATCATGTCACAAAAATATTAGCCCAAGGACAGGACCGTGCCTAACATTAGTTATCAACCTTCGGGTAGAAATAGACTTAATTTCCAAACCGAAAAACAGTCAGAGAAGGAAGGCTGTTTAGGAGATGCTGAGGCCGGGGAGCTGGGGTTCTAGGAGAGGTCCTTAGTGGAGGTGGAGGTGGGGCTGCAGAGGGGCCCAACACTTGGTCCTCCCATCCCTGGAGTCCGGGGTAGATCTAGGAGAAGTGTGCCAGAGAGAGAGGGAGCCGGTGGCCTTTGCCATTTCAAAAGTCTCCCGGGAGAACCACCACGTCTGTCCAGTGTCTGTCGTCCACTCACCCCAGGGTTCTGTGAAGCTGGCCTGCTCGCGCTGTGGCTGAAGAGAGCATCTGCGGCCAGGTGACTCTCCATGAGTCTGGAGCCCAGGGAAGCCCCCTCGTTGTGGACCACGCCGTCCGCCCTGCCTCTAACAGCGCCGGCGGTCACACAGGAATCGGTACATTCCTCCCTGGAAAACATCAGGTGACTCCCTTAATCCAGCCTCTGTCTCTTTCCCTTTGTGAACTCTTGTCAATGGATTTGATTTCCTCAAAGCAGAACGTGGTTCTATTCTTTGAGCCGAGTCTTGGAATGTGATGAAGTGGAGTGAGGGAGGACTCTGGTACCCAGCCCATCACTTTCCCTGCAGACCCCAGCAAGGCTTCTGTCTCCTCCTCCAGATTAGAGGGAACAATGCTACCTGCCTTAAAAGACTGTTGTGAGGACCAGCGAGGACATGAACAGGCAGCACTGGGGCCACAGCGTGTGCATGTTCCGGTCCAATGTTAAAGGTCTTTGTGCAACCCTGCGATGGCCCCTGGCCTGGGGAACATCCTATCCCCCTCTCCAATAGTATCCTGATTTTCTTCCTTTCAGGAATCACCTTTCCCCATGAGAAGTAGTTTCAGGGGGAATTAATTCCAAGGCAGAGATCCTTTTGAGGGGCTAGAAGCACCAGAGGTTCAGGGTGGTGGACCTAGGAACAGAACGTTAAAAGAATAGCAACAGGGAAAGTTAGTGAGATACAAGGGTAGGAATGGCCCGGCAAGGACGGAGCAAATTAACGCCAAACTCCCGCCTCTTCTAGGCCTCCAAATTCAGGACGAGTGTAAACAAAGCCCAAGAGTGGCCAAAGGGGGAGGACGGGAGGACGGGAAGGCACACAAGTGGCCCGGGTGGGTTAGAAGAGCCCACCAGCTTGCGGGCTAGAATTTCACACAAGGGATTTAAACTGGGCCGCAAACATTGGGCCCCCGGGACAGAAACCTGCCCACTCACAAGGGGATGAGCTGGGGCCACATCACGGAATCGAGCTTCCGCGGCTACTCTCTTTTGGGACCACTCCCCACTCCTGTGTGTGTGGGCTTCCTGTCTTCCTATCTTCTAGTTTCCCTTGGCTTAAAACAAGCTTCCATACCCCCATCGGTGCTCAGTCTTCTGTTGTCTGAGGACTTCATTCTTTGCATTTCTTTCTTTTCTTTTTTTTTTTTTTTTCAGTACTGGGGATGGAACCCAGGGGCACTCTACCTCCGAGCTACACCCCCAGACCTATTTTCTTATTCTTTATTTTGGAACAGGGTCTCGCTGAGTTGCAGAGGGCCTCATTAAGTAGCTGAGGCTGTCCTCAAGCCTCAATCCTCCTGTCTCAGCCTCCCAAATGCTGGGATTACAAGCGGGCGCCACCACGCCCGGCTCATTCTTCCCATTTCTAAGAGGAGACAACCTGCATGGCCTTCTCCTGCCCTAGATCACGACTCATGTTGCTCTACTCGCTGGACACTGGATCTTGACAGTAGATTGCGGATGAGTCAGGGACTGAATGCCCGCCTCCTGCTCACATCCATGTGTTGAAGTCCTGTCCCCGGAGCTGTTGACTGTGGGAGGTGGGGCATCTGGGAAGCAATGAAGGAAGGAGGGCAGAGCCCTTGTGAATGGGATTCATGCCCTTAGAAGGAGAGGGAGGAGAGAGCTGGCTTCCCATCTCGTCTCCCTGCTCTCTACACGGAAGTCTAAGAGAAGGTAGATGGTTACAAACCAGGAAGAGGCTGGGAAGACACTGGATTTGCTAGACCTCCATCTTGGACTTCCCTGATGCCAGACGGAGAGACACAAGTACTTATCGTTCCAGCCACTTGGTGGATGGTATTTTGTTAGGATGGACCCGGGATGTGTGGCCAGTCAGTGGCTCTCCAGAGCCATGGTGGTGTGGGTGTGCCTACCTGGCTATTTCTCTTCCTGGACCAGTGCAGGAGTTTGGTGGCCAGGTTGCCAGGGTGTCTGGAGCCTGTACCTCCAGTCTTCACCGAACTTGGCAAACCCCAATACGTACCCAGAAGAATTCCCCTTTGGCTTACATTGCCAGAATGGGTTTCTCTTGCCTGTGACCAGGAGCTGTGATTAAGACCCTGTAATGTTATACATCAGCCATGGGAGAGCATAGGCTCTGTATTAGTAACCCATTACTGTGCAACAAACTGTCCTCTGAGTCAGGGGCTTAACACGGCGGTGGTCACTGACTCTCTCTCGCGGTCTCTGCGGGTCAGGCTTCAGAGCTGGTTTCGGTGCAGGAGTCCTCAAGGGGCTGGGTGGTGTGCAGGCGGGACGGGCTGGACGACCTACTTCCCTGGGACCCCTTCACGTGGCTGGCAGGTGGCGCTGCTGTGGGCTGGGGTCTCAGCCTTCCCCACGGCTCCCCAGAGGACTTTTGGAGAGCGCTCGCAGCACTGCCGACTCCAGGATGTTCTGATGAGGTTGGGGTGCCGCAGCTGCGCGCTGTCAGGCTTGGAACTGCACCCTGCCAGGCAAGTCAACAGCACCCTTCCTCTCAAGTTTTTTTTGCAAGTGGAGGAGGATCACTTTATTTATTCTTTTTTATTCAATCTGATGTTTTGAAATATGTATACACTGCGGATGGCTAAGTAGAGCTAATTAACATACGCATCGTGTCACGCACTTAAGGCGAGAACACTTAAAACCCATTTGTACAGTGGCTTTTTTTTTTTTTTTTTTTTTTTTTTGCAGGTCTGGGATGGAACCCAGGGGCACTTTAGCTCTGAGCTACACCCCCTGCCCTATTTTGTATTCTTTATTCTGAAACAGGGTCTCACTGAGTTGCAGAGGGCCTCACTAAGTAGCTGAGGCTGTCTGTGAACCGCGATCCTCCGGTCTCAGCCTCCCGGATGCTGGGGTTACAAGTGTGCGCCACCACACCCGGCTTGTACAGTGACTTTTGAGGACACCATCCATTAACTATATTAAGGGCCGGGCGTGGTGGCGCACGCTTGTCATCCCCGCGCTTGGGAGGCGGAGACAGGAGGATCGCGCAGGTTTGAAGCCAGCCGCGCTGGCTTAAGAGACCCTGTTTCCAAAAAATAAAAAATAGGTCTGGGAGTGTAGCCCGGAGGTAGAAGGGCTTCCAGGAACCCCAGTACCACCAAAAAAAAAAAAAAAAAAAATAGAACAACAAAAAACCCCCAAAAAACTATAGTAAGGGAGGACTTGCTTTAGTTTTGGTCACTTTTAATTGTCTAGTTATACAGCTGCCGAGAATAGGATCATCTCAGCACAACTTGGAAGGCTGTCATTTAATTCTTTAGCATGAAGCTTATAAATTCACAGTACCTTTGGCAATCATTTCTTGTGAGTGTGAGTGTGTGTGTTACTGGGAATTGAACCCGGGGCATTGTACCTCGGAACTGTACCCTGGCCCTGTTTGTTTTTTTGTTTTGAAACACGGTCTTGCTAGGTGGCCGAGAGTCTCACTACTTGCTGAGGCTGCCTCAAACCTGCCCTTTTATCTCAGCCTCCCAAGTCCTAGGACTGGAGGATCGTGCCACCCTCCGGATGGGTCCTCACAGCAAATGGGTAAGGGAAGCAGAGCAGGATGTAGTGGCCCCATTGCAAACGAGGAGAGCAAAGCCTGGGGCCAGCGAGTGTTGGTAGGCAGGGTGGCTGCGGCAGTGACAGGAGCCAGGCCTGGGCCTCCAAGTTAAGTCTGCCCTTTACCAACTCTGCGACCCAAGTCGCTTCAGCTCCACCTGCTTCCATTTCCACATTTGCAGAATGGGCTAAACCGAGTACCACGACAGTTGTGGCAGTCTTCAGGGTGGGCCGGGGGACCACGACAGTTGTGGCAGTCTTCAGGGTGGGCCGGGGGGGAGTGAAACAGTATACACAGAGCACTGGGCACAGCACCGTCACTTAGTAAGCACCCAGCAAGGGCGGGCTGTTGGTATAGTTTAGTCATATGCGCAATACGTTGGTTTGTACTCACTGGCGAAGGCACTGGCTGGAGCTAGGAAACCAGCGGCAAGCAGACCTCCTCCTCCTCCTGCTCCTCCCCGCCTCCCCGTGGCCCCTCCTCCTCTGGGCTTGCTCCTTCCCCAAGTCTCCAGCTGTCTTTAGAGTGTTACAGTATTTGAAGAATGCGCTGTGAACATTCATATGGTTCCTGCATGGCATTTGCTGCGGTCCTGCAGAGACTGCTTACTAAGGACTTGTTAACTCAATCAAAATCCCAGGCTTTTTATGTGGATCAGTGACTGGCTGCTCGGGAAACTAAAGAAGTGTGTGTACACACACACACACCCCCCAAGCTCCTTGCAGCTTGCCCTTGGAAACGTGTTCATCCTAAGCGCTGACCTTGGCCAAAGCCATCTATTACCTCCCCAGAGGGCAGTGTTAGAGGTGGGTGAACCGTATAGGTTCGACCCAGCTGACCCCACATGTGACTGCCTGGGCAGCTTCCAAGGCCATACCACACCTGTCATGTCCCTGGATC
This sequence comes from Muscardinus avellanarius, assembly GCF_963383645.1. NCBI lineage: Eukaryota > Metazoa > Chordata > Mammalia > Rodentia > Gliridae > Muscardinus > Muscardinus avellanarius. The sequence goes on along the minus strand of NC_137794.1, from coordinate 1,694,437 downwards.
CCCTTTTTTTTTTTGCCAAGAGCCAAGGGCTGAAGGACTCTGTTTTCCCAGCGGGAGGCTAGCCTCCAGTCCAAGCCTGCCCATCCCCAAACCTGCACTCACCCCAAGGATGCAGGGGCAGGCCTTCCCCAGCCCCCACCCCAGCCAGAGCCACACCTCTGGGTTCAAAGCACACATTTTACCTAAAGGAGTCCAGCTTGGCCTCCTTGGCTGGGGCCAATTTACCAACTCAGCACGAGCTTTGCCCCGTTGGGGAGTGTGCTGGAGGACGGCTGCCCAGCAGGACACATTCCCCCCTCTTCCTGTGTTTGAGAATCCCACCAGCCCATGGTTCACCAACTCCCTGGTCCACCACCTCCCTGGTCCACCACAGTTAGGGCAGCCCTGTAAGGAAGTTCTCATCAAAGAGTTTTGGGGAGGGAGGCGGGAGCATTCCAGGCCCAGCGGACTGCATGCCTCCCAGGTAGGAAAGGGACCTGCTCCTGCTCAGTGCCTGGAGCTGGGCTTAGTGCCACCTGCTGGCCAGCCAGTCTCTCTGGGCTACAAGAGGCAGAAATGCATTTCTGTTTTGCCTTTCTTTTCTTTTTCCTTTCCTTTCCTTTTCTATTTCTTTCTTTCTTTTCCTTTATTCTTTCTTTTCATTTCTTCTTTCTTTTTTTTTGATAATAATGGGGATGGAACCCAGGGGATTCTACCTCCTAGCTACACCCCAACCTTATTTTTTATTCTTTATTTTGAAACAGGGTCTAACTGAATTGTAAAGGGCCTAAGTACGTAGCTGAGGCTATCTGTGAACCCTGAGCCTCCTGTCTTCGGCCTCCCAAATGCTGGGATTACAAGCGTGCACCACCACACCTGGCGCAGGAATGCATTCCTAACTTTCTTTGTGTGTGTGGTACTGGGGGGTGGAACCCAGGGGCTTTCTACCTCTGATTTACACCCTCAACTCTATTTTATAATTTATTTGTAAACAGGGTTTCACTAAGTAGCTGAGGCTGGCCTTGAACCTGTGCGATCCTCCTGTCTCAGCCTCCGAAGCACGAGGATTACAAACGTGCGCCACCACGCCCGGCCATGTCTGACTTCTGTAAATCACAGGGTTATTGCTCCAGCAGCCTCCCTTCTGTCTGGGCTAGACAAGTTTACCCACAGAGCCCAGCATGTGCTAAGTGCTCAGGCAAGGTTCGCTCTTACCATGACTTTGTATTTCAAAAGCTTACACTCATCCTAAACCTCTGTGTGGAGAATCTGGGAGCGGTTTTCACGAGGGCTCGTTGCACAAGGGCTGCCCTTCTTTGGTGCCCAGGCAACCAAGCACAGCCTCGGGTGGGGATTCACCCGTCTTCCATAGGAAACGAGGAGCAGGCTTCCAGCAGTGGGCCTGGAGGTTAGGTTAGGGATTGCCAGCATCCCGAGGCCGTTCCTGCCCTCGGATGCCAGTCACTCCATGCCTGGCCTGGGGCCCCTCGGAGACCCTTTGGAGTGTCCGAGGACATAGAGCGTCTGCAGATGGGAAGGGGCAGCCCTCGAGTACACGGGCAGCTGGCTGGTATGAGACACCTCCACCGTCCCTGGCAATGAATGGGTGGTCGAGATTGAGGCTGGGGAAGAAGAGCTTGTAATAGGAAGTCGGGACAAAAACGCCTGCAGTTCTCTAAATGTGAGCCCCTCGGTCAGCAGGAAGACCGAGCCCCTCTCCAGTAACGCGAAGCTGTGAGCGCGTCTACGAAGGCAGGAGACAGCTGTGACATTTTGCAGTTCTTATATTTGGGATGAGGGCAGCTGCTGTTCTATGAAATGGTACAGCATCTCGCCAGCAGCAGAATCTGTGAAATCCTTTAAGTGAGTTCACACACATCTTCAAAACTTTCTTCCAAATGCCGTTCACGCACAGCGCAGCTGAGACTTTTTCCCGGTGGCCGATCACGTGAGTGCTAAGGCCCTTCTGAAACTCCGAGAGTCTTTCTTTGACCAGATTCTGTATTTTAAATAAAACCTGTGCAAGCATTTGGCACAAATAGTCTGCCGTAAATGCTAATACCGAGCGTTGGTCCGCAGGTTGAACGAGCACGGATGTACTCCTCTTTACGTCAGGACGCACGGTGCTGACATGTAGCGGACACCCTGGGGCAGTATCTGAAATCAGAGGCGTCTTGGACGGGAGTCGTCGATGGTGTCTGTTGCTCGTGGAATAAAATCGTTCAAAACCCAGTCTTCGAACAATGCTGATGCCGTGAGGTTTCCTCACTATGGTAATAATCAGCAGGAATGGTGTGCTCATTTACATTCTTGAGGGTCCTAGAGTTATCTGAGCAAGTAGATTAGGAAAAGCTTTAATCTGGACTCAGCGGCGTTTCTGCCCAAAGCAGCGTCACACTGTCCCGGGCGCCTTCCGCCCCGGCTCGGCCTGGGATCCCTGATGGACGTGTGTATGCTCTGGCATATGCTTTCAGAACAAGCTTGGCGCGTTCACATTAAATATTTGTTCTGGCAAGTATTTCTCCTCCACAGTTATCCCAGGCAGCTCTTCCTTAAAAGCTTCGACACCTTCAGTACGGCACTCGCTGCCTCGCCACCGACCTTCACGTTGTGAAAATGACGATGCTTCTTGAAGCGCTGGCACCACTTCCCTCTGTGTGTGTCGCACGCCCTTCTGGCGGAGGGAGAGACTTTGCCGGGATCGTCAGTAGCCTAAGAGGTCTGTGCCTCTGTATCTGGTCTTCCATCCATGTGACAAGTAAGTTTTCCTTATCATCAGTCAACTTCACTCTATTTTTTTTTCAGGGACACGGGATTTAACCACTGCTGACACCTTCACTCAACACCGATTTGCTTCTCAGCTTTAAGATGGCCCAGTTTGTCCATTGCAAAGCTATTTTATTTATTTATTTATTTATTTATTTATTTATTTTTTTTTGCGGTACTGGGGATTGAACCCAGGGGCATTCTACCTCCCAGCTACACCCCCAGCTCTATTTTTAATTCTTTATTTTGAAACAGGGTCTCACTGAGTTGCAAAGGGCCTCACTAAGTAGTAGCTGAGGCTGGCCGTGAATCGCAATCCTCCTGTCTCAGCCTCCCGGATGCTGGGGTTACAAGCGTGCCCGCCACGCCGGCCATTGCACAGCTCCTAAGGCGTGCAGTGACCGTGACCGGCTCGCTGGCCGTGTGCTGGGCGGTCATCCAGAGTTGCAGCTCAAGAGCAATTACCTTCTTTCTCTGCTCACTAGAAGCAGGAGACACAGATGGGTGTGATGCAGACACGATGTGATATAAAATCACAAAACACACCATCCCCGGATGATGACCTCAGTCGATATCCGCAGGATCTCGCGATCCACTGCTGCTGCCCAGGGAGAGAGGACCCCTGCACATGCCAGCCTGGGAAGAGATGGGAATCCCAAGTGGACTTCCTACCGAATGCCCAGCCTGAGTCGAGCCAGCCCAGGCTGGGGACCAGCCGGACTGACGCTTGGGCACTGTTCATCACTTGCCAGGAGCTACGCAGCATTCCCCATCCCAGCTCTGGCCCCAAGGTTTCCACAAGATATTTCTACATGTATTTGTCCCTCCAGATTTTTTTTTTTTTACTTTGAACAAATTATAGACTCAGAGAAAGTTGTAGAAAGAATCGGGGTGTTCCTGTGGACTTGGCACTCCAAAGGTGACAGTTGGCTCACCAGAAAGTTAGCTCTGGCACAGTACGGTGAGGCAGACCAAACGCTCCCCGGGCTTCCCTCGTTTTGGCAAGGGCAGTTTTTGCAGTCCGCCCTCCCTACCCATGGATTCTGCAGCTGAGGATCAAATCATCGACTCAAGACACCTGACCAAACAATTGCATGTTTACCTAGTCTTAGATTTTATAAGTAATCTAGAGATCATTTAAAATACCCAGGGAAGTCGGTGTGGTGTACACACTTGTCATCCCAGCATTCGGGAGGCTGAGACAGGAGGATCGAGGTCCAAGGACAGCCTCAGCTACTTAGTGAGGCCCTCTGCAACTCAGTGAGACCCTGTTTCAAAATAAAGAATAAAAAGTAGGGCTGGGATGATGTAGCTTAGAGGTAGAATGCCCCTGGGTTCAATCCCCAGTACTGCAAAAAAAAAAAAAAAAAAAAAAGTACCTGGGAAGATATATACTAACGCCACACCTGTTTCCATCTGCGCTGAGCACAGCCCTGCATTTGTGCATCTTCGGGGCTCTTGGAATCTGTCCTCTGAAGACACCAGGGGACAATGGTCCTTGTTGTTTGGCTGTGTCTTCATCACGAGTCTACTGTATCACGTGTCTAGATCTGTTGACGACAGCACTGCTCCTCGCTCAGCAGTGATTCTCAGCAGTAAGGAGGAGGCAGAGCCCCTCCAGGGAAGCCAGGAGGCGCTGGAGCGAGGCCACTGGCGGACCCGGCTTCTGCTGGGTAGCGGTCGACCCTGGGCGCAGATGCCTTCCTCTTTATGAGCCTCTGTCACCACCAAAGAATGGGGGCGATAAAAACAGTGCCCTGCTCCAGGGTGCCAAGAAGGGTAGAGAGGACCTCCCCGGCAGAGAACGCACAGTGTGCTGTGTTACCAGGCTCCGCCTCGGGGCCTCTGCTTTTCAGGACTCGGGGTTGTGAGGTAGCCTCTGGGATAATTAAGCTTCATGAGAAAGAAAGAAAGAAAGAAAGAAAAAAAGAAAGAAAGAAATGAAGGATAGGAAGGAGAAAGATTAAAAGAAAGAAGAAAGAGACGGAAAGAGAAAAAAAGGAAAAGAAGAAAGAAGCCGGGTGTGGTGGCGCACGCTTGTAATCCCAGCATTCAGGAGGCTGAGACCAGAGGATCACGGCTTGCAGACAGCCTCAGCTACTTAGTGAGGCCCTCTGCAACTCAGTGAGACCTGGTTTCAAAATAAGGAATAAAAAAAAATAAGGCTAGTGGTGTACCTTGGAGGTAGAATGCCTCTGGGTTCCACCCCTAGTACAGCAAGAAAGAAAGAAAGAGAGAGAGAGAAGGAAAGAAAAAAGTAAGGAAAGAAAAAGGAAGGAGAGAGGGAAGGGAAAAAGGAAGGAAGGAAGGAAGGAAGGAAGGAAAAAGCAGGAGGCCGTGCGTGGCCCTCCCAGCGCACCTGGCTGCCCTCTGCCCCTCCCACAGTGCTTGCCTGGGGTTTACCCAGCTCCCTCCTCAGCCTCAGCCTGGGTCTTGGGGCTCCTGTGTCTGCGCTCCCTTCCCACAGATGTCTCCCTGCGTCCTGTCTCGGCCCAGCAGCTCCCAGGAACCTCTCACCTGCTTGCCTTCTCCGCCCTCTCCTGCCCGACACCTGCCGTGGATGTGTGTGATCATGGCCAAAAGCAGCTGCTCACACCACACCGCCCATCCCTGTTTTACATCGAGGAAACCGAGGATTCAGGAGACTAAAGTGGCCGACCGACGGGTCCCAGCTAACACCCAACGCCTCCGGGATTGAATCCCGTCTGTCTGACCCCCGGTCCAGTGCTCTTAAACCAGATGTGTGTATTTTCAGTGTTTAAAGATTTCAGAAAGCAAAGAAGGGCAGCCAGCGACGATCCTGTCTCTCGGCCTCTGGGTTCTCTTCCTAAAAGAGACTCAGCATTCCAGAGTTGCTCCACACACACTGCATATGCATGAGGACAGCACACCGGCTTTTGCTTGTTTTCCCCACATATTTTGGCACCTCCTCCCCCCCCCCCCCATTTTGCAGTGGATCTTGGAGATCTTTCTGCAATGTTTGTAGAGACTTTGTATTTTTTACAGTTGCATAATATTCTGGCATAAGAATAGACTACCGTTTACTGAGCAAACGAATGTTCACCTGGGTCTTTTTATTCTGGATCTCTGCCATAACCAATAATCCTTCAGCAGAGAACCTGGTGTTTACTTTCGTTTCCATGCATGGCAGCATGTTTGTATAAAAAACTCTGGAAGTCAAATTTTGGGGGCCCAAAGGTCGTGCATTTGGAATTTTGAAAGTTATCAGCACTTGGCTGCCGGTGGGGCTGGTACTAATTTACATGTCCCCGCCTCACTACACCAACTCAGGCCAGGCCAGGCCCGAGGTCCGGGAGCAGGACGTGCCCAGGACTTGTTGCTCTCCCTCTGAGGGAGACTCAGACTTCCGGGCTTCCTCACCTTCCACCTTTTTCTCTCCCAGGCAAGTCTCCAGATGTTTTTCCACTGGGAGAAGGGGAGATGTTTTCCTCAAACAAAACACACCAGCTAAGCTGGGCGTGGTGGCGCACGCTCGGCATCCCAGCATTTGGGAGGCTGAGACAGGAGGATCACGGTTAGTGGCCAGCCTCAGCTACTCAGTGAGGCCCTCTGCAACTCAGTGAGACCCTGTTTCAAAATAAAGAATAAAACATAGGGCTGGGGGTGTAGCTCGGAGGTCGAATGCCCCTGGGTTCCATCCTTAGCACTGCAAAAACAAAACAGAACAAAACAAAAACAAAAACAAAACAAACCAAAAAAAAACGACTGGTTTATGGTTTATGGCGATTCACACCTAGAACCCTAAGCTCCTCCGCCGACTCCTACGGAGTTCATAGCTAAGGAGCTCAGGGTGGGAGAGGCTGCGGGCTCCTGTTAAATATTAATAATAATATTAAACATTTACAGTGCATTTCTTCAGTGCTGGGAAATGCGCTAAGCATCGTGCATGGATTAGCTCGCCGAAGCCTCAGGACAACCCTGCCAGATGTGTCCTGTCATTACTCCCGTTTTAAAGATAAGGGAATGGAAATAGGAGGGTTGACTATGTCTCCCAAGGCTAGGAAGGAGCAAGTGGCCGGGCTGGGATTTGAGGCCTGCTTGTCTGATTCCCTCTCTAGTCCACGACCCCAAACCACACGTCATAGGAGCGGGAGAAGTACCCTCCCCTCCTGACTCCCCCTCCGGGGTGGACTTCCATTCCCTGGAGAGATCCCGGGCCTCCCTGCCTTGGGCCCCAGTGTGCCGAGCTGTCTTCCAGTCTGGGCTTCTGGCCCACTCTCCCCTCTCCTCTGCCCTAGCGAGCAGCTCCACCTTAGTCCTTTGCGCTGTCTGTGCTGCCTCCCCAGCCTCCCCGGGCTCAGGGGTCTCTGCCTGCACGCGCTCCCTCCAGGACCCCTCGGTAACCTCACGGCATGCTCCAAACCCGGCCAGGCTGGCCCTGGCACCAGCCTCATTCCTTGGCAGGCTCTGATCCCGGCCTCAGACGGAGGCCCCAACACCAGCCTTGCCTCACCGTGTGCTCCAATCTCGGCCTCCCTCGCCCTGGCACTGGCCTAGCCACCCGGCAGGCTCCTATCGGGCTCTGGTCTCTGTCACTGTGAGCAGGTCGTCTACAGATGTTCTTTTCTTTTTTCTTTCTTTCTTTTTTTTTTAATTGGTGGTACTGGGGTTCCTGGAAACCCCTCTACCTCTGGGTTACACTCCCAGAGACCTGACTCTTTTTTTTTTAATATCTATTTTTATTTGGAAACAGGGTCTCTTAAGCCAGCGAGTCTGGCCTTGAACCAGCGCAATCCTGTCTCCGCCTCCCAAGCGCTGGAATTATAAGCGTGCGCCACCACGCCCGGCGTTCTTCCATTTTTCTTTTTAATATGAGAAAGCAGAGCATGTCTTTTGCAAAAGCTGGAACCCCAGATACTTAGTGGCAATAAATTTTGTCTTCCCTCCAAAGGCAGAGGTCCATAGCTTCTCTTCGGAAGGCAGGCTCTGCTGTTCGCCACTTACTCTGGCCTCTCTCTCTGTTGCAAAAGAACGCGGTGGCCATGGGGCTGATCACTCCCAGAACACGCAGCGTGTAGGCCCATCCCGGCTATGCGGGGCTCCCTCTGATACCCCCAAACCCTTTTGCCACTCAGCACGTTGTCCAGACTTCTCAAGCATGTGTGGCAGAAGCAGCCAGTCTACTTTTGGGGCCATTTCCTCGAAAGCTCAAGGTGGACTGGGCTGGATCTGTCTGCCCCTCCAAATTCTACCTTTGGGGCAATTTCTTCAGGAGATCAATCTGAAGTTGGGTTGAATCAGATCTCTGCCTCTCCAAAATAATAGCCTTCAGCTCTGCCACCGGCACCAGCATCGGGGCCGCCGCGCCGCCACGCTGCCGCGCCGCCACACTGCCGCGCCGCCACACTGCCGTCTTCCTCCTGGTTCTCTGCTGAGCTCCTTCCTTACATGATATGATGTCCAGAATTCTTAAGCCTGTGCGGCAGGGGCAGTCCTCCTTCGTGGGGATTTTTCCCCCCCAAAATTCCAGGTGACTTGGCTAGAGTTTTTCGGCATCTCCTGAGTCCTGGCTGCCGCAGCCGCCGTCTTGCCTCCTCTTGGCTTCAAATCATCTTGGCTTCAAATATATATATTTGAAGAGGTTGCGAGATCGAACACTCAGCAGCAATGAGTTTTATCTCCCTTCCAAGAGCGGAGGCCACACCCTCACCGCGTAGAGCAGGATCTGTTGTTCCAGGCGCACTGGTGCAGCAAAGTGGGGCGTGGTGGCCGGGACGCGAGGCTCGGCTCCCCCGCTGGGTACTGCTCGGCTCCCTCCACAACACCAGCTCATTTTTCTTACAAGGTATGATGTTACGAGTCCCTAGCCTGCGTGGCTGAAGTGGTTTTTTCTCTAATCCCTTCTGGGGTGTTCTCCCAAAAATCGCTTTTCATGTGTGGCTGGCGCCTCCTTGTCATCTTGTTTCTAATCCCGCCGTTATCCACTCTCTCTCCTGTATTCTAGATGGGAAGCCGCGGCTGGAAGTGTCTCCTTAAGTCGTCCCAGTCTGATATAAGCCAAAGTCTGGTGTCCAGGGCTTCCTCGAGGATTGCTTGTCCTTTTCGGCGGCCGCGATCGCCAGTGCGACTGCGGCTGCTGCCATCTTTCCGGGGACTCTCAAGCCTGGCTTCTTTAAATTTTAAATTAAGCTTGGTGTGGTGATGCATGCCTGTAATCCCAGTTCTTGGGAGGCTGAGACAGGAGGATCACAGGTTCACAGCCAGCCTCAGGAACTTAGTCTTTGTTTCAAAATAAAATAACGAAAAGGGTTGGGGTTGTAGCTCAGAGGTAAAATGTCTCTGGGCTCAATCCTTAGCACCAAAAAGAAAAAAAAAGAAAACTCTTTAAAGTTCTTAATGTAGGAACAAGAAGGTGTAGTGCGCGTGCATTTGTGTGTGTGTGTGTGTGTGTGTGTGTGTGTGTGTGCGCGCGCGTGCGCGTGTACGCATGCGTGTGTGCTGTTAAATCGGCAATGGCGAGCCCGCTCTAGTCTGGCATCTCTGCCATGAAGCTGACCGGCCCTGCTCCTCAGCTCCCTCTGGTTGGGGCCTGTTTCTAGGGTACCGAATCATCCTGAGCCCGGGCCTGATGTCCCAGAATCACGGCAGACACCATGGATAACCTAGGAGGCCCAGGGATGCGGCCAGGCTCAAGGGCGAGGAAGCTGGGTGGGGACGACTCTGGTCACCTCTGAGTGTTTTGGTCGGGTAGGCCAAGCTTTGCTCTCATGGCAGATGGCCTGGGAAGCTCTGGCAGACGCCAGAGCTGTTTTTCTCACCTCCCCTACCAGGTCCCAAGCGGCGGCTGCTGTGCTTTCTTCCCCTGGGGTCCAAGGCTGGCAGACACAGAGCAGCTTGGAACATTCAGGCCATCATGGTGGCAGGAGAAAGACAAGCCGGAGAAGCCCATGGTGCTCTCCAGCCTCGTGCTCAGAAGTGTGTGCACAGGGAGAAAGTGTCCTCTGCAAGGAGGGGCACGAACCCCGGGAACAGCAAACCCAGAGGCGACTCTTTTGGCCTAAAATACAAGCGGCTGCGAGGTCTTTGGAAGTCAGACAAACCAGATTGTCAGAACAGATCTGAAGGGAGCTGCCACGTGGGGAATTGGATTTTTCCCCTCAAGATGATTTCACGCTTGTTGGCTCCATCATATTCTGAAATCCTTTTGCTGTCCAACAAGCCTCGGTAAGTGGAAACTCCTGTCACACAGGCATTAGCGACATCCTGCCACATCTCCCTGATGCACACCTATTGGCTGTCTGTGTTTTCTCCCAACTCCCCCCTCCCCATGCTCCCTCCTGCTGAGGATGGAACCCAGGGGCATTCTACCTCCAAGCAACACCCCGAGCCCTATTTTTTAAAATTCTTTATTTTGAAACAGGGTCTCACTGAGTTGCAAAGGGCCTCACTAAGTAGCGGAGGCTGTCTGTGAACCACGATCCTCCTGTCTCAGCCTCCCGAATGCTGGGATGACAAGCGTGCGCCACCACGCCGGGCTTTCCCTCCTGCCTTTATGCCCCACCCATTTCTTCTTGGAGTTCCCAAAGCAGATGACTATGAATCCTCTGTGGTCACCCGATCATCCTGCTTCTAAAGGTTGATCATTTCTACTTGTTTTTTCCCCCCATACTATTTGTACAGCTAAGCAATAGGCTTCTGGGAGACTTTTATCTGAGGGGCTGAGTTTCTTCCATGGCCAAGAGTCTGGCATCCCTTTCCCCTCTTCATCATTAAAAAGAGTTTTAATACAATAGCTTCCTAAGTCATCTGGCCAGAAAAGCAATTACTGAAACTCATAGCTTTAAAGCCATTTTAACAAAATAAACACCTGGGACCCATCTGGTCCTTTTTTATTCTGCTCCTTTCGATTGCAAGTTCCCACTAATTCTCAACCTTGATTTATGCTGCCGTGCCTGGCCGACGGCGGCGGGGTCAGCTTCTCCGCCGTGGCTGGGCAGCCTCAGCCTAGCAGTGATCAGAAACCTTTCCTGGAGAGGGCTTCTGTGCTCTTGTGGGGGTATTTGTGGGGCGCAGCCGCAGGCAGCCCACTCACCACTGGGCAGCAGGGAGGCCTCGTGCGAGGGGCAGCTGACTTTACACACACACACTTCCTTATCAACTAGTATCAACCAGGACAATTGTTTTTCCCTCTGATTCTTAGATCCAAAACTTCAGTCCTGGGAATTCTGGATTGTTCTGCTGTTTGCTTCACGTGACAGAGATGGAGTTTAGAACCTGTAGAACATCTTTTCATCTCAGTACAAAGTATATTTATAATGGTCTTTATTTTTGCAGTACTGGGATGGAACCCAGGGGCATTCTACCTCCGAGCTACACCCCAGCTCTGTTTTTTACTCTTTATTTTGAAACAGGGTCCCACTGAGTTGCGGAGGGCCTCACTAAGTCACTGAGCCTGTCCTCCAACCACGATCCTCTGGTCTCAGCCTCCCAATTGCTCCGATTTCAAGCGTGTGGCACTAGGTCCAGCATATAATTGTCTTTTCTAATCAGGCACTCTCCCAGCCAGTTTATTTTCCTTACTTTGATTTTTGAGGAGGCCCATTCTCTACCTTGTTTTGCTTTTTATTGGCCTTAGCAGGGTTTTTTTTTTTTGTTTTTGTTTTTTTTTTTTGTGAGCCTGGTAATTGCTCCCTGGTCTCTTAGCAACCAGGAACTTTTCCAGCTGGCCACGGGATCACTCCTTGAAGTTGCAAAGTTTATACCAGAACCCGCTGAAGGACAGTATCTCTCCCAGAGCCAGCAATTTTAAATTAATGTTTGGACAAGAAAATTAACCAGGGTTTCAGGACAAGCGCATCCATAAAGGCAACAGCTACAAAACACGCATCTGGCGCCCTGGAACAGCCTGCTTCTCCTGCACGCAGGGTCCCAGCTGGCCAAGTTCTCTGGTGTGTGTGCCCCTGGGGCAGGAGGCATTTCCGGTGCCCTGTTTTTGGGGCTGATACAAAGCAGATGGAGGCAGAGAGGAAGCAAGGATGCTCTGCCTGGAGGAGGATCAGGAAGAGGCCCAGGCTCTGTTCTGCTCAGCGGGCCCAGGCCGGCAGCTGGTCAGATGGTCTTTGCCAGTTCCGTTCCACATACATTAAGTCATGCCTACTGTGTGCTGGGCACTGGCTCCGAGATGCACAGAAACCAAGCGTGCCCCCGGGGAGCTCACGGGCTAGTGGAGAAGACAGAGACAGGTAAATCAATGACTCCGCTGTTCACCATAACAGCAAAGGACTGGGGAGAGTGAGCTCAGCCTGGAAGCCGGTGTGAGCTGGTGGGGGCAGAGGCTAGCTCCCCAGGTGCCCCACATGGCCTTGGTTCCTGGGGCTGGAAGCCCAAGGTCCGAGGTTAGGCACCGAGAGAGCTCACTAGCGCTATCTACGGCTGTGCAAACGCCCACGTTAGGATTTGCAAGTGGAGTCTCCCCCAGAAAAGTTCACACGTTGGCAATGCAGAAACGTTCAGGGCTGAAAGGATCCAATCAGGTCTCTGACCTCAGGGCCGGCAAATCCACGCGGGACCCAGGGACCCATACTGTGAACGGGCTTCCGGGTGGGAACTGCAGGTGGGCGGGCGGTGGTGGAGGAGGCAGGTCGTGGGGCCTGGCCTGGGCCTGGACCTGCCCCTGGGCTCCTCCTTCCTTTCTTCTTTCTAACTGTGGAGCAGCTTTTCTCCTGAGAGTCCAGTTGCCGTGACTGAACTGAACCTTCCTGCTGTGAAGTGTGTGTGTGTGTGTGTGTTACTGGGGATTGAACCCAGGGACATTCTACCTCTGAACTACATCCTCAGCTCTGTTTATTTTTTAATTTTGAAATAGGGTCTCACTAAGTTGCTGAGGGTGGCCTCAAATTCGTGATCTCCCTGTCTCAGCCTCCCAAGTACTGGGATTACAGGTGCGCACCATGACACCCAGCTCCTAAGTGGTTCCCATCAGGTATGTTGGTCCTAGCAACAGAAAGCTAACTGATAAATACCCCAGAACTTGGTGCACAAGCAGTGGCCATTTTATTTGCTCCTGGATTCTGTGGTCTGGCTCTGAGAGGGTTAGGGTATATCTTCTGGGGCCTCAGGGGGATGGCCCAGGTGGTTGGGGCCAGCAGACACCTCCGGGCAGTCTCTTCACTCAGCTGCCCTCTGGGCTGGAGTGGCTGAGCGAGGGCCAAGCGGGGCAGTTGTCACGAGCAGCTCCATGGCCTCTCCAGCATGGCAGTCTCCTGACAGTTGGACTCCTCACATGGAGGGTCAGGAGCAGTCCGTGCTGTCTGAGAGCCAGGCAGCCTTGGCAGGTACAGAGCATTGCTTCCAAACACTCTGTTGGTGGAAGGAATGAAGGACCCGTCCAGATGAACAGTAGGGGACAGAGACCCCCCTGCACGGAAAGAGGGTCAAAATATCTGCAGTCAGCCGGGCGTGGTGGGCACGCTTGTCATCCCAGCATTTGGGAGGCTGAGACAGGAGGATCGTGGCCTCAGCTACTTAGTGAGGCCCTTCGCAACTCAGTGAGACCCTGTTTCAAAATAAAGAATAAAATATAGGGCAGGGGGTGTAGCTCGGAGGTAGAATGCCCCTGGGTTCCATCCCTAGTATCGGGAAAAAAAAAATGCAGTCATGCTTAAAAGCAGCACACGAGGAAAGAAAAAGCCCCCTGGGCCAGCAGCTGTGAGCTGTTTCTTTGTCCTCACTTGCTGTGTGACCTGGCTTAGCTGCTTCTGCTCTCTGGCTCCCGGCCTCTTCATCTGTGAAGTGGGGGGCTCTCCAGGTTACTCTGAAGTCCTCTCTAATGAGGGGCAGCAGCGTGGCAGTGCCCCGTAATTACCTACTGACCAGGAGCAGGCTGAAGTTTCACTGTAGGAATGGATCTCCGATGGAATCATGTGGATCACTGGGTAAAGATGAGTTTTAAGATTTTTACACTGAAATGAACTTGAACTATGGTTTAGCTCTGAGGCTTTATAGATGAGAACATTGAAGTGTGTGTGTGTGTGTGTGTGTGTGAGAGAGAGAGAGAGAGAGAGAGAGAGAGAGAGAGAGAGAGATGGGGTAGGTCTTGGTCAAGGACTAGGAGTAAGTTAATGGTGTCCTTTGATGAACAGGACCTGGATCCCTGCACCACTTGCTTCGGGCTTGCTGCGTGCTGCATTTGGAATTACGCAGGACGGGATTTCATTCAAACCTCTGCCTTCAGGAAGCTGTCGCTTATGGAACCTGAAGGATGTCTGCAAGAAGCCAATAGGAAGCCATCAGGAAATTTTCCATCGTGTTCTAATTTGGCTTGAGTTTTGCAGGTCAGGCCCGGGCCTTGCAGGTCATCACCGCCAGGGGCCTCAGCCCGGGCTGAGGAGAGGGTCCAGGAGCAGCAGGATGGGTTGGTGAGAGGCAAGTTCGCTTCTGGTCTGGGTCCTAAGTTGTTTCATCCCAGCCATATTCGGAAATGGTTCTTGCGCATATATAATACAGTGACTGAGCTAAATAATAAATGACAGGAGAGGCCACGGGAAGTGAGACGCACGGGCCAAGGAGAGGGAGTCAGATTTCAGCTTAAATTGGAAAGGACGCGAGCTGCTGAGAGGAAGCCGGGAAGGCAGAGGAGGCCAGCGTTAGAGAACAAGGAGAGCCATCGCCCTCATTACAGCCCAGGAGAGGGGGAGAGAGAGAGAGAGAGAAGAGAGAGAGAGAGAAGAGAAGAGGGAGGGAGAGAGAGAGAGAGGAAAGGGGAGAGAGGGAGGGAGAGAGAGAGGAGGGAGAGAGAAGAGGGAGGGAGAGAGAGAGAAGAGGGAGAGGGGAGAGAGAGAAGAGAAGCAGGAGAGGGGAGAGAGGAGGGAGAGGGGAGAAAAGAAAGAGAGAGAAGAGGAAGAGGGGAGAGGGAGAGAGGAGAGAGAGAAGAAAAAAGGAGAGAGAGGGGAGAGGGAGAGGAGAGGGAGAGGAGAGGAGAGGAGAGGAGAGGAGAGGAGAGGAGAGGGGTGTCAATGTGGCAAGTAAAGCAAGAAATCGAGTCCACAGCCGTGGGCCCTGACAAGTGGGGTTCTTGAGCAGGAGCAGACGCAGACGCCTTACGTAGCACCGCGGGGAGGGCGGGCGGCGCCTCGAGTTTGGACGTGGCTGGACGCGGTGCACCTGTGCTGGGCCGTGAGGAGGATGGGAGGGAGGCGCTGAGCGAGCCGGGGGGGGCAGCCTGGCCCGCTCCCACCCCCACCTCAGCTCACTGCTCCCGCCGGCCCGTCTAACCTGTGGCCTCCTGCTCTACACCGGCGGCCGTTCTCTTCCTTTGGACCCATCCCTCCCCAGTTCCAGCGCAGCAGCGCCGTGTCCAGCGCAGCCTGTCCTCTGGACTCCTCATTTCTATTCTTTGGTGCTCTAGGATGAGTCTCTTCGTTTTGGTGGCTGACAGTGCGGTGGCCTTCGTAGAACGAACCTGCCAGACGCTAGGACTTTGGGTTCCAGGGACTGGACACCCCTGCCGCAGGGCGTCCCAGCCTTTTTACTCTCATGAATATACAGGAAGTGTTATTGGTATCGTCCACTGGGGTCAGCCGAACCCGAGGGGCGAGGTGACAGGGCAGACCTGGAATTTATTCTCGGCACTCTGTTGGGTGGGGTGGGGGAAGAGGGGTCTATATAGAGTTATATGTTGCTTTAACTGCTTTGGCTGACTCAACAATCAACATCAATCCCGAGGTCGTGAAGGCCTCCCACCTCCTTAGGCCAAGAGGTAGCAGGAAAGAGCACCATTGTGCTGGTGATGGCCTCCGCAGGCCTGCCCCATTGACCTGAGGAGAAGGCAGCCCGACATGTTTCGAGGGAAACCCATTCTACCGTGTCAGAGCCAGGAGCGGTGCTTGGGTCTGGAAGGGAGCAGCACGTCGCCTGTGCTCTCGTGAGCTGTTATCCTAGCAGCAGGGATGAGACTAGCCTAGAAAGCTGAGACCCGTAGGAAAGATCACAGCCCCTGGGGCCGATGGAGGCCCAGGCCTGTCCAGCAGAGAGAGCCAGGCCTGGCTTTATGGAAGTCATGCCCTGTAATGCCCTTGTCTTTGGTAGAAGAGGATTTCCCCAGGAGCAGGGAGGGTGGGAGAAAGTCATTCTAAAGCAAAGTGTAGAGCCCAGCGTGGTGGCGCACGCTTGTCATCCCAGCACTTGGGAGGCTGGGACAGGAGGATCCGGGTTAAAGGCCAGCCTCAGCTCCTTAGTGAGGCCTCTGCAACTTGGTGAGACCCTGTTTCAAAATAAAAACCAAAAATAGGGCTGAGAGTATATCTCAGAGGTAGAACACCCCTGGGTTCCATCTCCAGTACCAAAAAGAGAAAGAAAAAAAAAAAAAAGAAAAGAAAGAAAAATAAAGAAAGCAAACAGTAGGAGTGAGAAATCAAGGGGACGGAACAGTAAATGGTGCTGTGGCTTGGATATAGAATGTCTCCTAGAAAGGCCAGGTGTTGGCAACGCAGAAATGTTCAGAGGGGAAATCACTGCATAGCCTCAGCAGTGAATTATCCGTTTGAGGAACTAGTAATTTGAATGGATTTACTGGCTGGTAACCGAGGGTAGGTAGGTTGTGGCCTTGAGAACTATGTCTGTCTGTCTGTCTGTCTGTCTGTCTGTCTGTCTCCATCCCCTCTCTCAGAAACTCTGAAAACTTTTCCTCCACCAAACCCTACTGCCATGATGTTTCCCCCTTGGAGCCAGCCAACTGTGGACTGAACCTTTGAAACAGTGAGTCAGATAAACCATTCTTTCTCTGAGCTGTTCTTAGCAGATATTTCGGTCATAGAGACAAAATGTTACTTAATACAAATGAGATTAAAACAAAACCACATGGGGAGGGGTGGAGAGGGGTGGACTGTCGTGGCACGGGGGTGATGATAGTAAAGAAGGGAAAGGAAGCAGATTGGGCAAGATCTTGACTCCGGGGCGAAGGGTGGCATGTGCTCAGTGGGTAACTGGGAGCCACTCGCCCGGACTCTTCTTCTGTACCCATGATAGTCCAGGGTGCTGGCTGCTAGAGGACCCAGCAGACCAGGGCAGATCCGGAGGATTCTGAGCCTTGGGCTTGCAGACTTGGAAGGAGACTCACGGCTGAAACTCCCACAGAAGCGTAAATTCAAAGAGATGCAGATGAGAGGCGAGGACCCGCTGAAAGATGAAGGTCTGAAAATCTGCTGTCAGATGAGAAGAGGGTTCTGCACAGTGGACAGAGAAAGCCCCTGGCTGAGCTTCTGTGCCCCATCCCTGAGCTTCTAGGCCACAGTCGGACGCTTTATTGGAAGGCTTGACAGGCTTCAGCCACGAATGGGGAGGGAGAGATTCAGGGCCGGGAGCCAGCCCAGACGCGGCTGGAGCCTGAGAAAGGCCCTTAGAGGCCCGCAGCTCAGCTGCAAGCCCCATTCAGGTGTTGGAGAGGCGGCCCCGGGGCTCTGAGCTTCCCTGCATGTTACTGTGAATGTATCAGATGTCAAGCTTCCTCTGTCTTGATACTGAGCCTTCTGTAGCTGGTCATCCAGAAGACTAGGTAGGGTCAGCAGCACGGCTTCGGGTGACTTTTCCTCCCCGGAGGAGGCTTGCTTGACGTTTTGCTGAGCCCTTGGCTACTGAGTCTCCCCTGTAATGCAACCGGCCAGGTGTCACATGACAGTGTTGTCCCCGTGGGACCTGAGGGCAAGGGGAACTGAGGCATCATGGGTCACGAGGTCTTTGCCCTACCCAGGAGTCTTGGGCTTTCTCCAGCCTCCTGCTAAGATGTTAACTACTTCTTCTTCTTCTTCTTCTTCTTCTTCTTCTTCTTCTTCTTCTTCTTCTTCTTCTTCCTTGGCACTGGGGATGGAACCCAGGGGCATTCTACACCCCCAGCCCTATATTTTATTCTTGATTTTGAAACAGGGTCTCACTGAGTTGCAGGGGGCCTCACTAAGTAGCTGAGGCTGTCCGTGAACCGCGATCCTTCTGTCTCAGCCTCCCAGATGCTGGGATGACAAGTGTGCGCCTGGCAGATACTAGCTTCTTAAGTAGGGTACAGTTGAAGACCCTCCACATTTCTTGACAGTGAGATGGGGTGGGCGGGGAGAACTCGGAGCTGTGGATGACAGGAGTTAGGATGCTTTTTGGTGCAAGTGACAATATGCAGCTAAGAATGGTCTAAACATGAATGTCAGCTGGTGATCTCACATAAAGTAGGGGTATGGAAAAATCCAGGATTGGCCAATTTGGCAGTTTAACACCAGCTTCTGGCCTAAGTAGCTGAGGCTGTCTGCGAACCGCCATCCTCCTGTATCAGCCTCCTGAACGCTGGGATCACAAGCGTGCGCCGCCATGCCCGGCTTCGGGCTTGGTTTTTGTCCATCTCATCTTATCTTGACTTGCTGCTCTCCCGACCAGTGCCCCGTGGTGCTCACACGTGAGGACTGTGCCTGAGACAGAGAGCCCCCGGGGGCTGAGAAGAGCCACCGACCTGAGAACGACGCATCATCCGACCCACCTCAGAACAGGGCGTTCTCTTCCCTTTTGCTTTTTCCCCAAACGTGGTTGTTCTAGAAAAGAAAAACCAGCACAAAGAGCCCGTACATAATGGAGCTGAGCATCTGTAGCCGTGAACTCTAATTAGCCGTGAAACCTAATTGGTGGCGATGCTCCTGGTCCGGGAAGCAAATGCGTTCACCCAGGTGGGTGGTCTGCGTGGGCGCTCGAGGAAGGGTCCCCGCCGGGCAGTGAGCTGTCGGTGATTTTCCAGCGCTGTCCAGAGCGAGGAGCCTGTCTGACAGGAGCATCTGCTCGCTCTGCTTGACAGGCGGACCCAGGAGGAGAGGAAGCACCAGGCAGTCCCAGCTCACCGACGCGAGCCATTAAGATCACCTGCAGCTCTGGCACGGAGCCCTCGCTGACCAGCCCCGCAGCCTCGAGCAAGGACAGCCCTTTCCCACGCTCGCCGCCTCAAGCCAGAGTTCCCTCGGAAACGAACGAGCAGAGTGATTTTCAGGTTTATTCATCAGTCACATGGGAGTTTGTTCAGCTTGGGTCAGCCTCTGACCGCTAGGCACAGACCAAATGGGGACCGCTAGGCACAGAGTAGAGCCGGTACCCAGCACCCTCCCTCCGCTCTCTTCCCTTCCCTCTCCCTCTTCCCTTCCTTCCTCCTCCCTCCTACCTGTTCTCTTTCTCTTTGTGGTGCTGGGGATTGAACCTATGGGCACTCTGCCTTTGAGCTACATCCCAGCCCTATTTTATCTTTTATTTTGGAACAGGGCCTTGCTACATGGCTGAGGCTGGCCTTGAACCTGATGACCTCCTGTCTCAGCCTCCCAAGTACTGGGATTATAGGCGTGCACTTTCTCTCTTTCTTCTTTTACCCTGACACACACACAAACACTACCCCCCCTCTCAAAATGGCACAGCTTAGCATTGGCTACACAAGTGGATTGTGGGGACAGTGGGTTGAGTCCTCGTTTGGTACTTGGGCTCTTGAGCAAGCCACTTCAAGCTCCCCCTGAGGAGGAAAAGAGCGGCACTGCCCCACAAGGCCGATGCAGGATGCAGGACTAGGGACAGGGTGGTGCTGCTGAGTGATGCTGGCTAAACAGCAGGGCTGAGGGCTGGTCCGGTGCCAGGACCACGTCGGGCTGGTGATGGATGGCCAGAGATACAGGGTGCCCTCTGAGAAGGGAGGCTGAGATGTGTACAGACCATCTCATTTACCCTGGCCGGGGCTGGCTCGCTGTGAGGCCTGGAGTCCTTGGGAGACATGAGACTCCTCACTTCCTATTCATCCACCACCTTGGGGCCACTGCCAGGGACCGCGGGCTGTAGCAGGAGTGTCCCGGAGCCTTAAGGTATTGAAGGGGGCTCCAAGGAGGAACAGGGGAAGAAAGCAAGGCAATGTAGGGTGGTTTTCACATCTGAACTGGCTGGTGGATACTAGGCTCCGCGAGGGGGCCTCTCCCCTGGCGTCTGGCCCTGGCGGCTTTCCTCCCGAGTAAACAGGCAGGCATGTCAGCAAGGGTGTGAAAGCCACAGGACACTGACGAGCTGGTCAGTGTCGGGCTCCGATCTCGAGGCTGGCCGTGCCCGGAGAGACCCTCACGTCACCCTAAGCTGGATGTGGACCTAGATGGCCTGCCTGGAAGTATGAGGCCGGAGCTGAAATCCCACCACCTCCTCTCCTGGGGCTCCAGTGTTCTGTTTTGTCAAATGCATCAATCCTGTGTCTTTATTAATAGGTGTTACATTTTCGTTGTATTTTTAAGCCATCTAAAACAATTTTTAATCTTTTTTGTGTGGTACTAGGGGTTGAACCCAGAGGCATTCTATCTCCGAGCTACACCCCCAACCTGATTCTATTTCTTATTTGGAAACAGGGTCTCGCTGGGTTGATGAGAGTCTCACTACTTGATGAGGGTGACTCTTTCAGCCTCCCAAGTACAGAGATTACAGGCGTGTGCCACCAAGCCCAGAGACGATCTAAAATTTAACTTCTTTTGGGAATAGGTGCTCTGTTGGCATTTATAGAATTTGAAAGATGCTGCAGATATGCATTGCCCCAGATTTCTCTCCCATCCCTCTCCCCGACCTCCCAGACCTACTCCCCAGCAGCAACCAGCGTTGCCAGTTTCCTGTGAGATACTAGGATTTCTAGATAGACAAGGCCAGGATTTGTAAGACTTGTATGGAGTTTTCTTTTTCTTTTTCTTTTTCTTTTTCTTTTCTTTTTTTTTTTTGTGGTACTGGGGCTCCTGGAAACCCTTCTACCTCCGGGCTATACTCCCAGACCTATTTTTATATATTTTTAAATTTGGAAGCAGGGTCTCTTAAGCCAGAGAGGTGATCCTCCTGTCTCCGCCTCCCAAACGTGGGGATTACAAGCATGCGCCATCATGCCCGGCATGACTTGTATGGAGTTTTTATGGTGCACCAATCAGGAGTCAGGCTGGATAGTCTCAGGGCTAGGCCTGGGCTGACTGAGCCACCTCCTGGAGAGGGAGTTGCAGCAGAGACTGGCTCATTCAACATCCAGCTGTGAGCTGCTGTGGGCCAGTGTGGGGAAGGAAGACACTGGGGTCCTCACGGTGTGGAGGAAGCGAGTGAGCCACGGGGAGGATGGCCACTCCTAAGAAGCCCCAATTCACAGCCTGCAGCCCCCAGCCTTTAGTGCTGGCAGGCAGCCCGGAGGCCTGCTGTGCGCCCTGTGACCATTAGCAAGACGCTGGCTGACAGAAGTGGGCCACCAGGCCTCCGGGAGGCCACTACCACGCACGCCTACTCAGATGCGTGTGCTGGGCACGGCTCTGGGGCCTTCCCGTGTGGATCTGTATTGTCGCCAACAACCTATGACGTGGGCCCGTTTGTGTTGCCTGCAGATGAGGAGACTGAGGCCCAGCCCAGTGGGCAGCTGCTGCAGGGTCTGCAGCTGGTGGGGCAGAGCCGGGGCCCAGCCCAGAGAGCTTGGGTGCCCAGCTCGCACTCCTGACCGCTAGGACACAGCGCTTGTGGGGGCAGACACAATGGCCCGCAGCGAGGTCCGCTGACTCATGGGTCTGGCTGAGAGCTTTGCTTTTTTGGGGTCCCCACCCAGCCACAGGGGCTGTCACAGGGCCCACTCACACAGCTCTGCCAGCTTCTCTCTGTGTCTTCCTATTGCAGGTCACCAGCTGAGCAAAAGAGCACAGCGCAGTGCGGCGACAGAATTTCCTCTATTTTGGGGTAAGTTTGAAAGTATTCATTGATCCCTTGAGATTCTTTTTCTTTTCTTTTCTTTTTTTTGTGTGGCATTGGGGTTAGAACCCAGGGGCATTCTACCTCCGAGCTCCACCCCAGCCCTATTTTTTATTCTTTATCTTGAAACAGGGTCTCACTGAGTAGCAGAGGGCCTCATCACTAAGTAGGTGAGGCTGTCCGTGAACCTGGATCTGCCTGTCTCAGCCTCCCGAATGCTGGGATCACAAGCGTGCATCCCCACGCCTGGCTTTCGGGATTCTGATGTAACCTGTGGTCCTGTATTTTATCCCCATGAACTGTGCTTTGTGCTGGGGTCCCATAGAGATGGGGGATGCTCACATTCTCCCTCCACTCACTGGCGTGGGTCTCGGTGCAGCCTGGGGAGGCCGCCATCAGCCCGAGCGTGCAGACCGGTGCTTACAGAATCCTACGCTCCATCCCAGGAGTGAGGCTTCTGAGAGCCTTCAGGAGCCTGAGCTTTAACCCCACCACAGACTCTTTGACGTTCTAAACACCCATTTGCCTGCTGGTTTCTCTCTGTTCTTCCGTCTTGCCTCTCTTTAAGAGAACGGTGAGCTGTGCAGATGGGCCTTTTCTGGGCCTACTTTAGGGAGAACCGGAGCTCTTCTGGCATCCTCTGCTGCTCCAACATGGTGCCTGGAGTGGAAGTCAGTCCCCAGGCTGCTGGCTCTCAGGCTCCTCCAGAGGCCTTTTTTTTTTTTTTTGCAGGTGGGAGGGACGCTGGCCACCGTCCAGGCTTCTGCAACCCAAGGCCTGTTCTCACAACAGGTCGCATGTGTTGGCCAACATCCTGCAATTTCACCCTTCAGAGCTCTTGGGTGGGTGCCATCTGGTCAGCAGGATTTATTTACATCTAATTTGTCAATTAGGTCTAGAACATCTCATTTGTTTGCTGCGATTTCAGCTAATATCCATGTCTTGTCTGCTTGGATAGACACCGTGAGGGTCGGAAACTCCCTTCTGTCCTTTCCCATCTGCTAGCAGATGGTTAGGAAGGTTACCTATAGGCCGGGCCTTTTGTTAATGACCCTGGAGGAAGCAAAGGTGTTGGAGACTTGATCCTGCTACCAAGGGGTTGATAGTACGGCTAGGGAGATGAGTGGGTTAGGACGCTTTCTGGTGCAAGTAATAGAATTAACTAAAGGTGGATTAAGCAAAGACCTTTAGTTTTCTTTGATATTTAGCAGGTGAATATTGGCCTTGGTTTAGGTGCCCAACGATATCTTTAGGCACCAGGCCCTGTAAGTACATTTTGAGCAATTGGCTTTTCAGCCTTGTATATTTCTCATAGTTACAAAATAGCTGCTCCGGCTCCAAGCCCATTTTCGGGACACGAACATAAAAGAAAGGTCAGGCAGCAGCTGTTTTGGTCTCTTTTGCTGGACAAAAGTAAACTCTTTTCTGGAGCACCCATAAGACTCGAGCTCCATCATCAGCCACAGCTATGCCACGTGGCTGCCCCAGCAGGAGAGGAGGCTGCGGAAGATGTTCTGGTCTCTGCCGGAGGTGGGCCAGGCTGGAAATGATGTTGGGTTAGCCAAGTAACAGAAATCTGTCTCAGAAGAGAAGCCGTAAACAGAGACAAGATCAATGGCAGCCGGGGGGGGGGGGATTTTAAGTCCACCGAAAGAGGGTGGTCTCAGGTTCAGCAGGTGTTTATTCCCCTGAATCTTTCTTTTCTGGAGTTCAGAAGGTGGGTAGACATGGGAAGGTAGGCTGGTTGAGAATTTGGCATCACTGGGTGGAGGGCAAGGTAGGCAGGGGAATATGATGGTTGGCCCCACAGATGGGGTATGTAGTTGTCCTGAAGGGCAGTGCTGTGGTCTCCATGTTCGTGTCACCCTAGATCCATGGGTTGAAACCTAAGCCCAAGTGCCGAGGTCCTGAGGGTGGGGTCTCCTGAGTGGGCTCGGTGCCCTTCTAAAAGGGACTTGCTGGATCCTGTTCCCCCTTCTGCCATGGGGTACAGCGACAAGAAGATGGCACATGTCAGGAGCAGGCCCTCGCCAGACCTGACTACTCAGGGTTCTTGATCGAGGATGCAAGCAGTAAGTCTCTGTTGTCTGTGATTCCCAAGTCTTAGGAGTTTAGTTACAGCAGCCCAGCCATGCCCAGGCAGTACACGTGGTCCGGCGGGCTCACTCAGAGCAGCAGCGGGTGCAAAGTGCAGCTCTCAGGGTAACTTTCCAGAAGCTTCCCTCTTGCCTTTGTTAGATGCCACAGCTTGCCTCCGTGGATGGAGAGGGAGCACTGCAGGGGAGCACGCGCCCAGAAGGCTGGCTTCGGACGTGCCACACTTCCAGTGGCACCTTCCGGGCTCCTCTGGCCTCCAGGAAGGACCTTCTGGGCCCCAGCTCCGGCTCCTGCCTCCCTGGCTGGCTCTCCTGCTTCTCATCTCTGTCCCGTTCCCATCTGGGATGACACCACGGTCACGTCCACTGGGATGTCGTTCTTTATGCTCAACCCAGGCAGCGTCTTGCAGCTATAATCTAAAGACGGAACATGTAGGTTAAAAGAAGATTTATTTTTTTTACAGGCCGGGGACCTTGGGTCTCAGGGGATGGCAGTGGGAGGCAGAGAGAGAGGGAGAGCACATGGGCTGCACTCCTCACATCATGGAGGGAGGGAGGGAGAGATAGAGAGAGAGAGAGAGAGAGAGAGAGAGAGCGAGGGAGCCAGCAGGAGCCGGGAGAGAGAAGGAGCCATAAATAGCCCCAAGGTCCACACCCCCAGGGATCCACACCCTCCGGGGCCAGGCCCTCCAGAGCAATCCATCACAATGGTCTATCCACTGCGAGATGACCACCCTCATGACGCAGTACACGCTCAAGTACAACAATTCCGCTCCTTCCCAGACTTGGCGTCTTGCTGACCTTCACAGCCCTGCCTATGCTCAGTCCCTTCTGGACGCCTGGTCCACCTGGGCTCCCTGTTGGAATCTAGCCGGGCGCCATCCTGGCCAACCCTCCTACCCAACTTGGCCAAGCCACTCATATTCCTCCCCCTCAGCTAGAGCTTTGAACGCCACCAAGCAAAATATCTGTTTTGTGCTTGTCTGTTTTCTGTGCCGCTCTGGGATTGGAACCAGGCTCTGTGCGTGGCAGGCAACACTTTACCACTGACCCACAGAACATCTGTTCTCTGCTTAACGGGCACGGGGCCATCGTTGAAAGCCATGTCTGGGAGCGTCCCAGTGGGAGAACGTGGCACGCGTCTCGCACAGCTCCCGTGGACAATGGGTTTAGAAAGGTCTGGAGCCAGGACAGGCGGAGAGGGCCAAGTAGCCAGGGAACAGCTGCAGCCACTGATGGGCCCGAACTGGGAGGCAGGCAGGGAGGCAGGCAGAGAGCCCATGGGGTGGGAGAAAACCACACGCACGTGTGTGCGTATCGGTAACATCTGCAGCGCTGTCATTTGGTTCAGGAAGAGGGAAGGAAGCACAGAGGAGCAGGTGAGGCCCCGCCCACAGGCTTTGGCTGCTTCTGGCTGGGTTTGGGGGAGGTGGGGACTGACGGACAGAACTGGAGCAGGGGAGGGAGGAGGGACAGGCAAGAGCAGGCGCCAAGTAGTGACCAGAGGGGAAAGGCGCAGGCCGGCGGGCCGGGGAGCTGCCCGGGACAGTCTCATGTGGAATGGCGTGGCCACGGGCATCCTCTGCCAGGTAGAGAATCCAAGCCGTCACTTCTGAGATGTTCTTCGCCCTTCCGGCATGCAGAAGACTTTGGATGCATATCTCTATACCCTAAGCAGCGCCCTGAATCGCTGTGATGGAGTAAGTTGAAGGGTGGAATGGTGGGGCCCAAGGCGGGAGGCTCAACCGCGTTCCACTGAGGTAGCAGTCTTTTTTCCAAGAAGTATTTGTGTGAAGTGTTCATCCTACTCCCCGCCTTTCTCACTTAGGGTGATGATTCTTATATTTGGAGGCAGATCCCTGCTAGATGCTCTTCCAGTGATTCTGACCCAAGTTGCCTCTGATTTCCCCTGCCTGTCTCACTGAGTGACCTGCGCCATCCTCCCGACTTAAATATTCTTCGGGTTCCATGAGATACTCTTTTTGTCCTGAGGACTGAATCCGGGGCGTTTATATCACTGACCTATATCCCCAGCCCTGTGTTATTTTGAAACGGGGTCTCACTAAATTGCTGAGGCTGGCCTTGAGCCTGCAACCCTGCTGTCTCTGATTCTCAAGAACTGGGATTATAGGTATGCACCACCAGGCCTGGCACTATTATTATTAATTATTATTATTATTATTATTATTAATTTTGTGTGTGTGTACTGTGGATGGAACCTAGAGGCATTCTACCTCTGAGCTACATCCCTATCCCTATTTTATTTTTAGTTTTGAAACAGGGTCTTGCTAGGTTAATGAGAGTCTCACTAAATTGCTGAGGCTGTCCTCGAACCTATAACCTTCCTGTCTCAGACTCTCAAGGACTGGGATTGCAGGCTTGTACCACCACGCTGGCTTTTTTTTTTTTTTTTGTCTTTTGTCTTTTTTTTTTTTTTTTTTTTTTCCCCATATTGGGGATGGAACCCAGGGCATTCTACCTCTGAGCTATACTCCCAGCCCTATTTTTTTTGAAACAGGGTCTCACTGAGTTGCAGAGGGCCTCACTAAGTGGCTGAGGCTGGCGGCGAACCGCGATCCTCCTGTCTCAGCCTCCCGAATGCTGAGTTACAAGCGTGTGCCACCACATCGGCTTTATTTTTTCTTTTAGTGAGGACAGAACATTGTGTGGCTTCTTAGTCCAACAGAGCTGTTAGCATCTGGTTACCGTGTACATTCTGTGGCTTCTTGTTAAGCTTCCTCCCCAGGCTTCTGAGAGCCGCTGGAGAACATCCCTTTGGACTTCCTGTGGACATTTTACATCTTTCTATTCTTAGCTCCTTCTTGTATCTTCCTAGTTCCCGTGTCAAAGCCCCAGCTACCTGGCTATGAATTTCTTCTTCTCTTAGATTATTGGAGTTAATGTGGTGTTGCAGTGTTGGCAACCGCTAGCATTTGTACAGTACCTCCCGTTTACAAAGCCTGCCCCCTACTTTTTCTTATGTTATCTTCACAGCAATTTCGTGGAGCAGTTGAATTGCAATTGCCCTTATTTTATAAACGAGGTCCCTCAAGACAGCTGGTAATAGAAAGAGCCAGGGTGATTTCAGGTTTTCAATTGCTTTTTTTTTGTTTTTTATAGTAATACTCTTTTTTTTCTCCCTCCAAAAAATGAAACAAGAAAATACATGATCATTTGAGGGAATTTGAAAATTATAGGAAAGAATAAAGAAGGAAATATACATAAGGGCGAAGTCCATTGTCCAGTAACTACACTCACTGGGTGGGCCTTCTTTCTAGTCTTATTTCTATAAATTGGTAGATGTTTTATGTATTTGGAAACTAAGCACAGCTTGAAGGTACACCTTAATTTTTAAATGTAACGACGTATTGTGAGCCTTTTCCCATTCCTTTAAGCTATAATTGTGTGTTTCTTAGTGATGGGGACACATTCTGAGAAATGCTAGGTCGTTTTAGCAGTGAGACTGAGATGGCATCACCAGGCAAAGTTATCATAGGAGATTATATCATATAGGCTGTCTGTCACTGGCCAAACCATCACTAGGAGGCATGTGATTGTATTTAAAATTCATTCTTTCTGTGTTGGCTGATATCAATTAACATAATGTTCTCCAGGTCTTCCCATCTTCTTGCATATGACATGATTTTGTTCTTTACCGCTGAGTAGAATTCCATTGTGTGTATTTCCCATAATTTTGTAATCCATTCATCTATTGATGGACACCTCGGTTGGTTCTATATTTTGGTTATGGTAAATTCTGCTGTTATGAACATGGGTATGCATATGTTACTGTAGTTCTCTGATTTCACCCCGTTTGGAAAGATCCCCATGAGTGGTATAGCCGGATTGTATGCTGGATCCATTCCCAGTTTTCTAAGGACTCTCCACACAGATCTCCATAGTGGCTGCACTAGTGACATATGTTTGCTCAAGCCAGGGAGTATTAGGGATACCAGAAGGACTCCAGATAATGGAGGGGAAACCTCAGCAAAGCCAGAGAGGTGGGGTAGGGGAGGGAGAAGGCTGAGGTTAATTCAGGCAAAAGCTACATTCGAGTATGTGTATACATGGGACTCTAACATTGTTAACTTGGACTCTTAGCATTGGGAGGGAGGGAAATGGGGAGGTGGGGGGCACTAAGTACTGTGTGAATATATGCCATCGTCAACATGATCCACGTTAAGATGTGAGGCTATAGTGCACCAATTAAAAAAGAAAATAAAATAAAGAAATAAACTATGCCTAAAAACTTGTCAAAAAATCTATTTTAAGCTGGGCATGGTGGCGCACGCCTGTAATTCCAGCACTCGGGAGGCTGAGGCAAGATTGCAGGTTCATGGCCAGCCTCAGCTACTTAGTGGGGCCCTCTGGAACTCAGTGAGACTCTGTTTCAAAGTAAAGAATAAAAAATAGGGCTTAGAGTATAGCTTTGGGGTAGAATGCCCCTAGGTGCAATCCCCAGTACCACACACATACACACACACACACAAATCTAGCCAGGTGTGGTGGTGCACCCTTGTCTTGTATTCCCAGTACTTGGGAGGCTGAGACAGGAGGATCACAGGTTTGTGGACAGCCTCAGCCACTTAGCTAGGCCCTCAGCAACTTAGCAAGACCCTGTTTCAAAAATTAAAAACAAAATTAAAAATAAATAGGCTTGGTGGTGTAGCTCAGAGTTTGTAGGGTGCCTCTGATTTCTGTTCCCAGTACCCCCAAATCTATTCTAGCATATCAATATAATTTATATAACCTTCTTGTTGGATATTCTAGGTGTTTCTATTTCTGGCATATATGAAAATGCTTTTAATTAGCATCCTTATACCATAAACACCTGTCCAAATTGCTTTGCTCTAGAGTAAGGGAGGATGATGGAATTCAAGAGCGCATCGTCCAATGGTGTTCCATAGAGATACCAAATTCTATCTCAGCGGGAAGTATCTGTGTCCATCTTACAACGTCCTTGCCACACAGACGGTTATATTTTGGCTAATTGTTAATATTAGAAATGAGAAACCAAATCACATTGCTTTGTGTTGCATGTTTGATTGACTGTGAGACAGAACTCCCCCGTTACTGTCCGTTTGTGTTTCATTAATCTTAACTTGGGGTGCTTTGTGTGAGAGCCCATCTGGCCCTTCCCATTTTGTTAGTGACTTTTCAGACTTCATATGAGTCAAACGCTGCCTACCTCCTGATGCTCCATAAACACTGCCCTTCCACGAGGAAAATCAACCCAGAAGGAGATTTCAGTCCGCTACTGAAGACAAAAATTACTTGGATCAATTGACACCAAAGTGTAAGTGGCTTATCCTCGGCCTCAGAGAGCCCACTTCCTGGCTCGGGATAAACAAGCACTTATGTGGCCCAGATCTGCTAGGGATACTTGTCGAATGAAGAAGTCCCCGTGGTCCCAAGAGATTTAATGGGATTAGGATGCGGACGGGGGCGATAGAAGGCACATCAATATAACCTCTATGATAGAAAGATAGGCTTGCTCCTGGATGGAGTCAGCTGGAGCAAACCGCAGTTGAGTTCTCAGACCCAGGCATATTCTAGTTTAGAGGAAGCATTCTCCTCAAGGATGGGGCTGGAGTATTCTGGTCCCCAGATGGTTTTCTCTGCCCACAGACGTGGCTTCCAATGTTTTGAAAAATTCTGTCTTGGGAGTCATTGGTCTTTGGTCAGACATGGCGGGCATCATCGCCCCGCGAGCCACTCTCTCTGTGTTGCAGCGGCTGGTAGAGGTCTGGTTGGGTAGTGACATGCTGCCGTCTCTGGGCACAGCAGGATGTCTCCACGGGTGCTGAGGCAGGGGCATGAGTGTTTTAGGGGATCCCTCCAGCCCTGTCCCTGGACCTGCTTATTTATCTTAATATCCTTCTTGCAAATCTTGAACTTTCAAGGAAATTCTTAGTCTCCACCCTGGATTCCCCTTGGACTTGATGGTTGAAAATCATTTCTGGTTCTAGTCTCCCCCAGCAGGAAAGAACTTACAAAGGGTTAGGTGTGGACGTGGGTGATTTTAAACAACAACAACAGATTTATTGAAATACAATTCATATGCCGTAAAGCTAACCACTTAAAATGTACAGTTCAACATTGTGAAAGATATATTTGCAGTTGTAAACCACAACCATCATCAATTTTAGGGCATTTCATCATCCCCAAGAGAAGCCGCCCCCGTTAGTCGTCATCCCCTGTGTCCCAAACCATCCCTCTCCACTCCAAAAATCCTAGCAACGCACATCTTCTTTCTGTAAAGACTTGCCAATTCCGGACACTTTATAGAAATGGAATTATATAATATGTGGTCCTTTGTGACGGGCTTTTCTTTTTTCATGGAGCATAACATTTTCAAGGTTCATCTATTCTGTAGCATAGAAGAAGAATTCTTCACGCTTTCTTATTCCTTAAACATAATAATCCTGTCCTATTTTCTGGCCACACCACACTTTAGTTATCATTTTGTTATTTAATGGGCTTCTGGGTTGATTCTACAACCAAGTTTCTACAGGTCGTAGTTTTTCATTTCTCTCGGAGAGCACCTTGCGAGTTGAACGTTCAGAGGAGCTACCACGTTGTACTTCTAAGGTGGCACCTTATGAAGGTTCCATTTTTCCCACATCCTCCCTGAAACCTGCTATTGTTTTTCTTTTTTCCCGGCTTTGTCCTAGTGGGTTCGGAGTGCTTTCTCCCTGTGGCCTTGTTTTGCATTTCCCCGGTGAATAACAATGTCTGATTGGCCATTGGTGAGTTCTTTTAGGAGGAAATATCTATTCAGATCCCTTACCCATTTTTTTTAAGCTGAGTACTTTGTCTTTTTAATTTTTGACTCGGAAGAATACTTTCTTTTTAAATATTCTAGATAGAAATCCCATACCAGGTGTATGATTTTCAGAAACGTTCTCTCATTCTATGGGTCGTCATTTTCATTTCCTTGATGGCATCCTTTGAAACACAAATGTTTTTTTATTTCTGTGCTGTTCAATTTACATGCTTTTTCTTTTGTTGACTTTGGGCTCGTAGCTAAGAAACCATTCCCTAATCCAAGGTCACGCCGACTATAATCTTGTGTTTTCGTCTAGGATTTTAGTAGTTTCAACACTTAGATATTGGACTCACTTGAACTGATTTTGGGCACAGTATGAGGCCTGGTTCCAGAGCCACACTCACACATGCATATCCAGTTGTCCCAGTACTCTTTGGTGCAGAGCCCGTTTTTTTCCACATGGCATTCTGCATTCTTGTTAAAACTCAATTGGCATAAGTAGGAGGGTTTATTTCAGGAACCTCAATTCCATCCATCGATCTATATGCTAGACATGGGTGACTTTTAAGTTTCCTCCTAGTGTGGCATTCTCGAATTTCTTTTCATAGAGTTCTATTAGTCAATGTATATTTAGTAAATGTTGATGCAGTTTGTGGTAGGTGAATTGATGCTTGTCTGAGAAAACCTCACAATACTTTTGTCTGCAAGTAAGAGAACTTGACAATAAAATTGGGTTAAGACGTATGTAAATGTGAGCCAGGCGTGGTGACACATGCTTGTAATCCCAGTACTTGGGAGGCTGAGACAGGAGGATCACAAGCTCTTGGCCAGCCTCAGCTACTTAGTAAGGCCCTCTGCAACTTAGGGAGACTCTGTTTCAGAATAAAGAATAAAAATAGGGCTGGGGGTATAGCTTGGAGGTAGAATGCCCCTGGATTTAATTCCCAGTACCAAAAAAAAAAAAGAATATTTAAATGTAATAATTCCTCCTCCTCCTCCTCCTCCTTCTCCTTCTCCTTCTCCTTCTCCTTCTCCTTCTCCTTCTCCTTCTCCTTCTCCTTCTCCTTCTCCTTCTCCTTCTTCTTCTCCTTCTCCTTCTCCTTCTCCTTCTTCTTCTTCTTCTTCTTCTTATCTTCATCTTCGTCTTCTTTGAAGTCTGAGGCTAGTGGAGCTGTACCCTGGTCCTGTTGGTGCACAGCTGGTTCATCTAGGGCTCCACTTGATATCTCCGTCTATCTTGTGGATTTTTCCTCATGTTGTAAGATGACTACCACAGCTCAAAGAATCAAGTCCTCATGTAAGAGCAGCCAAGGCAGGCAGGAAAGAATGGGTATTTTCTTTCTAGATTTTTCTTTTATTAAGAAGGAAAGTATTCCTGGGGGCCAGTCTCCTACCTTTTGTGATCAGGACTGGGAGATCGTCACCCCTAACCACAGAAAGGTTGGAGAAATGTAAAAAAAAAAAAAAAAAAAAGCATCCTCAATTTTTGGAAATTAGGCAGGGGGGAGGGGAGGATGGATGGAAAATACACTGCTATATACTCCTTGTGAACATGTGTATATGTTTTTGTGTGTGTGTGCATGTGCATGTGTGTATGCATTGAGGGGTGGGGATGGAGAGATTCTATGGGGTTCAGAGCTGGAGCCACTGACATGCACTTGTGATGGAAGGACTAGAGATGTAGGGAAAGAAATTGTGCTAGCTAGATAGCATGCCCCCCCCCCAAAAAAAAAAAAAACCCAAACCAAAACCCACGTGGCAAGGATGCCAAATATGGGCTCTCCAGAGGCAGGGAGTAAAGCGTTGGGGCAGGGTCAAGAGATCCAACCTAAGAATCAAGAGTGAAAGCTGGCAAGATTTGTCCAGAGTAGTCCCTCAGGACCTTCCCTGGCATGGACGCCCCTCTCGCCAGCTGGCGGGCACGGGGCGTAAGGCGATGGGGCTGGTGTAAAGCCCCAGGACCAAAGCAGACATCTGAGCTCCTCACTGTGTCAGGCAACAAACAGGTCCTGGCGGCTGGCTCCTGACGGCTCCTGACTCCTGGGAGTCTCAGTTCTACCGACTCTCCCAGCCGTATGTCTGGTGCCCGTGAAACAGAGAGGACATTTGTGTGTCCACCAGGCCGGTTCCCAGTCAACACAGGCTCCTGTCCTGACTCGGAGCGCCTAGGCAGGGGAGCTGAGCGCTCCAGCAGTAGCCGTTACCTGGGGCGATGCCCATCACCACCATAACCACCCCTGCCATGTTCATCAGCACATGGTCACACAGGTCATTGAGACTATTTTCCAGGCACAATTATTTTCTTTAAATACACTTTTATTGGCACCTTGGTCGACTTCCTCCCCCTCCGGCTCCCTCCCCGGTCCCTCTCCTTCCCCATACATGATATGGAAATTGGCATTGAGAATTTCATATATGAACAAAACATCAACGGAAGTGTTTCTTCCTTAATTCTCCTTCCCTTGATCACGTCCCTCGCTCCACTGGGCTTCTCCTCCCTTGTCTGCAGTTCCTCCTGTATCTCCATCACTCCCCAGCATCTACACTGAGAGAAAACGTCTGACCCTTCACTCTCTGTGACCGGCTGACCTCACGTAACACAGTGTTCTCCAGGTCCGTCCCTTTATCTGCAAGTGACACGATTTTGTTCTTTATTGCCAAGGAGAATTTCGTTGTGTGCGTATATCCCATACTTGTGATGTATTCATCTGTTGGTGGACACCCGGGTTGGTTGCGTGATTTGGCAACTGTGAACTGTGCTGCTATTAACGTGGATATGTACGTATCACGATAATATTATGATTTCAGTTCCTTTGAACAGATCCCCAGGAGGGGTATAGCCGGATCGTGTGGTGGACCCGTTCCCAGTTTCCTGAGGAATCTCTGTAGTGGCTGCACTGATTTGCAATCCCACCGACAGGATATAAGAGTTTCAATTTCCGAACATCCTTGTCATCATTTATTGCTGTTTGTATTCTTGACGATTACCATTCTAATTGGGTTTAGATGGAATCTCAGTGTAGTTTTTTTTTTTTTTTTTTTGGTGGCACTGGGGTTCCTGGAAGCCCTTCTACCTCCGGGCTATACTCCCAGACCTATTTTTTATATTTTTATTTGGAAACAGGGTCTCTTAAGCCAGGGCGGCTGGCTTCGAACCTGCGCGATCCTCCTGTCTCCACCTCCCAAGTGCGGGGATTACAAGTATGCACCACCCCGCCCAGCTAGTTTTGATTTGCATTTCCCTGATTGCTAATGATGTTGAACATTTTAAAAATATTTTTTGGCCATTTGTATGTCTTCTTTTGTGAAGTATCTGTTTAGTTTGATTTCCCATTTTTGATTGTTTTTTCCCTAGTTCTTTGTATATTCTAGATATTAGTCCTTCATCAGAGGAGTAGCTGGCAAAGAGCTTCAGTTCTGTAGGCTCTCTTTTGACTCTTGATGGGTTCCTTTGCATCATGGAACATTTTTAATTTAATGCCATCCTATTTATTAATTCTTCTTTTAATTTCCTAAGCTTTGGAGGTCTTACTGCAGAGGTGTCTACCAGTGCAGTGTTGGCCCTATGCCTTCCTCTAGTAATTTCAGTCTCTGGCCTAAATTTCCAGTGCTAAGCACAATTCGAACTGCTTTTCTTGTATTATTAAAACTTTGTGGTTTTTTTTTTTTTTTTTTTTCGGGTCTGGGATGGAACCCAGAGGCATTTAACCTCTGATCTATACCCCCTGCCCAATTTTTTATTCTTTATTTTGAAACAGGTCTCACTGAGTTGCGGAGGGCCTCACTAAGTAGCTGAGGCTGTCCACGAACCACGAGCTTCTGGTCTCAGCCTCCCAAATGCTGTGATGACAAGTGTGCGCCACCACACCCGGCTTTATTATTAAAACTTTTGACAAGTCAACAGAGCAGACACCTTTATGCACATTCTCATTTTATACAGAAGTAAACGAGTCACCGAGACATCAGTCCACTTGCCCCACATCTCACACAGTGAGGACGTGGTGGGTCAGACAGTCACGCAGGTGACCTGAGGCTACAGCAGGGCCACGAAGTGCGGCTTCCCAGGGGCCAGCACTCGGTGCCTCCTCTGAGAAGGTGGAGGTGCTGATGCTGGAGCGGTGGGCTGATCCTGTGCGCTGTGGCCGTCCCCTCTCTGTGCCTCAGTTTCCATGCTTATGAAAGGAGAAGGTTGCCCAGTTCTCTCTAGGCCTCTCTGGATTGAAGAGTCACAGTGTTCTGGAAGGCTGGGCTGCCGCGGCTGATGCTTGGGAGAAGTTAAACTCCCCCCAGTTCTTAAATCTTAGCTTCATTTAATCTGTAGACACAGTGAGTAAAACAGCCAATAAAAGCTCCTAAACATCTCAAGCTCCCCGCAACAGGAGCAAGGATGGTTCCCTGTGGGAGGACGGGGCAGGCTGCGGCGGAGTCGGGGAGGACGGGGCAGGCTGCGGCGGAGTCGGGGAGGACAGGGCAGGCTGCAATGGAGTCGGGGAGGATGGGGCAGGCTGCGGCAGAGTCGGGGAGGACGGGGCAGGCTGCAATGGAGTCAGGGAGGACAGGGCAGGCTGCAATGGAGTCGGGGAGGACGGGGCAGGCTGCGGCGGAGTCGGGGAGGACAGGGCAGGCTGCAGCGGAGTTGGTGAGGATGGGGCAGGCTGAGGCGGAGTTGGGGAGGACGGGGCAGGCTGCAATGGAGTCAGGGAGGACAGGGCAGGCTGCGGCAGAGTCGGGGAGGACGGGGCAGGCTGCGGCGGAGTCGGGGAGGACGGGGCAGGCTGCGGCGGAGTCAGGGAGGACGGGGCAGGCTGCGGCAGAGTCGGGGAGGACAGGGCAGGCTGTGGCGGAGTCGGGGCCAATACGTGTCTCTCTTGGTTCTTCTTTTCCAGGAAGAGGCAGAGATGGGAGCAGGCCAGTTCATTATAACTGTGTTTACGGCATTGATTTTCGTTGCTTTGATGAGGAAAACTTCCAACAGGAGCTGTGAATTGCCTTGGAACCTGCCAACTCTGCCAGCTCAGCCCAGACAGCTCAGTCTGTGCTCTCTGGCCAGAGTGAGCCGTGTCTGTGCACAGTTTTGGAGTGAAGAGGGAGAAGAGCCCAGGCCATGGGGTGGAGCAACCTGAAAGGTGCCCTGGGCCTTGGGAATCTTCACTGGGTAGGCGCTCAGCTTCTCAATTTGTGGTCACTAAAGGCCACCTCCAGATCAAGCGGCTGCAAAGCTGGCTGCTGGATTGCCACTGACCTTGACAAGCTATGTGACTCTGGTAGCCCCAGTTTCCTCAATGGTGAAGTGGGGATAACAGCAGCACCTACCTCTAGGATTACGGTAAAGAGCAAGTGACTCACTCCACGCAAAGCCCTTCCGCAGGAGCTGGATCATGGTGGGTGCTCTAGAAATCTTAGCCCTCCAGCGTTTCCTTATCAGACTAGAAGTGTCCTAAGGACAGGGTCTTGACTGCCTGGTATAACACCTTGCCTACAGTGCATGGGCTATACTGCAGTCTCAGTATATACTTATCAAATAAATGTGCAGTGGATAAGAGTGCTTTGAAACTATAAAGTGCAACACGGAAGTGGGGTGTATTATTATAATTATAATAATTATTATAATTGTTATTAATATTTTTCTTTGTGTGTGGCGCTGGGGATCGAGCCCAGGGGCATACTCCCAGCCCTTTTTAAAAATTGTGAATCAGGGTCTCGCTAAATTGCTGAGCCTGGCCTCCATCCTGGGAACCTCCTGTCGTAGCCTCCTAAGTCCTGGGATTACAAGCGTAACCACCATCCCCCGCAGAGGCCCCAAAGCTACTCAGAAAGGGCAGCGCTGAGACTTGAATCCAGGACTCTGGCAGGAGCCCAGGGCCGTGGCTCGCAGAGTCCCTCGGTATCAGCAAGCATGGCGTGTTGTGAGATGGGAGGCTGGTTAGAGGGTGGATTTGGCACTGCACAGAATTGAATCTTGAATCTTGGCTCTGCCCCTGCTGCCAGGGTAAGCAGGATATGCTGCTCTCCTATGGGGATATAAATAAGAACTACTCCTGGGTTGGCTGTGAAGCACAGCTTAGGGTGTTTATAGAGAGAGGACCACGGAGATTCTTGAGCCATATCTACCTGTCTGTCTGTCTGTCTTCACCATCATCTTTTAGGTGTATTATTATATATGTGTGTATATGTATTTCCCCCTTGGAATGTATAATTATTTAAATTCTGGGACCTGAAGGAAGAGGAGCGGTGAGCTGGGCATGGAGAATTAGGAGCCTTTTGGGGTCCCGTTAGGCCTCATATGTCCTGAGCTCTGGTGCTGTGTTGAGTTGACTCTGAGGGTGTTGGAGGAGAGGTGCCTGCTGGAGGTGGAAGTGTGGGCACTGACATTGCAAAGTCAGATTTCACCACGTGCTGGGTCAGTCCACCCAGGGATGGGAGAGCGATAAGGAAGTGATTCAGACAGAGGAAATGTGAGTTGGAATCCCAGGACTTGGGAGGCTGAGGCAGGAGGATTGCAGATTCAAGGCCAATCTCAGCAACTTAGCAAGGCCCTCAGCTACTTAGTGAGATCCTGTTTTGAAAAGAAAATAGAGCCGGGGGTGTAGCTCAGAGGTAGAAAGCCCCTGGATTCAATCCCCAGTCCCCTCCCCATAAAAAAGATGATGTGGGATCAGTCCCTTCTCCTGGGAGGAGCTTGTAGCTCAGGGGAGAGGGGCCTGCTCTGGGGAACTGGCTCGAAGCAGCCTGGAGGTCATGAAGCTGGAAGGTGCAGGGGTGGTTGGAATGCAGTAAGGGGAGGGGAGCAGAAAAGGGCCTGATGGGAGGGGGGAGCCGAAGGCACCTGCACACCCGGAGTTCCACGTTGCCCCAGCAACAGCTTCTGCAGGTGATCCGTCCCTGCAAAGGATCCATGGTGGCAGAGAAGTCACCGCCATTGAGAGAGGTAATTCACACACACACACACACACACACACACACACACACACACACATACACACACACACACACACACACACACACACACACACCTCCTTTACTTAAATGAGTTTTGAGCGGCTTGCTTTGCACCCTCTGATGTCTTAATGGCTGTGTTACGTGTTAATGCAGCAAAAGGCTCAGAGTGCCCTTAATTTGAAAATGCTAACATCTCCTGCAGGTGCTTTCGGTTGAACACATTCCCCTCCCGCCCCTTGGTGAAAAGTGTTTTAATTTTTGGAAGTCTCCCATGTCTGTTTCAAATGTCTGTTTTTAGGTCGCTGCCACAGTTGCTTGGCTTAATGAAAAAAAAATCTGCAAAGCGACCTGGGGTGCCGCAGTTTTTCCTGGCACGGAGGCACTCTTTCTAGGTGGGCTTTCAGTCCTTTATTTATCATGCACGATCTGAGTACCTACTGTGTGGGGAAGGCAGTGTTCTAGAAGAGCTGGGAGGAACAGACTTGGTGGAATGGGGAGAGATGAAGGACTGAGGCCTAGGGGAGGGAGAACAGGAGCGTGCCCAGACCAGCCACAGACACAGGAGGGCGAATGGGGTGGAGTCAGGGCCAGGGGGATATAAGAGTCATGGTGCTTTCAGTTGCAAACGACAGAAATCTGATTCAGAGTGGCATGAACCAGGAGGTTTAGCACGTGGTCCAGGGGAGGCTGGTGGTAAGGGATGGGGATCGATGAGGAAAACACTTTAACGGATGTTATGCACATGTATTATCCATGCCGATATCGATATCATGCACGGGAAAGAGAGGCTGTTGGGAGGATGCCGGGAGGACGCTCCCTGACTCTTCCCTGACATTTTCCTCTGACTCTGAACTACATTATGATGTTAGACGACAATGCACCAAAAAAGTGCATAATAAAAAAGGTTCCTTCTTTGGCCTCTCTGTGTTAGTCATTCTGATTTTTATGTGGTGTGGGAATTTCTTCTTTGATCTCATCTTATTGGATTCTGAATGCGTCCTGTACGAGGTTGTCCATTTTGTTTTTCATGTTTGGGAAATTCTTTAATATTTCTCTGAAGAGGTATCTAATGCCCTTGGTCTGTGCATTTAGATCTTCTTCAATCTGTGGCTATTACCCCTACATAAGGTCGTTTCATATTATCTTGTATTTCTTGAATATTGTGGTCTTGTTGTCATATTGTCTTCTCCATATTATCGACTGTGTTGTCAGTTTTGAATGATCTGTCTTCTAAGAGTAAAACCCAGTCATCCCTGTCATTTAGTCTGCCAGTGATAGTTTCTACTGATGACTTTATTTCATTTATTGTTTCCATCATTTCACTCAGGGCTCTTTTTCATTCTTATTTATAAGGGCCTCAATTTCTTTACTGACATTCTCGTATCCCGCACACACTTTCTGATTACATATCTAATATCTTTGATCATTTAAATAATCAAACTTCTAAATCCTTCTGGCATTTTCCGCCTTCCTGTCTTGGCGATCTCCAATAGGAGTTGTGAGAATTTATTGTTTCCCCACTGGTCCTCATTCTCATGATTTCAGGACTTTTAGGTTTGTATCTATGTAGTGTTGGTATTCTCTTACTCTTTGGGTGAGAGTCCTATGTCTATTTGTTGTCCTTTATATTATACTGGTGTATATATTTGCTTCAATAAATCTGTCTCGTATAATCATAATTTCAAGTTAGTCCCCCCGAAATTATTTAACAGGACATAGTGCTTAGTCAGTGCAGGCAAGGAACAGTCTCTGATGTGTCGAAGGCCTCCTTTCTCTCTTTGCCCAAATTTAGCAGGGCCGGAAACCCTAACGGTTTTCAGCCTGGGGCCTGGCTGGCTGAGATTTCATGGCCCAGGGATCACTGCCCCTCTGCTAGGTGGGATCATGCAAAACACTGCAGACTATTAGCCCCAAACATTCATGGATATCAGGCCCAAACTCAGCAGGGCCAAAGGTTATGAAGTTCTGAGCCCGAGACCCGGATGGCCGAGTTTTAATGCCCTAGGGACACCACCACTGCTCTGCTGGTTGCGATCGTGTGAGATCATGTCAGCCGCTGGCCTCTGAGATCGCCGACACAAACTCTGCCAGCTGAAAGACTTCAGTATTCCTAGCCTGCAGTTTGGCTGTCTGAGTTGTTGCCCCAGGGAAACAACCACAGTTCTGTCAGTTGTGATGGTATGAAACCCTGCTGGCCCCTGGCATCCCTGCCTGTGGTACCCAAACTCCACCAGGGGAGAGATTTTACTGTTCTGAGCCTGGAGTATGGATGGCTGAGTTATTTAGCCCCAGGGGCATCATGGATGTTCTGGCAGATATAATTACATGAGAACTTGCTGGCCTCCGGCCTCAGCCCCATGGTACCCAAACTGCCGGGTGAGGGTTTATAGCCTTCCTTGTCTGTGGCATGGTTGACTGAGTTATTTTCCCCCAAGGATACCACAGCTGACAATCCAGCAATGATTGCTGGAGCCCCCAGCAGGTCCTGGCTGAGTGTCCCTTGGAATGCTCTGTTGATTCATGTTTCTTTTGTGTTTTACTAAAGTCTCTTCCTCCACCCACGCAGGGATAGTCTGTAGGCTCACGGACTCCACAGAGGCTGGTTGTAAGCACTTGGGTCTCTGCAGGAAGAGCCAGTAGTTTCTCAGTCCCGGTAAGTTCGTTTGTGGCCACGGGAATTCTCTGGGAAGTTTGGCTGCCTGGTCTGGAGATCCTTCCTCGTGAGGCTTATTTGTGTGGAGAGAAGAAAGCACTTGTGTTTTCATGTTGGTTCTCTGTAATCACGGGCTCAACAGTGTCTTCTTTGCTGGATTGAGTTGGTCTTGGAGTGCTGCTGGATTCCGGCGGCCCCCAGCTCCAGGACAGACTTGCCAAGATTGCCTTTCCACCATTTTGGAAACCCGTTCCTCTGGTCTGGAATTGGAGATTTGGAGGGTCACAATGAAGATGTGTCGCAGCTGGAATCTAGAAAGTTCCTGGGTGAGAGCAGTTTCATGTTTTTTTTTTTTTTTTTTTTTCCATCAGGAGCTGGGTTGGGGATCAGAAGATTTAGCAGGCTTGCCTAAAAATATCCAGCTGCCTCAGGCCAGTGCAACAGAATACCTTGACTATCTTGATTAAAAAGAAACACTCTACTTTCTGAGATTGGCTGGTATCACTTAGAACAACATTCTCTCCCTCCAAGCATTTTCCTGCAAATGACATAATTTTATTCTGTATAGCTCAGTACAATTCCATTGTGTGCATGTATACACCACAGTTCTGTAATCCATTCGCCTGCTGATAGACACCTAGGCTGGTTTTGTGATTTGGCTATGGTGAACTGTGCTGCTCTAAACATGGACATGATATTCTGCCTTCAGTGCCTTTGGGACGATAACCAGGAGTTGCTTAGCTGCCTGCCAGATGGTGTTCCATCGCGGTCTTCTGCGGCGCCTCCACGCTGAGCTCCGTGGGGCCCCACTAGTTTGCTATCTCACCAGCAGTGCATGCAGGTTCTTAATTCCCCAGATCCTCCACAGCATTTGTGATTGTTCGTGTTCTTGGTGATGCCTTTCTCATGTGGACGAGCTGGGACCTCACTGTGGTTCTCATTTGCATCTCTCTGATGTCTAATGATGCTGAACGTTTTGCATGAGTGCCCTTGTTGTTCTGAACCCCATCATCATGGTTCCAATAGTTTATTAATGTGAAAGGAGCTCCAGAATTTTTCTTACGATTGGCCTGGGTTCTTCCAAAGCAAAGTAGGTGGAAAAGTGACTAATAAAATATTCTGGTTAGTTGGTGAGTGATAGTTGACGTGTGATCTTTCCTCCGTTGTTTGCAAGTGTGAGTTAGCTTTCTTGGACCTCACACGTTCTTTGCGGTCCTTTGTGCACCCTTTCTTTTCTCCTAGGACCTCCCGACTTTCCACGCATGTTGTACACGCTCAATAAAGAGCTGCTGAAGCAAATTATACTCACACCCACCAGCACATCTCCTCCTCCGAATTCTTCACTAATGGGCTATAGTGACATGCTTTAATTAAAAGACTGGCATTAAAAATGGAGTCCTGATGAGTAAACATGGCAATGTGTAGGGAAAGGGATGATTCACTAGCTTCTAGCCACTAAGGTTTAATTGATGTTCTGGCAAAACCATTAAAATTTTTTTTTGATTTAAGATTTTAATGTTATTGGATACTCACCATGAGGGGGAAGCTGGGCCTCTGTCTTCAGGGAATGTAAAGTAAGGGAAGGACATTCAGTCTTCTAGGATTCTCACTGGCTGAGGCTCAGAGAGGGACAATCCCCTTTCAGCCGCTTCCTTGGTTTTTAATAGCTACTCCTTGTGTTCAGTGTTTGCTTTCTCTGCAAACTCTGCCTGGATGCATAGTTGACACCACACTGTATTCTTTCCATAGAACCTGCTTAAGTTCCTTCTTTCCTCATTCATCAGTGTGAGTAAGGAAAGGGGAGAATTATCCCCGTCTGCCCACTCACTGTCCACCCACTAAGCCATCCACGCACCAGCACATCTACTCATTAAGTCTGCTTAAAGTCGCTGTTTTGTGCCAGGCTCTGTTTATATCTTTATAAATTGCTGCACAGTCCAGCCTTCCCTCACTCCATCTCCTTTACGCCAACCTCCTGTTGTTCCTCAGGGCCTTCGCATTGATTTGCCTCTGACTGAGTACTCTTCCACCAGATTCTTGCCATGGCGTCCTCTCTCCCTCCCTCCCTCCCTTCCTGCTAGGGGTTGAACCCAGAGGCATTCTATCTGTGAGCTTAGCTTCCAGCCATATTTTGTTTTTTTTGGGAAACAGTGTCTTGCTAAGTTTCTGAGGCTGGTCTTGAGCCTGTGATCCTCCTGCCTCAGCCTTCTAAGTGCTGGGATTATAAATGTGCGCCACCATGCTGGCCTTTCTTCTTTATTTTATTAATATTTTGCTCAAATGACTCTAGGAGCACGCTACTTCCATCATATTGTCCCATTCACCCTACTTTGTTGATCCTTGCATTCCTCGGAACTACTTGAAATTATAGTATTTATTTACTTGTTCATCGTCTACCCTTATAATTCAAGCTCCTTCAGGACATCTCTATCTCTGGTGCCGTATCTCTAGCACCTTAAAGAGGGTCCAGCACACTGTAAGTGCTCAAAGATACTTG
Source organism: Muscardinus avellanarius (assembly GCF_963383645.1). Classification (NCBI taxonomy): domain Eukaryota; kingdom Metazoa; phylum Chordata; class Mammalia; order Rodentia; family Gliridae; genus Muscardinus; species Muscardinus avellanarius. The sequence goes on along the minus strand of NC_137794.1, from coordinate 1,652,036 downwards.
TCGGATGACTAAATGATTATAGCCTCAGTTTGTTCTTGAACAACTTACAGTATTAAGAAGATAAATGGAATAGTATGGCCCATGGAAAAACCACCCAAATGGTGTCTGATCACCAGAGGGCGGGACGACGGTGTTCACCGGGAGGAGAGGTCTCAGAGGCTGGGGGCGCCTAGGCAAGGGTGTGCAGCGGACGCTCTGGCCACCCCAACACACATCCTTTTGGCCATGTTGAGGTTCACGTACAGCGTGTCCGGGCTCACTGGCGCGTCCCACTCACTTTCAGGTTGCTGTTGTCAGCGATTCCTTGATTCTACAGGACCTTGCTCAGTCAAGGTGCAGGGCGATGAAGAGGGGCTTTGAGTCGAAGGCCCAAAGGAGGCCAGTGAGTAAGCACTTCCTGTCCAGCGCGGGGGCGTGGAGGTGTGCTCTCCACGGTGTAGTCTCTCCTGGTGTTCAAAGCAGCGCCCCCTCCTCATGCTCCTGGCCTGGCTGTCCTCCCATCGTATCCCACTTGGCCTGCGCGTCACCTGGGCATTGCGGGGTTGCCTTTCACATAAGCCACCAGCACCCGAAGTTGCCTCAGGCCCTGCTTCCAGGAAACCCAAACCAAGACAGGCAGGGTGAAGTGCCCCGAGCACCCTGGAACAAGTCAGTAACACAGAGATGGTCCGGGCTCCCTGACTCTCCGGCCATCTGAGGAACTTCCCACCCCTGCTGATGCCGTCGCCCACCCACACCAGTGAGAAGGGAGCTCTGGATTCTGCAGGGCCGGGGAGGAGCAGAGGTAGGGATGGGGCCAAGGGCTGGGAGGCAAGCATCCCTGGCTCCCTCTCGGCTCTGCTACCCTGCTGTGTGCCCTTGGGCAAACCCCTTGTCCTGTCTGGGTCTTAGCCTTGTCAAGGGCCTGTGGGGTGGTTGGCTGACTAATCTCTGACCTTGCTTTTTCCTTCCTTCCTTCCTTCCTTCCTCCCCTCCCCTCCCCTCCCCTCCCCTCCCCTCCTCTTTCTTTCTTTCTTTCTTTCTTTCTTTCTTTCTTTCTTTCTTTCTTTCTTTCCATAGAACCCAGGGGCATTCACCTGTAGTGGTGTCTGATCATCAGAGGATCTCTGAGGAGGGCTCCTCAGAGATCCCAGCCACCCCCAGACCTATTTTTCATTCTTTATTTTGAAACAGGGTCTCACTGAGTTGCAGAGGGCCTCATGAAGTAGCTGAGGCTGTCCGTGAACCGCGATCCTCCTGTCTCAGCCTCCCGAGTGCTGGGATGACGAGCGTGCCCACCGCGCCGGCTTTGAGCTTCCTTCGTGCTCCAGGATTTTCTAGCAGCCTGACGGTTAGCTTTCTTTTGCCTCCCGGCTCTCACATGGCTTGCATCTGCATTTACCTATTTCTGCAAACTCCACATCCTGGGCCCAGTTTTGGGGGCTGGTCGTGAAGTGCTCGGCGTGGGCCTCCCCCGGTAAGGACAAGTGGGTGGAATCCATGCAGCACTCTATGGGATCCTGGAGAAACCTGTTTCTCTATACATGAGGTGTCATTATTGTTGATAATGATGACATCAATCTACCTCGTTGGGACCTGTGGTGCTTAACTAAGAAAAATGCCTTTGTCACTGTTAGTAAATATAAAGTGTGCCCACTCCATCAGAATGACACCCCCGGCGGGTGCCTCCCTTCCCGCCCCAGCTCCCGGTCGCTCATTTGCAATCCTGTCCTTCCTCAGACGACAGTGTTTATTTTTTATTGATGTTTCAGCACTTTGACAAATACATTTTTCCATGAAGAGAAACATAATTAACTTAAGTCATTTATATTAATCATAAGGGGGGAAAATCATGCAAAACAGGGGTAATTTTGTACTGAACAAGGCACGTTATCTAATGAATATAGATGATGTTGATTTATGTGTTTATCCCCAAAGCATCACTGGGGTGGGGGGAGGAGAAAGCCAAACGAGACCCCGTCCCGGCTTCACAAAAATGCCGAAAAAATTGCTTAAGAGTCTTTTGATTATGTTTCTTAGTTTAGTGATGTCCCAACCACAGAAAAGGACGGTTTTGTGTTTTATAGTCTGGGACGGCACAAGAGACCCTTTCCGGGTGGGGATTACTGAGTCCTGCCGACACTGGGCTGATGTGGATCCGTCTGCACGGGTGGACTGGTGTGGACCACTCCTCCGGGAGCTTTGGGAGGGATCCCACAGTGGGTCATCGTGGGGTGTGGTCAGGAGGGACCAGGCACCAATAGCTCAGATCCCCAGCTGTGTCAACCAGCCCCAGTGGGTCTGTTTGGAAAGCTGGGCCAACTTATGGCTGTCTAGTGGCCGCCACCCCACGCGCTGTGAGTGGGGCATTTGGCAGGGCTCATCGCTAGAGGGAAGAGAGGCGCGGGAGTGGGAGGAGATGAGGAAGCACCCGGGGGTGTAAGCTCTAGAACTTTCTAGCCGGGAGCCCGTGCAGCATCTGAGGCCCACCCCCACACTTTCCCATTAAGGAAACCAAAAACAGAACGGAGGCACCCGCGCCACGGTAGGTTTTATTCTCAGTGTTTTATTTTCATGCTTTAACCCTTGCAATGGGGACCGTCGAAACCCGTTTTACAGATGAAGACACGGAGGCTCAAGGCAAAGGGGGTGCTTCTGCAAGGCCCCCAGCAAGTGGCTGGCTGAACTGGACACCAAATGTGATCTTCCCAAACTCCCCATCAGCGGGGAAAGGAGCAGGTCCCTGGGTGCGACATGCCCCTGGAGGCTTGGGTGCCAGGCTTTGGGAACTCAGTTAGAGCGATGTAGTTTCTTTCACGGGGTCTGTTCTCTTTGCTGTCTCTGGACATGGACATTGTTACAAACCCCCAGAGGACTGAGAGTTAGCCCAGGGACAGAGGGACGGGGTTAATGAATGGCCTTCAAGGGGTGCTCTGGGAGAGCTCTGGTTGGGATCTCTGAGGAGCCCAGGCCTGGGGGCAGATAGAGATGGGCCAGGCCTGCGGTTGGTGCAGGACTCCATGGGGCTGGGCAGTAGCAGCCGCTGCCCTTTTGCAGGTGGACAAAGGAATCTGGGATACCTGTTCCCACCTACTTGGCAGGTTAGTGGTGAGCCTGGCCTGATCAGATCCTACATTAATTTTTCTGTTGCCTGTCCTGAACGGGCCACGGTTGCCTCTATCCCAGACCTCCCAATAGTCTCCTAGCAGGCTGTGGAAGCCAGCCACCTGCATTCAGACCCCGCCTCTGCCACGCACTGTGTGGCCTTGGGGGCCTTCCAACCTCTCTGGTCTCGCTGACCTGTACCCTCGTCATGGGATGGCTGGGGATTAAAGGGGCTGATGTGAGCTAAAGCGTTTAGAGCCACAGCGTAGCAACGTGTCGGCTATTTCATCAGCATTATTACTGGGAGTAACCCTAAGTCCACAAACACCCACCCCTTTGTCAGAGACCGGGCACAGTAAGAGGACGCCGGATCTGGGCAAACCTGGGTTGTGGGCAGAGGCTGGGAGCCAGTGAGCAGGAAGGGCCTGCAGCACCTGCCGGGCATCCGGTCACCCTGCCGCTGACCCACTGTGATTTGTCTCCGGCTCCGTCCACTGCTCCGGTGCAGGCTGGCTTAGCGGGCGCCAGCGCCCATCCATCCTGCGCTGCCTGGACAGCGGTGCTGGAGATAGCATCTGTCACTGTCTCCGGTGGCACGGATGGCTGGTGTGTCATCTTTGACAAATGTCTGTGCTGGAGAGCTCTGCGTGGCTGTGGGTATTTACAGACACCCTAAACTCACAAGCACAGCCAGGCTGCTCCACACGCCAGCAAACACAAACCAGACCTGGGCATGGGTGGGGGGGGGCGAGGAGGGTGTGGGAGGGGAGGGGCAGAGCACAGCAGCTGGAAGACCCCGCCTCGCAGCCCTGGAGAAACCCTGGGTGGACTGAGTCTGCTCCACGCATTGCCCTGCCCTCGGTGTCGTCACAGGAGTCGCCCATCATTTTCAGGACACACGATACCGCTAACCCTAGCTGGACACGAGCTGTGGATGAGGCACTTTGAGTGAGTATACACCGGCTCACCGCATCCCACAGCACACGTGTTTTCTTGAAGAATAAACAGACTCAGGAAGCAGCCTGTCTGGGGAGCAGCAGGCTGCAGGGTACACTGTAGGTCAGGGGCAACTTTATCTGTAAAGGAGCAGAAGGGTCCTTTCACGTTGCAAGCCTTAAGGTCTCTGTTGCGTCAACTCAACGTCACCATGGTTACTCGAGAGTCAGACCGTAAACAAGTGTGTGCAGCTGTGTTGCAAAGCAACGTCACTTATGAAACAGCTGGCCAGCTGGATCTGGCTCAAGGCTTGTGGGCGTCTTTGCTGACCCTCCTCTAGGGCTCTGTATCTCAGTAGATTATTAGAAAGGGCTATTCACACTGGAGCGCAGAATCAGTAGGACTCAGATCCTGGACCCCGGAGTCGGGCCAGCCTGCCTGAGTTCCAGTCCCAGCTAGTCACTGAAGAGTTCTCTGCCACAGTTTGCCCATCTGTAGAATGGCAGTCATAGTACTATCTGCCCCAAAGGGTTGTGGTGGGATCTTAGCGGTTAACTATGTCTTTAACCATGCCTAGAGGAGTGCCAGCATGCCGGAGTTCTTGGTAACATCTCACGTCACACGTTATCAGCAGCACCTGAGTGCTGGCACACGTTTAGATGGCAGGCTCCGCAGGAGCTCCCTGCCCAGTGCTCCTGGTCTGCCTTTCTCCCCCACTCCTGCACCATCGGAATCCGCAGTGGGAGAAGTTCTGCGTTACCATTGGCTCAGCAGAAGTCCCGGCCGCTGAGAGGGGACTCAGCCTGCTAAGGTCACACAGCCCCGGGCGGTTGACCCATTTCTCCTTTCTCCTTGGCCAGTGTCCATCTCCAAACTCAGCAGTCTTCTCTCAGACGAGTCCTTTTGACACGGTAAAGTGGAGGCATCTTCTCTAGGTAGAAGCACAGCGGAGGTGAGGCTGGCAGGCAGGTGTGAAGGCCACGCGCGGGCCTTGGCAGCCCTTCTGTCCACCTGCGCACCGGAGCCCGGCTCATCCCAGCGGCCCCGTGGCCTTGCCGGCTCTCTCCCTGGCCTCTTGCACGCTCCCCGGGGCGTGACTGTACCTGTACCTTCTGGACAGAGCTGGAGTGAACACTGTAGACTAGGTGAGTGACTTACCCTTGAGTCGGGGGCGCCTGTGTTCTCTCAATATAAACCCACTGTTTATATTGACAAAAACAAACACCAGGCAAAACAGAACCGAAAAACGAGCGCTAGCCCAGACAGCGGGCCGGCTCGCTAGCGAGGCCCCCGTGGCTTCCGCTGAACACAAACAATTTCACACAGCGTCAACGTCAGACGAGGCCTCCGCATGACCGTATTGGAACACGAGGAGCACAGGTGTTATGGACCACAAGTGAGTAGACCTCCCTGGCTCCCAGCCACTCCGGTTCCGTTCCAGTGACAACAGCGGCCCTACTTTTTCTCTTTTGCCTCTTAGATAAAAGTGATTGGGCCAGCAGACAGATCCCTGCTTCCTGACAGCTTCTGATCTGGAACAGCCCTCGTTTCTCCAGTTCTCACAAAATCCCACCGTGGGGAAGCCCGCAGAGCTAACGCCTTACTGGGCTGCTGCGTGGTCCCCTGGTCCACGGCTCCCCCTTGCCACGGCAGTCACCCGAGCTCACGTTGCTTGGCCAAGAGGGTGTTTCTGGTGGGTTCTGGGCTGCACCAACATTTTATGCAAGTCTGAGGCCTGTGGTAGAAGTGTCCGATGGTGAGGCGGTTGGGTGGAGAATCGTAAAAGGCCAATCTCTAAAGGCCTCCAGAGAGCCAGATGCTTCACTGTGTTAAGCAGCCTGATGAGGTGGGTCCTGCCACGAGCATTATTTCATTCCATCTTCTTAATAACCTTGGTGGAGTGCTAACATTTCCCTTTCATTGACCAAAAAAAAAAAAAAAAAAAAAAAAAAAAAAAAAAATCCCCGAGGCTCAGGAAGCTTGGAGGAAATCGCCTGCAGCTCTTCAGCGAGTTAGCAACGAATCCGGGGTCTAGGCGTCTTCAGATACCACACCGGGTAGGAATGTTTCCTATCAGCATAATCATCTTCAGTCTATGGGAGGAAGACCCTACGCACCTGCTGGTTCTCACCGTTGACCCCACTGATGGCCTTTAAGTGAGCTGTCTCCTCTAGAACATTCTGTGGTCATGGCCAGAGTCAGTGCAAGAGTCTTGGCAGCTAACACCTCTCCGTCCTCAGTGTGTGGACGCTGGACTCCGTGTCCAGGCTTCCCACCATCTGGCGTGAGGCTTGCCGCCTTTCCCGTGGGCCCTGGGCTCGGAGGCCGTGAGCAGAGGGGCACCTGCCTTGTTCCCCTTAACTCTTGACCTTGGCTTCCGGCACTACAGTGAGCTTTCTTAAGCCATCATTTCTCTAGAGAGAATACGCATAAAGGGACCACCAAAGTCCACCCAAAGGCACCGAGCTCCCCAGCTTTTCAGAAGCACCTTTCCCATGGAGTTCAGCTGTCCTATGTTCACACAAATTGGGGACGTCTGTGGGGCTGCACTCTAAAAAATAAGACACCAGGAAGGAAGAACAGGAATTTCACAAGTGTCTACTCTATTCCAGGTACTATCCTGGGTGTTTTCCACAGGCACGAGCTGGATTTTCTTTTAGAAACCCTGTCATTTAGAGGTAGCCGACAATCTGAGGACTTTGGAAGTTGAAAGGTGGGTTCACCTTTAAAGCCAGCCTCCCTTGTTTAGGAAAGCCATGAGGCTGGGCTTTTGGGTGCAGAACTGTAGACCAAGTCGCAGCCACTGCTCTTAAGAAGATGGCGGTGTCACTGTGAGTCTGCCCGACCATCCTTCCAGTGGATGGCGAGAGCGTGCTCTTTCTTGCGTTGGGACTCTTGGTGTAACTCTTGGTGTATGTTATCATTCTTGCCCTCGAAGAGTCAGAGCACCGGTTTCCCTAATTGCACAGACCTTTGGAGGCCCTGATGTGCTGTGGTGTAACTTCCAGCTGAAATACCCAGACTGTGGGAGATGCAGGTAGCCACTGGAAGGCTTTGCCCTTGGGAGTCAGCCCAACCCTGTGGGTCCGGCTACGGGCTTTCCCTGGAAGAAGAACAGCACCTTGTTGATGATCTCAGGTGGGAACGAGCCAGTGCTGGGACGGGGCGGGGAGGTCCTCCTCTCCCTAGATCTGAATGCTTTGTGAGGGCTTGGGCTCAGGGAGGGTCTTGGTGATTCTGCAAGTGTGCTCAGATAGCCTGCTCCAGGGTCCCTGCCATGGGTGGGCATAACCGCTGTGAGAGGAGGGAAGGGCCTGGCAGTACAGGAGCAGCAGCAGTGTCCAGGGCAGCCTGTCCCCTCTCTCTTGTCTCTGCTGTCCTACAGTGAAGCTCTGTGGAACACCTCCAATCTGGTGGCTGCAACTGGATACCTCGCCTCGTGGAGCGCCGGCTCCTTTGAGCTGTTCTTTAGGCCACACTCACATGCCCTGGGGTCGCCACACCGGTGCCCCTCTGCCGGGCATGTGCCCCATACAGACATGGCTGCCCCCTTGCTTTCTTTACGTTGTCACTTCTTAGGAGCACGCTCCCCGGCCACCTCTCTAAATCTAACCTTCTGTCCCCTGACACGATTCTTTTCTCCTTATTCCTTGTCCCCAGCATAACAGATACTTCCCTTCCTGGAAGGATGAGTGATTTTGTCCCATTTCTATTCTAGAGTCCCCCTTTCATCAGACATCCTCATCATTTATTATATGATCGTGTTTTCTCTCCTCGGATGTGTTGGTGTAATGTATGACATGAATCGATTTTCTTTTATAAATCTCAGCCTTACTAGGATAAGTCCCACCTGATGGCGAGATCGTGCCAGGTTTCGTTTGCTAGTGCTTTGTTTCAGGTTTTTACATTTACACTCATAAGAACGATTGGTTTCCAGTCGCCTTTTATGCTAAGCTATCTGCATCGGGTTTGGGTTCTCAGGCAGTGTAGGTTTCATAAAGCGAATTGCAGTGTTTGATCTTTTTCTATGATATGGAAGAGTTTAATTAACATTGGAATTATTTGTTCTTTAAAGGTTACATAGAACTCAGCTGTGAAACCATCTGTTCCCGGTGCCTTTTATGATGGTAGATGTTTAATCACCTTGCTAGTCTCCCTTGCAGGGACCAGCCTTCTCCTTTTCTACTTCTCCTTGGGTCAATTTAGATAATTTGTATTTTGCTAGGTAAACATCAACTTCTCCTAGATTTTTTCCCTTATGTTGCCACAGAGTTGGTGCAGAATTCCCTTGTGATATTTTAATCTTGAGCACATCTATGGCTATAGCTCTTTCCCCATTTATAATTCTGCTGGATTCTGTTCTCTTCCTTCCCCCTCTCATCAGGCTCCTGATGCATTTGCCTGCTCTCAAAACCTTGGAGAAATACAGATTCCACACCTGGAACCATGGGTTCATGGAGAGAGAGGAGCCCCAGCAGCTGGCACTCAGAAGCTCAAGTTGGCCCCAGGAGCAGGAGCTGGCAGGCCAGGCGAGGGGAGGCAGATGGTGCTGAGGGCTGAGGGCTGGCTTTTGACTCCTGCGGCCTCTACTACTTACTGGTTTTGTGGCCCTGGCCTTTCTGAACCTGTTTCCTTATCTATGAAATGGAAAGCCAGTGGCAATTCCTACCTAACGTGGGTTGAGAGGGAGATGGACACACACACACACACACACACACACACACACACACACACACACACAGCTTGAAACAGTACCTGGCAGAGGGGAAATGCACAGCCAGAGATTGCTGGGAGTCCTGTAAAGAATGGACTGTGAGCTCCTATCCTGCAGACCTTTGGGAGGAATAATGGTTCATACACAGAGGGGAAGGTGGCCTTCTCCAGTGACCCCAGAACAGTTAGATATGAGGCCCTAGCAGTGACACGTATCTTCTCTCACTAAGTCCTCCCCAGGAGGCCACAAGGTAAGTCTTAGGTGAAGCTATGAGACTGTCAGTATTCAGCCATGATTAACCTACACGGAGGCACTTTTTGCCATGCACCCTAGCATTATTAGTGCCATTTTCACTTTTGAGAATGCAGGCTTAGGTCAGGCTGTTCATTTGTCTCACAAGGCAACAATGGTTGATGTTTACTGTGCATTACTCTCTGCCAGGCATCGTGCCAAGCACTCTTTGTGTGTGTGTGTGTGTGTGTGTGTGTGTGTGTGTGTGTACATACATATATTATCCCCATCTACTTTTGTACCCTTGTCAGGTACTTTAGCTAGACAAGGGCCACAGAATTCCAAAGCCCACGTGAGACATCCCAGTGTGATCAGAAAAACGAAACCCACAAAAGCCATCGCAAAGCTAGACGTCCAGTGGCGCTTGACTGAGGTGGCTAGTAGAGAGACTGGAAGCAGGAGCTGTCAGAGAATGGAGGAGGCTGAACGGGAGAGGGGGAGCAGGATTCCATTGGCGAGAAGCCGTAGGGTCTAAAGACCCAGTCTCCAATGCTCTCACCTGGAGAGAGACGCTGGTGTGTGTGTGTGTGTGTGTGTGTGTGTGTGTGTGTGTGTGAGAGAGAGAGAGAGAGACTGGGGGTTGGTCCCAGGGACTTGCACTTGCTTTGCAGGTTCTCTACCACTGAGCTGCACCCCCAGATCTTTCTATTCTATTTTGAGACAGAGTTTTGCTAAAATGCCCAGGCTGGCCTTGAACTTGCAATCCTCTTGCCTTGGCCTCTTGGGTAGCTGGGATTACAGACGTGCGCCACCATGCCCAGAGTACCCACTGCCATTCTAACATTCTATTTAGGGAACTATTTCTGTAAGTATCCCATGTAGGGGCCGGCTTTTATTTGTAGGACTTGGGAGCTCTTGAGAGACACGGGCCCCCCTCTCATGTCCTGTAACCACCCTCCAAGTAACATTTTCCTGACAAATTGTCAGTGGTAAAGTTTTAGTTTGTTGCATAAGGAACTTAGATGGAATTTGGGGGAAGGAAAGTTGGCGGTGCTGTTTAGCTAATATAGGCAAGAGAAAACTGATTCTGATAGTCATGTAGCATCAATCCACGTCTATCCATGACAACTCCTAGAGTATTCCCTTTAAATCAGGACTCTATCCAGGGAAAAACGGATTCATTCATGAGAATGTCTGGATTTTCCAGGCTTGCATACAGGTGTAAGGCGTACACACCTATGCGGCAAGATGACGGCGATTTAGAGAATTGTGAGTTCTGTCTTCAGGCCTCCAATGGGAGCAATGAAGGGCTGATCCTTAGCCAGAAGGATTAGGACACCACCTCCATGGGCTGGTCTGAGTTCTGTGCTGAGACATTCCCCTCCTATTCCCGGAACCTCCATCCGGAGCTTCAGCCACTGGTTCCATGCTGACTCAAACACTTGCTAAGCGTGAAGATACCTGAGCTTCCCAGTAGCGTCCAGGGGAGAGGGGCTTCCTTCCCCAGCACCCTTCAAGCCTGACACTGTATGGGGATTGCTATGGTGCTGTTCTCCGCTCAGACAACACCCGGGGACCAGCGAGATTTTGCCCTGGATTTTAACCTCTGCTTACAGGAGTACTGAGTCATATTAGTTTCATTTCTTTGGGTGGAGATGGTTCTTAGAGTCCAAAGCAAAAATAAAATACACTTGAGGAGCCTACGCAGTCCCCCTGAGACCACTGTGAACTCTGGGCTCTGCCAATCCCCTTCGGCATGTTGGTTTTGGTAGATGTTGATATCTTCTTGTGCGAATATCTGCTGATATCTGCTGGAGGGCTTTCTCTGGCCTCCGGATATTTGTCAGGTCAAGCAAGGGACAGACTGGAAGTACCAGGAAGTTGAGGGCCAAGGGAAGAGCCTGTGACAAAATGATAGATGAGGGTCGGTGGCTAAGTAATCTGCTTTCTTCACTCCTTCACAGACAGCCCAGACACGCTCCACATGGCCTTCCAGAGGGTCCTTGGTGGAACTGAACTTAGTTGCCCACAGTGGTAGCAGGGCATTAGCCCTCCTGTACAATTAGACTCCTTTACAATTGCTCTTTCCCGCTCCATCCTGTTCTGAATTCATTTCCCAGAGCAACTACTTGCAACCCAATCTGCTTCTAGAAGACCCAACTAAGGCATCCCTTAACCATCTTCCCACTCGACTCAACGCCTGCCTGCGGATAGACTGGAGGATGTTCTGCAAAAACCAGCAGGAGGCTCCTTTCCTCCTAGCCCATCCAGAGCTCAGGACTTTGGGATCTGTAACTCTCCAGAGTATTAGTCAAGCAGGTGTATCCTGCTGCCCCAACAATCCTTAAGAAGACCATCTCACTCACCCTCGGCGCCATCCCTGGTGAGTGCCCGGGGACCCTTGATGGGTGGATGAGCCTGGAGAGGAACTTGCCTGCTCTTGCATCTGGATGCGGCGAGGACCCGAGTCCTGTGCCAGCGCTCTACTGGGCTAGCTCCCAGCAATGCTGAGGTTCTGCATTGCAGGACGAACCCAAACTCACATAGAGCTTCTTCATCAGCAACCCAGGCCTTTCTCAAATGATGGACGTTGCAGCATGCCAGAGCTCGTGGGCCTGACCGCCAGGAACTTTTGTCAGTCAAAGGCAGGACCCTCTTCCTCACTCGTCTTTCAGTTTCCTCGCAGGGTGAAGAGAAGACAGAGGGGAAGCGAGGTCTCTTGTGTCTCTTCTTCTGAGGACAATAATGCTCTCATGACCTAATTGCCTCCCAGAGGCTGCACCTCCTAACACCCTCATCTCCCGGGGCAGGATTTCAACATGTGCATTCTGGTGGACACAGGTGCCGGGGCCTTCACCGAGGGCAGGATCTCCTCCTTGCGGGCCTTCACAGTGCGCTCCAGCTGGAGTCCTTCATTCTCACGTCCCCACGAGTCTTAAATACAGGGAGACCATCTAGAGGAAGATTTATTTGCTCACAGTTTTTATGGAGATTCTGGTTTCAGTCGATGTGAGGCCAGAGTCAGAAGCTCAGGGGACGGTGTCAGGGAGTGGAGATAGAACACAAGACTGCTCTCCCATCATGGAGGCCAGAGACAGAGCGTGAGCAAGGGGAGGAGAGAACCATGTGTGGTCCCCAAGGCCTCACCCCCAGGGCCTCTCCTTAGACACCAAGGCCGGCTACCTCGTTTCCATGAGGGCTGGTTGGGGGACATTTCAATGTCAAAGCACTGCAGGCCGGTTCCCCTTCCCCAAGCGTTATTGGCTGTACAGAGGAAAAGCACATTCTCTCTGTCCCACTCCTCAACGTTGTGGGTGAGAATCACAGATGGCTCTCCCCTTATGGATTCCTGTGTCAGTAGCTTTATGGGGGCACAGAAATGCATGGTGTACACTTCCCGGGGGTCTGATGCTTCTGGTACAAGGACCACACTCCGAGAAGCACTGAGCTAGAGGATCCTTTGTTCCTTCCCCATCGTCTTGGGTTAAATTACGTCTCTTCCCTAAACCTGACAGCAGAATTGCCTGGGCTGAAAAATGCGCCATGTCACTGTTGTTGGTTGGGGGAAGCGGAGAGGGGTAATTTACCTCCGTCCTTATGATGATAATTGGCCCACAAAAGTGTTAGTTATTCATGAGCCCTGTTATAGATAAAGCACTGTGCGCGACTCTGATGAAGCTCAGATTTCTGCTTTCAAAAAAGTCAAAAGACCATGGTACATTATCAGCATGATGCTTTGTGGCTTATCAAGGGATTCCATGTGTGTTTTCTAATTTGATCCCTGGAGAGACTCCGGGAGGAGAGCAAGGTATATATCATGGCCCCATTTTATTGATGAGGAGTCACAAGGGGAATTAACCTCTTTGCTTGTCTGAGGTGTGCCAGGCACATTACATATAGCAACTCATCTGGTTCCCACAACAACCCTTGGACATGTGTATTATTACTTATTGTGTAGATCGGGGAGCTTGGGGAGGAGAGGCTGAGCGATTTGTCAAAGGTTATGCACCTAATTAGTCGCGGAGCCAGATCTGAAATCAATTTCTCCTGACTCGCCATTCAAGGCTCTTCCTAGGAGACACTGTCTTTTGTGTAACAAGAACGGACCGTGTGCCTGCACGAGTAGTTGTAAATAAAGAGAATCTTGCCATTCTTGTGAATTCTGTCTCGGCTTCCCTCTCCGGATTCAGTTTGTTCTATCTAGTTTTTGGATCTTGTGTGACGTGGAATCTAGATCGTGGGGAGGGAGCGGGCATCATAGAGGGAGAGCTGGGTTGCCGTGATGAAGAGGGAGAGTGGCGGGAGGGAGCTGCTGCGCATGCCTCCCGGGCGGGCGTGGCACAGCAAGGGGCTCCAGGACAGCTGTCGGGGATGCTCAACGAGGGCGGAGACGGAGGAGCCACACAGGGCTTGTCTGGGCTTGTTAAATTAGATGCTATTTATATTCTTTAAGAGATACAGGAAAATGGAAATAATCGGAAATTACTTTTGACCATCAGTCCCGTGCTCGTGTATGGGATGCTGGGCCAAGAACAGGTCACACGGACGACCAGCTTTTACTAGATTACAGATGTGATGTTTGAAAGAGATGTTTGAAAGGTAAGGTGTGAGGAAATGGGTCAGTGGCAGAGATATAAGACTGAGAAAGGAAGAGGTAAGGGGAAAGAAGAGTAATAGAGGAAAACTGAGACGGGAAAAGCTATTAGGAGAGTGGAGAGATGGTGTGAACGTACAGAGAGGTGTCGGGGAAATAGAGACCGAGGAAGGTCGGTTGGTTTCTGCCTGTGCCCAAGGCTTTCTACTACTGTGTCTCTCAAACTTTTTGAATTGTGATCAGCTATTGGGAATATGCTTTTCATTGCTACTTACTACTTATATACACAAACACCTAGAAAAAAACATTTGTGGAGAGGAGCTGGGGATTGAATCCAGGGGCATTCCACCTCTGAGCTACGCTCCCCTTTTTATTTATTATTTATTTTTGCAGCAATGGGGATGGAACCCAGGGGCATTCTACCTCCGAGCGACACCCAGGCCCTATTTTTTATTCTTTATTTTGAAACAGGGTCTCACTATGTTGCAAAGGGCCTCACTAAGTAGCTGAGGCTGTCCGTGAACTGCGATCCTCCTGTCTCAGCCTCCCGATGCTGGGATGACAAGTGCGCCCACCACGCCTGGCTTTCATGCTGACTCTGGGCTTGGCCTGCTCGCTGCCTCAGCTTGGGGGATTAGCAAAGGTGGTGCAAACGCAGGCTTGGTAAGCTGCTTCCCTGACACATCCTCTTGGAAGGATGACTCCTGGGTGGCTCCCCCTGGGAACCAAGCTGCCACTGGGAGAAGCCCAGTCTAGCCTGTGGAGAGGCCCCTTGGGGAAGCTCCAGAGCCCCAGCGGAGCTGCAGCCCACGGCCCGTGTTGATGCGCCAGGCACGTGAATGCGCAGGTGACTGCGAGTGGGTCCTCCCGCCCAGTGAAGCCACCCCACCCGATGCCACGAAGCAGGGACAAGCTGTCCTTCCTGGACCTTGCAAACCGCAGAATCATGGGCAAATAAATGTTGTGTGAAGCCCGCTAAGCTATGGGTTGTTTGTCCTGCAGCAGGAGATAACCCGCCCAGGAATACCTCAAGGGGAGAATCTCTGCAGAACCCTCTCCTTTGTATCTCGGGTTCTCGAGATCCTGGGTTATTTTTCTGTGTCTCTCACTTTCCTGAACACAGTCCTATCACACACAGGGCTTCTGCCTCTAACACGGTGGTTCCTGAACCGTGCTCCACAGACCAAAACTATCAGAACCAATGAAGAGTCCCAGGCTCTACTAAGCAGGGTGGCCTCAGAATTCCCTGGAGAGCAGGGCCCGGGCATTTTCACTTCCAGGGCTTCCCAGCTGGCCGGCAGCCCGCCGGCCTTCAGGTTGCACTATTCTAAGGGACTGTGGTTCTGATCAGTGCATTCCAACCTTTTTCTAAGAAATCTCAAGTCATAGTAAGGAATGTATTCACATTTTGTCCCCATGCCCACACACATGTATGTAAAAGAAACACAAGTTTCACCGAACGCCAATATGTGTGCTGCGTGCTGACATTTTCTTTCCTGCCTAACTTTTTTTTTTTTTCTCAAATGCTGGTTTTGACTCATTCGACTGGATCTTATGATTCACCGATGGGCCCCGCAGTACAGTTAAAATCAAACTGACCTCGGCAAACACCACCTCGGTGCCTGTGCCTGGGCCACAGCTGGCTCTTGCATATTTTGCAGTAATGATGGTCATTGGGACTGGCGAGCACCGCCCGCTGTCCCTAGCCTGCCCTTTGACTCGAATGCCTCCGGGGATTACATCCGTGTAGCCCTTAGCAGCCCTGTCAGCTGGCACGGCGATGCCTACAAGAACCGTGGGAGGTGTGCCTTTCCTTGCAGCTGGGTCTTCAGTGGAGCCCAGTCCAGGCTTGGGGTGCAGTTGATTGCATGGGTCAGGGCAGTGCTGGGGTGCAGGCTAACCCCGGCTTTCTCCCCACAGCGACTGCCCTGAGTTTCAGGGGAGGAGAAACTGGAGTCTGACATCCCAGCACGGGGCCCCCAGCATGGGGGGCGGAGGTCAGATGCTCTGTACACTGCTAGGAACTGTTGGGCATTCAAGACACAAACCGGAGAGAACCCTTGAGGCAGCATATTGAGAACTGCACCCTGGTTATCCCAGAGTAGCACGACTTCCTTTTAAATTTATTTATGTACCTTGTATTGCTTCTCGGGCTGAGAGTTTTTCTGGGTTCATTCAATTGTGTCATTAGGACCTGGTGGCCACGGTGGCAGGCCGGGAACGGGTCCTTGTTCCCCTTCCCATCCTTGCTGGGCCTCATTGCAACTTGAAGGAGCCCCCTCTTCGCTCTGTCCTCAGATTCCAGCCACTCTGCACCTCTATCTTTGTGACACTGGAGACAGGCACAGAAATTGCAACAAATTCAAAAATGTGCCATTTATGCTGTCCAAGAAACCCAAATGGCCCCCGATGATTGATTTAGTGGTTGCAGCTGGGCACGGATGCAGACAGACAGCTAATGAGGTAATTTTTCTAAATGCAAAGTGTAAACAAGATAACAGCTCCCTCCCTCCCCAGGAGTCTTTCTGGGTCTGTGCAGAGATTCACTACCAGTTGACATTTCTAGACCGTCATGGGGTGATTGCGTCCCCTCCAAAGTGAGCCCCCGTAACTCAGGATGTGGCCTTAGTTGGAGACAGAGTCTTTACAGAGGCAGTCAAGTTAACACGGGGACATTGGGGTGGGCCCCAATTCAATATGGCTATGTCTTTATGAAAATGGGAGGTGTTGGGTATGGACAGCCCAAAGCTATGTTCCCTGTAGGGGAGAAGAGATGGGAAGAGACACACGGAGAGAGTGGCCACCTAAAAGCCAGCGTGAAGCAGATTCTCCCTCCCACGGGGACCTAGGAAGGACCGGGCCCTGCCACGACCTTGGCCGCAGGCCTCTGGACCCCAGGACTTGGGAGGCCGCCGTTTGTGTCGCTGAAGCCAGCCAGTCTTCGTGACTTTGTCCCAGAATCCCTCTCAGACACATACACAGACGTCTAGAAGCTGTTGCCTCTGTGTCCTCTGTGTGTGTGTGTGGGAGAGTCTCCTTTCTGAAGTGAAGGAGTGGGGAGGACATTGGCTGTAGAGCTGACGAGGCTTGGGCTTCAGGGCTCCCAGACACAGTGACCCTTCTGAATCCTTGCTGGGCCCTTCTGAATCCTTGCTGGGCCCCTGGCTATGGTTCATTCATCTCTGTAAACGTTGCAAATGGAGTTGCAGTTCAAATCAAGGTAGCCGTAGTTGCCACCTGGTCACTGTGGCTCGCCCTCCAGCCCTTTCTGTCTCAGCTGGTGGCCTTTGAGTGCCCACAGGCATTCTTTGAGTTGAGAATACATATCATTGGGGTCAGTGGGATACATGTATGGCTTGTGGTACCTATCCTAATGGAAGAATGGCTTCTAGGGATGCTCCTACTGCCCCCGGTGTCTGTTCACCCGGGGAGACGACACAAAGATGCTGGCCAAAGCCACATCACGACATAAACAGAGTTTATCATGCCCAGCACCAGCACTGGGAGGGTGGAGGGGAAGTTTTAAAGTTTGCAATATAAGGCCAGAAGTTGGTCTATACAATTACAAGTTTAGTAGTAGAGGGGTGTGACAAGTGGTTAATGAATACAAATATTGTGCTATTTTTCTAAATTGTAGATAGAGTTGTGGTATTTGTCACCTTTTTAGAATCTGTAAACTTTTATGATTTTTTCTTATTTGGGAGATTTACTTTTGTACCTATCTTATGTTCATGACACTGTAAACTTTTTTTTTTTTTTTTAAAAGGCCTCCTAAAATTGTACACGCTCTGGAACACATCTATTTAGGTCTGGCCCCAGGTGTGAGTAATGAGGAGGCGGAGGCACAGAATTGCAGAAGGCAGAACGTGAATGAGGAGGGAGGGCTGGGGAAGCATCGGAGACACGTGGACAGAGGGAGCTAGTGGACGGAGATCTGGGCGGGACTGCGGGACCCCGTGAGACCTGTTCTGCACGGCACACGACTCCACCCACCCATGTGATCACAGGTCCTGTCTCCATGGTTTCTGAGTCCGTCTTCTGTCTTCTCCATTGCAAGCTCTGTAAGATCAGGGGCCCCGTTTTGCCCCATCTGAGCACCGTACCTCACAGAGCAGTTAGCACACACATTAAAGACAACAAGCAAATGTGAAGAGGGAAAGGGGAAGAGAAAGAGAGAGAAAAAGCACAGCTAGGACTTTAGAATCACAGATGTGTCAGCACTGGAAGACCGGAGAAGGTAACGGAATGCGGCAATTCTCAGCGAGTTTGCCCCTGGTGCTTCTGTGGGGTGATGCTTCCTTTCTATGGCACGGCTCCATGTACAGTGAGCCATTCAGGACTCGTGGCCTTCCCCACTAAGTGCAGCAGCACCCTAAGTTCTAGAGATCCCCTTAGGTAGGGGATCGGCTCTCAGGCGACAATCACTAATCTATTGCAGTCTTATTAAAGAGACAAGGGGGACAAGATCGACGAGGCTAATTGAAGCCCAAGGATACGTTGCAGGTTCCTCTGAGTTTAGGATTTAGAGCTTAGGATCAATAGCTAATGGTGTTTGTGGATTTTTTGTTTGTTTGTTCACTTTTAGTATCATTTCACCATCTTGCTTTCAAAATAAATCCTCTTGAAAGACTCATTGGATGGGCCTGGGGTGGCCCTGGCCCCCTGGTGGGATTTGCTGCCGCAGGGTCCTCACCAAGGGGCCAGAGTGCAGGTCTGCAGGATCCAGGTGGTGCGAGGGACGATGCCCGCCTCTCCTCCTCTGCACAGGCCCCTGGGGTAAGTCAGGCCCCTGCAGAGGCGAGTTGCTGTGGGGTCATGACGAAGCCCGCTGCTGCAGTCATCCCTCAGCCTTCTCAGACTATTAAACCAGGGAGATAGAAACGTCAGCATGGCTTTGGAACATCACTTTTATTAATTAACATTGATTTTATTTCCAAAGTTATATAATGGTGCCGTAAGTTCAGCTCCTAAGCAAGGGTCTTGGAGCACATTGGCAGTAACGACCCTGGCTGTGGCTCTTCGGGCAAGACCCAAGGAAGGGACGACGCTTCGTTTCTGCAGAGGCCAGGAAGTCCTGTCCACACGCTTCCTGCCCATTCTCGTGGTGTAGCGCTGCAGCCTGTGGCCGGTTCTTGGATGCGTAGTGACTGGGTCGGGAGGTGGCTGGTAGGCTTAGCTTAGCAGGGACTTGGAAACTATCCTTTCTAAGATTCCTAAGACAGAGTGATGAACCAGAGATGGATCTTCTGTTCAGAACAGGGCTGTGCGGTAGAGACTGTAAATTTTATGCAGAAGGATCCTGACGTGAGTTCAGCGTCCAGCACACAGTTAGGAACGCAGTATGAATGCTGTTTGACTTAGTCAACCACAGAGCTCTGGCTCCTCTCTGTGGGGCCAGACTGACTCAGGATGTGGCATGAGGGATGAGTAAGATACACTGGGGCTGCTGACAAGGCTTCCCTCATCACCCACACCAGGCTGTCCATCCAACTGGAATCCCAGAAGCCTCCGGGGAGCTTAGGGCTGCAGGTGAAGGGCAGGGAGGCTTCTCAACTAAAATGTCAGCAATGTACTGCTCTGATTTTACAACTCATTGACTGATTGATTGCTTCATTAATTCATTCAACACATATATTCACTGATTGCCTACTGTACCCACTTGGGCAACTGGGCACCACAGTCTTAGACAGGAGGCCGGGGAAGTTTAACAATGCCCGTGTGGTAAGGATGAGTGGAGATAAGGCTCCAAGAGATTGGGGGCTGTGCTGGTCGGCATTCTTTCAGTCACAGTCTAAAGATCTGACCACAAAACTTGGAAGAAAGTTTATTTTTTATGGTTTTGGATTCAGTCCATGTGAAGCTGGGGATTGCGACTCCCTGGGCATGGCGGTGGGAGGCGGGCAGAGGGAGAGGGCATGGCTGTCATCTTCCATTGTGGAGGCAGAAAGCAAGAGAGAGCAGGGGAAGGAGAGACCAAATACAGCCCCAAGGCCACCCACCAGGGATGCACCTCCAGCCATGTCCTACTGGCCTGAGTCACCACCCAGGTTAAGACGGGCTTATCCACTGCCGGGATTATAGTCCTCATGCCTCAGTGACATCAGCTCCACATTCATAGATGAGCTCTAACTCATATCTGACTACAACAGGGCCCTCCAAGCTCTCTTGCCTGGACAGTCTTTTCTGGGTTCAGCCACCTCACCTGGAAGAAGAATGAAGGGCTCCTAAAGCCCCTTTCAGCTCAGGTATTCTTGAATGGCCAGAGGCAGTGCTGGCCTCAGTGCTGCGGTGATGTGAGCACTCCAGGCTCCTGATACACTGGGTGGGGGTGCCATGTTGACAGCTCTGCCTAGGACCCCAGGAAGAGCTGGGAGGACCCCTTTACCAAGGAGCATTCTTGCTATTTGGTCATCTGCCACTTTCAGGGATCTTGCAAGTCCTCTCCAGGCTCAGTGGACCCTGAGGACAAGATACAGAGGCCCTGCCTCAAAAGTGGCTCAGGCTGGGACACGGCCATGAAGCCCTGGGAGAGAACCGCGGGATGTTCTAATAGGACTGATAAACGGCGAGGGGAGGCTCCAACCTCGTGAGAGAGCTCTCACTGGAGCTCTCATAAACCCCGTGGTTTTGAAGCAAGACCCATTTGTGTGGTTTCCTGGCTCTTCTCAAGATGCATTTCTGTCCTCACCTGTGCTTCTAGAGCATGGTCGTCCAGAGCACACATCCGTGCACCTACAGATTGAGTGGATAGGCACTGAGTGCCCTGGCGTGCCAGGCACTGGGGTCCAGTGGTGAACCGCACAGACACGAGCTCGCGGCCAAGCCAGGGGATGGGCAGCCTCACGACCTCCCGGAGGGGCTGCTTTGGACACCAGCCCTGAAGCACTCTGTTTTCCTTGGAGGAAAAGTGGTCATTTTCAGGATGAAATGATATTTTCTTAAATTGCTTCTTGACAACCACTGCATATGTGACAGATGAGCAGAGAAAAGCACAACTGAGTTTAAATTTGGGCTCTGGACGCTCTGCCGGGCTCTCTCTCCAGATGAGTCACTTGGAATGCCAGCCTCACAACAAGACACTAAACCCAACCTCAGCAGAACTGCAAATTCTGTCTAGGGGGCTGTCTAGACAAACAACCCAACCTTCTCATCCTGAGGGAGGCTCCTGGCATGGAGGAGGCTCCAGAACAGGAGGAGAGAGGCAGGACAGCTCCTGTATCTGTTCACTCACCACCAAGTGTGTGGGGCTTGACCCGAGGGACATCCTGATCCTGCATGCAGTGAGTACTTGGTCTCTGAGTGAGTTCAGCGTTGCCCCCTCTTCTGGTTTTAAGCAATGGTGTCTCTGTCAGCATCCTCACTGCTATATCCTAAATGACTGACCATGCAATGTAGAAGAAAAAGATTTATTTGCTCAGTTTCCTTGGGTATTCTGGTTCATTCCATATGAGGCCGGAGTCTAGATCTCACATCATGGCGGCAGGAAGCAGAGGAAGACAATGTGGGCTCTGTCCTCACATCATGGTGGCAGGAAGCAGAAAGCAGTTCCAGCAAAGGGAGAAGGGAGCATGTATAATTAGGGACCCACTTTCTCCAGAGGCACCCTACTGGCCCTGGCCATCGCCCACTGACAAGATTATAACCTCATGACTAAGCTATAGCAACCCTGAATTCTTCAGGGATCTTCATCTGTCCATAACAAATGGGAATGGTTTTGATGAGGAAGGAAAAATCTTTGAGGTGGGGAGAATGAGAAAAGTGGAGATCTGGAAGTCAGCACGAGCAAGTTTGCAGGGAGAAGCAGTGCAGGGATTTGGCGAATGCTGATGAGTTCGGCTAGGAAGTAAGGAGCTGGAATCATGGAGAGCAGGGGCATGATTGGTGGAGGGGCTTCCATTTGAACGTGGATTTCGTTTTGTGCAGCACAGGGAGCCATAGAATGCTCTTGTTGGAACAGGATGAACAAAGAAATGTTCAATGACAATTTGTCAACCAGGACAGGAGGAGCAGAGGGTTAAACTCAGGAACACAGCAGGTCCCTCCCTTGAGGCGCAGGAATGAATAGCAATCAGGCCCCCGGGCCACGCTGGCCTGACTCAGCATCATGCAATTATCTCCCTCATTAGAACACTCAACCCAAGTGGCGTGTCTGTGATTGTGTGTTTTTACACTAATTAATTTATTCTCATCAGAGCTAGCAGTGCAAGTGCTCAGCCCCCCTTCTCCCTCACAGATTGGGAACAGGGACGGATGAACCACAGACCAAACTTCTGTAGCATCGCCGGAAGGAAGATGCTGGGGTCATTTGTTGTTGTGAATCATAGCGTGTCTTCAGCGGCTGCCCTGTGCTGGAAGGCTGGGAATCAAAGATATATTTTGAGACTGCTTTATAACAACCCGGGAGAAGCTCCTTCTTTGTTTTATGCTTTCCTGAAAAAAGAGCTGCTGAGCCACGACAGCTTCCCAAACAGCAGCCCCAGCTACAAATCAAGACTGCCACGCACCTGCAGGGCAGAGGTGGCAAGAGGTGGCTCTGGACCGGCATCAGTCTTTCTCCGCCACACCTTGGGGTCCTCCAAGTCGGCAGCAGCCACCTGTCTTTGTGTCAGCTGTGGCTACCGAGATGAAATATAGCCATCTTGGAAAAGTCAGCCCAGCCAGGGCCTCTGTTGCTCTTCTGTTCACCCAGCTGGCACCCAGGTCCAGTCCATCCTTGGTAGAGTCTCTACCCTGCCTCAGAGACCTGCTCCTCCTCAGAACTCCTCCGTGGCTAGGCTCACCTGGCGCTTAGGATATGCTTCCCTGTTTCTTCTCTTCTGGTCCCCCCCCCCCCCACTTTTTCAGGCTCGAGGCTATTCTTCGACTCCTCCAATAAAACCGTTCTTTGCAGGGAAGGACTATGTCATATACTTAGGGTGACATATAATCTTTCATCTAAACCAAGACACCTCCAAGAGCGCTGTAGATGCCGCTGACACCCGCTCATATTTTTGTGACCCCGGCTGTTCTTATACATTCTGACACTTGCTTATTGCAAGCCTGGGGCCTTTCTCTGTTTACTGGAGCAGGATGGAGCGAAGGGCATCAATAGGAGAGGGCTATGAATGGTGGGCGAACACTCCGTCTCCACAGTTAACTCTAGACAGAGAGCGCATCTCGGTCCCCCAGGGGTGCCCAGTGGCATGCAACCTGGTTGTTCGCTGTGCTAACCAGGGTCAGCTCTTCTCCTCCCCCACCCCTCCCTTCACCTGCCTGATGAACTTTCTGCATCCCAATCTCTGTCTCAGGGACGATCTGGGCCAATAGGAGTCTGCCGTGACCCTCCGTGAAGGTCCCTCATCTGGCACTGCCTGGCATGATGCCCGCCAAGAGCGTTCATTCCCATTTTGCAAAGTGAATACATAAAAAAGGTCTACGATTCCCGGGAAGGAGTGAGAACAGGTTCCCGTGGTACAGAAAGGAACGACCCATCTCCCCGGCCCATTCTTACTGTCTCCCCCACACAACTGTGCCTTGCCTTCTTCCCTCCCTCCGATAACTGACCCCTTGATTCCCGTCCTCCCTGGCCCTTGATGGGCTGCGAGCCCAGAAACCCTGGGAAGAGATCTCCCAGCTCCACCTGTCTGCCCTCCAGTCCTGAGGCTCCCTGCTGGGGAGAGCCTGTCCACACTCCTAAGGCCCGCCCGCCCAATGCTGGCCCCTGGGCCTCTGCACACATTGTTTCACATGTACCTCTCCTGATCCTGAGATTTTCCCACATGCCACTCCCTAGGGAGGCCTTCCCCAGCTATGAATGCCCGTCCTCCTCCTCCCCGTCCTCTCCTGTCCTCCACGGCACTTCCAACTACCAGGCAGCCTGCACGGTTAGCGTCTCCTCTCTGTGTTGTCTGCTTCCCCTAAAGTGTAAACTCCATGTGGGCAGGAGTCTCTTTCTTTTTGTTGACATTAAAAATGTTCATTATAAGAAGAAAGGCAGGAATGCGGACAGTTGTCGGAAGTGAGAGGATCTATTTTTAATTTTTTAAAATATGCTTTTATTGGCGCATTAGAGCCTCACATCGTAATACAAACCCTGTGGATGGTGATGTCCATGCACACAGTACTTGGTGCCTGCCCTCAGGATGTGAGGCTTAAAAACTGAGACTCTAAGTTCTAAAACGGGCCTTAGAAATGAACTGAATCAGGTGTCCATCGCAGGAAGGCTGAGCTGAGTTTTGACCAGAGCCCTCCTTTTACAGATGGAGAATGGAGGCCATAGTTTCCCTGGCTGGGGAGCTGGGATCAGAACTCAGTCTCAGATTACTGTTTGGGGTTAATTCGATAGCCAATCATCACTGCCCCGACGCCTTGGTCATTAGCAACCTCCCCACCTAGGCCCAATGCTCTCAAGCTCGTGAACTGGAGCTTTTATTTATTTGAAATTCCTAGTGCATACTCCAGTGTTTAACGTGGTGGGAGGCCCGAGTGGACCCCTGCCCTCCTCTAAGTCCAGGTGTGCGACCATAGCTACTGTCTACTGAGTACTACCCAAGGTTTAGGGGCCAAAGATACACTGGTCTCTCCATCTTAAAAAGCACCCAGGGAGGTAGGCACTGTTGTCCCATTTTCTGGATGTAGACCTCGAGGCTCGAGAGTTGAGATACTGTCTCAAGGTGGAGCACACATTAGCCAGTGGCCATGCCAGGATTCATCCCACTATGGGGGAGCCATGGGGTAAGGAAGAAAGACGTAGATCCAAGAACATCCCCACCCACTTATTCCGTGAGGCCTGCCAGCCCCTAGGAAGGGACGGCATTGTTCTGTGAACAGGTTGAACTCAAGAATTAAAGGACTAAAATAGATTCTTCCCTGAGAGAGTTTTGACTCGTGAAGAGGGGAGAGAGAAACACGGCAGGGGCCCAGCAGGTGTGAAGACTCGGGGATGGGAGAACAGGGACTCTAGATTCTGTCTACGTCACCCCTGGGCGGAGGGCCCAGGACAGGGAGTCAGCAAATACTGATGGGTTGGTTGATCGAGCGCCCCTGACATAGCCCAGTTCAGACCCAGTTCCAAAGGCCACTCTCTTACCGTCTGCTTGGCTTGGATTTTAGCCTTGATGGGTTTCAAGCTGGAACCAGATACAGAGTTGCATGAGGCTGGAATGTTTGTTTGCAAGAAATTAGCATCCCTTTTGGGGTCAACCTGGTGTGTAACAAGCTCAGATAAGCCTTCCTGGCTGGCTCTCCCTTGCCTTTGAGGGAGGTGTGATTGATATGCCAAGATCCAGCAGTGAACATCTCACCTGCCTCTTCTGCAGGAGATAAATTAACAGCTCCACAGGCAACTATTTGGAGGTGTGTGTGTGTGTGTGTGTGTGTGTGTGTGTGTGTGTGTGTGTTTGGCTAGAGTTGGCTCTGCCAGGCCTGATTGAGACCTATCCTGTAAGAGCCACAGCCCATCATTTGAAGATGAAGACGATGAGGGAGGTCGGAGGGCCAAGATCTAGTCCAAAGCGCAGGGTTCATGGAGGGAGGCTGAGACTCGGGGTGAGAGAAGCACCCAGGGAAGCAGATGTGAAGGGGCAGGGATGAAGCCCAAATCCATCTGGACCTTTTCAGCAACGCAGCTGGGTCAGCTCCATTGCCTCTCTGGACAAAATGAACGTGTTTGTATCAATTCCTAAAAAAAAAAAAAAAAAAAAAAAAAAGCTTAACACAACCTAGGCGTGGTGGTGCACGCTTGTCATCCCCGCGCTTGGGAGGCTGAGACAGGAGGATCGCGCAGGTTCAAATCCAGCCTCTGCTACTGAGTGAGGCTCTCAGCAACTTAGTGAGACCCTGTTTCCAAATAAAGTATAAAATGGGTCTGGGAGTATAGCCTGGAGGTAGAAAAGCCCCTGGGTTCCACCCCCAGTACCACACACACACACACACACACACACACACAGCTTAACACAGATGGTGTAGTCAGGACACATTGTCTGTGACATTAATAAAGGTAAGAGCTCGGGGTCAAGGCTCTAGGTAGAAGAGTAATCTCAAAAGCGTCCCATTCTGAGCTGAGAGGACTTACGAAGAGAACATGAGTCAAAGCTGGTGCCACGCGGTCCTGGGACTTGTCCTGGGAGGCAGGATGCTGGCGTGGCGACCTTAGAACAAGAGCACGACGTGATCACTTGGAAGAAAAGGAGTACGTAACTCAGGAGGAGAAAACTAAGCCTTACAGGGTGCGACGGTCAGATCTAGAATGGCCTCTTGAGGAGCTCAGAACTGACGTTTGGAGTTGGGATGATCAAGGGTTGTGGCCCTCCCTCCTCTCTCTCTCTCTCTCTCTCTCTCTCTCTCTCTCTCTCTCTCTCTCTCTCTCTCTCTCTCTCCTGGCCTCCATGATGTGAGAAGCACATCCCTTAGCCTTCCTCTTGCTGCCGCCATACCCTGAGAGTCCTGGTCTCTACCCTCACATGGACTGAACCTGAAACCATAAGAAAAGAAACCTTCTTTTCTCCAAGTTAGGTGGTCAGGTTGTGAGGATATTGATGGAAACAGGAGTTTGCTGAGCTCCCTCCCCAAGTGCAGGCCTCTGGCACTTCTCTCCCCATTGCCTCTTAAAATGACTCTTAGGAAATCATGGAAGACTTCAAAATACTGTAAAACACAGGGGTCTTTCACCACAACTTCACAAATGTTCACATCCTTTCATTTTGACTACAATTCTCTCTATATATAGTTTGGCTACAAATATATATATATATATATATATATATATATATATATATATATATAGACATTAAATAAATCTACTGCTCTCTCTATATATACCTACTATTATCTAAAAACCTCAACAGCCACGTGTTGCTTAACAACAGGGCCATGTTTTAAGAAATGTGTCATCAGCTAATTTTTTTGTGCAAAATAATTTTCAGCATGTGCCTATCCAAGACAGCTGCCCTGTCACTAGATGAGACTATTTTATGGGACGGTGTTGTCTGTGGAGCCTGTGGTTGGCTGAAACATCGTGGTGCAGAACATGACTGTCACACACAACTGCATGTGCGCACACATGATATCTACTGTTCTGAGGTTGCTCTGTGATCATCCTCAGCTATGCTAAGTAACTGGTGTCTTGGCATCATACGGAATAACCCTGGCAACTGGCAGCTTGTCTTTCCTTTCAACATTATGTTATCGACCGCAGCCACGCTGGTATGCAGAGGTCGAGTTTATTTTTAATTCAGCGGTCCTTCATTTTATGCCCCGTTGCAAGCCACTGCATTTGCTTGCTAGGGTGGCCGTGGCCAAGGACCATAGACTGGTGGCTTGAACAACAGTAATTTGTTTCCCCACAGTCCTGGTGGCTGAAGGTCGAGGATCCAGGCCTCCCCAGGTAGAAGCTCTTAAAGGTTCCACCATTAGTGTCGCAAGCTGGGGACCAAGTCTTTAGCACACGGGCCTTTGGGGGACACTTATCCAAACCACAGCACTAGAGCTATTTATCCTAGAGGCTAGAAGAAATAGACAGGGTGTGAACTGTCTTCCAGTACTGTGCACACAGCACTGTCTTTTGGAATGAGGAACAGAATTGTCCTGTATCTTTCTTTGTATAATCAGGATGGATGAAAGGATTTTTTTCACCTGGAAGTTGTAGCTAGAGAAATTAGGCAAGAAAAAAAAATAAGCCACAAGCATCCAAACTGGAAAGAGAGAGAGAGAGAGAGAGAGAGAGAGAGAGAGAGAGAGAGAGAGAAAATACCTTCCTTCTTCCCTTCCTTCATTCCTTCATTCCTTCGTTCCTTCCTTCCTTCTTTCTTCCCTCCTTCCCTCCCTCCCTCCCTCCCTTACTTTCCTCCTTTCTTTCTCTTTCTTTCTACTTTTATTGGTACATCATGGTCTCACATCATGGTGTGAACCACAGTGCCCGTGACATAGAGGCACACGGCGTCTTCCCTTGGCTCCTCTCCCTCCCCCACGCAGGGCCTTGAGACTGACTTTTGTATTTTCACATAGGTACGTGGTGTCGATGGAGTAATTCCTTCACTCATTGTCCCTCTCTCCCCTCCCCTTTCCCTAGACCACCTTCCTGGTTCCACGGAGGTTTCTCATCCACTATCTGAAGTCCCTCTGGTATCCTGATTACTCCTTAGCTTTGGCATATAAGAAAAAACATACGACCCTTCACTTTCTGTGTCTGGCTAATATCTCACTTTGCATAATGTCCTCTAGGTCTTTCCATTTTCCTGCAAATGACATTATTTTTTCCTTTTGTTGCCGAGTAGAATTCCATTGTGTGTTTACCTCATAATTTTGTAATCCGTTCATCTGTTGATGGGCATCTAGGTTGGTTCTGTAATTTGGCTAATGTGAATCGTACTGCTGTGAACGTGGATATGCATATCTTACTGTAATTCTCTGATTTCAGTCCCTTTGGAAAGATACCCAGGAGTGGTATAGCTGGATCATATGGTGGAAGGAATTATAAAGAGAGATATTTCTGCCTAATAGAGATAGAACATGTAAGTATCCAGAACATTAGAAAATGATGCGAGTTTTTTGAGGAATAAGGCTTTCTTTATCAGAAGAAGTACTTGTGCAGTGGCAAGGTGACCAGTTGGTGGGGATGATATCCAAAGGGTGCTGGGGTCAAATGGTAATTGAGTTTGAGTTAGACGGCTCGCTGAGATTTCACTAGTTCATGACTTTGGATCAGAAGGATCTGAGATACCAAAGTCTCAAAGCATCTTCAAATTCTGTTAAATGAAAGTTAACTTTGATGGGCAGGACCCCTGGCTGATGGCCTTTCAGCACTCACGCCCACCCCAAGACCTGTCACCATCTGAATCCACTCCTTACATTTATAGATGTGCAGAAAATGTGCACATCTCCTCCAATGATCTTCTCCATTCTCTAGGATATTCTCTTACCTACTCGTGTGGCCAGACTACACCTCTGGTCCTCATACTTTAATCTACACTCTAGTAATCTGGTAGGTTAACAACAACAACAACAACAACAACAACAACAACAACAAGATTCCTGGGCTCTGGGGATGGAGCTTATCATCCAGTCTAAGCCACTTAGCACACTTCATTGGGTGGTCCTGGTAATTGGTCCAGGGATTGGCATGCCTTTTGAACAGGGGATAGAATTATCCTGTGTATAAACTACTGCTAATGAGATTCCATGGGACATGTTAGGATCTATGGGAATGCTCTTTTCTGTTGACCATGATACTGTTAGGGTTATGACTGCCAGCAGGAGGAGACCAAACAAAGCCAAATGAACAAAGATGGAGCTCAGAGATTGGAAAAACCTTATTATAATGGTACAATTTGAGCTCTTAATTCAAAGACACCAGAAGCCTTACTATTCCTGGGCTTTGTGGTTATCTGAAGTAATTAATTCTGTCTTTTGCTTAAGCCAATTTGAATTGGATTTTCTGTCACCTGAAAGCTCCTACGTGATCCAGACCTAAGCACCATTCTTTGTCCACAGATTTGATTCGGTTGGGTTGGTAGGAAAAGTGTGCTTAGCCTGTACGATGTGTGCTTTGCAAAGGTCCGTGGTTGCTGTTCCAACCCGGTGGTCATCATCTATGTATTATGGACGGAGGACCTGTTAGGTACTAAGTATCCTGCCAGATTCCACAAGAGATAAACAGAAATCGAAGAAGACTTGGTCCTCTCCCTTATGCAAGACAAAATAATATGAGGCACAGGTCAAGCAAGTGATGCAGGGGATAGGAACTTGGGGGGTCACTGTGCACTGGTGGGTCACAGAAAGAGGTGTGGAGGGACGGCTTGAACAGGGCTTTCAAGAGCGTATGATGGCGAGGTTAGAAAAAGGTGGAACGCCATCTCCAAATGCCCCATGCAAACTGAGCAGTGTGTGCTGTAGAATGAAAACAAAGAGTTAAATTTCCATATAATTATACCAGTATTAGGCTTTGTATGATATAATTATAAAGACAGATCTATCTGAACAAAAAGATGAAAAAAAATCCAAGGACCCACCTTTGAGGTTACTAATACACTAACCTATTCACTGACGGTGGCATAAAATATTTAATTGGATAAATTACATACTTTGAAAGTTGTCGGGTCATATGTGG
This sequence comes from Muscardinus avellanarius, assembly GCF_963383645.1. NCBI lineage: Eukaryota > Metazoa > Chordata > Mammalia > Rodentia > Gliridae > Muscardinus > Muscardinus avellanarius. Next base: position 1,622,393 of record NC_137794.1, on the reverse strand, counting down.
TGCTGTGGCTTCGTAGGTTAATTACTCTGTTAATTCTGGAATAGGGCTTGCCTCCTCTGACACTGATGGTAGGTGTCCTCTTCCGTAGCCTCTCTCTTATTTTCCTAGAAAGCTGGGGCGGAGTGAACCATGCAGGACACTCGGTGCCGGTGCTGTTTTTAGAATGAGGCTGACAAGGGTCCTCTCCATCGGAGCCCACTCTCCTACCTCCAGAACCTGGTAAGTCTCCACATTCCTACTCTGAGACAACGACATCTGCGTTTTGTAGCATTTTGCCCAGGGACTTGGAGTCTTGGTGCTAACTAGTTTCATACTTTATATATAATAGTTGCAGACTCTTGCTTTACAGAGACCTGTAAAGTTGCAATTCACGAGGTCTTTGAAGAAAAGGGCCATATTATTTTTTGTCCCATCCAGGGCCCCCCCGACCCTTCCACTCCAAAGCCTCACCCAGTGCTTTGTGCACAGTAGGCCCATGAGCGGAAGTTGGCTAACTACGTGGGCCTGACAATAAAGCCTGGACGTTCATCTTAGTCGTGGCTGGTGAGAATCACACCAAGAGTCTGGGTCATGGTGAACCAGATCACCCTCCCCGTATCACTTTACCTCTAGGTAGAAGCCCCCACTCCCTGGGGCTCGCTCTCTTCGGCTCCCCTCCCCGAGGGCTATACTTCATTTGTTGATGCTCCTTGAATGGGCAACAGCAAGTCCTTAACCCTGGATCTTCACCCTGCCCTTCAGAGAAGCGTTCCCAAAAGACTAACAAGGCACTGTTGCTAACGCATCCTGTCTTTAGGCTGAGAGACACAGTCCCATCAGGTGAAGCTGGGGAGGGCACAATGGTACAGCGGACCTTCATCCACACCCTGTCTCAGAAGATGAGTGAAAAGTCATTCAAAGAAGATTTTATGGGGATCATATGATGGCTTTCTCCTCCAGCAAATGGCCAACCCTGCTATGGCCCATCTCTGATGCCAGAATTTGATCTTTTGGGATTAAAGCACTGTTTCATGTTGAATTAAAGACTGTTTCCCCCCATCGCACTCCACTGTTAACATCTATTACTATTTTAGTGTGAATGAGCCTGTACGGATTTCACGTGTACAGATGGCGAGGAGGGGCGCTGAGGAAGGGAGAGAAGACCCGGGTGCTCTGCAGGGTGGAGCATTCCAAAGAATCTGGGTTGGGTGGACGGTGTGAGGGGCGTAATACTAGGATGCACTGTATGTATATAATGGATATAACATAATGATATAGTCCATGTAATAGACCGACACACTGACCATCCTAGTGCACTCATTTGAAAGCTTGACCAGCACCACACGGCTGGGCAGAAGTAGAGCCAGACTTCTTCTGGAATGTAGAAGAAAAGGGAGCCAGCATCACTGAGGGGTTTCAGCGAGGGAGGCCACCTTCCGGCCTGGGACGTGAGGGAGGGTTTCCTGGAAAGGTTGGCATTTAGTCTGGTCTGTGAGGAAGGTACAAGAAGGAGAGCACTTTGGAGACAGAAAGGATTAGACTGGAGCTGGGGCATCGAGGTCTCCATAATTGCTAATAGTCATGGAGGCTCACCAGGGATGATGTCCTTATGAGAGTCATGGCAACCCTTTTGTGACTGCTTTTACTTCTGCTTTACAGATGAGGAGCCTGAGGCCTAGGCAGGTTAAGGGGTTGGCTGCAGGCCGATCAGCTGGACAGGGCAGTGCTGGGAGGCTCACTGTGGTGGGTGAGTCCAGGAGGATGCACTTTGAATGCTTGCAGTTCCTTTCGGGGAGGGGTGACCAGCTGGAAAGGGGATCTCACTAGGCTGAGTAGGACTTGTCAGGCCCATACGGTCAGGGCGAAGGGCTGGGCTGTTGACCCCTGTGCTGGGCGAGGAGGAAGGAGATGCTCACTTACGTGCCTGTATTGGTTTTAATTTGCTGGAGGAGAGGCTATTGGTCAAATCTAATTTATGAACTCCGGCGATTTCTCATGAAGGACTGGTGAACTTTAATTTTCCCATTAGATAAGCAAATGACTCTCTCAGCGAAAAATGGTATTTATTAGATTATTAATACCCCTGGGTTCCATCCCCAGCACCACACATACACACACACACACACACACACACACACACACACACACACCAAACCAAAGGTAAAGAGGAGAGTGCCTGGATGTCTTTGAGTCCTTGGGATGGGTTTCTTCATGATGCGGCCGTTCTTCAACCGGATTTCCTCAGCCACAGGGGGTGTGGGTCTGCTTTCTGTGTGGCGACAGCTGCAGGGCTCACCTCCAGCCCCTCCGCTGGGCTAGAGCCCGGAATCAGCACACCCCGGCTCTCCCTGAAGCTTGTCCTGCAACTGAAAAGCTGTTTTTGTCTTCTTCTTATCCATGGAGGGCTAGACAATGTCATTTTGACATTTTCTGGCACTTTCTGCGGGCACCATGCCTGTGAGGCAGGATGGTACTCATCTGACCCTGAATGGGCAGGATTCTCTGCAGGGCTAGCAGGGCTCGGCTCTAATAGCACATGATTAGAGCTATTACACCTTTTCTATAGAAATCAGCGCCCGGATTAAAAATACTACCTACTCACTAATTCTCACGCTGCTGCCGTGAGCAAGAGGCAGAGAGATGCAAATTCTAAGATCATTTTCTCCCACTTCAAACATTACCAATTACTGCTCATTTTTACTGTGGTTTTCTAGTCTGCTTTGAAAAGACACTTCATCCTCTCATTTATTTATCCCACGGGTAGTTGTAAGCGCCTCCCGTGTCAGGGATTAGCTGGCTGGTGGGGATCGAGAAGACAGAAGCCAGGTATCTTGTGCCGTGAGTCAGGGTGTTGACAAGCCTGAGGAAGCATGCATTCCCGTCTTTCCTCTAGACAACTGCAGGCATCCAGCAGTTGGGGCTAAAAGGCCATCGTTGGTTAGGACAGCTGGTATACCAGCTATTTGTACCCCACATGTAGGATAAATCCCAGCCTGATTCCTAGAGAATTTCTAGAGGCTTCCTGAGGCGCCCTGAGAGATGGAGCTTCCCCAGACTCTGCTGAAGCAATTGTGAGGCAGGAAGGAGCCCAGAGCAGTGGCAGAGATGAGCTCCTTCCAGAGGCTGGAGCTGCGGGGGCTCAGTTTGGGAAGGCTGTTTTGTCTCCATCTTTCTCTCCTTTCCCCATGCATCAAATCTAATTAGGAAGAGAGAAGGGTTTTCTGACCTTTAATATTGAAAGCTGGCACATGGGCATATCATATAAGGCAGTCTCCCCTCCTAAGCCACGCTCTGATTTGGCACCTACAGGTTACCTAACCCGTTAACTACGGCTGGAGTCTGCGGGTCTAGGGGAGATGTCCAAAGCAGTCTGTGGCTCTAGATAATCTCCACGTCATATGAGGTCTACTCCAGGCATAATGCAATTGAAGAAGTGGCGTCGCCCTCGATTAGGGCTAGCGACATCTGTCTGTAAGTGTTCACTGTGACACAGCGAATTTTCGATTATTATCTTCTCCAAAGGGAGTGGGTTTTCACCGTCTCAGCTCCTTTACAGCTCAGGCATAAAAAAGGGAACAAGAAGTGTTAAGAGGAGACTGTTGGGTTCTTGCTACTTTCCTTTGCTGCACAGAAGCTTTTTAATATTCTGCAATCCTGTTTATTGGTTTTTGTTTTTATTTCCTGGGCTTTGGTGGGTCTTACTGAGGCGGTCGTTACCGTGCCTGTGTGTTGAAGAGTTGGTTCTGTGCACTTTTCTGGTAGTTGCAGTCTCTGGCCTAACTTCTAGGTCTTTTACCTTTCTTGAGCTGATTCTTGCAAGGTGAGAGGTCAGCTTAGCTCCATTTTTCTATGTATGGTTTACCAGTTTTCCCAGTATCATTTGTTGAAAAGGCTGTCTTTTCAAGTTGCTATAGGTGTGGGAGTTTGTTTCTGTTATCTACTATTCTGTTCTGATTAGTATGTCTGTTTTTGTGCCAGTATCATGCTGTTTTTATTACTGTAGTTTTGCAGTATAGTTTGAAGTCAAGTATTAGTGATGCCTACAAAGTGGCTTTTGTTGCTAAGAATGTTTTTGGCCAGTCTACTCCTCTGATAGAGGATTAATATCTAGAATATATGAAGAACGTAAAAAACTCAATGCTCTAAAAAGAACTCAGTAAAAAATGGTCAATGGATCTGAATAGACACATCTCAAAAGGAGAAATAAATACAAATGGCCATTAAATAGATAAAAAATGCTCAATATGATTAGCAATTAGGGAGATGCAAAGAAGAACAGCACTGAGATTCCAGCTAACCCCGGTTAGAATGGCGATCATCGGGAATATAAACAACAATAAATGCTGGTGAGGATGTGGGGAAGTAGGAGCTCTTGCACACACACTGTTGTGGGACTGAAAATGAGCAAAGCCACTATGGAGATTCCTTAAAAGTATGGCGGTTCCTTAAAAGACTGGGCATGGAGCTGCCTTATGGCCCAGCCATACCGCTTTTGGGGTTCTTCCCAAAGACACTGAAATCAGATTGTTACAGGGACACATCCATTTTCATGTTTATAGCAGTTCAATTCCCGATGGTCCAACTATGGATCCAGCCTAGGCGTCTCTCCATAGATGAATAAATTATGAAATTATGGTGGATATATATACACAGTGGAATTCCACTCAACCGCAAAACACAGCACAATTATGTCATCTGCGGGAACATGAGTGGAACCTGAGAATATTACGTTTAGTGAGACTGCTATGCTTAGTCACAGAAAATGAAGGGCCATATATTTTCACTCCTGTGGAAGCTAGCAAGATGGATGACCTTAGATCTATCTAAGGGGAAGACACTAGTGGGGTGGGGAGGGGTCCAGAGAGTGAGGTGTGAAGAGAGAGGGATATCTGATGGTGCTAACTATTCAAGAACCCTCCTTCCGTACACACAGTTACTTGTATCCGTGTGAAGACTATTTGTCTTGGTCGACATTCTCCTGCTATAACCCAAGAGCTGACCATACAGTTTAGAGGAAGGGAGATTTATTTGCTCGCAGTTTCCTTGGGGATTTTGGGTTCAGTCCATGAGATGAAGGGCCATGGACCTTGGTGTGGTGACGATGGCGAGTGAGAGAAGGAGAGCATAGAATTTCACTCCCACATCACTGAATTCAGAAGTGAGAGAGGGAGTGAGGGGAGGGGGATAGAATGCCCTTGGTTTAATCCCCAGTAGGGCAAAATAAATAAATAAATAAATAAATAAATAAATAAATGAAGTGAAGGGTGGAGGAGTTCTCCTAACCTGGAGTAGTGTGTTTAATTCGAGCTGGCTTCTCATCTGGTCTGTTGAGCTCATAGGAATGACCACCCATCAGGGAGCCCTACGTGTGTGTCACACACCCTCACAGCCCCCCTGGGAGGCCACTGCTATCACCATTTTACACACTTGGCCGTTGAGACTTCTAGAAACATAAGTAGCCCAAGGCCAAGAAGCTGGCGACTGCCAGAGCCTGGGAGGCAGCCCGAATCTGGATGTTTCTGCTTCATTTATGGCCAACACCAGTTTCTGCATCCTAGCTGCAAGCCACCCAAAAATGGAGGGCTTGGAGAGCCTCCTGAGCCCTCATTGAGGCTCTTGCTAAGCAATGAGGCCCAGGAACTCCTGTGCAGAGGGAGCCTGGGCCGATGGCGCTCACCCAAGTCTCAGAGCACAGAGGCATCCTGGTGCCGGCCCCCCCTGGGGGCAGGACCTCCTCCACTAGCTTCTGACCTCAGATTGGAAACTGGGGGATGAAATCCTAGCACTTCTTTATTGGCTGGCTGTGAGAACTTTATCAGGTGTTTAGCGCAGGATTAATGATCAGCCGCATTATTGTTATTATTGGTCTGCCAGCGTGGTCAGTGAGTGTCCATCCATCACCCCAAGCAGAGCGGAGGCACAGGCTGGCAGCCCGCGGGGCAGGAGCAGGTGCTCCCTCCCAGCTCGCGGCCCAGCCCAGGCCCAGCTCCGCCGTCCACAGCTTGCTTCTGTGGCACAAGTACTTCATAAATGCCACACACGTTGCCAAGAAACTACCTTCTCCATCTATTTTAGAACCGTGATGAGCTTTCTGTTTAATGTTTTAAAAGGTTATATTCTAAAGAGGGTTAAGTAAATTACGGCGTATCAACCTGATGGCATATTAAGCAGCCATTAAAGTGATAATTATGGAGATTGTGTCGCAGCGTGGGAAATGCTTATGGATTCACATAAAATAAAAAAAAAACAAGAAGAAACAGAATAAAAAATTGGCTTGCACAGTGCTTGCCGCTCATCAAAACCACACGCCTACGATCACGGGGATCAGTAGGACCCTCTTGCTTCTGTAATTGTTATGGTACTGTTTTTATAATAAAGACAAAAACGATAGTGGTGCCATTGGAATCATGACTTTATAAGTAAATACATAAATAAACCAGCAGCACTCCGCTGTCCATGTGGTCTGGAAAGCCGACGCTGTGTTGACAGGAAGCTTCGGGCCATGGGTCCTGGGTTGCTCTGTCTGCTGTGTTTACATCTGTGTTAATAGGTAGGGATGGAGGATGAAGATTTCTTTTTTCAAGCAAAGTTGTCTTCCTCCTCCTGCCCTTCTACCCCGCAGTGACTGATGGCCATAGGAGGGGCTGGCTCTCAGAGGGAAAGTGCTTGGGTCTAATATTTCTTTTGGCTTCTGTGTGGGGAAGGGAGGCAGGCGGGTGAGGGAGTGAGGGGCTTAGACGGGAGCCGTATCTTTTCCTTCCGTTCTGCATGACGCTAAAGGGGGAACACGGGAACAGACCCAGGGGATAGAAACCTCAAGACCAGGTGCAGTGGGGGCTGGATTCCAGTCCAGAGCTCACAGGCGCAGAGGGGGGCGGGGCTTCTCTAGAGATCTCAAAGGGAAAGGGCTTTGGGGTCATTTCCTCTCTTCTTCCTCCCAACCTCCCCCTTTCCTCCCTCTCTTCTCCTTCCCTCTCACTTTCCATTCTTCCCCTTTACTTCCTTTTATTTTATAATACTTTATTGCCCTCCCATGATGTTGTAGATGCTATATTTCTTACCCAACTTGGAGAGGCCAAAAGGTAGTTTCTGCTCTCAGGAAGTCTCACCAGGGAGACAAGACTGAAAATAGACCATGCTGATGGGTCGGAACATGACTGAATGTGAGACATCCAGTATTAGCTCTTAAGAGAAGTCAGCGAAGTGTCTGCAGTGGGGATCGGAAGAGGTCACTGGGAAGAGGACTTGTAGGACGGAGGGGCAGCCCGCTCAGAGGCACGCATGGAGACCTGGGAGAACGGGGTGCACACCTCCCTGGATCTGTGGCCCCTTGGCCCTTGTCTGTGTCTAACAGGGAGGCCGGTGGAGTGCATGTTCAGCTGACTTTACTCTCCGGGCACAGGGGAGCTGTAACCCCATAGCTCTACCTAGGACCCCACCATAACTCTGGCGTCCAGAAATTTCTGAAGGCCATAGTGAATCCTATTGACATTTTCCTGGAATCTGTGGATGTCAAGGGTGGGAGGAACTTTGAGGAGCACCTGTCCCTCGTCATTCCGGCCACCCAGGAAGCTGGCCGGGAACAGATGTTGGCCTCGGTTAGTTCATGGTTCGGAGGCATTACTGACTGGCTACTTCATTTCAGGGGTGAGAAGGCTGTAGCCCGGAAAGGAGAAATAGGTGATATATTCAGTGTCATTGAGCCAATTGCTGGCTTTGCTTCAGTTCTTTGGATCCCAAAGCCAGCGGTCTCTGTAGTCCTTAGTTCCTGTTCTAGGAAAGGCCATCCTCGGCTTTCTCCTCCCATGAACTGCCACTTCCCTGTTTATTCTTAACGTCCTTCAATTTCAAAAGCGTGCAGCCCTTACTAGTACTGTAAGATGTAGCAGACAAGCCCGCCTCCCTCTCGAGGCCTTCAGAGCTGCAGCCCTCCCTGACTTCCGTCTTTCTAGGCAGTCAACTAGGGCAGCGCATGGTCCCTTTGCTCTGTGCAGGGGAACGGCTCTGGATATCAAAGTCGTGTGGCCCATCCCTTCTGCATTTCCTCCGGCTGCTTGCTCTCCCTTCCTTAAGAATCTAAATCTGAGCCAGGCATGTTGGCGCACGCTTGTAATCTCAGTACTTGGGAGGCTGAGACAAGAGGGTCGTAAGCTTGAGTGAGGACGGCCTCAGCAACTTAGTGAGGCCTTGTTTCAAGATACAGAAATAGAAAAAGGACCGGGGGTGAAGCTTGGAAGTGGAATGTCCCTGAGTTCAGCCCCCAATACCAAAGAGAAAGAATGGAAACAAGAAAGAAAGAGGGTCCGAGTCAGTAGTTCTGGCCGGAGTAAGAAAAGTGGCAAACTAGAAAAGAATCCAGGGCTCCAGGGCTCCTCACGTGAACCAGCTCAGACGTCCGTCGCCCAGGGCAAACCCTTCCCGACTCTGCTGGCGTCCTCTTTGTCTGGCCATGCTGGGGTACCCAGTGACCTCTTGCCCGTCCAGGCCTCCAGCCAATGGGGCTAAGTTTTCATGAATCTACAACTAAAGGGACGGGGCCGAGTTATTGCAGATGACCCTATGTATTAGCATTTTATTTTAAAGAGGAAAGATTTATCTAGTTATTTAATTTTGGGTGGTACTAGGGATGAACTCAAGTGTATTCTACCTCTGAGCTATACCCCCAGCCCAATTTTATTTCTTATTTAGAAACAGTGTCTCGCTAGGTTGATGAGAGTCTCACTACTTGCTGAGGCCATCCTCAAACCTTGATCCTCCTGTCTCAGCCTCCCAAATACTGGGATTACAAGTGTGCAGCATCACACTTGGTTTGAAAGATTTGTTTTGGCTCTTGGCTTCAGTGTTCAGTCCATGGTGGGTGGCTCCATTGCTCTGGGCCTGAGATGAGGCAGAACATCCTGGCAGAAGGGCGTGGTGGGCCAAGCCGCTCAGTTTATAGCAGTCAGGAGCAGAGAATAAAGGGGAGGAAAGGCTGGGAAGAAGGGGCGAGGGACCCAGGGAGTAGGGGCGCAGGCCTGGGAGCCGGTACTTGGGAGGCTGACACAGGAGAATCGCAAGTTTGAGGCCAATTTCAGCAACTTAGGGAGACCCTCAACAACTTAGTGAGATGCTGCTTTGAAATAAAAATAAACGAAAAGGGCTGGGAGTATAGCTTAGAGGTAGACTGTTCCTGGGTTCAGTCCCAAGTACCCCAAAGGGGTGGGGGCGGGGCACGAGACACGCCCTTCCAAGGCTCCCCCACGGTGGCCCACTCCTCTAACTAGACTCCACCTTCTGCAGCTCCCACCACCTTCCAATAACGCCATCAGCCATCGGGAGGCGAGAGTCCTCCTGATCCAATCACTTCCTAGCCACCTCTGGACACGGCTGCAGAGTTAGGGTCCCAGTCCCGAGCACACCAGCCTTTGGGAAACATTCAAGATGCGACCATCACACCCTCCGTCTTCGGCCTCGACCAGGCCCAGGTGCTTGGAGGGTACATAGCGGGGGCCTCGGGGCATGGCGTGGGCGCAAGTTGAACGTCCACGACGGAATCGGGGCCCGCGAGGACCATCCGGGGCTCCCGAGCTCTTCCCGGCCACTTGCTTTTCTGCGTCTTTCCTATAAATCTGTGCAGTTGCCTTGGCATTTATGTAGTAGCAGAGGCTATTATCTTGTCAACACGGCTCTACAGCATTGACATTATCTCTTAATTACACAATTACTTTGTTATGTCCTGTAGACCTAGTAATAAAATATTTGAAGTGCTCAAGCACAGAGAAGGTTTTTAAAATATGATTTTGAGTCAAGCCATCTTGTAAAAGTCACTAAGTGTCACAGTGAGGAGAGAGACCTCCCTTTATCCCCCCCACCGAAGGGAGGGAGAGATGGAGGCCCAGAGAAGAAAGAGGATGTTTAGGAGTTTTGTAGTCACCAGATCCTGGACCACACAGCAGCCTAGAGCAGGGTCCGGGCAACAGCTCGGCCTGGTGGCTTTGGGACCTTTGTTTTTCCTTTTTCATGGGTAGGTATGTCTTCTGCCCTGTCTCAACCACCAGGTCTGCCCGGGTGAGCCAGGTGGCATCAAGTTGGGAGTCAATCCCCAGAGCACTGGCTGAGTCTCAGGACCAGCTTCGACGTCTCACAGATGCTTAGTGATTTCAGGAGCATGATAGAGCCCCACAGGGCAAATCTCTCCTCTCTGTGAAGGAGCTGTGTTTCCAACAAGATCTTATTTATTAGAAACACAGGGTGAACTGGCGCATGAAGCCATCCTGCCATTGGCAATGATGACTGTATGAGCCTGGCAGTTAAGCCCGAGGGCAAGGCGAGGGTGGTCAAGGGACCAGGAGGAACACAGGTGGGGGTGATCTGGGAAGATGGGGCCACTTGGAGCACAAGGTTGCTACTGGCAGTAGCCTGAGAATAGTCTGGAAGAGTCTTCAAAGGGCGAGGACCCACTCTTTGGTGGAATCACCGACTTCTCGAGCATATGACTCAAGCCTGAGCCAGACAAGGCAGGGACTTGGCAGAGTTTCTTACGGTGATTGCAGAAGACCTTGAAGGCCGGTCACTTTCTACATCTGAGCTTGGAGCAGCCCCAGAATTCTTCCATAACTAAATCTCCACGGTTTTCTCAGAAAACTTATTTCCCATCTGTTGTGTGTTGAACTGTGCCTCCCTCCTCCAAAGACAGAGCAAAGTCCCAACCCATGGTACCTCGGTTATGAGGCCTAAGATGGGAATAGAGTCTTTGCAGATGTGACTCGGGCAAGATGGCCCCGGTTGCATTGCGTTGGGGTGAGCCCTAGATCCAGCGGTTGGCGTCCTTATAAAGAAAAGGGTGAGATTGACATACAAGGAGGTTTTTGGGTATTGACAGAAACAAAAAGCGGGGTGATATCTCAACAAGGCAGGGAATGCCAAGTACTACTGCAACTTCCAGAAGCTGGAAGAGGAATGAAAGTTCTCCCCTAGAGTCTAGAGAGAGCAAGAGCGAGAGCGAGAGAAGGGCCAGCCTCCATGGTCCTTCCCACAGCCCCGCCCAAGGCCTTCCAAGTGCACTAGCCCTTTATCTGCCGCAGGCTTCTCACACGCATCCATGTTTAGCCCCTGAAGCAGAGCGGGGGCCAAGAGGGGAAAGTGAGAGAAGATGCAGAAAAAAGACGTTGTTGTTTCCAGAATTCTGCCCTCGTTCAGCCCAGCCGTGCGTGACTGGGGGTGTTGGCGGGGAGGACACGTTCCTCCCTCACAGCGCGAGGCTGTTTCTTGGATAAAGCCCCTAAAATATCCCACTAGAATTTGAAGAGCAGAGGATGTCTCTTTTCTTTCCCTCGGTCAGCATGTTCCTAAGTGACCCGACAATCAAGCGCAGCTGGGCTACCTCTGGGCTCCACGGTTGCGTGGTTTGGCATTTCCCGGTTGGATTTGGTCAGAAGGAGAGATTTATCCCACACCTGGGAACTTCGGACGGAAAGCCAGCCCACCTCAGGTCCTCCGGGGAAGCTTTGCTCTGTGCACCCTCACAGGCAGGTAGAGGTGTGAGCGATGCGGACAGGCGTGCATGCACCCACGTCTCCACCTCTGTGCGGCCATCTGTGTGCTCATCCTGCACGCCCTTCGGTCTCAGGAACGGCACCGCGGCCCTCCATAGACCGGGGCGGCGCCTCAAATGGCGCTGGGGCTGGATGCATCTGTGCCGAGGGAGTAAATGAACAAATGAATGAATGAATGAACGAATGCATATATCACACCTTACCGGATCTTTTCATGAAGCAGATTTTAGTTACCTTATAAAGCACGTTGTATTTATTTCTTGTCTCAGGCCGTTTCGTACTGCTATGTAGAATGCCGCAGACTGGTAATTTGTAAAAAAACAGAAATTTGCTGGGCGTGGTGTTGCACGCCTGTAATCCTGGGACCTGGGAGGCGGAGACTCAAGGATCGGAGGCTCGGCCACTTAGTGAGAGCCTGCTTCAAAATAAAAAATAAGGTTGGGGGTGTAACTTGAAGGTAGAATGCCCCTGGGTTCAATTCCCAGCACCAAAGTAAGTAAACAAACAAACAAATAAATGAGAACAGAAAGGTATACCTCACAGTGTGCTGGAGACCGGAGAGCACAAGACCAAGGTGTTGACAGGTTTGGTGTCTGGTGAGGGCCTGGTTGCTGCGTCCAAGATGGCACCTCGAAGGCTGTGTCCTCTGGGGGAGGAACCTTGTGTCTGCAGATGGCAAAGGGGTGGAATGAGAGAGCTAGAGATCCCCGAAGCCTTTGCAGACGGATGTCGAGCCCCCCGCGAGGACAGAGTCCCGGGCCCAATCACTCTTGGAGGAACCCCTCCCGATATGACACGGGCCATCACATGTCGGCGTGAGTTTTAGAGGGCGGGCATTCGAGCCATAGCGTCTCTGTGACAGGCACAGACTCCCACAGCTAGAGATCGTGACATCAGCAGTGGGGGCTTGAGGCGTTGCGTGTATTCTTCCAGAGAATCTCTGCGAATACCAAGGCTTGGCCGTGGAATGTGCGCTGAAAGCTCCTGTACTGAAGACCTGGTCCCCAGTGCAGCATGCCCAGGGGTGGGACCTGGGGCCAGTGGCTGGACTGTGACAGCACTCCCTCATCAGTGGGTTAACCCACTTGATGGATGAATGATCTGAATGAACTGGGAGGAGCCGTAGGCACGTAGCAACGTGGTTGAAGAAAGTTGGCCGCTGAGGGGCTGGGGCATGGCCTTGTGACCGCGTCTTGCTCGTCCAGACCCATCTGCTTCCTGCTCTCCTCTGCCGCGCCCCTCACTATTATTTCTGTGTTGGAGCCAGCTGACCGGGGGCCGACACCTCTGGAACCTTGAGCCACAATAGGCCTTTCCTACTCCAAGTTGTTTTCCTTGAGTATCACAGAGCAAGAAGCTGACGGCACGGGCCTGACCGCCTCCTCTGCCCTTGTACAAACCGTGGCTTCTTGGTTTTTTGTGTTTGACTTTTTCGTATCCCTTCTAGGTCTTTTAGTATTGGCCCACTGAGACCCACCTTATTCTTCACACCATCCGCATGGTGTTCCGTATCAAGAATGCACCATGATTATTTAATCAGTCTCCTAGGGTTGCTGCTAATCCTTTGCTGGCATGGATAACCTTGTGCATTTGTCAACAATGCTTAATGTTGAGAAATTATTTTCAAATAATGGGATTTCAGACTTCATGGAGGAAGAGCGACTTTTCTGGCACGGTGGTGGTGGTTCCTGCTGATAGGTTCCTTTGACACTTGTTCCGACCCCTCTCTGAGGTGCTGAGTCTGAAGAGATAAACACTACATTTCGCAGGCATCCTTGCAGGTGGATTCGGAGTAGGATTTGGGATTCGCCATGCAGCTGCACTTGGGTGAGCATTGGATTTGGGATGGAGTCACCGATCAGAAAGGCGGAGAGTAGATATTCACTTTGCCAGTGAATGTCATGGTGTAGGTGCTGCTGCTGAGAAGCACAGGGGTAGATGCCAAGTGCTAAAGCTTCCTGTTGAAGGGGGGAGGCAGCAGCTCCTTCAAAGACCCACTTCTGTCCTGTAGCTTTGAGAGATGATCCTAGACGCTCGGTTTAGTGCCTGGCTCCCCAGGCTGTGGTCCTCAGATCAGGAACAGTGTTTCAGCCCCAGCCGGGTCCAAATCCCCCAGCTGGCTCCCATACACATTCAAGTTGAGAAGTACTGGCTTAGGCCCTGGCGGGTCTAAGCTAAGGCTACACTTGGAATCACCCAGAGGGCTTTGAACATTCCCGATTCCAAGTCCATGACCAGACTGATTACATCATAAGCTCTTGGTGTGTGTGGGGGGTAAGACCCAGGCGTTAACATTTTAAAGAAACTCCCTGACATGACTTCAACACCCTATTCCTTTGCCAGTGATTGGTGGGTGCTGTTTTAAGGGATCTAGTTCTGGCCAAAGAGTTCTGGCGCCTTCCTACAAACGTTTTTGTTCTCTTAAGACGAAGGCCCCATGGAGAACAGCCTGATTTCTGCCTCTGGATATTACAGTGTCTGGGTGTGGAGCCTGGAGCTGTTGCTTAGGATGTAGAGACTGAGCCTTCACTTGCTATCTTTTTACTATGTGACAAGCATATTTCCTCTCTGTTGGGGGTGTAAGAGTTTCTGTTGATTGCAACCGATGGTTTCCTAAGCGGCATATCATTATTTCTGTTTATTCATCGACCACATAGTCCTTCTACATTCAAGGTCTGAGCCCGTCACCGGGGACACAGCATGGAGGCAGGGCCAGGTCCTCGCTGACTTGAAAGAGCATGTGATCACGCATCTCTGGGTCCATCGCACCCTCTGCTGTCGTGAGTCCTTACGCGTCCATCACGGATCACCTCTGAAATACAGCCACCTGATTTTCCATCTTCTTTGTGAGTCACCCATCCTTGGTATATGTTATGATTTGGATATGGAAATGTCCCCTGAGGAGCTCATCTATGGATGCTCAGAGGTGACATAACTGAGTAACGAGGCTTCTAATCCCATCAGTGAAGGAGTCAGTTGGATTTTTTGGGTGGTAACCTAGGCAGGTAGCGTGTGGCTGGAGGGAGTGGGTCCTGGGGGTGTGGTCTTGGACCACACCATGCACCATGGACCCCCTTCTCACTAGCTTCTTCTCCTTCTGGCCTCTGTGGTGTAAGAGCAGAGCCCGTGTGTGTTTTTCTCTCTGCTTCCTGTGCCGTGCCCTGCGCTTTGCAGACTTTGCCCAGCCTAACATGGACTGAACCCTTTGACATCTCCAGAACTGTGAGCCAGTAACTCTCCCTTTCATTACACTGTGGTCATCAGGTATTCAGGATTACGGCAGTAGACTGCTGACAGAAGCAACATCCCTTCCTCAACACCCTACGCTCTTTTCTAACTGTGTTGCAATGTTGTGAATCCCAGAGTCAGTCATGGGGCCTGGAGTACAGCAATGTTTGACTGGGCCCTTGCTAGGGAACGACCCGAGGGCAGGGGTATTGTGAAGGCAAGGTTCAAATGTGAGGGGAAGGACATTAGATGTTTAGCAGCCAGAGCAGGGGAGGCAGGCAGGGCTTGGGTCATGCGCCAAGGGAGGAGGACCCCTGTAGGAGAAGGAGGGGCTTAGAGGCAAAGGACAACACCCCTGTCTTCTGTAGGTGGGCCTTTTCTCCAGGCCTCAACCTGCTGATTTCTCCTCACAGAGGTTACTGTGCCCCAGGAACGCACTCAGCTGAAATATGAAACTTTCGTCTGTTCACAGAGTTGGGATTCTTGTTCTTTTTTTTATAATCACGACCCATTTATGCAAATCTCTCTTCCAGAGCATCTCTTCTCCCATCTGCCTTGAGTTTCAGAGTCCCTGGCCATGTGCGGGGCCCCGGCCACCTCCTTTGTGACCTACCCTTCTTAGCCAGCCCATTGGTGATTAGTTTGCCTGGCCACTGCCTCTCAGTGGGCTTTCTCGGGAGCTGTGTTTAAATTAAGTTTCTAAGTTCCAAAATAAGTCACTAAGGTCAGTTGTCTGAGGTTGAGCGCTGCAGGCTCCAAAATGAAAAAGGTGGAAAGAGATATCAAGATCGTTAATTCCATCTTATTCTTTGAGAAATTTGGCTCTGAACACTGATGATAATTTCCATCGCTATAGGTTATTCTTTTAAAAGTAGAGCTGCTAAATGTTTAATAATTTGAGCAGTTAAAAATATTTAATTATGTCACCATTGATGTTTTAGGGGATATTTTAGATAACTGATAAAGCTCTCTCTGTGTGTGTGTGTGTGTGTGTGTGTGTGTGTGTGTGTGTGTGTGTGGTACTGGGGAATGAACCCAGAGAAACTTCACCACTGAGCTTAATTCTCAGACTTTATTTTTTACTTTGAGACAGGGTCTCACTAAATTGCCGAGGCTGGTCTTGAACTTGTGCTTTCCTTGCCCTAGCTTTCTAGTATCTGGGATTACAGGTGTGTATCAACTTGTTTGGCTATATAAATTACTTTTTAAGTAGGCTATAGATAACTTGGTAAAAATAAAGATTCAAAGGAATCTATCATGAGATGTAACACTTCTCCCACATCTGTTCTTTCTTCTATTCTTGCCCTTTCAGATCTAGTCTCTACCAAGAATTTCACATGTAGCCTTCCAGAAACATTTTATCCATGTTCAAACATATACACATTTATATTTACCACATAAATATTGACTAAATAATATGCATTGTACTTCATCTTGTCTTTTTCACTGGGAATACCACTTTAAATCATCAAGTGTTCTTGACTTTTACATATATTTCCTGAAGTGGTAAACCATTAACTCTAGATGGGCTGTAAAAAACTAGTTTGTTATACTTGCTAGAAAAATAATTACAAATAATATAGAAAGATAAAGCAAACAATCTAAAAGGTAAATTAAAATATAATACTAAAATATTCAAACAATGCAAAAGAAGGCAAGAACTTGGAAAGGGAGACAAAAAAACTAATAAAATAATAGATTTAAGTTCAATCATCTTGTCTGGATAACATTAAATTACACAAATGTAAATGGCCTAAACTTACTAATTAAAAGAAATCGGACAACAACAATAAAACCCAATAAATCCCAACTATATGTTGTCTACAAGGAACACACTGAATATAACGATGTGAGTGGATTTAGGTCAACTCAAAAGATAACTGAGGTTCTATAAAGTGGTGAAGCCACTGTGGAAAACAGTCTTCAATGGTTTCTAAAAAATAGGATTATAGCCAGGCGTGGTGGGCACGCTTGTAATCCCTGCACTTGGGAGGCGGAGACAGGAAGGTTGTGCAGGTTCGAAGCCAGCCTCGCTGGCTTAAGAAACTCTGTTTCCAAAAATATATATAAAGTAGGTCTGGGAGTGTAGCCCGGGGGTAGAAGGGTTTCCAGGAACCCCAGTACCACCAAAAAAAAAAAAAAAAAAAAAGGATTATAGATGATCCAGTAATTCCGCTTCTGAATATATAGCCCAAAGAACTGACACCAGGGTCTCAAAAAGATATTTGCACACCCATGTTCATAGCAGCATTTTTCACAGAGACTAAGAGGTGGAAGTAAACCAAATTACCACGGACAGATAAGACAGACAAACAAATAAACTGGGATATGATTAAGTTTTAACAAGAAAGGGAATTCTGATATATGCTTCAACATGAATAAATACTGAGGATGTTGTGCTAAGTAAAACCAGCAAGTCAAACAAAAACAAACAAAAAACCAAACAAAACCAAGCTGTGTAGTTCACTTGTGTAAGGCAATTAAATATGTATCCTCTATGGAGTATTCTAAGAAGGAGTGGCGGGTATAGAAGAAGTAGCACTATGGTCACAGGGGCTGCAGGAGGAGGAAATGGATGAGGTGTTTAATGGACATATGTTTCAGTTTTGCAAGATGAAAAGGTCAGAGATTGGTTGTACAACAGTGTGCATATACTTAACCCTTTTAACACCTAAATTTTTTTATTTTTTTTTTTAAAATTGGTTGCACAAAAGTGTGTATTTACTTAAGCCTTTAAATAGTTAAAATGGCTAGGTAAATGTTGTCATGTAATTTTATCACCATTGGATAAAAAGATAACTGAAATAGTTAGATGAGTATTAAACGGAGCAGTCCTCTAATCAGGAGAGTTACCAGGGAGAAGAGGAATAAGGATAAAAAGGTCAATTCACTAGAAGAGACTAAATACTAAAGATGCGTGACCTGACTAAATACAATACTAAAGAGGTGTGACCTGACAAGAGAGCTTCAAAATGCAGGAAGCAAAAGTTGATAGAACTGGAGGATGAAAAAGAGCACCTGGTTGCAGTGGGAGGCTGCAACATTTCTTGCTAGGAGTTGATGTAAATAGACACAGAAGCAGCTATAGCTGGAGGATCCAGACGACTTACAAAGGAACAACCAACTTTGACCCAAGTAAGGTTCGTTTTTAGAATCCTCCAGAGCACCACACATGCTCTTTTACTAAAGTGGCATTCTTAGTGCCTGTGTTTACTAACTCTTCATTTATGTAATTATTTCTCTCTTCCAACTTTTCTCTCCCATCTGCCCTCTCTCTCCATCGTCCTCCCTTTCCTACTCAATTCTTTCTTCCTTCCTTTATTTTCTTCTGTCTGTCTGTCTGTCTTTCTCTTTCCTCTGACTTTTAATGGGCATATCTTATATCTAGCACTAATATCATAAAATTGGCTACTTCTTATTCTTAATCTAAAAGCAAACAGATGGGTGTAGTGGCGCATGCCTGTAATCCCAGTAATTTTGGAGGCTGAGGCAGGAGAATCACAGATTTGAAAACACCCTAGGCAATTTAGCAAGACCCTGTTTCAAAATAACAAAATAAAAATACAAAGTAGGGCTGGGGGTGTAGCTTGGATGTAGCAGGTTTCTGAGTTTGATCCTAAGTGCTACAATAAGTAAATAACTTAAGTAAATAAACAAACAAACAAATAGCAAATGAATTGAAGGCTTCATTTCCAGATACAAAACAGACACTTATTTTACATCACTTTTTGCATAGGATGGTGAAGGGAGTTGTGGCTGTTGGGGAAGGATGGCTTCCCGGAGCACCTGTAATTTAGATGTGGATACAGCGGTACTGATGGAAAGGTGGTCCAAGGGCTACTTCCTCCCCGTCCATCTCTGTCTTCAAAGCATTGTAAATGGCCGCCCTGGATCTGCAGGTGGCGCCCAGTGGAAGGCACGTGCACATGTGGCCGGCCCTCCCTCCCTTCTCTCCTCCGTTGTGCTTATCAAGCCATCCCCAGTTTGGAGCGAGTCCCTCCTTCCTTCTGATGGCCTCTGTCCTTCACTTTTCAGAGCCAGACCCTCTGTGATGGATGTAGGTTTTTCTCTCCTGAGACTCCATCTTGCCGTAATTGCCTATGTTGCCTGCCTCGGGTTTGAGATTAGCTAGCCACTTCTTCAGGAGCCTGCAGGTTTTTTACTGAATTGTCTGTGTGTGCCCTGCAGCCTCCGCAGTCTGTCCCTCTGGCCCTGAGCCGGGACCTTGTGTGTGGTCTGTGGGGTGCTGTTGCTTCCCGAGAGCCCTGGGACCGCCTCCAGTCCCCCATCTCTTTAGGTAAGTGTCACGTTCCTTTTGGAGAGGGAGGCTTCTTCCTGAGGCACGCTCTGCTGCCCACACTGCGTGAGAAAAGTGTGGGCAAGTGTTTGTGAACACAGGCATAGGTGGTCACGCGTGTGTGCGTGTGGGTGTTGGGGCTTCTGGAGACGCGCACATCTGTGACAGGCAAACGTGCTCGTGAACGGGTCTGTCCCACCAGCTCAAGTCGACAGCGGGTGTTTTGTGGTACAGACGAAAGGCAAATGGAGCCGTGGTGCTAGCCTGCCATCCCCATGAAGCCCAGCGTGTCCAGGGAGTGCCCGTGTGGGTACGGGCTGTATCAGGTCCACACAGACTCTGAGCTGGGATCTGAAGGGCTCCAGCAGGGCCTCTTCTCCCAAGCCCTTCCTCTCTCGGGGCTTGCTAACGTCCTCCTCCCATTTTGACCTTGCTAAATTTCAGTAAGGCAGTGACCCTTTAAAAAAAATGCAAATACATTTGGTAGGAGCCACAAAGATGGACGATTCTATGCTTAATTCCCTTCATGTTGGTACGGGTGAGAGAGACCAGCACTGGGTCCACGGTTCCCTAAGGCCACTTGGCACATGGACGGCAAGATGGCTTCAGCCCAGGCCTCCTGCCCCTGGTCCAGCACTCACACCACCCTGGCCATGGACCCTTCACAAGGCGCCATAAGAGTGCTTAGCACACGCTTCCTCTCCAGCGTGGCCACTTTGGGAACATGGTAGTCAATACCGATTGACATAGGAAGAGGGTTCTTCCATAACTTGGTGGACAGGGTTTGAGCAAGCAGAAGCTGCTCAAGGGCTGGCATCGGGTCACCTGGGTGCGTCTGCCCCAGGCGGAGCACGAGGGCAGAGGGCAAGCGACCCGTCTCAGAGCCTCCCTTGTGGCCCAAGGCCTGAAGAAGTAGGAGTTGATGATGAACGTGTTTTGGCCCCAAAATGAACAAAAAATGTGTTGAGGTTTTAAACTAGAAAGCAAGCTGCCTAAACGCAGCTCGTGAAAACAAACTGCTGGCAAATTAGGTGTGGGTGGAGCAACAGGAAAGGATTAGGAAACCACAGATCTCGAGGGGTTCTGCACCTGGGCTGCTGGAGCAAGTGCCCCGCATTCGCTTGGAGATTTAACGAGGAAGAAGCCGGCGGGTTCCTGTCTACGTGCTGTGCGTGTTTATGCGTGAAAGATGACGTGGGACTTCACCATGAGCCTGACTCAAAGGAAAGGCTTTGGCCTTTAAAGTGGTAGGAGAATTTGTACACTTGCATGTTATATGTTAATATATATGGTGGCATTGGGGATTGAGGCCAGGGGCATTCTCTCCCTGGGCTACCCCCAGCCCTATTTAATTTTTTTTTTATATTTTGAAACAGGGCCTTGTTAAAGGTCTTGCTAAGCTGCTGGGGCTGATCTTGAACCTGTGATCCTCCTGTCTCAGCCTCTAAAGTACTGAGATTACAAGCGTGTGCCACTGTGTCTGGTTTAGGTTAAAAAGATATTAAAGGGATGTGTGTGTAAGTAGAATTCTAGTCGGGGGGGAGATGGCATGTTCAAATTAGATACTGTGGAGAGAGTTTAACAGAAGAGTCGTTTGTAGAACTGTGTACGCTGTGAGTAGGAATGAGGAAACCCCAAGCAACAGGGCCTCGAGTGAGAGGAACACGATCCTGCCAGAGCTGAGCTGTGGTTATAAAGAGGCGGCCGGCATGCCCAGCGCTGCGGAGGGGCCGGGCAGCGCGTTCCCAGACCTCTCACTTTTCTCTGCCTGAATCTCCTGCCAGTGGCTCCAAGTAGCCAAACCCACCAGGAAGGCAGAGGACACAGGAGCCCACCCCACAGTCTGTGCAGGTGGGACCCTGGCGTAGAGAGAAGATGGAGGGTGGGCCAACAGCACCATGCTGTGGCCCAGCGGGCAGGGCAGCCAGCGGATTCACTGGTTCAGCAACGTTTGTGTACAACAGCCGTGGGCCAGGCACCATGTGGGTGATGCCGGTCCACCCACGGTGAGCAAGCGAAGGCCGCCGCGGTGGGTGTGTTTGACCCATAAGCAGCTGTCGTCGGAGCTGAAGGTATGCACAGGGATTGCATTTTTTACAGAGCAAATCAGGTGTATATCTCCTATTGGATGAGAGGCATCAAAGTGCCATCAGGTCACAGAAAGACAATCCCCTGGGATGATGGAGGCCAGAACCTGAGGCCAGCATCCTTAAAGGGCCAGGATGTCCTCGCTTACCCCATCTGATCCCTCGGCATGCGAGACTGGGATTGGTCCCAAGAGCTCTTGCCAGTTTTCCAACAACACGACCGCGCACACAGTAGGTCAACTAACTTCTGTGGAGTCAAGTGGACCCCAATCAGCCTTTTATCAAGCTGCAGGCTCCCTAGAAACTGGGCCCCAGAGATGAAGGGCTAGTTGGCAGCCCAGGGAAGCCCTGGCAGGGGGAAGAGGTCACGTTGCCTTGTTTAGAAGCCCTGGGTTTTCTTAGAGCACGCGCCATTTGGCTCTGTACCCTAGAGCCAGCCTCTCTGAGAGCTGCAGAGGGGATCGAGCCAGCTTTCCATCAGCTTCGTGCTCCAGGCTCCTGCTC
Organism: Muscardinus avellanarius; assembly: GCF_963383645.1. NCBI lineage: Eukaryota > Metazoa > Chordata > Mammalia > Rodentia > Gliridae > Muscardinus > Muscardinus avellanarius. Next base: position 1,600,764 of record NC_137794.1, on the reverse strand, counting down.
CCTGGCCTCAGGAGTCTGTGTGCCTTTCATCTGCAGCCACCAAGTTGCAGGGGAGGTGCCATTTCTCAAGGCTGGGGGGCTGCTTCTGGTTCAGCATCGCTCCCGTCTTGGTGCGAGGCTCTGACTCTGAGAATGATCTTTTAGGTCCCTGGCAGCTTGGCTGCTCCCTCTTTTGCCCCCCCCCCCTCCCCGGACTTTGGCTGCTGTGGTTAAGCTGCTCTCTCTCACCAGGGCATCTCTGGCACCAACGGAGCATCTGTGAGGATTGGTTTTGAGCTTTGGTCTTTGGAGACAGCAGCTCGCCCGACGTGATTCTGCAGGCTCGGGAAGGGCCTTTTCTCCTTGTTCATCTCCCAGAATACCTCTTCTATCAGCCTTTTGATGTTTAGGACTGCTTTGCTGTGGACAAAGCCTTCCATTCCACAACGAAGGATCAAAAATGGAAAGGAATGCACATGTGTTTGGCACTGCCCCTAACAAGCAGTTCTTGGCCTCGGATGTGGCTTGTGCCCGTCCCTCTGCCAGGAACGTCCTCCCTGGGCCCTGGCTTCCGTTATCCTCACCCTTAAAGAGTCTCTGCAAGCATTTCTTGCCCCAGAGAGGGTGCAATTGATTTCTCTTGATTGCAAGCCACAGACGGTCCACACCAGCTCCAATAAAGGATGGTGGGGGCGTGGCAAAGTTGAGGCACCGTGAGGACGAATCCTGGACGAGCACGAGGCTTGTGGGGCTGCCCCTCGGGCTTGCCGCCCTCAAAGGGACCACACCTTACTCATACCTCCCACAAAGCCAGTGCCTCACGCTCACTCCTAGGCGTTTCTGAGTGAAAACATGAATACAGGAACGCTAAGTGTGGGCTCTGTCTTTGAGGGACTCATAGCCCAGTCGGGACACTGGAAAGCACGTGATGGTTAAATGTGAGGGGTCAGCAGTGCCAAGCAATGGTCAAGGATGGACAAAAAGCTTGTGAGAGAAAGTGGGAACCCAGCTGTCAGCCTGTGAGCCCCACCTCTCAAGGAGGATCCAGGCTCGGGGCCGGCCTCTCTCCAGGCATCATCCAGAGTACACACTGTTTCCAGATTTCCTTCATTAATCAGCCCTTCAGGATGATCCAGGACCATGTGATGGCACTGTTCTAGACATCGGGGAGTGCGGATTTGGCTGCAAGAGGCAGAATACCTGCCCACACCCAACTTAAGCAATGCCGGCATCTGTCCCGTCCTCAGGAGCAAGGCGGCGCGGGCAGTGCAGGAACCTTGGCTGCTCCTTGCATCCGGGAGGACATTCTTCCTAGGTGTGTTCACAGACCCCTGACCACACCCAGGTCTCAGGCCCGTGGACCTGCTTTTACACCAACCACAGGCCAATGAAAAGCGTGGTCGCGCGGCCTGCCTTGGGCCGTCTGTGGCACACACTCCCTGGGAGGGGCAGTAGCATCTGATTTAGAGGTACAGACTCTGGAGCCCAGGGCCCCAAGTTCAAGTCCTGTGTCTACCACTTCTTAGTCACATGACCTTGGGCAAGACCCTAACCTCTCTACCCTGCACTTTTCCCAGCTGTAAAATGGCGGTAGTGATTCCTCACAGATTGAAGCAAGGATTTAACGGTTGATGCATGTAAGGTGCTCGCGGCGTGGATTTTTGACGTATCCACCTTTCCTGGGCTGCATACAGTGAGAAGCAGGGCTGACGGATGTTGTGTTGGCTATCCAGAGTCTGCCGCAGGAGCCGCCCTCCAATTCACAAATAAACAGCAGTGTGCACCCTGTGCCGGGTGCCAGGCAGTGGGAGCCCCGAGGAAGGGAGCTTGGTCCAGACCGGAAGGATGCTGGGTAGACTCCTAGAAGAGGCGGCACCGATGTGGGGTTGCAGTGTGTGTGGCCGGTGGGTGGGGGCTGGGGTGGCTCCAGATACTTGTGTTGCCAGATGGGGGAGTTCTGAGCGCTGTGCTCAGGAGCTGGAGGATTTATTAGTTATGGGATTTAAGTTACAGTAACCCTAGGTTTATGTTTTTGTGGCTGGGCTGCAATAGGGAGAGAAGGTTAGAGGGCAGAGGGGCCTAGGTGGAGGTGACTGCAGTATTCCAGGAGGTGCAGGTGGCGGTCTGAACGAGGACAGTTGCAGGGCTGGAGAGGAGGGAGGGGTGGGCATCAGGACGTGGTCAGTAGATGTGGGGGAGAAAGGATTCTGGTCCACATCACCGGGGTGAACGGCGAGGACTGGGGGCGGTAGAGAGAGTCAGGGAGGGCAGGAGGACGCAGAGTGAACAGGGTGGTGCGTTCTAGCTCAGCCACGTTGGGTCTGGGAGCAGCGTGGATGTCGGAAGCTCAAGCGGAGGCCCACGCTGAGGACAGGGTGTCGGTGAGCTGTCGGTAGAGAGAAAGTGGGGGTGGATGGGGCCAACCTGGGGAAGCAGAGGCTCACCTTGCAGCTCTGAGCACCCTGTGACTTCCAAGGCGCTCCGCTTTGCTCAGGGGTTCCTCTGGCTGAAGAGGAGGAGGAGGAGGAGGAGGAAGAGGAGGAGGAGGATGAGGATGAGGAGGAGGACGAGGAGAAGGAGGAAGACGAGGAGGAGGAGATGCATGATAGGACAGGTCCAGGCGGCCATGGAGCCCAGGTCATGTGACTTGTCCCTCAAATGAACCACTAGTTTTTGCCCAAACCTGCCTAGGATAATCCCGTGATCGAATTAAGTATGACCCGGGCTGAGGAAATTCAAGTGTGTAAAGAGCAAGAGAGCCGGGCGTGGTGGTGCACGCTTGTAATCCCAGCATTCGGGAGGCTGAAACAGGAGGATCGTGGTTTGTGGACAGCCTCAGCTACTTAGTGCAGCCTTCTGCAACTCAGTGAGACCCTGTTTCAAAATAAAGAATAAAAAAAATAAGGCTGGGGGTGTAGCTTGGAGTTAGAATGCCCCCAGGTTACATCCCAAGGGGGAGGTAGGTTGTCCTTCTGCCAGGCCTGTGGAGAGGGCTCATGTCACCAGTTCTGGGACCACAGAGAGCCCAGAGTGAGAGCCGGAGCCTGCTTCATACCTACCTCTGTGATGAACAGTTCACTCAACGGCTCTGTCAGACAGACACCAAAACCTACGCTACGGATTTGGAGAGGGTTAGATGCGGTACTGAAGGCTTACCTCGAGGTACCTGTCCAGCAGCACCGGCTGCCTACGCGGTGGCCAGTAGGGCCCCAGCCCCCGCCCAGCACCAGCACATCTTGGGGCTCCAGCATCACTTCTCGGGTGAAGATGGGTGTCCCCGTCAGCATAATCTAAAGACCTGGCCATGTGACTTAGAGGAAAGAGTTATTTTCTTACACTCTCGGGTTCAGTCCATGTGAGGCCGTGGATCTCAGGGCTGGGGGCATAGAGGGCCGCGATCCTCACATCATGGAAGCCAGAAGAGGGAGCGAGGGAGAGAGAGAGAAGGAGGAACCGTTTGTATAATCCCCAAGGTGGCATGCCCAGGGACCCATCTCCAGCCACACCCTACTGGCTTGGGTCTCCACCCAGATAAATTCAGTAAGTGGATTAATCCACTGCTGGGATTACAACACATCTCAATTACACCAGCTCCAGACATTAATAAATGAGCTCTGTAGGGGACATTTTATATCTAAATATAACAGTGGGAAAGGAATTTTGCCAGTGGAAGGGCCCGTGGTCTGGCCAAGAGCCGAGGGAGCAGCTTGGGGGCAGCTTGTTAAGGGCCAAGCAGGGACCCATCCTGGAGGATGGCCCTCCAATGACTCTTAAAAAAAAAAGAACTCGCAGCCAAGAAGAGACTAGCCTCAGCATGGCAGGGAGAGAGATCCAGGATGAAGGCAGAAACCAGGAAGAACGCTCCAAGCCTAGGTTCTGCACCTGTTCTGTGTCTCTGCAATTTCTGGTCTCGTGGTCTGCTCCTTACCCCCCCGTGCACCTCTGAGTGTTTAGCGTGGTGGACAGGTCATGAATACTGGTGTCAGAGGCCTTGAGGTTCCAGCTCCTGCGCCACCGTTTTACAGCCCCCTGTGATCTCGTAAAGGTGGCTTAATCTCTCAGCGCCTCAGCTTCCCCATCTATTAGACGAGCCGGCCCACTGTATCTGGCCATTATGTAGAGTAACTGAAGTCGGTGTCCATGAACTGGCTGGCATTCAGCGGGTGCTCGATGGCTATTTTTATATTTCCTGTGTCTTAAGGAAGTCTTTATCGTTTTCGAGTAGAGGGGTGGAAAGTATTTTGTGCTCAGTCAAGGAAGCCATTGTAGGAGGGGAAAGATTGCTGAGGGGAGACCATGGCAGGGTCTTAATTCCAGTTCCAAGTCTGAAAGAAGGAGGCCCATCCCGGGGAAGGTGAAGGCCACAGGACACACGGTGGTGGCAGAGGCGACCCATGGGCCCGTGACAGCCCTGCCCTTCCTCCCTCTCTGTGAAACAGCAGCAGTAACTTGGCGTGGTCATTGTAGCCTTTGCCCCTTGCCCCCCACAGCCCTCAAGGATCCTGGGCCCCAGGCCGCCCCGCCCATCATATCTGCTCTTCTCTCCTAAGGGCCCTCCTGCGATGGCCGCTCCAGCCAAGCCCTCCTTCCGAGGTACAGATTGTAAGGGTTTGAGATATCGCCGTGGGTTCTTGTTCTTAGCTAGTTTAGAAAATAGCCAGAACTGCCGGGCGTGGTGGCGCACGCTTGTAATCCCCGCGCTTGGGAGGCGGAGACAGGAGGATCGCGCAGGTTCGAAGCCAGCCGCGCACGCTGGCTTAGGAGACCGTTTCCAAAAATGAAAATGTAAAAATAGGTCTGGGAGTGTAGCCCAGAGGTAGAAGGGCTTCCAGGAACCCCAGTACCACAAAAAAAAAAAAAAAAAAGAAAATAGCCAGAACTGAAAGTTTTATTTTTACAAAGGTAGGAAGAAGGGACAGACAGTCAAGCACCACGTCAGAGGGGCGCAGTGGGGCGCCTTAAAGTAAGACACGGAGGCCTCTGAGCACTTGACATTCTCATAATAATCCATCATCTCCTTCCTCCCGTCCTGCCGAGCCAATGGTCCCCTTTTCCACCCAGGCAGGTGCAGGCCCGCCAGCCGTCTCTGCTGGGTGAGCCTGTTCTGTTGGCCTCCTTTGCCACCCTCACAGGGACACACAGGTCTGACATTGCTGGTCAAAATGTGTTACTTGGTTAGCAGGGTCAGGGGGCGCCAGGGTAGAAGCCCGCTTTGTCTTTGGTTTTATTCTTAAAGTTTAAAGCATGCATTGTCCACCTGTGTCCTTGATGAGTTCTCAGCTTTTCCTTATCTCTGTCTGCTGGAAGTTACTATGCTGATAATTTGTTTTATAATAAGGAAAAGAAAGACACAGGAATATAATCTTTTAACGTATAGAGGTTGCCGGGCATGGTGGCGCACGCTTGTAATCCCCGTGCTTGGGAGGCAGAGACAGGAGGATCACGCAGGTTCAAAGTCAGCCGCGCTGGCTTAAGAGACCCTGTTTCCAAATAAAAATATAAAAATAGGTCTGGGAGTGTAGCCCGGAGGCTTCCAGGAACCCCAGTACCATAAAAAAAAGTATAGAGGTTTGGGGAGCTAAAACTGTTTTGTGTAATTAGTAATTAATACTGGGTTAATATAACTATATAACTTGCTTTTTATCTTTTAATTTTAGTCTACACTGTTTTGAGAGTCTATGTAATTCTTTTTTTAAGTGTGGGGTCTGTGTTTTAACACTCAGTGTTAAGCTGGGCTAACAAGCCAACTTTTAGCTGACCGAGGTCAACCCTGGCTGACAGTTTAAAGACAGAGAAAAGGATTTTATTGTTTTGCCTCAGTGTGAAAGCTTGTTCTTATTAGAAACAAATACTGCATTTATTGGCAATTAGTACAGGCTCAGTCCCCATCAGACAGCCTTGGCCATCCTTGTCCCATCCGGCCCGGAAGCCAACCCTAGATCTGTGGGGTTTGATCTGAAGGACAGTGATCCGAGGGAGTCATGGCTGTACACTACTCAGCAGTCTTCAGAAAGCGTCCACACCCCACAGTGTAGGCAGGGAGGCCCTCTGACAGAGAAGGGAAATGGAACCGCAGGGAATGACCCGTCTCAGATCCCCTGGCTAATGGTGGAATGAGGCCCGGAACCCAGGAACTCCCAGCCTGGGGCCATTCTGTGCAATAAAATATTAGGGCCCATCCCTTTGACTTCGTCTTAGTCAATGGTTTGTTGGCAGTTTACATGGATATGAACTCCGGCCCTTTCTTTTTTAGCACAAGGAGAAATCTGCCCTCTTTCCCCCACTTCTCTATCCCACTGTCTCCTTGAGCCCCTAAAAAGTGTCCGAAGGCAGAACCCCACTCCCGTTTCTCAGAGAGCCTTGCCTAATCCCTGGGGCCGCCTCTGTCTGATGGTGTGGTGCTGGCCGGCTGGATGGCATTGCTCCCAGCTCCGGAGAGCTGCGCCCTCAGGTGATGCATTGCAGCGCCGTCTGCGTGGCGACCCACTCACCCCTTTAGTAGCGTCTGAGCTCCAGCGGCGGCAGGAAGTGTCTGCTGTATTCCGTCAAGGAGCAGGGAGACGTTCCCAGCAGCACTGATTGAAATTCTCAGGTAGAGCGGAGCCGGTGGCATTTGAAGAGGGGGATTTAATGTGATAGTTTATATTCCACTTAAGTTCCTCTTCCCTCTGACTGCTAGTAAACAGCTGCAGACTGCACAGCTGTCTCTGCGGTGGAGGGGCACAGTCCACCCGGGAGGCCGGGAAAGGGCGGAGACCCTCCGAGGCGTGAGGAGAGGAGGCTGGGGTGGGCCGAGGGCCAGTGCAGGAGGCTCCGTTTGTCTCGTCCTGGGCCCTCACTGTACAATCACGGGCTCAGAATAAATGCTCATGGAGCCCCTCCAGCTTTGAACCTCACAGAGTCTCGGAGAGCTCAGTGCCACAGCGGAGGGCCTGAGGATTTAGGGTCGGCACACCAGGGCCCATCTTCGTTCTTACTGCCTGTAGGACTGTGGGCAGTCATTTGACTCCGTGGACCTCTGAGGATAAATGTAACCCACGTGTGTCCAGCTGGGATATAGTGACTCAAACGAGAGGCCCGTGTGGAACCTGGCATGACGCTCCTGCCGCCATCGTTACCGAACGGAGAAGCCCTCTCAGATCCTGCCACCACCAGCCCCCAGCTGGCTGCGCAGCCCCCTCCTCTCCTGCGTGGGATGGCCAGGCTGCTCTAAAGCCACACAGCAATTATCTTATGATCTGAAAAATGCCACACCTTCTTCCCCATCTCTCCACCAAGCTCGGTCTCAGGAAAGGGCCTATTTAAATGTGTTGCCTTGAAGGGGTAACTATATACCTCAGCCTCCACCTTGAGCCCTGGACTCCCTTCCTTCAGTGAGCAGCTGGTGCGTGCCACCTCCAGATGCAGAGAGCAGACCCCTGAGGTGTGGACCCCGGGCCGTCAGGGCATGATCACCCCTTCATTCGATTCGATTCAATTTTCCTGTGTCCAGGAGCTGGGTGCCAGGAGTGCTTGGCCATCTCCTCATCTCTCTCTCTGTCTATTTAGTGAACACAGCAAGAGTGTGGTCTACGGTAGGAGCTGTGGACGCAGAAGCGAAGGGCCTGGGGACCAGGGCGCTCACTGTGGCTTAGGGACCAGGTGCCACGGGTTGGGTTCTGTAGCTCCTCACCCACGAGTTCCTGCCAAAACCCACCTTCTGCTTACTCCTTGAAAATCTACATCGTGCATAAATAAACTGGTGTGATTTGCCCCATCCATCTATCTCGACACCATCATAATTCATCTGCTCTCCACTGTTAGGCATGATGGTGATGTCTGTTTCCATAACGGCAGCCCCCACATCCACACAGTCCCTGGCTTCTCTCTGAAAGCATCATTTTGGTCAACTGCGCAAGGGAGGGGACCGAGGGGGGCTGACCAACTCACTACAAGGCCAGGATCCTGGTCCTTAGAACATTCTGGGGTCTGTGACCCTGGCGTCCTGAGCTGCTGGAGGGAGGTGTCAGTCCTGGCCGAGTGTGTGGTGCTGGGTCCAGCATGGCTTTGGGGATGGAGTGCGATCACTGAAAGGCCACTTGTCACCACCCATCTGAGCCACCACCATCACATTCTGGGGCGCCTCACAATCAGTGCCCCTGTATGAGAATCTTGCCTCCCTCCCTGCCCTGCTGCTGCCCCCTCACGAGGTGCAGCCTGCCCCAGGCCCTTTGTACCTGCGGTTCTGTTGCTTGAATTCTCCTCTCTCCTCTTCATTCCCCAGATCAATCTACGTCAAGGCAGACTCCTTGGCCCACTATATCCCTGTGCACAAGCAGATGGCTGGCAGGTCGTAGGTGTTTAAGAGCTATTTACTGAATGAATGAACGGTTAGAGTTGGCTGCCGGCGCCAGGCAGCAGCAGGATGGAGGGTGGGGATGGGCGCGGCTGCTCTGGGCACTGGGGCAGCTGGGGTCACGGGGAGCACGGGGAGGAAGGGCACGTGTGGCAGGTCAGCGTGGCCCGGCTCCCCAGGGCTCTGCCGGCAGCTCGCCTCTCCATTTCTTCACGATTCTCTCCTCCCCATCCCTGCCAGTCCCCACAGAGCCAGTGAATGACAGGCCCACAGTTAGAGGACATCTGCCCACCCTTGTCCCTGGCAGTCAGCTCTGAGCGTCAAAGGCCGGTCTCCACCCCCAGCCGGCACTGGCGGCCTTCCCCAGAACGCACTGGCTCCTGGTATTTCCTGCAAAGCAGCTTGCTTCCAGGATTCAGAGCAGTTCTGAAAGGAGCCGGGTGGGGTGACCTGCCTGCAAGAGAATGGCCGAGCTTGAGCCGGGCGTGGTGCCGCACGCTTGCAATCCTAGAATTTGGGAGGCCAAGACAGGAGGATCACGGTTCACGGCCAGCTTGGGCCCTCTGCAACTCAGCGAGACCCTGCTGTTTCAAAATAAAGAATGAAAAATAGGGCTGGGGATAAAGCTTGGAGATAGAATGCCCCTGGGTTCAATTCCCAGTACCACAGAAATAAATAAATAAAATAAAAAATAAAAATGAAGGGCTGGGATGTAGCTTGGAGGTAGGATGCCCCTTGGTTTAATTCCCAGTATCGCAAAAACCAAACCAAATGGAACAGAATGACCGAGCTTCTGCTGAGACAAGCCGCAGGAGACAGAGCGTCCTGCTGCTGAGCGAGGAGCCCAGTCGGGGAGGTCACTGCGCCATCCAGGGCACAATTTCCTCCTCCGTAAATCTTTAAGGAGTTAGCTGAGGTCAGTAGCTTTTACATTACGCTTGGTACACTCCAGGGAACGCAGTGACGTTATTTGGATTTTACCTGGAATCGGAGTTGGAAAAGAACCAGAATGTGGTCTGGGGGAGCGTTGAGCGCTGGGGTCTGTGTCTGCCCGGACTTCTGTGCGGAGCAGAGGGCAGAGGGCTCAGCACCCACTGCACCCACCAGGGCAGCCCCGCCTTTCTGTTTCCTATTCTGTATTGGATATCGGTTAAGATTTCACTTGGAGCGGGCATGGTGGGGCACACTTGTAATCCCAGCCTTCGGGAGGCTGAGACAGGGGGACTGCGGTTTGTAGGCAGTCTCAGCTACTTAGTGAGGCCCTCAGCAACTCAGTGAGACCCTGTTTCAAAATAAAGAATGAAAAATAGGGCTGGGGTGTAGCTTGGAGATAGAATGCTCACGGGTTCCTCTCCAGTACAAAAAAAAAAAAAAAAAAAAAAGAGAAAGATTTCACTTGGGAGAAAGGTTCTTTACCAATGCTTGAGAAACTCCAGAGAAGACGACTCCCGAATCCCCTTCCTGCTGCGCACCTGCCCACATCTTGGTTCCCTGGAGAGCAGGGCCTTGGGGGTCTTGACGCTGGTCCATTTCTTAGCTCCGGTGTGCTAGGAGAGAAGCTGATGAAGTGGCCCTCGGGGACAGGCACAGGCCTGACACCGGGAGGGACCCCCTCTCCACTGGGCCCAGCCGTGGGGACGAGGAGGGCACGTGTGTGCGTGTGAAGGCGGCGGGTGCTTGGCGCGCCGCGCCTGGACTCCTGCTCCCATACCTCCTGGGAGTGCGGGCAGGAGCGGCGAGAAGCTAGAAGTCTTCCAGTGCCCCCTCTCCATGGCACCCCTCCCCAGCTAAGGGACAGACCACTCGAATGGGCATGCGTCCTCACCCGGAGCGGAAGAGGGCTTCTATCCCCTGATTCCAGCATGCGGCCATTTCTGCCCCTCTGATGAGCCCCGGGGTCCTGGCCTCCATGGGGCGCTACAGCTGATCCTGGGGAGGGGAGAGCTGCCTGGCACCGGGGGAGGGGGCCGCAGCGGAGAGCCTGGGGAGGAAAGCCACAGTCACAGTGCAGCGCGGTGTGCTGCCGGAGAGCCGCTTCCCGAGGTGCCCGGCAGCATGGCGGACCTCACACGCACAGTTTGCAGGCCGCAGTGTGTGTTCTCGTCACAGGAACAGTCCCGAGGCAGGGCAGGCTTCACGGCCACACAGCCGCGGGGTAGTAGAAGGCAGGTGGGCCTGGCGTGTGTGTGAAGCCCGGAGCCTCCCGCCGCTCACTCTGCCCAGCAAACCCCTCCATTTGGCCGTGGTGGGCCAGGGCAGGATGGCCCTCTGTGGTGGTCAGGCTGGCAGAGAGGTTGGTGGGCACAGGGGTGGGCTGGGGTGGGGGAGGCAGCCTTTACAGAGGTGAGGGGTGGGCACAGAGACCGGGAATGCATGGGGGCAAGCAGGGTGTTGGGGCAGGGGTGGAGGACCCAGGGGAGGACGTGCAGGGCAGTGGCCTTTGGAATGCAAAAGCCAGGAACTGGAAATACCTTTAACAGAAAGGCAGGCGGCAGGCGTCTCCTAGCCATCATCTCTGTAATCCTTAGGACAACTTTGTCAATGAGCAGAAGAGGGGGGAGAGAGAGAGACAGAGACAGAGAGACAGAGAGAGAGAGAGAGCGCGTGTGCGCAGGAAGTAGCAGAGCTGGGATTTGAACCTGAGTCTGCAAGGCCCTGAAATCCGTTGTCCCCAGTTGCCACGCTGTGGGGTTCTACAGGAGGCTGCTGCTCAGTGGCTGGGGTGTCCTTGAGACTCGCCCCAGATGCACGAGAAATCGTGATTGCAGGCTAACTCTGGACTTCACCCGCCGCCCGGGTGGGAGCCAGACCGCGCGCGGTGGCCCGGTGAGCCCCACCACGCGTCTGCACCGGCCCAGCCGAACCCGCAGCTCTCGCCCCAGGAGCGGGGCCCGTCCAGGGTGCGAGAGGCAGCAGGACTGGTCTTTGTCTCAGCACGGCGGCTTGTGCGTCTGGTGAGCCCCTCGACGCAACAGAGACCCCATCAAAGGTGGATTTCATTTCTGCTCACCCACCGTGATCGTTGTTTGAAATTTAATTTTCATCCCGAGTGCGCCCTTTCCCAGGCTGCTCACGGGAGCGGCACCCAGCCTCGCGGGCTTTGTGACAGCCTGTCATTGTTTGCCTGACTTTTGAACACCTTTCTTCCGTCTAAAGTGCTGCCTGACAAGGATTTTAAAAATTATATGATTGTGATTTCCCTTGCTCTTTTATCCCTTGCTCTTTTAACATGAAAGGAACCATGTCTTTACTGTGTGTAATTCCCCTGCCTCTCAGCCACCTGGGCTGCTTCTTGTCAAATAAGAGTCGTCTGACCCTCCCCCGGGGTTCACACAGAACAGCAGGAGACCCCCCCAAAGGGCAAGAGAGGACCACATCCTCTGAGTTTGACCTGCCATTCTGGAAAATATGCCCATGTAAATGGGAGACATGCTGTTGCTCCACTGTGAACTTGCAGCCCAGCCGCACTCCCCCACGCAGAGGGATCCATGCACAGGAAAGCCGAACTTCTCCAGGATAAACTGTGTTTTCAGCAGTGAGCCATTTACTGTTTGCCGTGTACACTTTAAGGTTTTGCAGGGAAATAATGTTTCTCTAGCAGTTCAAACGCAAAAGAGCAAGAACTGTGAATTGGCTGCAATAGAACTGTCAGGGGCGCTCCGCAGATGACTTTGGAAAGCCCTGAGCTTGGGAGGTGGGGCTGGAGGTTCTGTGTCAAAGGCTCAAAGGGTTTAAGATCATGGCAGTTCCTGGGAGTAAGGACTGTCTCAGGGTAGAGGCAGGCTGCTGTAACAAAAAGTACTCAAGCTGGGCGTGGTGGCGCACGCTTGTAATCCCAGCATTTGGGAGGCTGAGATAGGAAGACTGTGGTTCGAGGACAGCCTCAGCTACTTAGTGAGGTCCTTTGCAACTCAGTGAGACCCTGTTTCAAAATACAGAATAAAAAAATAGGGCTGGGGGTGTATTTAGGAGGTAGAATACCCCTGGGTTCCATCCCTAGTACCGCAAAAAAAAAAAAAAAAAAAAAAAAAAGTACTCAAAATTCATTGGGCTCCTGGTTCCCTGTGCAACTACCCAGAGGGACAGGCAGATGGCCAGCGTGGGCAGGTGGTCCACTCTCTCAGGTCCTCGTGGCCCCGGGCTCCTTCTCTAAAACAGGGTCTTGTCCTTGCTGGTTCGAGTGCACCTCGTCCAGGTGCTGCAGGGACATCAACACTTAACGCCTACAGGGCAAGCCTCGGGAGCTAGGGGCATTATTCCTCCTCTCTCCCTTTGGCAGAAACCAGGTCCCAGAGCCACAGGCAGCCTGCCCAAGAGAGGCTGGGGGTGCCTGCTAGGCAGAAAGCCACAACAGACGGTGGGCTCCATTGGTAAAAGGAGGGAGAATAGATCCAGAGACTAGTGTGAGCAGATCCTACTACAGGAAAAACCTTCCAGTGACCCAATCAACTCCGTATTTTGAGTTGGGGCAATGACAACCACAACCCTGTCTCGCTCCCCTGATGAGCCCCTGCCGGGGATGAAGATGGCTTCAGAACTGAGAGGTTCCTCTCCTCCGTCCTGCTGGCAAGATAATCACGGAGACAATGCAGGCCCTTGATTTGCCAGTGTCCCTGCAGCCAGGACCTTACTTATCCCCCAAGGAAGCAACAGGAACAATAAACAGCAGCACACTAAAGAATACACATTTTATTCTGCAAAGGCATAAACATCTTACCTGGAGGCTTTACTAAGCGGGCTTTCCAATCTTTTCCCTGAGATTTAATACGGGAAATAAATTCAATTTCAGCACTTAGTGGCTGCCTCATGGAGGGCTCCTGTAAACGGTTGTTAAAGAAATGCCTTAGAAGGTGGCCGTCTCTGTGACATCTAGGGGTCTGGTGGAGGAGGGGCCGGCTTTCACCAGCACGAATGCGTTTTCTTATCTTGTGTGTGCAAGAATGGAAGGACTGGCTTCCACTGCAGGCTGCAGCACGCAGCTCTGTCCCTGGGGGAACCCTGCTCCCAAGCTGGGATTACTGCCTGTGCATCTGTGCAAAGTCTCCCTTGGCTTATTTCCCCATCACCTTCTTGGTTAAATGTGAAAGAAAGCAGTATACAATCACAGCTGTGTACTGTTAACTTTTGACAAGTATATGAAATACCTTTACACACCTGGAAGCTTCTACTGGGGTGCAGTCCTTCCTATGTTCCGGAGAAAGAGCTGGGGAGAGCCCAGCGTTCAGAATAAACCAGGGGAGTCAGCAGCTAAGAAGCAGAGACAGTCAAGAGACTCCAACATCCAAGGGGAGGGCCGGGCAGGCTCCGCGCCCAGGACAGCAGGGACCAGGAGCCGCGGCGGGCCGGCGGGCAGGCGGGAGACAAGGGTATCGCAATCATGGCCGCAGCGTCCGTCCAGCAGAGAGCTAAGTTCGATTGCTCCGCATGGCGCATGTGGTAGCTATGAGCTCTACAAGTCCCGTTTTCCCATTGTGGAAAAGTGATTGTCTAAGTAAGAGAGAGGGAGAGAGAGAGAGCTGCCCCAGAACAGAACAGTCTGGAGCGCCTCAGAGCTGTACTTTCTCATGGGGCCTCTCTAGAGAGGGGGTGGCGGGGCACATGGGGAGGCGGCCTCTTCTCTTCAAAGCTTTCTGGTTCACAAAGGTGGGAATTCCTTTTGGGACCGGACTCCTCCTCGGGAGCAGACAGGAAGCCAGGGCTGCCAGCAGCAGGGCTGTGTCACAGAAGGTGGGACTTCTAGCAATCTTCTTGGAGGCATGGGACTTTTATCAAAAGGTGAAGCTCTCTCTCTCAGGTTTAATCGCCTCAGGAATTTCCTGAACCAGCCCATTATGATTTAAAAGTATGGGCCTGGCTTTTTTTTTTTTTTTTCTTAAGAATAACTAAGCTCTGTTATTAATCTGAATCTGAAGATTTCAGATTTTAAAATCGTATTTTCCTTTCTTTCCCAATGTGTCTTCTTTTTACCTAAAATTTCATTTCTTCTATTCTAGCTCATCACCTATGCCCCTGTTAGAAATCCTCTGGTCTCTCCGGCTCACCTACCAGAGCTCAGGAGCTCCTGAGGGCAGTGTGCCAGGGCAGGTCCTGTGGCCTCCAGTGGGCTCTGCAGGCAGCTGCGTGCTCTCTGGCTGGCTCATTCCTTGGATCACTGATGCCTGCGCCTTCCTGAGCTGAGCCTGTCCCCAACAGCGCCCACCCTAGTCACCATCTCAGGTCTTTAAGACTGTACCCAGGACCTGGCCTCTGCACACACTCCCTCCATCTTAGGCCCCTCCTTCTTTTCTCTCACTTCTGTTATGAAAATTTCAAGTATTCACAAAGTAGAGAGCAAAGGATATGAACTCCCTGTAGTGTATTGAACTGCACACAGCACCCTTAACAATGATCATCTCAGAGCGTGGACAGTACTGTTTGATCTAGACACTCCCTCCTCCTCCTCCTCCTCCTCCTCCTCCTCCTCCTCCTTCTTCCTCTCTCTCTCTCTCTCTCTCTCTCTCTCTCTCTCTCTCTCTCTCACACACACACACACACACACACACACACAGAGGATTAATTTGAAGTCAGTTCTAGCAGTCATATCCTTTCACCCATAAACATTTCAGAATCTATCGCTGCGAGATAAGGATCTTCCAAAGCTCCGCGCAGCACTACCACACCTTACTTGACAATGGTTTAACATCATCAGCTATACATGAATATTCAAATATTTCTGATTGTTGCATAAATGTTCTTTTAAACAGCCAGTTTGCTCCCATCAGAATCGAGCTGAGGCCTCACACGCCACTTGGCTGATTTATGACCATAAATGCCCTCACCCTCTCCTTTCTGCCCTTGTAGTGTCTTGAGGAGACCAGGTGTTTGCCCTACACTTCCCAACTGTCTCGATTTGCTGATGGTGTTTGCACAGTGTCCTTTAGCATGACTTCTGTCCCTGTGGTCCTACGACTGTCCCTCTAAGCAGTCTAACCGTCCACTTACAAAGGATGGAAGCCACCTTTGTACCTCTGCATCCCTTGATGCTGGAGCACGCCTTCCATGTGATAGGTGTGCAAGAAAGATGCTTTGGAAGGAAGGAAAATGGAGAAAAAGGGAAGGGAGGGAAAGGAGGGCCGGCGTGTGGCTGTGGGCCAGTGTTTCCCTGTAATCTGGAGCAGAATTACCTCTGATGAACCTGTTAAGATGATGCTTCCCGGGCCTCCTCCCAGGACCTGAATCCCGGGCCCGGGAAGCCACATCGCTAACTTGCTCCCAGCGCGCTCTTCTCCACCTGTGGCCGAGTGGCCCTTCTGTGTCAGGCCCTGCCAGTTCCCACGTTCTAAGCCCGAGCCAGCATCCCCAAGCCACTTCGCTCCAATGTCACAAGTTCAAAACAAGCACAAACCTGGATCAAAAGTGAGCCGCGGTCCTGCCTTGTGCCCGCCCAACTACACCTGTAGCTGTTTTTAAAGGCCTTGCTCTATTAGGCTCATGGATTTTTCAAGGCACTGTCTCCTGCAGGGTTGGCAGCTCCCCTAGTCTGGCAGGCTCTTGGTCAGCCCCTGCTCTGGGCTCTCCCTTCCCAGCTCCCCACACATACCCAGGCAGATTTCTACACCTCTGCCCAGGCCTGAGTCTGCCAGAAAAGCCAGGCCTCCCCCTTTCTTCCCCTCCCTCCCTCTCTTCCTGCCTCAGGACTGTGAGCTGCCATATTCTCCTTTAATTGTTATTTCTTTGTTTATTTTTCCACTTGTTTTCAACCCCAGGGACAGCTCTCCTCACCAACCCAATCTGAATGAGCTTTGCGGGGACAGTTCTGCAAGACAATATATCAATTGCTGTATTAAGAATCAAGATGTATTGCGTCTCCCCCTCGCTCCCATCCCTTAATTTCTTAGTCCCCTCAGAGGCACGATCAAGTGTGCGCGGCGTAATCTGTTCTTTACAAGCCCGCCCTGCTCAGCGCGCGCGTGCTCTTGGGCTTGAGAACGATTTCTGGCAGTGTTTTATTTCTGTGATGCTTTTCTTTGTTGTAGCTGGTGGCTGGGTCTCCGTGATTCAGTGACAGCAACTGGACCTCCGGCCCGTGCCTCCGCCCCGGGGCTTCTCCTGGGCTCCATCCATCCACGCAGTCCTCTGCTCTCTGGAGCTAGGACGTGGTCACACTGCCACTTGGAGGACGGGCCAGCCCAGGCTAATGCGCTCTTTCCAGAATGCGGTGGACGAGCCCGGAGATGCAGGGTCAAACCCCAAGGACTGACAAAGCACGCAGAGCACGGGTCTCTGTGGTGCGGGGCCAGACGCCCACGGCGGCTGCTCTGGCTCGGACTGTACTTCCTCAAGAGTCATACGGCGAAGTCCTAGCTCCTCAGAAACGTGGCTGCAACTTTCTCTGGATGTAGGACGTTGCAGACGGAGGAGGGCGTTAGGATGGGCCCAAGTCCCATCCTATATACACAGCGTTAGGTTTTTGTCTCTGTGACTTAAATGCCTGGCGAGAAGAACTTCGAGGGAAGGTTGATGTTGCTCGTGGTTTCGGAGCCGCAGTCCACGGTCAGTCAACTATAAGGCAGGAAGGCATGGCGGGGCACAGCCGCGTCCGCTCCTGGCACTTGCAAAGCAGGCGAGAAGGGGCCAGGGTCAGAGACAGGCCCCCCGCCGCGCCCCAGCCACCCGTCTCCTCTGACCTCTGCTGCACTGGGCTCCACACTCTCTGTGGGCTCTGTGAGGTCTGGATGTGGTCCTGGCCGGAGGAGGCGGAGGACAAAGACCTCCAGCAGTGGCGGGAAAAGTGGCCCTAGTCACCCCTCTGCCCCCAGCCCATCGACTTACCTGTCTGGCCCTCTGTCAAGACCACCAATGGGGAAAAGCCATGACTGCGTGACTATCCCTCCCTCCTAATCCCCCACAAAAGCCCCTAGTCTGTGAGGCAGGGCCCCTGACTCTCGTGGACTCTCTCTCCCGGTCAGATGCCTCCTCCCAGATTTATCCCCAAATAAATCTGTTCCTGCTGCTGAGCTGTGCGCTCCTGGTCCCGATATTTACCAACATATGATATTTACCAACACTCTCCACACCTGAGATTTGGGGACACTCCAGAAGGGGCAGGTGGACACAGACACAGGCCCAGGCACAGGGGAGAATGCCATGGGGAGATAAAGCCATTGGGGTGACAGGTCCCCAAGCCAAGAAACACCTAGGACTACCAGTAGCCACCAGAAGCTAGGAGAGGGGAACGAACCAGACCCTCCCCCGGCCCTCAGAAGGAGCCTGTCTCCCACTTCTGGCCTCCGGAACCGCCAGACGATAGTTTCCATTGCGCACGCCACTCAGTGTGTGGCGCTGGCTCAGGAAACTCCAAGAAGCAAGTGCAATGGGCCAAGTGGGCTCTGCAGTTAGAACCCCGGCTTCGCCCTTCGTGAGCCGCGTGGCCTTGGACGAGCTGACATCTCCTCCAGTCCCTCTCACCCCATCTAAAGCAGAGGCCTCTTCACGCCCTCCGGAGGTGCTGGGAGCCCCGCTAAGCGCTGTCTGCGCTCTGCACTGATCCTTGTTGTGATGAAGTCAAGGCGTGCTGCTTAACTTACTGAGAAGCTCGAGTCCCAGCCCTAATTCTCAGGTCCTCAGCTAGGGGCTCTCGCGGGTCGCTGCAGAGCAGGTCGTTGTCTGGAGGTCGTTCACCGAGTGCGGCAGCAGGATCTTATATCACAGTGGCGCAGGCTTCCATTGCTCACCGACGGGAGAGCTCTATGTATGAGCATCTGACTGTCATCTTGAGGAATGGCCCGGCGGCTACCAGGGCGTGCTCTGGCCGAGCCGGCCTTCAGCCTCGCAGCCGGCAGGGTGGAGCTAGAGCGCCTCGCTGGACAGCTTGCGGCCGTGGCTTATATACAGCTTGTCCTCGTGTGTGTGGTCCAGTAAGAGAGCGTGCCTGTCCAACGTGGTGTGTTGTGCACGGACACAGATAGCCTTCTGGCGGAGTTTCCCCGGCCGGGGCAGTCCTATGTATCTAAGCAGCCATCAGCCTGCATCTCACATGTCCACTCAAAGGGGGAGGTATCAGAGAAAAGGACATGTTCAAGCGTCTTCCCCCAAGGGGAGAGGTATCAGAACATAAGGCAGGTCATTCCTAACAGTCCTCAGACCTGTGCCAGCGCGTATTATTTCTAACATCCCTTTAGCCGACGCGGTTTGCCTACCTGCCCTGCTCCTGGTCTCTCAACCCAACGGCGTTCTCCTGTGCGTAGAGTAGCAGGAAGACATATGTTCTTGGAACAGTCCTCTACGAGGGCAGAAGCTTCTCTCTGTCTCCGTCTCTCTTCTAGAAGCTTAGCAGCTCCCCAGGGCTAGACCCCGGCGGCCTGGACGGTGACTCTTCCGTTCACATGCCTAGACGGGCTTCTCTCCCTCAGCCAGGTGGCTTCCCTGTTCCCTTCCCCTAACTCCTTACTTCCCAACTCGATTACCTGCTCCCAAATTTTCACTTCGAGGCTTGCTTTTGAAGGGCCCAGATGAAGATGGGCTGCTCCACAGAGCTGATGGATGGCAGTGCTGACAGCGTGTGGCGCCTGGT
This sequence comes from Muscardinus avellanarius, assembly GCF_963383645.1. Taxonomy (NCBI): domain Eukaryota; kingdom Metazoa; phylum Chordata; class Mammalia; order Rodentia; family Gliridae; genus Muscardinus; species Muscardinus avellanarius. Next base: position 1,581,898 of record NC_137794.1, on the reverse strand, counting down.
AAGCACTCCATCCATTCAGGTTGAGTGTGATGTACCGTTCCCGCAGCGCCAAGACTTGTCGTTGGCCACGCTCGGTGTTGGGAAATGGGAGGTGCCCATGAGCGGACCGAGTCTCCCAGCTGCTCAGTCCTGTGGGAATGGGGCGTCTCCACGCAACTGCCACACGCAACGCGCGGCCTGATTTATGGCCATCAGGAGGCGTGGAAACAGGACTTGGGAACTGCCTTCTGGGTATGCAGTGGGGTAGTGTGTTTATATACCATTTGAGAGCGCAGACGACAGGGAGTTATATACATGCATGCAAGTGTTGTCCCTCAGCGCGGCCAGGAGAGCTGCTTACCGCTCACCTCCAGCTTTGATGTCCAAGCCTGGGCCAGAGACATTCTATCTCCACCAGCCAGCCTGTTGTCAGGGACTGCTTGTTGTCCTCCTCCCTCCCTCCTTTTCTTTTCTTTTCTTTTCTTTTCTTTTCTTTTCTTTTCTTTTCTTTTCTCTTCCTTTCCTTTCCTTTCCCTTCCTTTCCTTTCCCTTTCTTTCTTTCTGTACTAGGGATGGAACCCAGGAGCATTCTACCTTCTAGCTACACCCTTATCCTATTTTTTATTCTTTATTTTGAAACAGGGTCTCACTGAGTTGCAAAGGGCCTCACTAAGTAGCTGAGGCTGTCCTTGAACCACAGTCCTCCTGTCTCAGCCTCCCGAATGCTGAGATTACATGTGTGTGCCACCACGTCCGGCCCTCCCTTCCTTCCTCCATCCATCCATCCATCCATCCATCCATCCATCCATCCATCCATTCATCCTTCCTTCCTTCCTTCCTTCCTTTCTTCCTTTCTTCCTTCCTCCTTTCCTCCCTCCCTCCTTTTTTCCCTCCCTCCCTCCTTCCTTCCTTCCTCTCTCTCTTTCTCTCTTTCTCTCTCCTTCCTCCTTCCCTTCCTTCCTTCCTTTTTTCCCTTCCTTCCTTTCTAACTTCCTGGCTGTTTGGACACCAGGAAACACAGCCACATCCCCTAAGAGGCGCGAAGTCCAACCAAACAAGTTGTTTCCTCCCCTCCACACCCAACAGCCCTTTCAATGTCCGTTTCTCCCCTGCTGCTGGATTCCGCCCGGTTTGGTGGTAGCGTGGATGGGAGGTCTGTGTCCAGCGCCCCTGCTGCAGGTGCGCTGCCTGCTCTGAAGAACTCCTGTCTCCCAAGCCAAAGCTGGCTTGGAGAGGGCTGGAAGGCGCCTCAGACTTCCCTGGAGTCGGCTCCCATTGTCCACGAGAGCAATGACCACGCTGCTACTGCAGAGCAGTGGTGACCTCAGGGGACAGGCAGTTCTTGGCCCGTCCGCTGCAGGGTGCACGGGAGCATCTCTGGCTTCTAGACTCCAGGAGCACCTCCTGCTCCCAAGTGGTGCTGACCAAAAACGCCTCCAGGCATTTCCAAATGTACCCGGGGGACATGATTGCCCCAGGTGAAGAGCCACCGCTGTGCAGAGGCCAGCACATGCACACAGTCATGCAACGAGCGAAAAATAGACGGGCCCTGGCTCCCTAATCCTGCATACAGTCAGCCCGCCTGGGAGTTGAGACCAGGGCTCTGTGGTGATCTAGACCCGACTTCAAATTCCATTGCTCAATCACCTGCTCTCTGGCCCTGGGTTTAAATGAAAATCAAATCAACTGCTCTCTTGCTTCAAACCTTCCTCCAGCTTCTCATTGATCTCAAAATAAAACCCGGGCTCCTCACCACTGTCTTCCAGAACTAAGCCTGGCCTTACACTGCTCCCGTGTGCTCCCTGCAGCCGCACTGGGCTCCTTCTAGCCGCACCTCCAGGCTGGCGCTCGTGCCCCTGTGGAGAGGGCCCTCCCCCACATCTCAGGGTCTGGCTCCCTCATCCTCACGTCTCAGCTCAGTGCCCCCCTAGAAACGCCTCCCCTGACCGCGTGCTCAGGGTGGTCCTGCCTGTCTTTGCCTCCACTCTCCTCGACCCACCCATCTTTATTTGCTTCTTCAAAGTCTCTTGTCTGTCTTCCATGAGATCAAGGCCTGGAACAGCACTGGAGAGATGATTTCACGGGCATACGTGAGACCGAAACAGCTGTGTCAGTCATAACTGTGATAACAAAGCTCTTGGACCACAAGCACCGGGCGCCCGGTAAACACTTCAAAAATGGTGATGGCGGCTCCTTCTCATCAGTGCAGTGTAGAGGCAATCTGCCACGGCGGCTTCTCCAAGCCGTTCAACGTTCTCTTCGCAATTTGACTTTTCCCCACGGTGGGCTCCCACCTTCCAGATGCAGACTCCAGGAAACACGCTTCCCAGCCTGTCCTGGTTGGGCTGGGACTTTTCTATTTTAGCACAGGAAGCTCTGCATCTTGGGAAACTCCAGTCTGGCCAGCTCAGATGGTGGGACATGCTGCTCCTCGCTTCCAAGACGACTTCCAAGCAGAATGGGGGTGTTGACAGGGTTTGAGGACAGGCAAGGGGTCGGATGTGTTCCTTGAGGTGTGGTGTTGTGGTCGGGTGACGGGGACAGCGCTTCTCAAAGGCGATGTGCACACATTTCCTTCGCAGGGCATGTCTGAGTGCCACCCCATGGCTGTCCTCATAGCTGAGCTCAGCGGCCGTCTCTTCTGCAGTTCTGGTGCCTTTGTGAGCTCTCTCTTCCTTTATTAAACAAACCACTCTCAGCTTAAACCACCCATACAGGACCGAATCCTAAAGAGGGTTCTGTCGTCTGCAACCGAGAAGCTCAGCCGATACCTACAGCAATTGTACAATGTCTTCAGCAAAGTCCATGCTGCGGTGCAAGTCACTGGAGATGAATCCATCCCTGGACAATCCTGGGAGTTGCTCCCCGCCAGTCATTTGGCATGGTGACTTGGGGGCCTATGTCTGTTACTCCAGAGGCTCCGAAGACAGTGTGTGACAAGATCTGCCCCGGTCAGCGCTGAAGCCTCTTGCTTCCTGGAATCTGTGTCCACACACCAGGCAGAGTGGGGCATCAATCGCAGGGGATCTTGGGCATCTTCCACCCAGCCATCAGGCTGCAGACGCTTTTCGGGCCGGGGGGGAGATTTCCCTGGCAAAGTCTGGGAAGTTCCAGATGATTCCCTCACACGCATGTGTGTGTGATGGATAGCCAGGCAAGCGTGGATATCAGAATATCTGGACCAGACACAAAGCAACCTAAGGTTCAATGAAGAAGGCGGGGTGCTGCAGTCAGGACCAGGAGCCTTGTCCATCCCTATATGGCGGCGGGCAGGAGCCTCAAGGGCCTGGATTCAGTGGAGGGGGTGAGTTCAGGAGGGGTCTGAGTGGGGATTGGTGCCAATGTCCTCCATTTGGGACTGAGTGGTGAGGGGAAGCCATCATAGTAGCACTCAGATTCCTTGTGGAGAACTCAGCACCTAGCCTCGATTTGTGCAAAGTCTTAAGAAGGGTGGTGTTGCTTTGTACATATGTGACTTTGACTTTGCACCAACCGGTACAAGGTCTTATGGACCTGGCTTTGTATTTCACGTTTCAACTCTTAGCACTGAGTTTTCAAACATCTCTTCTTTCAGGTACATTTATTTATTTACTTACATGCAGTAACGTACAGAATCTTGAGTGTGTTGCTTCAACACATTTTAAATAACAGCTTTATCGAGATAGAATCCACATACCCCAAACTCACTGATTTGAAGTCTCAGTAATTTTTAGTTTGTTCAGAGTTGGGCAAACACTACCACTGTTCATGAAGAACATAGTCATCACCCCAGAATAAACCCTGTCCCCACCAACAGTCAGCCCCTTTCTTCTCTGCTTCTCTCCCTGTCAACCATGACTTCTTTTTGTCTCTCTGTAATCGCCTCTGGACATGTAGATATTAGACATTTCATGCAAATGGAATCATATAATATGTGACCTTTGCGTCTGGCTTCTTTCACTTAGCATGATATGTAAAAGGCTTGCTTATCCAGATGGCAACAGGCATTGGTACCTCACCATTTTTCCTGCTGAATACTATTCCATTGTATGGACATACCACATTTAGCTTATCCATTCATCGGTTTATGGGTATCTGGGCTGCTTCTACATTCTCGCCATTATGAACAACGCTGCTCTACTATTTGTGTACAAGTTCTGAGCAGACGTGCGTTCTCAGTTCTCTTGGGTCCAATCTTAGGACTGAGATTTCTGTGCCAATTCTACCTTGAGCATTTTGAGGAACTGCCAGGCATTTTTCAAACTGACTGTGCCATATATATTCCTACCCACAATATGTGAGGGTCCCAGTTTCTCTACATCCTCGCCGATGCTTACCGTCTGTCTTTTTATTAAAGCCATTAGCGAGAAGGAAGCTGCCCCTCACTGGGCTTTGGATTTACACTTCCTACTGACTAGCGATGCTGAGCATGGTTTCATGTGCCAGTCGGCCGGCCATTCGCACATCTTCTCTGGAGAAGTGACTGCTCAGATGCCGATTGAGTTTTGAAGTCAAGTTACCCTGTGGAACTATCACCCACATTAGCATATAGATATCTGTAGCACCCAGGAAGACTGCCCGCTGTCCCTCCCTACTACTACGACTTCTATTACTGTAGACTTACTTTTGCCCGATTTTAAGCTTCATGAAAATGGAACAGGCCTTTATGTGCTCTTTTGTGGCTGGCTTCTCCTCATGCAATGGGTATGAAGTTCGTCCACGATCTTTCCCTTGGGTTTATTATTATTTTTTTACACTATGTAGTATTCCGTTACAGGGAAGTTTCTTCTAGAAAGTTGTTGTTGACTTGGGTTGTTTCTACTCTGGAGCTCCTACAAATAAAGTTTCAGAGATTCCTGCAACAGCCTCAGGGAACAGCTGACAGGATGGAGCGGTCGCCTCCCCAGATGCTGGGCGGCTGGAGCGGGCCGGCGAGGGTGCTGTGTGAGCTGAAGAGGCCGCCATGATGGATCTGAGAAGGACGAGACCTCTGCTTGAAACCTCTGAGAAGGTCTTGACCTCTGCCTAAAACAGACAGACACACACACACACACACACACACACACACACGAGGGAGAAAAAAAGGGATGAAAGAAGGGAAAAAGGGAGGAGAGATGAAGGAAGCGGGCCTCCCTTCTTTGTGATTAGCTCAAGAATATCTGGTCTATTGGGGAAATTGCTGCCATCTCTCAGGAGTCTCTGGCAGGGCCCAGGAGGACTGGGCACCCATCCCTTCCCCAAGGAGAGAGGGATGAGGAGGTGCTCCTCTTCCCACCGATGGGGCCTCATCTGGGATGGCCTGGGCTTTCCCAAGTTCCCAGCTCAGCAGGGTTATGGCGGAGGCTCCTCCTCCTTCCTCTGAAAAGGCTTGAGGTTTATATGGTGACCCAGACAAAACATTCTCTGGGTTTTCTTTCTGCGGCTTATCCCTTTAAGAAGGTGGGCTGGCTCCATTCTCCAGGGAAATCCCTACATGGAAGGGCCTCCAGCCGACCCTGAGTCCTCCTCCAGGCCGGGCGGGAGCTGTGGCTGTGGAGGTCCTCCCTCTGCCCTCTTTCTCTCCAGGACGCCGCCGAGGCGAGGGTAGGGATGTGCCTGTGCTTCTCAAGGGCCAAAGACAAACATGCCCGCGCGGCCTTCCTCCCACAGGCCTACGTGGGAACTTCCAAGGAGAAGGAAGTGTCCTAGGGGCCTCAGAGCCCCGCCAGAAGCCCCCAAGTCCTGGAAGGAGCAGAGGTGCTGGTGGATTTGCAACCCCGAGCATCTTGCGCTGTCCAACAAGCCCACGCCCACAGAATCACAGCGCTGGTGCGGACACGTGTGGGAGCGTCGGCCCCAGGACTCCCTGCCACCCTGCGGAGAAGCGCTCCCTGCGGGGCCGAAATGGTTGGAGCATCTCCCAGAGCTGCCGGCCTGTGAGTGCGCATGCGCCTCTAACCGCCCGGCTCTGTTCCTGCTTGGAAGAGGTACTTATTTCTCAGTCAGGTCTGGAGCCCAGGGGACTAGGTTTTTTTTGGGGGGGGTAGAGGGAGGAAAAAAAGGGGGAGAGATAGAGAAACAGATGCAAAGACAGCCTCTGAGACCAGCAGAGGGAGCGTATCAGATGGATGGAGAGACAGGAGCTACGCAGACCCAGGGGGAAGGGAGAAGGTGAGCAGAGCCTGGTGCTCAGCTGCCTCCAGGTGGGGCCTTACCTCGCACCTCTGGTTCTCTCTGGTTAAATGGCGGCCGGAGAGGGGCATGGCCCAGTGGGCCAGCATCCTGGGGTAACGCCACCCTTACCCCATTTCCTACCCTGAGACCTGGGCCGCGGCAGGCCAGTGTTGGCTTGGCTTCCGGAATCCCTGTGGGGACAGCAAAGAATATCGGGCGAGGAGGAAGCCCAGTGTACGCTGCCAGTTCACCCCAGAAAGCAGAGGCACAGCCCTGTGAACATTAGCAGGGAGGTGGCTGCAGCCGCGCAGCCCAGAGCCGGTGCTGGGCACAGCCCCAGCCCCAGCACGAGGAGCCCGGGGAGGGCAGCCCCTCGACTTGTCCAGTTTCCTCATCTGTGACGTGGAGCTAACCGCACTGAAGTCAGAGCATAACAGGGCGTTTTGATAAGACATCCCGGCTTTCTGGCCAATGAGCAATTTAGAGTTTTATGTGCCATGTGAAGGCGGTGGGGCCTCTGGGCAGAGCCCAGGCCCAGCGTCAGGACCCTCAGCAGCAGCGAGCGCCGCCTGGGGTGCGACGGAGGAGGCGCAGGTGGTCTTTGTTTCTTAACTTGGCGGGAGGGGAAACTGAGGCAGGTGGTGGGATGTAGCGGGTCAGGCGAGGTGAAGAGATCTTCCTGTGGGAAACAGTCCCCTGCAGGAAAGGAAGGGGCGGTGTGCTGTCCCTACCGGCCATCCCAAATGTGAGTGTGAGCCCAGGTGGCCTCACGTGGCCGGTCCCAGGATTCTCGCCAGCCGGAGCCGAGCCGAGGCCCCATCGCTCCCTCCCTCCGCCTCTGCGCCTCTCCGTCTTCATCCCCAGTTGTCAATTCGCATGTCTTAAAATGACAGGCGTTAAACAGCTTAAAGACTCGGATCCATCACGCGGTGCTGTCAGTACAGGAAGCAGCGGTTCTTGGGGCTGCTGTGTGCTCGGGGGCTCCTGTCTCGGCAGCCGTTGGGTAGAGTCCTTGGCACTACTAACAACCCACATCACTTTGATTAATAGGCAGCGGCGGGGTTTGAGTAGTGCCCCCCTCCGAGAGACGTGGTGAAGCTCTAAGTCTGCGTACTGTGAGTGTAACCTTATTAGTGTGGTACTGGGGATGGTACCTGGGGCCTCCCGCTTGCTAGACAAGTGTTCTACCACGGAGCTACAGCCTCAGCCCTTCTTTATTCTTTTTCATTTTTATTTTTGAGAAGGTCTGGCTAAGTTGTCCAGTCTGGGTCAAACTTGTGATCCTCCTCAAAGGATCAACTCCCAAATCGCTGGGATTACAGGCATGAGCCACCAGCACTCTGTGAAAATTGGGGTCTTAACAGACATAATTTAGTCAAGCTGAGATAATTAGAGTGGTCCCTAGTTCAGTACCACTGTCGTCCTTATAAGAAGAGAAGACAGCTGGGTGTCGTGGTGCACGCCTGTAATCCTAGTACTTGGGAGACTGAGATAGGAGGATAGCAAGTTTAAGGACAAACTCAGCAACTTAGGGAGGCTCTCAGGCAGCCTACAGAGACCCTGTTTCAAAATAATGAATAAAAAGGGTTGGGGGAGTAGCTCAGAAGTAGAACACCTCTGGGTTTAATCCCCGTGTGTGTGTGTGTGTGTGTGTGTGTGTGTGTGTGTGTGTGTGTGCGTGTATGTGTGTGGGGGGGGGGAGGAGGAGGAGGAGGAGGAGAAGAGTGAATAGACAGGGCAGCTGTATAAAATTGGATCCAGAGATTAGGGCCATGTAGCCCAAAGCCCAAGGATGCCTGGGGCCACCAGAAGCTGGAGGGGATAAGGAGGGACTCCTGTCTAAAGGTCTCAGAGGAACACAGGATGCAAGGCGAGGCCCTGGCAGTAGCCTGGCTTTAGGCTCTCAGGCTCCACACCGTGAGAAAGTGGACGTCTGTTATGCCGCCCCTGGATGAACAGAGGAGGGAAGAGGGATGCTGGGCTGGAGGAAGGACCACTTCTCACGTCTCCTTTTCTACACTTGAAGTCCCTCTACTTTTTTCCTTGGCCTCCATCTGCTCTGCAGCCAATGGCTCCTTTGACCCAGTGCTGGAGTCTTGGCTGGCTGCATGCTGGAGGCTCAGGGGGCACAGGGTTGCTCTACCTGCCCCCATCTGTCCTCATGGTTCCCAGAGGCGGAGGGTAGGCTCCAGGGTCAGAGCGCTTGGGCACAAAGCCCACCACTGCGTGACCGCAGGGTATGGTGACACTGCCTGATCCTGCTTCTCCCTTAAAAAGCAGGGAAAATAACACACTCCCTTTGTCGGCTTCTGTGCTGGTCAGCTTTTCATTACTGTAATAAATACCTGAGACGACAGAGGTATCAAGAGGAAAGGTTCATCCTGCCTCTATTTGTAGAGGTTTGAGCCCCTGCTCAGTCAGTGACGTTGCTTTGGGCGGATGGCACACCATGGTAGGAGTGTGTGTGGCAGAGCAAAACCTGCTCACCTCATGGCTGGGAGGAAGAGAGGAAGCAGTGGCCGGGGTCTCAGGACCCCCTCCAAGGACACACCCCAATGACCTGGAGACCTCCCACCTCTTAAAGGTTCAGCCACTTCCCGGTAGGCTCACACCGGGAACTCTGGGAGACTCTGAAGACCCAGACTACAGAAGGTTCTTTGCAGAATTAAATGAGATGATACTCGTCAAGGGATGAACAGGAGCGAGCAGTGCTGATTGCTGTTGTGATGGTGTTATTAGCTGGGGAGATAACATGAGTGAAACCCAGTGTATTACAGGATGAAGTGTGACAAATGCCAGCACTGGTTTGTGAAGACAGAAGAAAGGTGAACTATTCCACCTGGGGGCCGGGGAAGGCTTTAAAGAATGGGGGCACGGCCAGCTTCCCCCCAGGGGAGCAGGGACGACAGCGTGGGGGTGTGCGGGGGAGGAGAAGGACCGAGGACTTCCTCCTGGAGGAGGAAATTGCGTTAGCTGAGGCAAAGCTGTCTGCTAGGCCTGCGGACCCACGTGTGTGACGCAGGCTGGAGGTTAGAGTTGGGCCTGGCATATCCCCCAAACGCCGAGTGCTAAAGGGGTGTTGTTGCCTGTGACACCATTACGGAGCCGTGCAGCCCCTGGCAGGTGGGGCCTGCACACAGCGGCTGCTATCGAGGCTAGAGGAAGCGGGCTGGAGGCAGGGAGGCCAGTAGGGGCTAATTAATCCATTGTAGTGATGAGCAGGAAGTGATGACCAAGGCAGGAAGCCGATTGAAACATCATGGACCTGTTACCGAAGGGACGTGGTAAGTGTTGGGGATGAGAGGGGAGGCCGAGGGATCGCTCAGATGATTTCTTTGTTCTTGCTAGAATTACCTGGAAGGAGGATGATGGGGGATAAAGGATTCCAGGAAGGCAGGGGTGCATCCCTCCCCATTCCCATCCCTGCGCCCCACAGGGCCTGCGTGAGGTGAGTTCTGTTTGCAGATGAATTGGTGCCATTCATGTGGAGGGAGAACAGGTGTAGAGGGGCATTAGTACAGCTCGCCTCGCGGTACTCAGAGAGCTGTCACGTCGGCTGTCCAGGTGCAGCTGGACGTGCGGCCTTGGAGAGCGGTGCGGGACGGAGATGCAGGCTTGGGTGCCAACAGCCGTAAGCAAAACGAAAAGCCACACTGAGTTTAAAGTCCAGCGATGGCTCGGCAGCCTGCAGGCTCCATGAGATTCGTCCTGATAATTACAGGGGGAGCGCGTGTGATAGCCCAGGGTAAATCAGCCGCCGTGAGAAGCAGGGAGGTGCGAGTGCCTCTCTCTACTGAGGACAGAGAGGAAGGGACGGGGGAGCCACCTGTCGCCCCAGAAGGTGGCCAGGATCCGGGCACGGCTCGGGAGAACGCCAGGACCTCCTGCTCTTTCTCCCCTTAAAAATGCCAGCACGAATAATTTTCTCATCAAGCAAGGGTTCTAAGAATTTAAAAAAATGGGTTTTAGAGTTAGAAAGCCCTGCTGGCTGTAATGAATGAGACCTGTTTTATGGGATTATTGGTGGTCACGTGGAGAAGAGTTTGAGCTATGAATGTATTCGTGGCCAACCCCGGGGCAGCTGTCACAGGCTCGCCTTGGGAACGCTGGCCTTGGTGCCACACGCACCCGCCTTCCCAGCTCACCCCACTGCTGAGGTGCCCACCTTGGCTGGCAGCTTTTGGGGTAAGGGCACCTCTCTGGACCACAAGTCCTAACCTGTTACCTTTGGCCCTTCAACCCACGATGCCCAAGGTCTCAGCCTCACCCAAGCAGACCCCGGGCACCTCACCCCTCTGGTCGCTCCGCTCACCTCTGCCCCATGAGGTTCCTGCAAGGGCTGTAGCGCTTGGACTAGGCCTACCAAGGCGCCAGTCCTGGCTGTGTAGACTTTGGCCTCGCACAGGCCTCTTGTAGCCTCGACCGCCCCGTCTGAGAGAGCTTGAACTCCTTCTCTGTGCCTTTCTGGGCCCTGCGTGGTACCCGGCATGCTTTCAGCGATCCACAGATGCCCGGTAGACTCGGGAACGCGCCCTGATCTCCGTGTTTGTGTGAACGCCTGCTGAACGGCCCTGTCCAGTAGTGAAAGTTACGGCAGCATGCTGGCTGTACTGGTCCAGCTCCTCCTATTACAAATCCTTTCTCCTCTTCTTCTGCGCAGTCCTTTCCTGGGGAGGGCCACCTTCCTTGTGGCCCTCCCTGGGCGCTGGGCCTGTGAGAGCCCTCTTCTGCCTGCCGTTGCCTCTTGGCCAGCCTCACCGTTCACACCAGGCTGGCACACCCTGCAGAGCTCTGGGCCCGCCTCGGCGCTGCTCAGGGTCTGCTTTTGATTTTAGTTGAGTACGTAGATCCAGTCCAGGCGGGCTGGGCAGCTGTTCACGGGGTGGTCACCAGAAAGGCCTCCTGGGCTAATCACTCCATCAGCCGTGGCAGTGTGGCTGGGCTTGCACACACTCAAGCACACACATGCACACACACACTGTGTGCCCACACTTATCGAGGAGGGGTGGTGTTTTCTTTCCCTTAAAGCTCCACAGAGCTGTCTTTCAGTCCAAAGAGGTCCTGCTCTGAGCCTCACTGCCGAGCCTAGGAAGTCCAGGGAGAAGGGGGTGCAGGGTCCCATCTGCGGCTGTTCCCTGAGCCAGGTTGGGCTGATGTGTGGCAGGAGGTTTTGAGTTTGGGTGGAAATACACACTTATGGATACCTGTTCCACACACACACACACACACACACACACACACACACACACACACACACACACGCTGTGGATACACACACGCTGTAGAATTGCTATGCTGGTTTCTCCTGATAGGAATGTAGGAATAGGGAATTGCTATATTGCTATGCTGGAGAAGGGGGCGACGTCAGTGATTACTGACGGGCAACACTGGCTCAGCAAATATTTACTGTGCACTTCCATGTGCCAAACACTGAGGGTGCAGCTATTGGTAGAAAGACATGCAGGCACCCACACGGCGTACCCCCAACAGCGGCAATAAACACACACACACACCTGCAGGGCACCCTGGTCAGAGCTCTGCAGAGACACGTTGAAGCGCACGCGCCCAGAAATGGGCAAGGATTTTATTTTTTAAATCCCATCACTCAGAGAAAAGGCCAAACGGGAAGCTTGCCGTTTTACCTGTCTGCTCTGGGATCTGTGCTATTTCCTTGGCTGTCTCTCCTGGGGCCAGGGGCCGAGTGTCAGATGAAATGACTTTTTAATGTCCATCTGGGAATCCAGGAGGAAAAGGAGGTGGTAATAACACTCCCTTAGTAACCTGTCCGTCTCTCAGGCACTTGAGAAAATTGGATGCTATTAAAATCAATTTAACTCTAAAGGGCAATGCGCGGCAGAGACAGGGTGCAGACGGGAAGAGCTGCAGCCTCCGCCCCGGGCTTCCTGGAATGTGGCGAGTGCCACCAGGGGCGAGACTTCTGCCCACCAGGACCTTTCAGGAGGTCCTGCCATGGTTTCTCCAGTAACCGGGTGCACCCCTAATTCAAACGTTTTGCAGTTGGTCAGTTCCATCCCTCTCTCAGCAGGGCGCAGTGAGCTCCTTAGGGGGCACTCAGGTGGACGCAGGGGAAGGCCAGGTTGCACTGTCCCCTGGGAGCCGTACAGCTGACTTCAGGGGGCTGCTGGCTGGTCCACCCAGGGGAGAGCCGCACACACGTGCAGACGCACGGCGGCAAAATGGTATCAGAGGAGCAAGTGTGTGTGCGGTACGACCAGCACATCTGTAAGACTTAAAGGCAGAAACACGATTCCAAGTCTTGCTTTGGAAGACATATATGGAGCTTAACGTGCAAGCAGCCCTCGCTCTGCTCAGTTCCCCGGCACCACTTCTTTACTGTGGCTTAGTCAAACAGGTTGTGGCTAAAATCTGAGTTACATGCTGTATGGAGCGTCAGTAATGGCGCAAGTTCCATACCTCGATGCTAGTTTTTTTTTTTTTTTCTTTTCTTTTTTTTTTTCCCAGTGGTGCTGGGGTTCTTGGAAGCCCTCCTACCTCCGGGCTACACTCCCAGACCTATTTTATATTTTCGAAACAGGGTCTCTTATGCCAGCGCAGCTGGCTTTGAACCTGTGGGATCCTCCCGTCTCAGCCCCCCAAGCGCTGGGGTTACAAGCGTGCGCCACCACGCCCGGCTTCGCAGACGTCTTTGGCAGTCTGTCCGTGGTTACTGTCTGGGTCTCTGCTGCCCGGTCCCTGCACCAGCAGCAATGCCTAAAGGTGTGTTGCCCGTGTGTCTGTTGGTGACAACCCGCGTGACACCTTGCAAGCCTGAGTAACCCAAGGAGAAAACTGGCCAGTCAAGGCACAAAGGCAGCAGAGACAGTGCAGTGGCCACGGTCGGGGAATTCAGATGGGAGGAAAATGGAGCTAGGGAGGAGAGCCGTGCTGTGCTGGGCAGACACCGTTAGCACCAGGGTCCCACATACACAGCCAGAGGGACCCAGCGAAGGGCAGCTCAGCGATCCTAGCAAGGAAGGTGGTCGCCAGAAAAACACTGCGCGGAAGGGCCCTCAGAGACACGGTGTGACATCAAAAGCACAAAGGACACGATGCTGGAAGCGGATCCAATCTTAGACAGGAGTGCGGCAATTCGCCCAGCACAGAAAAGATCTTCCCTCAGTACCGCATCTAGAAGTCGTGCAGACTGCTCACAAGGCGTCTTCTACAAAGAAATAAAACACCTTCCTTCTCAATGTCTCAAATGGTTTAAATTCAGTAATTTGTGAAAATTAATACTTTAAACATTGCATCTCCCATTTTAAAGTTTCCAGAAATATTTATAACCGACAGTAAAAGCTTTTAATGTTTTTGAGAAAAAAAAAATTTTTTAAAGATCCTGAAACAATCCTCATTTTTCCTCATTGACTTTTAAGGTTGTTTTGCCTGGTTTCACTACTGAGCTCATTTTTATGGCCCTGCATGGCGAAGCCTGTCTGTGTGAAGAATAATGTACCAAGTTTAAAGAAATGTGTGGGATTGGCAGACAGCCATTTTGGTACCTCTGGTTGGATATGGAGGGGGGAGGGAGAGCGGCGTGTGGGTAGGGAGGTGTGCCCTGGGGGCTTTGAGTGTATTTATATTTACTTCTTAGGTTATAGAATGAGTTTCAATAGTATCGTTTGCATTTTCTTTTTATTTCTTTCATGTTAAAAATATCTTTTTGGGGGGGCTTTTTTGCAGTATTGGGTTCCAGGGGCATTTTACCTACAAGCTACACCCCCATCCCTATTTTTCATTCTTTATTTTTTGGAATGGGGTCTCACTGAGCCGCAGAGGGCCTCACTAAGTAGCTGAGGCTGGCCGCAAACCATGATCCTCTGTCTTAGCCTCCCAAATGCTGGGATTACGAGCATGTGCCATCACGCTCGGCTGGATTGTTTTTAACTGGTGCCTTATAATCTTACATCTTGATGCGGTTCAGTGATAGAGGCACACCTGCTCACAGTACTCCTCGAGCCCTCCCACAGTTCCCAGCCCACTCCCTCTCCCGCCCCACCCTCCCATGCTCAGCACAGCGTTGGCTCGGATGCATTTGTGTGTGTACATCATGTCAAGTGAGCTGTCTCCCTCCTCTAGTCTTCCTCCCTCCCCCACCCCCTCAGCCAGGTCCCCTCCTTCACTCCACTCAAGTTTCTCCGCCTTCGTCTAGAGTTTCTCCCAGCCGGGCGTGGTGGCGCACGCTTGTAATCCCCGCGCTTGGGAGGTGGAGACAGGAGATCACGCAGGTTCGAAGCCAGCCGCGCTGGTTTAAGAGACCCTGTTTCCAAATAAAAAGAAAAGTATAAAATAGGTCTGGGAGTGTAGCCCGGAGGTAGAAGGGCTTCTAGGAACCCCAATACCACCAAAAATAAATAAATAAATAAATAAATAGAGTTTCTCCTGTGTCCCAATTTCTCCCCAGCTTCTGCATATGCGGAAGACCATACAACCCTGCATTTTTTGTGACTCACTAATCTCACTTAGTATAGTATTCTCCAGTTTCATCCATTTCCCTGCAATTGACACAATTTTGTTCTTCTTTGTGGCTGAGTAGAATTCTATTATGTGTATATCCCATAATTTTGTAATCCATTCATCTGTTGATGGAGACCTCGTCTGGTTCCATACTTTGGTAACCACGAATTGTGTAGCTATCAATACATGTATGCATGCATTACTGTGGTCGTCTGGTTTTAATTCTTTAGGGCAGATGCCCAGAAGTGATAAAGCTGGGTCATATGGAGGCTCGTTCCCATTCTTCTGAGGATTCTGCACACTGGTTTCCAAAGTGGTTGTACAATTTGCAACCCCACCAACGGTGTATCAGAGTGCCCCACTTCTCCGCATCCTCGCCAGCACTTATTATTGTTTGTGATTTTAATGATTCCTATTTTAATTGGGGTTAGATGAAATCTCAGGGTAGTTTTGATGGACATTTCTCTGATTGCTAATGATAGTGAACATTTTTTTCATATCTTTATTGGCCATTTTTATTTCTTCTTTTTTAAAGTGTCTATTTAGTTCATTTGCCCATTTTTTGATTATTTGGCTTTTTGGCAGCAAATTTCTTGAGTTCTTTGTATATCCTAGATATTAGTCTTCTGTCAGAGGAGTAGTTGGAAAAGATCTCCCATTCTGTCAATTCTTTCTTGAGGTTCTTGATAGTTTCCTTTGCTGCACAGAAGCTCTTCAGTTTAATGCAATCCCATCGATTAATCCCCATTTTAATTCCTTATGCCTTAGGGTCTCATTGAAGAAGTTTTTACCCATGCCTATAGTCGGAGTGTTAGTCCTATGCCCTCTTCAAGAAACTGCAAAGTCTCTGCTCTAATCTCCAGGTCTTTGATCCATCTTGAATTGGAAGTGTCTTAACGGAGACATAAGCTGTGCAGATAAATATATCCAAAAGGACTCATATCTTTACTAAGCACTGTAAATATCGGTGCTGATTAGTGGAGTGGGAATTTTAAGAGCAGGGCTGGTCACTTAGGAAAATCTTTCTCTTGAGGAGAAAAGACGGGCAGGGGGCATTAGAAGAAGACCATTGTGCCCAGCACTGTGCGGGGGCGCATCCTGGGGGCACAGAATGTCAAGGATGGGCTCAGGCTTCCTGGGATGAGGCAAGTGTGTGAAGGGGGACAGAGCTCCACGCTTCTGGTCCTCTTCCCTCCCACCCCTGGCCTTGGTTGCTAATCTCTAAACTGGGTGTGCTTCCCTCTGAGCCAGGAGAGCTGTTCTCCCACCTCTGCCTCCAGAGCAGAGGCCGGTGCTGCTCTCCCTTGTAGCCTGTCCCTTCCTGCTCGTTTTCCCACCCCAGACCATGCTACTCTCCATGTCTAATTTAGTCCCCAGAGCCTCTCTCTTCCCAAACGATTAGAACCAGGAGGCCTTCAGAAGGGAGAGAAATGTCCGCCAAGCAGAGAGGAAGCCACGTGCTTTAGGGACGTCTCCCTTCCCTGAAAGGAGGAGGCAGATCTTCCGCACTCTGTAATGGACACAGTGGGAGAAAGCACTCCAAGAACCCCTCTCTTAGAAGGCACTCCAGGTCGGAAAGGCATCAGGCCCCCATTTGCAGAGGCAAAGACGTGCGGTGCCACACTGTAGGGAGCAGAGATGACGTAAGGCCAGAGAGGAATGGGCGCCGTCTCTCCAGGAAGGCACAGGGGTGGAGCAGCTGCCCTCCTGGGGGACAGCAGGGCACTTATTGTAGTTCTGGGCACTGTGTGGGGAGCTTCGCCCTTACCCTGCATGCCCACCCATCAGAGGGTTCTATTGTTGGCGCTGTCTTAGAGGTGAAGAAATGGAGCTCCCAGGCCACTCCATTTGCCTAGGGTAGATCCACGGGTCACAAACACAGACACCTAGGAGAATGTGCAAATGGTTGACTGGGGTGCAGAAGTGCCTGGTTGGTACCCGCTACCATCTTTGGTCCCCTATTGCACCCTGAGTTGCTACCGCTTACCTTCCTAGCCCAGCTCAGGCTCAAGCATGGGCATCAGGACAGCTCTGTCTGCAGGCAGCTTGGCCCCATCCTGTGTGGGACTCTGACCTTGGACCTTGACCTTCCTGACCTTGGATCTTGGGTCTACCTCCATCAGAGGGGTGGAGAGAGCAGCTGGCCCCACAGGCTTCTTTCTGGCCACAGCTGCCCGCTGCTGAGCGGTGGGAATGCTGGGCTCTGTTCCCATGCAGTGAGCTGTGTGGGAATTCCTTGCCGCCTGGCTGGCTGTCCCTTTTGGCTTCTCCCTTTTGGGATGTCTTTTCACACCTCCAAGAGCGGGGTGGGAGTGGATGAATGTCACAGGCTGGCTCAGAGAAGACATCTTCCTTCTCCCTGGAGTGAAGCTTGGAGCCCAGGACCCACTGATGCCTCTGTTCTGACCCTCTGAGACTGCTGGGGTCTCCACCCAGCCGCACCCACCTCTCCTCCTGGCAGGTTCTTCCCCGGACTTCAGAGGCCGGAGGAGATACCACCTGTGCCAGGGCCGGCCCTCCTAGTGCAGCGGGCCAATGTTGTGGCTTCAGGCAAGCCATAGCCCCTGGCTGGCCTCAGATTTCACATTTGTCAAACCAAAGGATGGGACCCACCAGCCCCAAGATGGTCCCAGCTCTAACGGTGCCTTTCATTTCAGTTGTTTCTTTCCTGTCCTTCCCATCGCCCTCATCCTCTTTGTGTCTTAGAGACAGCACGGCTGCTGGCTGCCATGCCGAGCTGCGGCTTCAGACACCCATGGGGAGGCCACGGCTCCGCTCAGCATGCGGGGATGAGGGCTCCTTTTTGGAATAACTTGCCATGAGACTGTGATTAATACTGAAGTTCTGTTCGTGAAATAACAACACGATAAGGGCAGAACAGCAACCACAAAAGAGGGCGCGCACATCGGCTCCAGCACGACGTGTCTGAGGCGCTGGAGGACAAACCTGGAGAGACGCGTCGCTTGACTCTCACAGCGAGTGGATTCTTGGGGCGGCAATGTTGCCTAAGTTAATGATTTCCAAAAATCGTGGCTGATGAGACTGAGGGGCCTTTCAAATTTTATCAAGGAGCCTGTGGGGCTTCCCTCAAATTTCATTAGGAGGAGACTAATTTAAAGATTAACTAATGTAAGAGAAGCAGCTTACCTAATTAATTGCAGCAGGCCCATGCGGTAACGTAGCGAGAGAGGCTCCTGGCAACTGGCGGAGACAGCGAGGAGGGCTGCAGAGCAGAGACGCCTTGGCCGTCCTGTGGCCGGGCCGTGGGAGGGTCTCTCTCCAAACACAGGCTTCCCGGAGGACCAAGAACGAGGCTCCTCTGTGCTGCTGGACCGAGAAGGACCTTGGCATGATGGTCAGTGTCCTTTCACGAATTTCAAATTCCTCCATGGAGGACATTATGCTAAGTGAGATTAGTCAGTCACAGAAAAGAAGAAATCGGATGCTCTCCCTAATATGCGAAAGCTAGGGAGAAATGGGTAACAGGAGGAACTCTAGATGAGGAAGGAGATCCCGTAGAGGAGCAAACAAGGCGACCTGACTGCGGGGATGGGACGGGGGAGCAGGGAAACTCTCTAAAGCACATGGTGTTCTTAAACAGACATATGGAAGTCGATCACTAAGCCAAGCGTGGGAAGGAGGGAGGGGGAGGGAATGGGGCGGGGACTGGAGAAAGGCCAATTGGGTCATGTGTGCATGTATGTCTCCACCATCTTTTATCCCAAGATGTACCAATAAAAAATTGAAAAAATAAAATTCCTCCATGGCCTTTTAATGAAATGGAAGCAATCTTGCCCAAGAGGAGGAAGCAGTGTGTGAGAGCCGCCGCTCATCTGCCAGATGTATC
Organism: Muscardinus avellanarius; assembly: GCF_963383645.1. Lineage (NCBI taxonomy): Eukaryota > Metazoa > Chordata > Mammalia > Rodentia > Gliridae > Muscardinus > Muscardinus avellanarius. The sequence goes on along the minus strand of NC_137794.1, from coordinate 1,563,465 downwards.
TCCCAAGACCGGTAATAACAACGGCTAGTACCGCGCCGAGTGTGTAAAAGGTCATCTGCATGCGTTTCACTGTGCATTTGATAACAGCCCTGCAAGGTGGGACTAGTGTCGAAGGGCTACCGAGGTGGGACTTAGTGTCGAAGGGCTACCGTGTACAGCGGGGAGGTGATGCAGCGTGCAGGTCTGGGGCGCCGTTCACAGTGGGCTCCACGGCTGGAGCTGCAAGTGTTCAGCCTGTGCCACCGCACAGGTTTGCTAAGGAGGCCAAGACTTGAACAGTGCCGTGTGAGACGCTAGGCCTGTACGTCGCTGTCTTTATTCCCCGATGGCGCATCGCCCCTATTTGACAGCCGAGGCTTCGAGAAGGGCTTAGTGACCTCGTCCCAGGTCACATGGCCAGTAAATGCCGATGTGTTGTTTAAATCCAAGCGTATCTGGATTCCATTGATCCACTTTGCCACTGGGAAATTTTCACAGTGCCACCTGGTGTCCGGGTCAGCTTCTGCCTGGGACGGCACGACAGTTCCTTCCTGGTTCCGTGGAGCCCTGCACCGCGGGGCCTAGAGCCGGGCTCGTGAGCACGGTGGCCCAACTGGGCAGACGTCCTGGGCCTCAGCGGGCCAGGAGCTGCTGCGTCCACTGGTCGCCACCCGCACCACGCAGCACTGTCCCTTTCTGGAGGGGCAGGGCATGCTCCACATTTTTATAGCATAAGACCAGAAACCATTTTGAAGTATTGTGAAATGGGAAGGGTACAGAGGGATAACCCAACGACCACGCCTACTCCAGTCCTCACACCCTGGGTGGCCAAGGTGGGCCACAGGACGGTCCTCAGAAGGAACGGAATGGCCCCTTTAAGAGCCTCTCTGTCCCCTCAGACGCTAGAGAGCTTAGTTCATCCGGGCAGAGGAGTCACTTTGTGGTTAAACTTGGACAAGACTTTGAACAATCTCCCCCTGAGAAAGGCATGCCGGTTCAGCCCAGGCAGGGGCAGCCCAGCCCTTCTCCCTCCTCTGCTGCCCCTGCTGGCCAGCCTGGGGAACCACAGGCGCCTCCCCTCCAAGTTCCCTTGCCTGCCAGGGACTTTAACAAGTCTCACTGTTGCTATGGTAACTCTCCCCAGCATCCCTGCCGCACATTTCTGAGTGCAGGTGGCATCCTGTCATCTTGCCCAAGTGCCTGGGGGGCAATGTGATTTGGGAGAGAGAGAATATGAGAGGGATGTTTTGATCAGAACGGACAACTTTGTGTCTCCTGGCTACGGGGCAGGGCGGCTGGAGGACTCCCATTCCACTCCCGTCAGTCCTCTTCTGAATCCTCCTCAGCCCCTCCTATCTACGCCCTGCAGGTAGTCCGGCCTCCAGCACCTCCGGCCCTGCTGTGGATTAGACCTAGAGGTAACTAGAACTGGGAGATGTGTCCAAATGATTGAAACATAAGCTTACAGACAGCAAAACTAGTTCTCTGGGCCAACCTCTGAACTCCAGGCTTAGTCTATCCACAGGGGAGTGTGTAAGAATAGAGGGAGCCGGGCGTGGTGGTGCACGCTTGTGATCTCAGCATTCGGGAGGCTGAGACAGGAGGATCACGGTTCGAGGACAGCCGCAGCTACTTAGTGAGGCCCCTTGCGACTCAGTGAGACCCGGTTTCAAACTAAAGAATAAAAAATAGGGCTGGGGTGTAGCTTGGAGGTAGAATGCCCCTGGGTTCCATCCCCAGTACTGCAAGAAAAAGAAAATAATATAGGAATTATCATTCTTACTTATCCCCAAATGTTAGAGATCCTCCCCAAAGTAATTTTTATTAAATAATTTCCAAAGCTCTGGGGTCTATTAATATTTACCTCTCCCCCCCCTCAAGGTAAGTATTTTGCCATAATTACCTTGCTGAGAATTGAGTGTGTTTGTTTTAAAACTCTCACCCAAGTCTAAACCTGTGGTGATCCCTGGCCGAGTGAGGGCCCAGTTTCTAACCAGTTTTTGCAACCACAGAACCCACTTTTCCATGTTTCCCCTAAAGTGACATTTTTTTTTGTGTGTGTGGCAGGTCTGGGGATGGAACCCAGGGGCATTCTAACCCTGAGCTACACCCCCAGCCCTACTTTTTATTATTTATTTTGAAACAGGGTCTCACTAAGTTGCTGAGGGCCTCACTAAGTAGCTGAGGCTGGTCGTGAGCCACGATCCTCCTGTCTCAGCCTCCCAGATGCTGGGATGACAAGCGTGCCCACCACGCCTGGCTTAGCATATGCTATATGAAGTCGATTGCTTATGGAAAGGCCATGCACACTCGTGTCTGACATAGTGTCACTAGACTACGTCATCTGTTTACACTCCAATAGGCCACAGAACGGCCTGGCCGGCCCACAGAGCATTCTGTTTGTGTCCTCTGGACATGATGACCTCCCCTCCACTGAGCCAAGCAGACCCCCGTTGCTGAGTGGGGCCCACACCCTGGAAACAAGGCGTAAGAGGTTCATAGGTAAGCTCAGAGGATCAAGACACGGACTGCCGGGCTGGTGGCACATACTTGTCATCCCAGGACTTGGGAGGCTGAGACCGGAGGATCGCAGGTTCTTGGCCAGCCTCAGCTACTGAGTGAGGCCTCTGCAACTTGTAAAGGTGAACAAATCACAGTAGCGTTGCCAGAGCCTAGACCTTCCTACCCATGGAAACCACACTTTCATCATGCGGGTTTCTGCAGAAACGTTGAGGATTGCACACACTGTATTTCAAGGTTCTGCAGCAACGTTGCATGGTGAGGGTTGTACCCAGGGGCAGTGTACCTCTGAGATATACTCCCAGTTCCATTTTATCATTTGTTTTGAAGCAAGCTCTCACTGAGTTGCCAAGGTTGGCCCGGAACTTGCAATCTTCCGGTCTCAGCCTCTCAAGTGTTCAGATTATAGGTATAACTCAGCTTCACTGTCCTTAGTCGTTTATTAGACTTGTCTGTGGATTTTATTTAATGGCGGTAAATACACAGATCACACTGTGTTACAAACTTAAAAATTTTGATACTCTTGATATGGTATTGATATTCTTGAGAATTTAGAATATATATATATATATATATATATATATACATACACATACGTGCTTTATAATCCTATACATTTTCCTTTGTACAAGCAATATTTTGAGTATGAGCCGGGCGTGGTGGCGCATGCTTGTAATTCCTCAGCTTGAGAGGTGGAGACAGGAGGATTGCACTGGTTCGGAGCCAGCCTCGCTGGCTTAAGAGATCCTGTTTCCAAATAAAAAATATAAAATAGGTCTGGGAGTGTAGCCCGGACATAGAAGGGCTTCCAGGAACGCCAGTACCACCAAAAAAAAAAAAAATTTTTTTTTTTTTGAGTATGAGGAGGGAGGAAAAGGGAGATTCTGGGCACTTAGCTTATATGCAGGAATAAATATCTAACAATGACTCCTGTTATTTTGTATAAATATAATGTACTCACAGAGAATACCACTATAGTGAGCAGAGAGGTTTTACAGTGTCCTGTAAAACCATGTCACAAGGAGGGGGTGGTGACTGCCTTTCCTTTGATGGAGAATAAAATTCTGTGACTTACAGGTGAGACAGGTAAAGGGAATAGCCCAGGCCGCCCAGGCGTGCTGGGTGTAGAAGAACGTTAGGACGCTGGTGTTTAAAGCACAGAGGCGAAGGGCTAGTGATGGCATGTCAGGAGTTTGTGGAGTGACACTGGGAGTTGGGCTTTATGCTTGTAATCCCTGCGCTTGGGAGGCTGAGACAGGAGGATTGAGCAGGTTCGAAGCCAGCCTCAGCCACTTAGTGAGGCTCTCAGCAACTTAGTGAGACCATGTTTCCAAATAAAATATAAAATAGGTCTGGGAAGCCGGGCGTGGTGGGGCATGTTTGTATTCCCAGTATTCTGGAAGCTAAGCTCACCGTTTGCGGACAGCCTCAGCTACTTAGTGAGGCCCTCTGCAACTTAGTGAGACCGTTGTCAAAATAAAGAATAAAAAATAGGGCAGGGGCTGTAGCTAGGAGGTCGAATGCCCCTGGGTTCCATCCCCAGACCCGCAAAAAAAAAAAAAAAAAAAAAAAAGGGTCTGGGAGTATAGCCTGGAGGTAGAAAAGCCCCTGGGTTCCACTCCCAGCACCACAAAAAATAAATAAGTAAATAAAATAAAAAAAAATCCCTGTAGACAGGACACCTGGGAGAATACAGATAACATGGATGACCAGGTCGCCAAAGCTGCCCTGAACCTTCTATTAAGGACTGTTTTTTCCAGTCACAGCAACAACTTATTGGTGGGTCATAAAATCAATTTAGTGGATCACAACAAGCATTAAAAAATAGAATAGAAGCTAGCATGTGCCACACACAGGCTAAGCATCACCTCGTGAAACTGGTTTGTGTTTTGTGTGCATGTGTGTGTGTGTGTGCGCGCGCGTGTGTGAGCTCTGAGCTGCGAAGTGATTTATTTCTTACTGTGGATGGCAGCCAAGAGTTTGAGAAACTGTGCTGTCAAGATGCCGCTGGAGCCTCACAGAAAATCACAGCAGTGGGAAGAGAGTGTCAGACAGGGAGTGGGGCCTAAAAAAATAATTTGCTTTGATAAGTATTAGCGAAAAAAAAGAGCACATCCAACCCCCGGGATGTGAAGTAAGGAGTCACCTTCTGCGGCCCCCAAGTCCGTGACTGGCGCTGGGGTGAGTGTAGCCAAACGCCAAGAGTCCACGTGCACAGCCACGTTTTGAAGGGAAAGGAAGCAGGTAAGTAGAGAGTGACCCATAGGGCGGATCTCCGAGTGGGGTGGATCACGACGTGGGGACTGGATGGTGGGTGGAAACTCCCCTCCTGGTCTCTAGAACGGGGATAATGGCTGGTCTTGCTGACTGCACAGCGCTGGCTTTCTGAGCCAGCGAGATAATGTGGACACAAGCTATGTCCAGTGCAAAAGAGCATTGGGATTATTGCTACCAATGGGCCGGAGATTTCTAGCCGATTTTTAGAGCTATTTACATTATGATACAAAAGGAGTCTGGGCTGCAGGCACACTGGCCCTTCACAGTTTCCTCCAAGACCATTTCCTGGTAGGGACACAGGCGGGCGGCAGGTGCAGCCCAGTACAGCCGCTGCTTGCTATCCAGATACGGCAAGGACCATGGTCCAGCCGTGCCCTTCTGCAAGCTGGTATCCTCCCCTCTGCGTATCTCTCTGTCGGCCACAAGCTACACAGAGAGAGGGGTTGGAGCGCGGATCTGAGCCACGCTGCGCGGTCAGCCTCCTTGTCCCTCCTATGAGCCCCCACAGCCCCTTCCCTGCCAGGAAGCGGGTGCAGGAGAGGGTGGAGCAGCGAGCAGTATGGGAAGGCCGGGGGTGGGGGAGCTCTGGACAATGGCTAGTCCCCACAGGAAGCGCTCTGAGGCGTGGGAGGCGGGAATTGTGCCCCTTCCCAGAACCCGCTGGTTGATGGTTGATGTCTTCTCTCCCAGGACCTAAGGATGTAGCTGCATTCAGAAATAAGACTTTTGTGCAGGTGCGTGTGTGTGTGTGTGTGTGTGTGTGTGTGTGTGTGTGTGTGTGACTGGGGATTGCACCCAGGGGTGCTCTGCCTCTGAGCTGCACCCTCAGTCCCTTTTCTTTTGCAACAGGGCCTCTCTAGTTACCCCACGCTGCCTTTAACCTGTGGCCCTCCTGCTTTGCTTTCCCGAACCCCAGGATTTTAGGCACAGGTCGCCAAGTCCGGCTGAGATGGGGTTTTTAGGGAGTGAATCAAGTTCAAATTAGGTCGTGTGGGTGGGCTCTAATCCGATGGGACTGTTGTGCGTTTGAGAAGAGGACATTAGGCACAGACGCACACTGAGGAGGGGCCGAGTGGGCTCAGGGCAGGAAGCAGATGGCTGTTTCTGAGCCAAGAAATGAGGCCTCAGAAGAAAGCAGCCTTGGACCAAGAGGAGACAGTGCCTTCACCCTACCGCTCAGCCTCTGTCTGCTGCCGCTGCCCGTGTTCCGTGGCGTTTTGTTATGGAAGCACCAGCAGGCCAAAGGCGACGGGCAGGTATCAACCGAGGTGGAGGTACTGGTTTGGTTCTGGAGCGCCCCCCCCCAAAGTCCCCGTGTCCCTGGTGCCGCATGGTTCCAAGGCTTTGGGGAGCAACTGGACCACGAGGGCTCTGACTCTTGGTGGATTAACCCCTCCATGGCCCAATGGACTGCGGGGGGTGGGGCCTAAGTGGAGGAAATGAAGAGTCTGTCTCCCGGCCCCTTCTTTTCTCTTCCCTTCTGAATCCCAGCTGCCATGAGCTGAGCGGCTCTCCTCCACCCAGCACCTCTCTGCCATGAAGCTTACTTCACCTCCTGCTAACCGTGGCCTCAGACCTCTAAAATTAGGAGCCAGAGCAAGGACGCCCACCTGGGGCCCACGAGGGGGCTGAGGGCCAGTGCAGGCTGAGCGGCTCGGTGCCAGGCCTAGGGGCAGAGATGAAGTGTTAGGAGCCTGGGTGTGACGCACAGCTGTGTAGACTTGTGCTGTCGGCAGTTGGTGGAGGCTAGCAGAGGAGGCCGTTGGCCTCAGGGGGCCGGCAACTTCAGCATTAGCAGGGCGCCTGTCAGACATGCAGACGCTCCGTGCCACCCAGACGTGCCGAGCCCATCACCGGGAGAAGCCCAGCAGTTTATGGTGTGTCAAGGTGAGAGCCCCTGCTTTACATCGACCTTCCGATGGTTAACCCAGAAAACCCGGAGGTTGTGTCCCTCAGTGTCGGGGGTCAGAGAAATGGGTGCGGGAGGCGCCCCTGTGGTGCGGATGGGGAGGAGAGTCAGTAAGTGTCAGAAGCTTCAGCTCCGCAGCACAAGTCCCGGATCTCAGGGAAGTGCTAGAGTTGAGGCGACCCTGGCACCGCAGACCTCGGTTCATTCCAGATCTCCTCTCCTGACCCAGTCCTGTCCTCCTCCAGAGGGTCTTACGTAGTGACGCTGTGCCTCAGACAGAAGCCCTGGGCGCCCGTGGCGGGGGGCGGCCGTGGAAGCTGTTGTTTAGAGTGCCTACCCATGCCGAGCGCGGCGGCGGCTTCCAGAGGCCGCCTTGGTCAGTGGATCTACCCTCTCGTTATCTCAGCGCTGGAACCAGTGAACCAAGAGGGAGTGTGGTGACAGCGAGAACCATTTGTGCTTCACACGGGGCAGATGTAACTCCCGCCAAGCCATTCTAAAGGACGGTTCCTTTGCGTAATCTCAGTCTGGAAGGGATCAGAGCATAATCAGAAACCAGCTCTGCGGGGCGTTTGCAAATGAAGCTAAAATATTTCAAGGCCAGACCTCATCTTTCGGGCACTCGAACTGGATTCGCAGATACTCCTCCAGGAGCTCCGCAGGCTTCCAGGGTCTTCTTCACCCTCCGAGCCACGCACGGTGCCACAGCGCGGCCGAAGAGCGCCCGCCCCTCCTTGGGCGTCTCATTGCCTTGGAGAGAGTATTTGAGTTAGGGCGTGCTGGCGAAGGTCTGCACGTGAGCTGCGGCATTGACGGAACCGTCTTCACAGTGTCGGTGGTTCACTGGGTATCGGAGCGTGCTGGATGGAAGCCTGGCTGACTCCTGCCTTTCCTGGCTGCCTGGGGTGGACGCTGACGAGGATGCATTAGTGGTTAACCCGGATGGGCACGCGTCACGAGAGTCAGGCGCTTCACAACACGTGGGCCCTGTGCCTCTCCAGAAGGCAGTGAGCCGAGTGACATCCTCAGTCGCACAGCACTGAGCGGCCGCATCGCGCCCGGAGCCCGTCCTCCGCAGAGGCACAGAGCAGGTTCTCAGCAGCACGCCGCGGCTCTGAGCACAGGGCGGCAGTGGTCTGGGAGGCCGCAGGGGACAAGAGGAGTCTAAAGGACAGGCGGATAGGCGCAGGCTCAGGAGGCAATAAGATTAACTGCCCATCCACGGCGCACTGTGTGATTACTGCAGGAAGAAGGAGGCCGGGAGGGCAGGGACGGTTTTAGGAGACTTCAGGAGCGGGCCGAGGCGCTGACAAGAGCGTGCGTGGAGTTTGGAGCTGAGCAGGGCTAGGGAATGGCAGAGGAGGAGCAGGCCGAGGGCATGGGGCTCCCGAGCAGGGTCTTCTGGCCCGCCACTCCCTTTCTTTGGCAAGGGCCCAGTGACGAGGGCGGTGATGCGTTCATGCCCAAAGCCTTGGGCAGGCACCCACCATGGCCTCCTTACCTGGACTCCTCCCCAGAGCCTCCCCGGCCTTCTCCGTACTTTCCTGTGACCTACTTTAATAGCTAGACTGCCTGTTCACCGCCAGACAGCCCCTGCCGGGACCACCAGGGCCTCTGGCTCCACACCCCTCTCCACGAGGAAGACCAAAGCCCCCTCCACTGCCTCGCACGCCGAGATCTCCGCCTTGAACTCAGCTTGACGAGCTGTGGCCTCCCTCCGTGAGTCCGTGGTAGTTCCCGTCTGAGAAGCTCTGCCCCCCCCCCGCCCCGGGCTCACTCCAAGGCTGGTTTGTAGGCTGGCGAACTCCAATTTCCTTTTCAGAGCATCAAATTCTGCATGAAGCTGAACTTTGCTCCTCATCCATCATCCGCCATAAGGAACCCCCTCTCCCCGACCTGCTGCCTCAAACCTCACTCCACTGTCTCTCACCGTTAATGCTCTGTGGAAACTCAACCCCCAATATACCAGAGCCCCAGGAGCTGGAGTGGGCCCTGCTATCACAGAGGCACTGAGGGAAGGGTGCAGGTTACTCCTTCCTGGCTCTGCTGGGGCGCCCAGCACCCTTTCTCCTTCAGCGATCCCGCCAGCTTCCTTCCCGGCTTCCTCCATGGAATCTCACTCTACCCGGGGCCTCCGTGGACGGCGTCACCATGTCCTTTCGTTAGCAATGCTCCCCAAGCCTGCCGGAGCTCACCAACAGGCTTCTGCTCAAATTCGTCCTTCCCTTAGTGTCCACTCAACGCCCAGGATGACCAGCCCTCCAGACTTGTGTAGCTTCTCTCCAGCCACTCATGCTCAGTCCACCAACGCCCTCTAAGGGAATTCAGCACAGTGTCAGCACAGACCCCAGGGTCCAGCCTGCTTCATCTTTTCTATTGGTCATTCCCCCTCCCCGGCAGACTTTGGCTCTGTTGACACCATATAACCGGCTCTTATATACTTTATTATGTCCTAGTCTTGGGCCTGACACCTGGCTGGTGTCTCTTCTCAGCCGTCCAGTTTCCCTGCGGCTGGCAGGCGTCTTCTATCTTGGGATTCCCCACCAAGCCAGCTAGTTTGGAATTCCATTGTGAAATGCAAGCCAGCCAGAAGATGAGAAGGAACCAGTAGATGTCCTGGGCAAACTTCAAATCCCTCTCAAGGTACAGAGGCCAGAGCATGCTAATTTCTACTCACCAAAAAAGGCATTACAATACTAAAAACACTGTCAGTTCTCCGGATATCTCCACCCTTGAGTAACAATGTCTCCCTCGTGACTCGGGACGACATCCAACTATTCCTTGGAAAGGCTTGTCAGAGAGGGCGGGGGACAGAAGATTGGGGCGAGCCGTCCTCCCATATCCTCTCCGTGGGCTCTGCCAGGGCTCCTCTGGTTTCTCCCGTGGAGAGAGAGTTTCTCTTTTCGATATTCCCCAGCCATCCCACATGGTTACCTGCTCACACAGTCTCCTCCGTACAGTAGAGCCTTGCACAGCACAGGGCCCACTCTTATAAGCTGGTCTCTTCGGCCTCCTTTGAGCCTGCATATGCAAAAAGCCCATCAGAAACAATACTCTCCTCCCATGCAGAGATTTCCCATAATTGCCTGGGAGAGAAAACCTAAGGCCCCCCCCCCAACCCTCGTATTACAAAACCCTTAGGTGTTTAAACATTTGACGGTGGGAAGAATAAATAACTCTGAAAAGCTGCCTTCTTCTAACAGATTTGAACCATTTGTCCAGTTGCTAGATGTCAAAGGATTTATGTGTGAACAAGCATTTCCTGGAAACACTTTAACCAGTGGCATCATCTCTGGTAGCTTAAGTGATAGAGGGCAGAGATGAAAACCTATAAGAAAAGCTTTCCTGGCACGCATCTGTACCTGGAGGGAGATGTCTGTCTGTCCTCCATAAATCACAACTGTCCCCAGCTGGCTTACATTTAGCTCTTGTTCTTGCGCCTGGGCTTCCAAGCTTGCCTTGCTGGCTCTACCCTTCCCTCTCCCTCACTTTCCTTCCTTCTTAGTCCAGGAAGACTGGAGACCCTAGCAGGACAGGGAGAAACAGAACCCCCAAGGGTTTAAGCATCTGTCTGTGACTTCCTCTAATACCCCTCTGGGCTCCCTCGTCTGCCTTCTCTCTACTGTCTTCAGCAGAGTGGAAAGTTTTAATAGCCCTCATCTCTTTACAAATTAACACAGAAATTCTGCTGACAAGCCTTACCCTTTCCAAGGTTTAAATCCCAGGACTCTTGAGCTGTGACAATTTAAATGATCAAGATTTCCGAAAACTGATGAGCGAGGTTTTAAATGTCTCACAGAAGCACGCTGGCAAAGCCTCCTTTAAGACTTCCGTAGGGCACGGTCCTCGGTGAGCGGTTGCCTGCGGAAGTGCGTGTGTGCACGTGTGTGGTGGTGGTGACGGCGGAAGTGCGTGTGTGCATGTGTGTGGTGGTGGTGACGGCGGCTTCTGTGAGGAGTAATTACAAAGCATAATAAGGTCTGGAAGAAAGCTTAAGATGTAATCTTGTAACAAGCACATTTTAAGGATGACGGAAACAGAGATGGGGAAGGTTACATCGCCCGCCCAAAGTCACAGCGTCAACCGAGACTTGGCTCTCTCCACTCAGATCTAACACTCTCTTGTTTCCTAAGGCGTTGGGGTACAGACATACAAAACTGACAAAGCACAATGACTCGTTGCCTTTTGCTGTCCTCCCTGAGAGCTTTCTGGGGGCTCCACCCCTATTTCCCCCTTCCCAAATTTGCTTAAATCTACTGTAAGGGATCCAGGTTATTTAGGGATAAAAGTTACTTTTTTTTTTTACTTTTATTTACTTTATTTAGGGATAGAAGAAAGGGTAAAGAATTAAAGAATTTCAAGCCAGTACTCTAAAATCCACTCAGTCACCCCCAAAGCTGGAAAACTTAGAGTAGACACACTTTTCTCTAATTCTCCCACCAAGAACAACACTCCGAATAGTGTATAAAAACAAACCTAAGATGCTTCTGGAAGGAGGAGAGAATAAAGCACACTGGTCAGGAAGCTCAGGATAGCGGTCCCAGGATCATCTCTTTGCCTCGCACGCACGCCCGCAGCCAGGCACTTAGACTTGGAACAAAAGGTGATCTGGAAATGTCACTTATCAGATGAGAGAGAGAGGTGGGGAGAGAGAGAGGGAGAGAGAGAGGGAGGGAGAGAGGGAGGGAGAGAGAGAATTTACTACCAGTTGACCTGCCCTAAAAAAGTGGGGAAGGAAGGTCTCCAAAGAGGAAAGGCAGGAGGAAAAGGGGATACGGAGAGGGGACTTCTCCTGAGTCTCCTACAGATGTGTTCTCAGCGCAGGCACGGGAGAGCTTTACTACAGTTACATACAGGAGAGGGTGAAAGACCATAGAGGGGGAAAAATACTTCACTCTAAACTGGTAAAATGATGATAGTGATTGGCGGCGATCAGTTATATGAGGTGAGACCTAGAGCAACTACTCAGAACGCTCCTGCAAGAGGCTACATTCAAAAGCACTGTCAATAAAAGTGGGATTGTAAAAAAACATTCAAGTAACAGGAGGGCAGGAAGGAGAAAAGTGGAAAGTGAAAACCATAATACAAACAAGCAAAAATGATAAAATGGCAGACTCAACCCTAAGATAGCCATAATTGTGTTAAATACATGTCCTAAATATACTGCTTAAAAGACCAGCCAGCCAAATGGATAAAAAAATGTGACTTGATTATATACTATTACTAAGAAGCTTACTTCAAATATAATAATGTAGGTAGCTTTAAAGCAAACGGATTGAAAAAAGTTATTTTAAGCGCATACTAATCAAACAGAAGCAAAAGTAGCTGTATTGATCTTAGAAAGGTAGATTTCAGAGAGAGAAAATGACCAGGGACAGAGAGGGAGATTAAATAATGATAAAGGGGCCGTTCTATCCAGAAGACATTACAACTCTAGATGTGAAAGGGCCAAAATAACAGAGCAAGCCAACAAATACGGGAAGCAGACACCGAGAGGGCTGAAAGGAGAAATGGGAATTAGACAAATTCACAATCATCACTGGAAATTTGGAAATTTCAGCATCCGTCTCTCAACCTATGATAGAACAGTCAGATGGAAGCTTAGGTAGACTACATCGGCAGGGATGTAGACTCTCACCGCAGTGTGTGTGTGTGTGTGTGTGTGTGTGTGTGTGTGTGTGTGTGCGCGCCCATGGAATATATACTTAGACCACTTTCTGTACCACAAAAAGCAACCCCAGCACATATTTTAAAAATTGAAATTATGTCATGTGTTCTCTAACAATAATGGAGTTGAACTAGAAATAAAAAACTGAAGATAAAATAAAAACCTCCAAACACTTGGAAACTAAACAACACACTGCTGAATAAGCGGAGAGGAAGTCTTCAGGCAAATGTGTATATGTTAAGACGGTGCCAAAAGGGGACTCGACGGCACTTAAAATTATATTAGAAAAGCCTCACATCAATAAGCTAAGCTCCTATCTCAAGAACCTAGAAGAATCAGCAAAATAAACCCAAACCGAGCAGAAGAAAAGAAATAATATAGATAAGAGCTGAAGTCAATGCCACTGGAAGCAGAAACACAACCTGTGGGACAGAAGTGGAATTGTCAGAGACGGAGAAAATGGACAAACTCCTAGCAAAACTAAGAGGACATAAGAGCAGTGTCAGGAATGAAATGAGCGCGGACCACGAGCGGGCCCCGCGCCACTCAGCGTAAGATGAGAACGCTGCCGACAGCTCTAGACACATCGGTTTGACAACTTAAATAAACCAACTTCTTGCAAAGCACAAATGATCACAACTTACCCAATCTGAAACGGGCAGTTTGAATAGTCCAGTAATTACGAAGGAAGCCGGTCATGTCAATTAAGAAAAACTCTTGAAAATGAACCTTCCAGGCCCAGATGGTTTTACTGGTGTATGCTACCAAATGTATAAAGAATTAATGGCAGTTCTTTACACATTTTTTAGACTATATTTACTGGGTGATTTAAGAAACTAATCTTATCTTGATATTAAAATCACACAAAGTGCCCCAAACAAGCAAACAGAACAGCCGATGTAAAGACCGCGATGCCTCGTTCAATCCTGCTTATCTTTTCAAACTGCGGCCTTTTATTATAATATTAATTTTTGCACTCTACCTGCTTCTCCCTAGACTTATAACTGCAATGCCTTCCTCATCCGCCCTCCCTCCACACACCGCACACCTGCACCTCCTGGGGAGAAATTCTTAACAAATTACCAGCAAATATCATTCAGTGGTATATAAAACTCCCTTTGCAAAAGGAACACGTGCTGCATAATCCCAGTTCTAAAACATTTCAGAAGGATAAAATCACAGAGCTAGGGAACAAATCAGTGGTCGCCAGGGGTGGGGGACTTGGTCATGGGGACGTGCAGCAGAAGGAGAACTTTGGGTGGTGTTTTGACTGAGGTTTTCATCAGTCTACACAGTGACAAAGTGGCATACAGTCCTACCCACGGCTGCCAATGTGCTACCTGCCTTTGAACTGGGGGAGGGCACATGGTCCGCCCAGCTGTCTTTGCAACTCCTGATACATCTATGCTTATTCAAGAAGAGTTTAAAAACCGGTTACTCCAGCTGGGCATAGTGGTGCCCCCCATGTAGTCCCAGTCCTCGAGAGCTTGAGACAGGAGGATCACAAGCTGAAGGACAGCTTCAGCAGTGTAGTGAGACTCTCAACAACTTAATGAGAACCTGTTTCAAAAACAAAACAAAGCCAGGCATAGTGGTGCATGCTTGTAATTCCAGCACTTGGGAGGCTGAGACTGGAGGATCGCGATTCGAGGACAGTCTCAGCTACTTAGTGAGGTCTTTTGCAACTCAATGAGACCCTGTTTCAAAATAAGGAATAAAAATAGGGCTGGGGGGTAGATCTTGAAGGTAGAATGCCCCTGGGTTCCATCCCCAGTACCGCAAACAAAAGGGCTGAGAGAGTAGCTCAGAGGTAAAATGAATGCCCCTGGGTTCGAGCCCCAGTACTGCGTGTGCACACGTGCTCACGCACCAGAAGGCGGCCATTCCATATCTCAGCTAACAGATGCACTGTCTCCTGGTTTGTTCCTGGCCAGATCCCGGAGGCCACCCATTGCTGTTTCAGTGTCCTGGGAAGTGGTCCGATCTCACAGAACATCTGCTCATCTTAGCTTTCGCAGCTGCTCCTTGCAGTTAATAAATGAGGTCTGTTGCCATGGTTCCCATGGAGCCCTTTCTTAGCCCTTGCCTTTTAGACTCAACCCTCTTCCTGCTCCTCTTTGGCTTCTCTGCCTCGCTACCTGACGAGTTGTCCCGAGAAGACGGTGGAGAGGAGGGTGGCTGTGGTCTGCCGGGTGGATTTCCTTCCTCTCCACAATGTGTTCCTGACCTCAAGCTGGGTTCCGAGTCACAGATATGAACTTGGAAAGGGAAGAAAGCCAACACATCTGGCTGGAGAGGAGAGAACAGGAGCCTGACAGGCCAAGGCTGCAGTGGGAGATGTGGCTAGGGGAGCAGACGGGCGACTGGAACAGCAGGTGCAACTCAGAACCCAATTACTTCATGAATCAATCTCCCTATCAGAGCACTAATTGCTCTAGGAATGAAGCCCTGGAGGTGTCAGGCCCCTACAAGGTGATCTCATTTATTCCTGACGACCACCCTGTGAATATTGACGCATACACAGCGTTAGGCTACCCAGCTGCATGGCGTGTTGAACAGGCACCATCGTCTCCGAGCCTCCCCACCCTCATGCAGTGAATAACCAGGGTGGAGTTCACCTGCCCATCAGTGAACAAAGGCAGAGCCACTCACACAGAGAAGCTCTGCGTGAGTATTGGGCCGGTGTGGACAAAGGCTTGGATCCACCTCTACCATGGCGCTCGCTCTGACTGTGCGTGAGTATTCTTGACTAGAAGTGGAAGCTGATTCCCAGTAAGTTCAAAAGGCTGGCCTTGGGAATCTTCATTTCACTACCAGCTGGTTCACACCGTGTGCTATGTTGGACCAAAACGCTGAGCCTTTCTGTGAGATGAAGATTTCCACAAAATTGCTTCTTAGAAGTCAAGCTAATTATCTGCCAGGATGGGTTTCTGATATCCTCATTCCATCTGGGTTTTTTCTTCTCCTGTTACACCTCAAAGCCTTTTTCTACATGGGAGTCCTTTGCTGTGGCTTGGGTCTGAAGTGGCCTAAAGGCTCAGGTGTTGAAGGCTTGGTCCCCTGCAGGTGGCCCTCTCCTAAGGTGGTGGAAGCTTAGGAGATGGATCTCCTTGGGGGAGGTAGGCCAAGGTCTCAGTCGACATCCTCCCTGATATAACACAAAGCAACTGACCACAACTTAGAGGAACAAAGATTTCTTTGCTCACCGTTCCTTGGAGATTCCAGGTACAGCCATGTGAAACTAGAGTATGGAGCTCAGGGAATGGCCGTGGGAAGCAAAGAGAGGGTGAGAGAAAACTCTGCTCACTTGCGAGAGCGCAAGTGTTATAGTTAGATATAAAATGTCCCCCAGAGAGCTCGTCAGTGTTTGGAGCTGATGATACTGAGTTACGAGGGTTGGAGTCCCATTACAATACATCAGTGGCCTGGTTGGTGGGGTGTGGGAGGAGGTGGCCCCTGGAGCTGCAGTCATGGGGATCATATTTGGTGCCTCCTATCCCTGCTCTCTGGCTTCCTTCTGGCCCCCACGATGTGAGGAGCACAGCCCGTGCTCTCTCCCTCTATCCACCCCCCAGCACCATGCTCTGAGATCCGTGGTCTCCATCCTCACACAGACTGAGCCCCAAACAGGAAGAAACTAAATCTTTCCTCTACGTTACGTGATGAATCTTTTAGATGATAGCTGCAAGAATGCTGACTAGAGCTGCAAGCAAGCAAGGGATTCAGAGACACAAGCACAATCCCTTGGGCCACAGCTAGGGACCCACCTTCTCCAGTCACACCCCATTGGCCCAGGTAACCTAGGTGACCTAGATTTATCTACATGAGATTACAACCCTCATGGCTTAGCTCTATGGACCCCGAGCTGTTGGGGCACAGTCTGTATCTGCCCATAACAGCCGGGGGCGCAGGCCTTCAAGGGGTCCACTTTGCACTTGGCCCCTTCCTCAGTCTTGCTTGTGCTCTCTGGCCCTTCCTTACACTGCTTTCTGACCACCATGGGCTGAGCAGCTTGGCTCTACCACACACTCCCGTCATTAATACTCTGCCTCACTGCAGTCCCAGAAACAATGGAGCCAAGGGACCATGGACTGAAACCTCTGCAACGATGCGTCAGAGCAAGCTTTTTTTATTTTACATTGATTTTCCCACAGGTCTTTTGTTACAGTAATGGGAAACTGACTAACACATCTGTTTTTGATTCCTACCAACCCCCAAGTCAAACCATTGTATTCCTGTACGGGAAAAGAAGGGGTTCATGTGTAGTTAGCTTTCCTGGCCGCTAGAACTGTTGGTAGAACAGTGTGTGGAAGCCTAAGCCCCCCTCGAGGGCTTGGTCCTCTTCGCACAGCAGCGTGGCTCCTGTAAACGATCTCATTACGTGTTAGATTCGGCTCAGTAACTGGGGCTGAGTAACTCCTCACTTCAATAAAGACTTAAGGCTTGGGGGATGAGTCCTTCCTCTTGCTAACAGGAAACGAGAACTGGCGTTTGTATAAGAACCTGGAGCACCAACTTAAAAGTGGGCCAGCAGTGTGCAAGAATCTGGAAGCTACTGAGGACTCTAAGGCAGCCTGAAGCAAATGCATCCTGAAAGCTCAGTAATAAAACTCCAGTCCCAAGAATACAGTTAAAAAAACGCTGTAGGGATTTTCCAAGAAATAGCCAGTATATTACTCAGAAGAATCACAGTTACTAATCGCCAACTCGTTCATAGAATTTCCAGTCAGTGTGCACATACCTGAGCTTAAAATTCTGGCCAGATTTCTAGGCAGAATTCCGGGAAAAATAAACACTATAAGAACAAGTATTTATTGGTAATCCATACTTTAGAGTGTCTGAAGTATGTCCGCATGCTTGCTAGGTTGGACCCTCAATAGGTCCTGCAAGGCAAGAAGAGGTCAATGTGTGCTGGTAGTGTGTGGGTTTTACTGTGTTAGAGCTAGGATAGCCCTTTCAATCCTCTCCCCCACCTCCGAAACAATTGCATTTCATTTCTCAAGGAGAGGTGCCACAGTGCCAAGCCAAGGACCGTCAATGTTGATCCAGAATTTAAGGAGCTTTATTTATATGCAGTTTTCATTTGATCAGACAATCATGGGACTCACTTATAAATAGGTTTATATCCTATTATCCCTTTTTAGTAAATAACTGGATCCACCAGTAAGACTCTCCCACCAATTAAAATGTGCCCAATAATTTAAATCTCAATCTGGGTGTGGTCATGCATGCCTATAATCTCAGTATTCGAAACCGGAAGATCGCAAGTTTGAGGCCAGTCTCAGCAACTAAGCAAGACCATGTTTCAAAAAATTAAATTAAATTAAATTAAACAGGGCTGGGGTGTGCCTTGGAAGTAAAATGTCCCTTGTCTCAATCCTTGGGCACCAAAAGAAAGAAAAGAAGTCTGTTTTTTTTTTGTGGTTTTAGATTCAATGGAAACCAGAAGAGAGAGAGAGAGAGAGAGAGAGAGAGAGAGAGAGAGAGAGAGAAAGGGAGAGAGAAAAGGTACTTAAACACAAAGCGGGTGGGCAGAAATAAACTTGAGTAAAATAGCTCCAGGCAATCGCTTCAGCGCCTGGCTCTTCTGCTTAGCAAGGAGGACAAGGACGGCACTTCTCACACAATGCTTGTTTTCCTGTCCTCTTTGGAACAGTCACAAAAGCCACGGGGTGAGGGAGAAGGGGAAGTTGATATAAAAGAAGGAAAGAAAGAAAATTCTACATTTTCTTGCTAACTGTTGAGTAGGAAAAGGGTCTGTACCAGCCATAATGCTCCGCATAGAAATTCCAAGTTCATATTCAACGGCACAGCCGGGAGGCACCGCTCGATACGTCTGCCAGTTATGGATTAGGTACTATTTTGTAGC
The DNA here is from genome assembly GCF_963383645.1 of Muscardinus avellanarius. NCBI lineage: Eukaryota > Metazoa > Chordata > Mammalia > Rodentia > Gliridae > Muscardinus > Muscardinus avellanarius. Next base: position 1,545,243 of record NC_137794.1, on the reverse strand, counting down.
CAAGGCACAATCTGACTTTCCGTGTATTTTTTGAGGGCATAGCTCAGTGGTAGAGCACTTGCCCAGCATGCATGCGGCTCTGTTTGATCCCAGCACAACCACCCCCACACATACACAAATACATAAATAAGTAAACATATCGCTCGGAATAGATCACTCATGATTAAGAAGCTGAGATTTTGAATGGATAATTCATGACTGAAACATTGAAAATGTACCAGGAAAAGCCTTCCTGACTCTCAGTCCCCACCCGAGTCGGTGTAAAATCTCTGGATGATGTAAACAAATATAAAACATTCTCACCCACTCTCCCCTTTTTACAAATGAAACGCTGCTCTTTATTACTCCTGTAGCCTTCTCCCCTTTAATGGATGCGTTATCAAGATTTTAAGATACTAAAAGCCTCCCCCCCACGCCCTTTCATGACTGTGTGCTATTTCATTTACACATGTGTCCTAGTTTAACTGGTTCTAAATCTTTTGCTGTAAGCCAGACGTGGTGGCACACACCTGTAATCCTAGTACTTGGGAGGCTAAGACAGGAAGAGTGAAGGCTGAGAACAGCTTTAGCAACATATTGAAGCTTTCAGCAACCTAGCGAGACACTATTTTCAAGCATAATGATGACGATGATGATAATATTAATAATAAAGGACTGGAGATATAGCTTGGAGGTAGAATGCTCCTGGGCTCAGGCCCCAGGAAAACAAAACACACACACACACACACACACACACACACACACACGCACACACACACACACACACACACACCTTTTGCTGTAGATCTGAATCTACAACTATACATACAAATCCATAGATTGTATCATCTTCAATATTTTGCTATTTTAAATAATGCTCTGATGAATTAGCTCTAATATAAATCATTTTTGAAACATATGTATATGGGTCTCTCTTTTTATTTTTATTTTTTGGTACTGGGGATTGAACTCAGAGGCATTCTACCTCTGGGCTACACTGACATTCCTTTTTATTTGAAAGTTGGGCCTCATTAAATTGTCGAAGGTCTCACTAAGTTGCTGAGGTTGGCCTCGAACCTGCGATCCTCCTGTCTCCTGAAACATATGTACGTTTAAGGGGCATCCTCAGAAGGAAACTCGCATTTGTGTGTTGGTAATTTTGATAGAAATCGCCACACTGCTTCCTCCGTAAGTGTGCCCTGACATCAAGCTTTCATCTCTGCTGTTTCTCAGTTCCCCAGAATGCTTTGGGCGGGCACATTTCATTACACACCAAAGAATCCTCACGTTTTCAAGAGTACTCCACCAGAAACTGGGCAGAACAGCCAGTCAGAAAGAATTAACACGACAGTGGCTTCTGTCTTTGCAACAGACACCTGGAAGGACAGCGGGTCTAGTCCAACTAGACACCGGCAATACTTCTCTGGCTCGGTCTTATGGCCGGAATTCTTCTAGTAACGGTTCAGCAGAGACACAAGCAGGAGTCAGTCTTAAATATCTTCTGGAAATTGGTTCTGGCTGCTTCCTAAAGTTCATTCACAACTGGCAGTGGATCCCAGCTCTCTCGCCTCAGTAGGCAAATGTGCCCCGAACTCTGTTTGCAGAAGAACATAATGGGCTTGTTGAAGCCATAGCTCATTGGCCCACAGTTGCCCTGGTGTTAGGAGCAGCTCTACGGGTCTCATCCACACACCGGCATTTAAGGGGCTCCAGATTCGGTGTGATGAGCTTCCACACGTGTGCTGGAGGCCAAAAATCACGAGCAGATTTTCCTGCCTCTCCGTTCATCTGTTTTCTTCTGAAACGAGGGCAACGTGGCAGCAATTAGCAGTCACGGTGCCAGCCTGTTCTTTCGGATGAGCGTTGTTCCCTTTGTATTGAAGAGCTCGGGAGTTCCACAACAGATGCAGAGGGGCATCTCACCGCCGCACGGGGTCTGCGGTGTCAGGCAGGAGACCAGCTTAGTGGCGAATCCTCCAACACACGAGATCCGTTCTCTCGTCAGGGTCGGCATCCTCTAAGTCGTGGGACCGTGTCTGCATCTTGGCAGGGATGCTGCTGCTCCCTCAGGTGACTTAGCTCATGCATCTTCTTGAGACAGGTCAGAAAAGATGGTGCTCTTCACGCCTTGGCCAAAGCACAGACGACGCGTGTTCAGCTATATTTCAACGTGGAGAGCAGGGATCAGGGACAGGCCTGCACTAGGATGCTGTGACAAGACCTCTCGAAACCAGAAGCCGGAACCTATTTTTACAGGGCTCAAGCTCTCAAATGGATACTTCTACAGAAGAGGTTCGTGCCGGCTTAGCGAGATTCTACAAATAGATGCACATGCAATTCAGCTACTCCCTTTATTATTCCTGGGAAGATACACATCAGGATGAAAATTGGTTGTGTATGAGGCCTGAATTTTTCAAGATCTATCCCAGGGGAGAATAACTTAAAGGTCCAATCAAAAACCACAAGACGCTGGGCATGGTGGCACACACTTGTAATTCCAGTACTTGGGAGGCTGAGACAGGAGGATTGCAGGTTCAAGGCCAGCCTCAGCTACTTAGTGAATCCCTCTGCAACTTAGTAAGACCTTGTTTCAAAATAAAAAATAAAAAAAAGGGCTGAGTGTGTTGTTCAGAGGTAGAATACCTGTGGGTTCCATCCCTAGTACTGCAAAAAAAAAAAAAAAAAAAAAAGAAAGAAAGAAAAATGGAAGAACCATAAGAACTCACTTAATAGAATATTAACTCCCCTAAGAGAATATTTTAGATTCTAGGGATCAGCTAAAGAAAGGAAATTGAGAGGGACTTCCTAGAAATCAGAAGGCTTGAAGACACTGCCTTGCATCGAGGAAAGCATTTCTGAAGGGAAATCCTGAAGCCATGCACGGTCTGTGAGCCAGGAACAGAAACCCAACCAGGTATCTGGGCCCGTAAGGTGTGTCTCCAGTTGGAAGAAAACAGGTGTTGTGGGTTGCATGTGGTTTGAGTGGCCCCCAAGTGCTCATGTGTTGGAAGCTTGGTTCCCAGTGTAGCACTCCTGTGAGGTGGTGGGACCTCAAAGAAGTAGAGACTAGTGGGAGGGCCTTAGGTCATTGGACCTAAGATACCCTGAGGTATCTCTCACAGAGGATTGTTGTGAAGGGGGTGAAACAGGCCCCACCGCTCACCCTGACTTCCTGTATCACTGCGTCTTGTTCTTTTGGACACAGGCTCACCCACTGTGAGGCCCTGCCCAGCGCTGAGCAGATGCTGGCACACACCCCCAACATCTAGAACTGTGGGCTGAAAAGGTTTTTTTTTTTTGTATAAAGTATCCAGCCTCAGGTGCTTAGAGCAGAATAGAAAACTAACAAAGATAACGGCAGTGTCTGACTCAGGGAGGGCCAGAGAAAGGCGTCTAGAAAACCATGCCTCCTTCTTCTTATGAGTAGCGTACTCACTAGTAACCCTAGACTGACTGTGAAAATCACACCTCACTGCAGATCATAAGCACAGGAGGTTACCCCAGTTATAGAAAGGGTACTGTTGACTCAAGTTGTTGTTCATTTGTCCTTCTTGGAGAAATGTCAGATTATTCATTCACGCTCACTGAAGCCAAATGAGACCGCTTCATTTAAGGAGGAGGAGGTGACTCAAGTAGGCATGGCACAGAAACGAGCTGCTGTCAATGCACAGGGCAGTGACATGTCCCCATAGGACTATTTACTTGTGGGTACCAAGTACTACCCGGACTCAAGTGGGGAGGCCAGACAAATATTTATTCATGGAAGAAAGAATAATTATGACATGGAGTTTACATCTTGTTGGCACAGCATAAAGGATCCCAGCCAAAGGTATCCTGTGACCTTGGCTCCAATATCACACGAGCCACTTCCTCATCCTTGAAGCGTTTGAGAATTAAGTGCGGGTATTTGTATAAATTAACTATTCTTCATCAAGTCTAAGTGACGTACTCTTTCCAGTTTTGAATTTTAATAGCCGCGGTAGCTTCCACAGCACCACTGAATGGACCTGAAGTTTTATTTTTTGTTTTTTTTTAATTTTTACCTGTCTTTGTCTCCTTCATATGGTCTTGTCCCCAGGTGGCTTCTTGGTTTACTCTGAGGCTCTACGGCTTCTAGATGCTGCCTGTAATGTTCATATTTAAAACAAAGGTGTGGGTTTCCACCTTCGTCTCACTAGTATCAGGGTGGACAGCTCTAATGACTAGACATCAGCTCCGTAAAGTTGCTCTCTTTTGATAAATACTTTAAAACGTCTCCGATGGTGGTGATAAATAGTCCTCGACATCTTTGCCGTCATCAGGAGGAGATAGGACTGCACATTAAAATTGCTGGGTTCCAGGGCGGAGCGGCTTAAAAAGTCCTTCTGCATGTGTTTGCTGCCTGAGTGCGCAGCCACTTTTCCAGGGTCAGTCAACCTTTGCAGTTGGAGAGACGCGCTTTGCACGTGTCTCATAAACGTCACGTGCCCTCCTCAACCTCACTAACGAGACTGGGCAAAGTGTCCATTGAGGGCGTGTCCAGTTAACAAGGCAGGTGGTGTTCCGGATCGATTTTATCACCCATAGAGAGAAGTGGTCTTGAACTCAAATGGTCTTGAACCCTGCAGGTAGAGCCCATTTACATTGTGAGCATACCAAAGGGCCGGACTTCTCATGAGGTCAATGTGGTTCTTCCGTTGAATGAATCTTCAATTTCTTTTTTTTTTTCTTTTTTGCAGTACCAGGGATGAAGCCCAGGGGCATTCTACCTCCGAGCTATACCCCCAGCCCCATTTTTCATTTTTATATTTGAAACAGGATCTCACTGAGTTACTAAGTAGTAGCTGAGGCTCTCTGAGACAGACCTTGATCCTCCTGTCTCAGCCTCCCAAACACTGGGATGACAAGCATGCGCCACCATGCCCAGCTGCACCTCCATTTTCTGAAGGCCAGCTTCTCCAGAACATTTTTCTGATAAAGCTAAACGTGTTGTTTTAACGACAGATTCTGAGGTCGCTCCGGTAGCCTTTGGTATCTGATGTGGATTCTAGAAGCAAGCGTCGAGTTGGATGACCCAGCAATAAGCTTTGATGTTCCCCCTGCAGGCTTCTGTATTGAGATATCCCAGGAGTTCAGACCAAATGCCACATTCTACCAGCTGGCACAGACATTGTGATTTTGAGAATTTTCAATTTATAGTCACCCAGGCCAATGTTAACTGAATCGAAATCTATTTTGAAGCTTACGCTGAACAATCAGATTTCAATGTGGTGGTTCACCTTCCTCTGCCTTCCTGCCAACTGGCTCTTAAAAATGTTTAAGATTTTTGAAGAACTACTTTATATACCAACCTCAGTTTCCTATGTTAGTATTGCTTCTTTCTTTCTTTCTTTCTTTCTTTCTTTCTTTCTTTCTTTCTTTCTTTCTTTCTTCCTTCCTTCCTTCCTTCCTTTCTTTCTTTCTTTCTTTCTTTCTTTCTTTCTTTCTTTTGTAAGCAAACTCTTTACATTTTGATTATTTAAAAAATCAGGAAACTTTAAAGTATCCTATAGAGTGCCAGGAAATACAGCTTAGGAAGAGGAAGATATTGGAGATTATCCCTGTAAAAGCAGGAGAAGGAAGGCTGAACCTATCCTGAAGGCTACGATGGCAAACGGCCGCTGCAATAGATGCTGATGAGACTGGAGAACTGGCATCGTTCCCACATTGCCGATATGACGAGAGCCCGTGCGTGCATGAGATTATACAATATATTTAGAAAGGAATTTTAAAAATTCAATCTTGTGCATTTTAATTGACACAGTCTCACTGAACACATTCATGGGCTACGACGTGGCATTTCAATACCTGTGTCTGTGTAAACGCTCAGCATGGGCTAACTGGCATGTCCATCACCGCGGACACTTATCATTTCTTTGTGTAGGGAGTATTCAAAATCTTCTCCACTAGCCATTCTTAAGCATACAGCTAAGTGTTTTCAACCGTACCTGTCCTGCTGGGCTGTAGAACATTAGCAGTCGTTTGTCTGGTGATCTCACTGCAGCCCCGTAGCTGTTCACCTTTCTTTTTAACCTCTCTGCTCCACAACTTCCCAGGCTCTTGTAACCCTAATCTACCCTCTCCTTTGAGATCAATTTTTAGCTTCTACATATAAGTGAGAATATGCTCTATTTGTCTTTCTGTGCCTGGGTTATTTCATGTCACATCTAGTTCTACCCAGATTGCTGCAAATAACAGATTCTCATTCTTTTTTATGGCTGAATAAAATTCTACAATAATATTATAATATTCTACTTATAGAATAATATAATATTCTACCTGTAGAATATTATAATATTTTAAATTTAGTAGTTTATATATTTATTATTATTATTATTATTATTATTATTAGTGTTACTGAGGATGGAACCCAGGGGCATTCTACCTCTGAGCTACACCCCCAGCTCTATTTCTTATTCTTTAGTATGAAACAGGGTCTCACTAAGTTATGGAGGGCCTCACAAAGTAGCTGAGGCTGGCCGGGAACCCAGATCCATCTGTCTCAGCCTCCCAAGTACTGGGATTACAAGTGTGTGCCACCACGCCTGGCCTATATTTTATTATTATTATATGCCATATTTTTCTTTATCTGATTAGCCATCAGTGAACAAATTTGGATTAATTCCGTATCTTGAGTACTGTAAATAGCGTGGTCATAAACACGGGAATGCAGCTATCTCTGCAACATACTAATCTGATTTCCTTTAGATACTTTCCCAGTGCTGGGATTGCTAGATCATGTGGTCGTTCTATTTCGGTTTTATGCTGATTTCCATAATGGTGGTATTAGTTTATATTCTCCCCAACAGTGGATGCCAAGTATCTCCTTTCTGCATCATGACAGTGCTTATTTTTGGTCTTTTGATAGCGGCTAGCCTAACTGGGATGAGATACGGCTCTGTGCCTTTGACTTGCATCTCCCTGATGAGTACTGATGCTTAATACTTCCTAGCCATTTGTGGCTCTTCTTTTGAGAAATGTCTGTTTAGGTGATTTGCCCGTTTTCCCCCTCTTTTATCGATGAACTGTAATCACACATCATGATAAAGTTCGGCGCTCTAGGGAGGCGCATGCATGCATGCACGCAGCAGTTGGTGAACCTCCCCCCAACTCCCACTCTGCACATTTCAAAATTGGATTATTTGTTTTGTTGCTGTTGTGTTAGTTTTTTTCAGTTTCTTGCTTATCCTGGATATTAATCAGCTGGTGGAGGGATCATTTGCAGATATTTTCCTGCACTGTGTGGCTCGTCCTCTTTGCTGTCGTTGCTTCCTTGGCTGTGCGGAAGGTTTTGAGTTTGCGATATAACCCTACTTGTCAACTTCTGCCTCCGTTACTCTTGCTTTGGGAGTCAGACCTCAAATTCTTTGTGCAGACCAATGTTCTGAAGCATTTTGCCTTTGTTTGCGTTTGGTAGTTTCGTGTCTTGCACTTACATCTTTGACCATTTTGAATTGATTGGGAGATATAGGGAGAGATAGACGTCTGTTTTGTTTTCCTGCCTACAGAGAGGCAGTTCTCCCCACACCACTTATTAAAGAGACTTTCCTTCCTCCAGCCTATATTCTGGGCTGTCTTTGTCAAACATCAGTTGACTGTAAATATGTGGGTTTAGTTGAGGGTTTTCTATTCGGTTTTATTGGTTTTGATGTTTCTTTTAATGCCACTACCATGCATACCCTTTTTATTTTAAAATGACTATAGACTCCCAGAAAGTTGCCCAGGCCAATGGGTGCCTTGTGCACCCTCCACCTGGGCTCCTCCCATGATATCAACAGCAGTACAACCCGCAGGACTTGCTTGGAGTCCTCCGTTTTCACAGAGCTGCTTTGTAGATGGGTGTAGTTTCATGCAATTTTATTCTACATGTATCTTCATGTAATCACCACGACAGCTGTAGTAAGGAACGACTCCATTATCACGTGGGTCCCCGAGCTGCTGCCATAGAGACAGCACCTGCTTCTTCACCCCCATTCCTACCTGGGGCAAGAACCATTATCTGGCTATCTCAAGAACATGCAAGAATGTCGTGCAGCTGTTACAGGTTGCATCTTTTCTAAATGAGCTTTTCCCCACTCAGGACAACTCCTTTGAGAGCAGTTCAGCTTCTTGGATATCAGTAGTTTGCTCCTATTTATTACCGAGTAGCAGTACTGGGTGTACTTGTTTATTTAACTTTTTACCTATTGAGAACTAGCTGGGTTGCTTCGAGTGTTTGGCAAATATGAATAAAAACGTGTTGCGTGCATATCAGAAGTTTTTGTGTGAGCATAATCTTCATTTCTCTGGGATAAACTCCCAAGAGTTCAATTGCTTGGTTGTGTGATAAGTATATGTTTAGATTTAAAATAAACTGCCGGCTTACCTCCCAAAGTAGTTGAACTATTTTCTATTCCCACCAGCAAGGTGTGAATACCCGATTTCTCTTCGCCCTCACCAGCATTTAGTATGGTCACCATTTTACTATAGCCATTCTGAGAGGTATGTCGTGATCCTCCTTGGGGTTCTGTATACACATGTAGGGGCTGCTCATGCTGAATATCTTTTCCTGTGCTTCTTTCCCAACTGTGTATTTTTGTGTGTGTGTGTGTGTGTGTGTGTGTGTGTGTGTGTGTGTATAGAACCAATAGGCATTCGACCTCCGAGCTACACCCCCTGCCCAATTTTTTATTCTTTATTTGGAAACAGGGTCTCACTGAGTTGCAGAGGGCCTCACTAAGTAGCTGAGGCTGTCTTTGAACCGTGATCCTCGGGTCTCAGCCTCCCGGATGCTGGGATTACAAGCGTGCCCACCACGCCCGGCTTCAACTGTGTATTTTTTTCACTGAAATGCCTAGGAACCTATTTGTTCATTTTCTCATTAGAATTTTTTCCCTTTTACTGTTAAATACTCAGTATTTATCTATGCTAGATATAAGAACTTTGTTGAATATTTGATATACAAATATTTCTCCTGATCTGTAGACTGTCTTTCATCCTCTTAAGAGAGAGGGTCTTTGGCAGAGCAATTTTTAAACAATTTTTGTTGAAGTCCAATTTATTTTTTCCTTTTATGGATTTTCCTTTCGTTGGCGAGTCTGTGAACTCCTCACCTCCAGTTGGGTCTCAAAACTTTCCTGTGCTTTCTTCTAAAAGTCTATGGCTTTACATTTAAAGCCATGATGCTTTTTGAGTCAATTTTTGTATTAAGTGTGACTTTTTTTTTTGGTGGTGGTACATGGGTTCCTGGAAACACTTCTATCTCTGGACTACACTCCCAGACCTATTTTATATATATATATATATATATATATATATATATATATTTTTTTTTGGTGGTACTGTGGTTCCTGGAAGCCCTTCTACCTCCGGGCTACACTCCCAGACCTATTTTTGCATTTTTTTTATTTGGAAACAGGGTCTCCTAAGCCAGCGCGCGCGGCTGGCTTCGAACCTGCACGATCCTCCTGTCTCTGCCTCCCAAGCGCGGGGATTACAAGCGTGCGCCACCACGCCCGGCGACCTATTTTATATTTTTATTTGGAAACAGGGTCTCTTACGCCAGCGAGGCTGGCTTCGAACCAGCGCGATCCGATCCTCCTGTCTCCGCCTCCCAAGAGCGGGGATTACAAGCGTGCGCCACCACGCCCGGCCAAAGAACACCTTTTGCCTGTGGATGCCCAGCACTGCTGGAGGGACTGTCATTCTGCCATTGAATTTCTTTGGGGTCTTTGTCAAAAACCAGTCAGGCGTATTTGTGTGGGTTTGCCTCTGAGTCCCTGTTCTTCACTGCCATGTGTCTCGCTCTGTGCCAACACTACCCTGTCATGATTACGCTCGTTGTTATAGCAAGCCCGAGAGTCAGGTAGAGGGATTCCTCCTACTCTCTTTTTCTTTCTCAAAATTTTTTTAGCTATTCTAGGCCCTTTAGAATTCTGTATAAATTGTAAAAGAGGCTTGCATATGTCTACCAAAAACCTTCCTGGGAATTTGATAGGAATCGCATTAACCCATAGATCAATTTAGAGAGAATTGACATCTGTACTATGCTGAGTGTTCCAGTCCACAAACACAGCACATCTCTCCCTGTACTTAGATCTGCTTTGATGGCTGTCATCGGCATTTGTAATTTTCAGCCTACTGATGTGTGGTTGGATTTATACCTAAATATTTCGTTTTCTTGGAAGCAGTATGACTAGTGTTATGTTTTAGAGTTTGGATTCCAAGTCCTTGTTGTTTGTAAGTAAGGATGCTATTGGCTTTTGTGTGTTTATTCAGTAACTGCCACCTTGCTGGGCTCACTCATTTTAGGAATTCTTTAGTTTTCTTTTTGCAAATTTCTTTGTTTTGTTCATGTAGACAACTCTGTTATCAGTACATAAGGGTGGTTTTATTTCTTCTATTAAAATGTATACGAGTTTTATTTCCTGGCGAGACTTCATTTTGAAATTCTATAATTGTGCTTGGGAAAATGTTGACTGTTTGAAGAATAATTTGATAGGACCCCTGCTTTAAATTGGACGTATTTATATGTTGTACCAGAAAAGACCACAACTAAAGCCTACAGTGTTGAAGCATTTTAATTTAATGAAAACTTGGAGACATGGGAGACAAATACATTTTGTGTTGGAATAATATTTGCTGAAGAAAGGTACTTCATGGAGATAAGAAGAAAGTACATTTAAAAATGTTTGATTTGACATTATACGTTTTACTTTCAGAAAATAAAATTCAAAATATTATACCCATAGCAGATGTGATCTGACCTTACCTGGTACTTTAAACCTACAGAGAGTTAATTTTGACAATTAAAACTGCTATGACTACCAGCAGAGTCAACTGACCTATCTGTTCCAAGGTTATTATTCATCACATGAAACTTTGAATTGCGAGATAAATATTGGAAAGAAGGTCACATCAAAATAAACATATTCTTCAGAAAATTACCAGTGAGAGATGATGGCTAAGAAACTGACTAACAGATGTAATTATATACCAAAGATAATTATTCTTGTTACTTTAAAACATTTAAGTATCATATAAAGTTATTCTGCTTTTAAATAAGCAAATTTTACTATTTAGGAAAATGCCATTTAATTTATTTAATTTTTTTACATGAAAGTGAAATTTATTTTTTTACATGACAGTGAAATTCCATCCACGTCCATGAAAGTTGGATAACATTTAGACGGCCATTTTCCCACACTGGGACAACAGAGTAAAATTTAATTTTAGTAATATAATTTGGAACGTTAAAGGCATCACAAGATGTCATTTTCAGGTTCCGTTTATGGAGACATAAGTTAATATCTGAAGATCTTGTTATAGTAAGATATTTTTGCCTGAATTTTTAATTTTATCATTTTATTTTACTGGTGCATTGTAACCATGATGGAGTTCAGCTTGGTAGAGACGTCCGACATCCGTACACACAGTTCTCGGTGAGTCCCCTCCGCATCCCGGTCCCACCCGCTCCCTCCCGCTCCCAGATTCTCCCCAGCTTCCACATAGTGGAAACACCCCACCTTTCACTCTTTGTGCCTCTCCAGTGTTACTTAGCATAATATTCTTCAGTTCCTTCCATTTCCCTGAAAATGACACAATTTTGTTTTTCTTCATGGCTGAGTAGACTTCCATTGTGCGTATCCCATAATTTTGTGACCCGTTCATCTGTTGATGGACCCCTCGGCCGGTTCCATAGTTTGGCAATTGGGAATTGTGTGGCTATAAACACGGGCATGCGTTTGTTACTAGTTACTATGGTGATCTGATTTCAGTTCCTCTGGGTAGATGCCAGGAGTGGCATAACTGGTCCATATGGTAGGCTTATTCCCAGTCTTCTGAGGAGCCTCCAAACTGATACACAAAGTTGTTGCACTAATTCACAATCCCACCAACAATACCTCAGACTTCCTGCTTTCTCCATCCTCACCAGCATGTTTGTATTTTTAATGATTGCCGTTCTAACTGGGGTTACGTGGAATCTGAGTGAAGTTTTGATTGACATCTCTCTGATTGTTAATGATGTTGGACGTTTTCTCCTATGCTTACTGACCATTTGTATTTCTTCTTTTGTAAAGTGTCCATTTAATTCACCTACCCATTTTTTATTGGGTTACTTGTTTTCTTTGACTGTAAGTTTCTAGAGTTCTTTGCATGTTCTAGATACTAGCCCTCTATCGAGTTGCTGCCAAGATCTTTCTCCAGTCTGCCGGCTCTCTCTTGAGGTTCTTGATAGTGAACTTTGCTGCACAGAAGTTCCTCGATTCAATGCAGTCCCACATATTAATCCTTGTTTTAATTTCTTGTGCTTTTGGGGTCTTATTGAGGAAGTTTTTACAATTTTAAACAAGTTTACACAGAACCATCTTTTAGGCCCACCGATGTTAGTAAAAATCAATAATGGTTAACATATATTTAAAAAAGCCTTAGAATTTTTATGTTTTCAACATCCGCACTCTAAAAAAAAAGTGTTTCAGTTTGGACATGAAATTACATGGTCACCTGTGATATAAACCAGCCTCAGGGTCAGATATGTTCTGTGATAGGAGGTCATTCTGGGGCGCAGATGCTGATTCAGAGGCAACAGAGAGATTATCTGGCGAGAAGCTCCTTGCACGACAGAAGACGGATGAATGATCAGAGTAATCAGAATTCTGAGAAATGACTGGCACACACATCCACGAGCGGGGCAGACCCAGGGGAGTGCTTTCCCAGAGGTACAGGAACTTCCGCAGTACAGCAGACAGGTGTCCCGTGGCACCGCTGGAGCTCTGCTTGTAATAGAATAGCAGGCATGTAGAGAGCTGAGATATGAAACTGTAAACGCAGGGGGACTTGGAAACAATTTATTGGATTCAATTGGTCTCACTGAATTGGGTGAAGATTCTATAATTTGCTTCCGGGCTTTTTCTCCTTAGTAATAGCAGTGACCACTAAGTGGGTAAAAACAGTACTCTCAGTGTTGTGCTAGTGAAGAAAATTCGGACTCCCTCCACAATGATCAGACGGTGCGTGCGGAGCTCTTGGACCAGCGTGTCTGAGAATCCTGTAGCCCTGTGTCCGGCCAACGCAAAGACAGCAAGATGGTGCTAGTGCTAGAGGCACTAAGCTAAGGAGACGGCAGAGCCTGCGATACCCAAACTGAGAAAAAGGAAATTGCTATACTGGAACTCTACTTGGTAAATTCGAGAGGTGTATCAGTTTCCTGAAGCTGCTGTAACAAAGTGCCCAAAGTTTAAAATAAGAGAAATTTATTCTCACACAGTTCTGGAGATCAGAAGTCGAAAATCAAGGTATTGGCAAGACTGCGTGCTCTCTGAAGCCTCTGGGCGGGAGGAGAAGGGTGTTTTCTTGTCTTTCTGGCTTGTGCAGCCCAAGGCCTTCTTAGGCTTTGGCCAATCTCTACCTCCATCTTCAGGTGCCCATCTGCCTTCTGGGACTGTTCTCCTTCTGCCCACAAGTTGTATTGGACGAACTGTCCACCTTACTCCAGTATGAGCTCTTCTTAATTTTTATCTCAATGATGTCTGCAAAGGCCCTATTTCCAAACAGCTCATACTCACATATGTGCCAGGGAAGAAGATTTCAACCTATCGTTCTGGAGGAGATTATTCAACTGATGACGGGAGGTTTAACAATCCCAGTCAAGAATCTTGAGGAAACACCCTTTTTAGTGAAGGAAAAAATTATGGAGCCCTTCAGAAACTTTAAAGAAACAGGCATGCAAACTCAAGACAATAGGGATATTTGAAATATCAGAAAACAAATCGGTAAATCTGTGTCAGCCAGAAAGATCGCCCTAAATAATATCTTCATGCCTCTTGGAGAAACCTGCCAGGAGAGGAAGTTTCTTATTCCCATAAAAGGCTTTGAGTGATACGTATACTTTACTGGATAGAATGGTCAGGTTAAGATAAAATGAAACTTTTTAAATTCAGTTCTCAGTAGTATTACTGACCCCAACGAAAATATAAATGCAAGTCCAGTTTTAACCTTCACAGAATCAGAGACATACTAGGCAAGATCTCTTTGCTTCCAGAAAATCCCTGGGAAACGTGAAGCAGTTCATGTGAATACGCCGACTTGACATCTTTCAACAGCTGGAGGGACGCGTTCTGGGTGTTAGCGGCGGGGAGCAGTTGGCACGGGAAGGGGGGGGTGATTGGCATGCTGACACGCTGCGCCAAGCTACAGCAGGGAACAATTACATCGCTCAGAGAACACTTCACAATGGGAAAGGAGAGAATTATTTCAGTGCTAAAAGATTTCACAGCTGTACTCCAAAACAAACCTGGAAATGCACATTATAGGTACTGGAAACAAAAGAGCCTATTATTTTGTCTCCTGTTAGGTAAGTGGTAAAGTACGGGGAGGTGGCAGCAAAGATAATTCTAAAGGGCAATTCAGTTGCCTCGTCAGCACCTGGGGCTTCCTGGTTGACATTTCTGCACGTGTTACTACCTCTCCAAAAGAACAAGGGTAAGCCTGGTGTGCCATGTTGAAATAGACTCAGACGCGTAACTCTTCCCCTCTCCCCGGAACGACTGTCTGTACCGTATCGACTTAGGGCTCAGAAAGTTTCGAGCATCCGCTGGTAGCGAGACGCGCTATCCCACTAGCGGGATGGCGAGGAATAGTCGATGCTTTGCGACGTGGAGTGAGCCAGCCAGTCTGATCCTTTGACTCCAGAGGCCCTGGATCATTCAGAATTGTGAGGAAGGACGGCAGATAGGAAACAGTAATCGACTTCACTGTTTCACCTCCCTGCCCTGCTTGCCCATGGGGTTACAGATGATGCCAACGCCTGCTTGGGTTCCTAGACCCTTGTCTCTCACCTCTGACCCACCATCCACATCCCGCCTTGGGCGGTGGGGATGGAGCCTGCCAGCTGGGTCCTTCTTAGGTTTGGTCGCTGGGGCGCTGGGGGAGATCACAGGCTGTGGCTGCAACAGGGCCTTGTTAATCTGCTACTTCCTGTTATAAGTCTGGTTCCCATTCACTCTGGCTGGCAACTGCTTCCAGATCTTTCCATCATCCCAGAATCAGCCTCACGCGCTCTCAGAGCCCTCTCAGAGCTACTGAGATGCCAGGGCTCTTTTCTGAGCTTCTTATAAGCCCAGTGTTGCCCCCTTGCTCCCCCAGCCTGAAGGAAATTGTCCCTATAGTTTCCCTTTGCCTTTCAGTTCTCAGTTCCCTGTTCACAATCTCTTACATTAAATTATTCCTGTTAACAAACTGGTGCTAAAATTTGTTTCCTGACTGACCCTGGCTAACAAGCACCTGCAGCCTCCTACAGTCTCTATGTGTATCATTTATTTATGCATCCTTTTTGATGTATCTAGGGGTCATTTATTGTCACACAGAGCTGTAAGAATGAGATGTACACGTAAGTGTTTGCACGAGGCTTAAAAGCATCATTATGCAACCTGCTGAACCTGGCTCCCAGGCCCCTCCTTTTCAATAATGCTCTAGGGTGTTTAAACACTGCCTGACCTAAAGAATCCTGTAGCAGGTGTGTGGAAGCGAGTCACTGCACCATTGTATTGCTTCTGCGGCAACTTCAGAGCCCAGCTTTGAAGAACATTTAGACTGCCCTCCATTACTTGAGTCTCGGTTCCAAAGCTCAACAAGTTATTGCCTCGGGAGAGCAGACGTTAAAGATTGGAGGCACAAAGGCTGCATTATTGTGTGCTGGAGAAACACTCCCCTCGTACCAGCCAGGTAGATCGCTCCTGGGATTCGCATGATATTATAAGAGGCTTGTTCTTCATTCAGCTAGGACCAAACCATTCTTCGACTTGGCCCAGAAACGAAGTCAAACAGTTGAAATGTCGGAAACTCTGAGCCAAAAACGTTTTAGGAAACTTTTATAGTGGTGGTAAGATACAGATTAAGTCGCCATCCCCTCATACACATACAGAAATACCCAGCGGGTCTATTTGAATAGAAAATGTTTATCTACAGAAAGAACTCATACCATCATGAAAATAAACCTGGTACATGTGAACAATGAACTTTAAGATCATCCCTGATCCGCTCGACTAACACATCAATCACTGATAGATTCTGAAGACTGTCAGGCTTCCAAGCTGAGGAGCAGACAACCCAGGCTGAGTCGTGGGTCGCAGCTGGTCCTGTATGGAAAGCAGGCATTGCACTGACAATTTTTCGGGCTTAAAAAAGAAAAAGGGTCAAATAAAAAGCCATCAATTGTGAGGATTTTGTAGCAGTTTGAACATTAAGTTTGGTGCCTCTGGAGTTCTAGAAGAGATCTAATTCATGAGGAGATTTATCTGCAGCAGCCTGAAACCAGAGGGCATGGCACTTCAAACTCAGAGACACACGTGGGTACATCAGGTGTTGTGGTCCTTAAGAAAGTCTGTACGCTGATGTAATTAATCCTTGCTCTGCTCTGACTTCTGGCTGGGTCCTTTTTACTCGGCAACAATAGAGGTGTCCGTGACCCTCTCTCCCTTTTCTACCTCTAGGAAGTGCATTTCTCTGATAAACACTCCCAAGCGGAGGGTAAGGGTTTGAATAATGAGCACCGAGCAGTAGGGTTTCTGCTCCCCACTGTCCTTCTGATTCACTGTCCTCCCTGCCTTACATAACCGAACCCTCCCTGCTCTTTCCCTCTGGCCGGGAGAGCAGAAAATTGCTCTATTCCATTTTGTGAATCCAAAACCCTTCTCAGCCCTTGCTCCAAAGTGTGTCGGGCACGATTTGCTGCCACTACTAATGTGAAAGGTTCTCCCACTTTCAAAAAAAGCTAGAACTTGTCCCGTGGTCCCTCCATCCGCCGGGGATTCCGGCATCCCTCTGGATCCTCACTGCTGACCTTTCTAGTGCCCGGCCTGCCCGGGGCCGCACTCCTGCCCTGCTTTTTCATTCCCCCAGGAAAGTCCTAACTCAGGCCTCGATGGCTACCTTCTGCACTCTGTCATCTAGGCCTCCAGCTCCTCTTCTGACCCTAATTCTTTTCCTGCTAACTTCCTCCTTTCTCTTCTCTCCCCGTGCCTGGCTCAAGGAGCTTCATGCCCCGAGTCGCCCCTGTCCTCCTGCCTCCCTCACTGCCCCACACCCCAGCCTCTTCTCTAGACGAAGCTCATATCAAAGACCTATGGACTCTCCACCTTAGTTCCGTTAGGTGCTGGGTCTGCACCTCCGAGAGTCTCCGTACTCCCCTTCTCCCTCCTCCCCGTCTCACAGTAAGAGCCCCTCTTTCAGGCACCGTCCAAGGCTCCTTTCCCACAGCACATACCACATCCGCCAAGCCTCGGGGCTGTCCAAGAGCAGGGACCGTCCCACTGTCCTCCCATGAGCTTACAGGAAGGTGTAATGTGTCTTAGACAGTCCCATAGCTCTGGCCACATTTGGCATGAGTCCGTCATATACTTTCAGTTACTCTTTCTGCCGTTGTGGCAGTGGTGGTACTAGGGATTGAGCCCAGGGGTATTCTATCTCTAAGATACACCCCCATCTCCTTTAAAATTTTTTTTTATTTTTCGCCAGGTGTGGTGGCGCACGCTTGTAATCCCCGCGCTCGGGAGGCTGAGACAGGAGGATCGCACAGGCTCGAAGCCAGCCTCAGCTACTTAGTGAGGCTCTCAGCAACTTAGTGAGACCCTGTTTCCAAATAAAATATGAAATAGGTCTGGGAGTATAGCCCGGAGGTAGAAAGCCCCTGGGTTCCACCCCTAGCACCACCAAAAAAAAAAAAAAAAAAAAATTTTTTTTTGAAACAGGGTCAGCCAGGCGTGGTGGTGAACATTTGTAATCCTAGTTCTTGGGAGGCTGAGACAGGAGGATCCGGCTCTTGGCCAACCTCAGCTACTTAGTGAGGCCCTCTGCAACTTAGTGAGACCCTGTTTCAAAATTTAAAAAAAATAGGGCTGGGGGTGAATCTAGGAGATAGAATGTCCCTGGGTTCAACCCCCAGCACCACAAAGAGAGAGAGAGAGAGAGAGAGAGAGAGAGAGAGAGAGAGAGAGAGAGAGAGAGAAAGAAAGAGAAAAGAAAAGAAAAGAAACAGGAAGGTGTAGTATGTCTTAGTCCCATAGCTCAGTGCCACACTAAGTTGCCGAGAGTCTCACTAAGTTGCTGACATTGTCCTTGAACCTGTGGTCCTCCTGGCTCAGCCTCTCAAGTCCTGGGTTTACAGATGCGTGTCACCTCTCCCGGCTTTCCCACATTTTGCAGTTGGCCTCTGACCTAGAAACACCTGGATCATGGAGCGAGGCCATGCTGCCTGCCCTATCCCAGCCCTTTCCTGCCTGCGAGTAAATAAATTACCATACATTGAAAAACCAGGGCTCTGGGAACCTTGCTATTTTTAATATTTTGAGAGAAAGTCCAGTGGTCGTAAGGGCATAGGCAATGTTTGCATACGTAATGCATTATTTTTCAGCAGTTCAGGGCCCCAGGCTAGGCACCTGTCAGCCCCGCTTGAGTGAGCAGCACCCCACTTGATCCGTGTGGGGTGCAGGCCCTTCTAAGCCCCACTGTCACTTGCCAAGCCTTTAACACGACACCCAGAAAATTCCCTGCATCGCTGATCTCTTTTGTTCCCTGTAGGCAATTGCTCAGAAAATCCTTGCTGCAAAGGCCTGGAAGAGAATTACAGGGAATTATAAATCTCCTTTCCACCTGCAAGGCTTTTTCTCTGACCGAGAAGCAAGCTCGTCTACAGGACGGGGGACCAGGGTGCCCCCGACCTCACAGTCCTTTCATCTTGCTCAGCGCCAGCATGGGGCCCGACTAACTGGGCCTCGATGGGTGCTCTGGGCTAGTGCGGCCTGAGCGTGCCTCCAACACAGCTCGGATGAGAGGCGCAGAGGGATGGCCTGCTCAGCTCAGGGCCATAAACCTGGTCCACGCCGACCTGGGATTCTGCCCATCCTGGGCACTATATGCTGTCTGGGGGCTGAGAGGCACCGGCCCCGACTCAGAGTCATGGTCAGTGGTGGCTGGAAGAAGATTTGCACAGGGCAGGATATCTGCTGAGCTGCTCGGTGTCCGTGGAAGTAGAAACTCGGGTGACCGTAAATACGTAGAGCATGCTCTGAGTCCTCAGTTGGGGGTACACATTCTGATAGTGGAATCAGCGAGGGAAAGCAGGCCTGTTCCAAGACATGGTGGCTGTGTGGTCATCTTATCTGGGTTGGCAGCTCTAGGTGGTCAGGGATGAAGGAAGGGAGCAATGAGTTTCAGTATTCCCTGTATATAGTCCCTGAATTAACTTTCCAAACACTTTAATAACTTTCTTTCTTTCTTTCTTTCTTTCTTTCTTTCTTTCTTTCTTTCTTTCTTTCTTTCTCTTTCATTCCTTTCCTTTCCTTCCTTCCTTTCTTCCTTTCTTCCTTTCTTCCTTTCTTTTCTTTTTTCTTCAGTACTGGGGATGGAACCCAGAGGCATTCTACCTCCAAGCTGCACCCCCAGCCCCATTTTTTTATTCTTTATTTTGAAACAGGGTCTCACTGAGTTGCAGAGGGCCTTACTAAGTAGCTGAGGCTGTCTGTGAACCCAGATCCTCCTGTCTCAGCCTCTCAAATGCTGGGATTACAAGTGTTTGCCACCAGACCTGGCTATAATTTCTTAAAATAATAAAATATTCAGAGCCAGGTGTGGTGGCGCACGCTTGTAATCCCAGCATTTGGGGGGCTGAGACAGAAAGATCGCGATTTGCGGACAGCCTCAGCTACTTAGTGAGGCCCTCTGCAACTCAGTGAGACCCTGTTTAAAAATAAAGAATAAAAATAGGAGCTGGGGTGTAGCTTTGAGGTAGAAAGCCCCTGGGTTCCATCCCCAGTACTGAAAAAAAAAAAAAAAAGGTCAGCATTTATACTTTCATGACTGAGAAAACAGTATTTTTGTAGTTCATTTTAATCAGGATTCAAATGGCAGCCATGCACTGGGGCTGGTTGACATCTCTGTTAAGTCTCTTTTATTTCATATGTTCAACCACATCTTTATTTTTTAATCTCTCTCCAACTTTTTAATGAGTAATTTGGGTTATTGGCTCTGAAGAGCTTCATGCAATCTGAATTTTGCTGATTACCTTCTGGGCACTTGTATTTTCTGTAAGTGGTGTGGTGGTGGTGGTGGTGGTGGTGGTGGTGGTGGTGGTGTGTGTGTGTGTGCGTGTGTGCGTGCGTGTGTGTGTGTGTGTGTGTGTGTGTGTGTGTGTGTAGAAGGAGGAAGAAAATCGCCTACGTGTCCATATTTTGTCTGTTCTTTCCTTTGCGAGGGGCGAGAGGTCTGTCTTTCTCTCTTTTGGTGTCTGGGCAGGTTTCCATCTTCCTCCTAACCACTTCCTGTGGGTAATGGACCACCCTTAGGTTTCACTTGCAAACACACTTTGTCCCCAACCGCCGGCTGCTTGTTTTGCCGTGTCTGTGGGTCTGCAGACTTACGGGTGAAATTCCTCTTCATCACGATGCTTTCCCACTTCCGTCATCTCAGCGGCCAAGGTCTTGCACCTGGGGTCCCTCCCTTCATCCCAGGCTTGCCTGGCAGCCAGACGGACCTCTTGCCCGCAGCCGCCCGAGGACAGCATTCCAGGTGAATTTAAAACGCACCCGAGCGCCCCAGAAGCCTTTCCGTGCCCTGGGTGGCCTGGCCCTGCCAGCTCCCTGGTGGCCTTGGGCGGCTCCCCTGGCGAGCGCACGGCTCTGCCTTCCTGGTGCTTCCTTCCTTGAGGTCTTTGCAGTGCTGTGCCTTCTGCCAGGAGCGGTCTCATGCACGTCTGCCTGGCTGGCTTCTTCTCTTCCTCCCTGTCTCAGCTCAGGCGAACTCAGCGAAGCCCCCGGTCTCCCTCCCACGGAGATATGCCCAGGCCCACGCCCCTCACAGCAGCCCGTCTTGCTCGGTGGCCCAGGGTGCTTGTGTATCTGCCTTTGCCATGGGGCTACACATCCCAGCTGACATTTATTATTATTTGTGTTTTTGATTATTGCGTTTTGACGATTGCCCTTCTTACTGGAGTTAGGTCGAATTTCAGTGTAGTTTTAATTTGCATTTTCCTGCTTGCAAAAGATGGGGAACATTTAAAAAAATATATTTGTTAGCCATTTTTACTGCTTGTTAAATTGTGTTGTCCACTTTTTTATTAAATTATTATTATTATCATCTTAGTGTTCAGGACATATATACACAATGGAATTTTACTCAGCCATAGAGAAGAACAAGATCCCGCCTTTTGCAGGAAAATGGGTGGAACTTGAGATGATCATCCTGGGTACAGCCAGTCTCAAAAGATAAGTAGCATGCTTTCTTTTCTATGTGGGAGCTAGAGAGATGTTTCCAAATAAGACCAACGTCGGCTAGATGAGCAGAGGCTGCAGGGGAGTGACGGGGGACCAGCGGATGGAGATGAAGTCATAACGAGTGGGAGAGTGGAAATGGTGCTGTGGCTGGACACAGAACGATGGATTCCAACAGCAAAGCCGTGCGTGGGGAGGGAGGGATGGGGAGGACCCGGTGGGGAGGGTGCCAAGAGCCGTGGACCCGCATCTGCCTGACACGCCATACCCAATATGATATAACATTAAAACATAAAAAAGAACGTATTCCCCTTGTGTTATAGAAGAGGAAATGCAGCAGAGAGGAGACGTTGCCAGGGTCTATGCAGAGCTGCGTGGGGCCGGCCGGACCCCAAGCTCTGGCTTCTCTCCTAGAGACCAGTGTCTGTGTGTGCGGAGCTCTTTTGGCGGAAGTTATGAGTGTGAGGGCGGTTCCGACCAGCGTGGGAAGCCTGTGGCCCCTTTCTGGACGAGGCAGGGCAAGGCGTTCGTGGGAGCAGCCGCCAGGTGGCAGAGAGGCTGCACACCGCTCCTCTGTTTCCTGGGGGTGGGGTGGGGCGGGGACGCCAGCCTGCCACGCATTCCCAAGAACCCTGAGCCCTTGGGTGGCGGGCTTGCCTGGGACTGCGGAGCACACCCAGGGAGCCTGGAAGTTCTGCAGATTACCTGCTGTGTGACAAGTGCCTTGCCCTCTCTGGGCCTCGGGCCTCTCCCTGGTAAACGCGGGGATTTCAGTTCTGGCGCTGCAGGAGGCCTGACCACAAGCCCAGTGTCCTCCCCTCACATACTTCTTGCTTCATTGGCCTGGCAGCCGCTATCCCTTTTTGAAACGTTTCGAGGGTCTATGCGCTTAGTCCGCTGCCTCCCCTAGAATATGAACTGCGTACCGGCAGGTATTTTATCTTCTTGTTTATTCTGGGTGCTTAGCAACTAGAACAGTTCCTGGGAGGAGAGCCCGGCGGTGGCGCACGCTTCTAGTCTCAGTACTTGGGAGGCTGTGAAGGGGGGATCGCGGTTTGAGGCCAGCCCCAGCTACTTAGTGAGACCCTCTGCAACTCAGTGGGACCCTATTTCAAAATAAAGAATAAAAAACAGGGCTGGAGGTGTAACTTGGAGGTAGAATACTCCTGGGTTCAATTCCTAGTAATGCAAAAAAAAAACAGCTCTGGAAATAACTGTTGGCTGGACATGCATACAAACGGTGAAGCTGACAAAGCCCTGAGCCAAGAACCAGAGACCCAGGGTTTCTCCAGCTCTGCCAAAAGCAGGCTGTGCAGTCTGGGGGAACCCACCCCCTCCCCGGGCTTCAGTTTCTTTCTTTTGTGTGTGTGGTACTGGGATGGAACCCAGGGGCATTCTACCTCTGAGCTACACCCCCGGCCCTATTTTTAATTCTTTATTTTTTGAAATGGGGTCTCACTGAGTTGCAGAGGGCCTCATTAAGCAGCTGAGGCTGTCTGTGAACCACGATCCTCCTGTCTCAGCCTCCCGAATGCCGGGATTACGAGCCTGTGCCACCACACCTGCCTAACGTTTCTTGAGCCGTCCAATGAGGGTTTGAGTTCCAGGATCAAGCATCTAAGAGACTCAGGGATAGGAGCTGCTTCCCTTCCAGACCCGGAGCCCTAGGGTTCATCACGTTGACCCACCGCCATCCTGCGTTACTTTCTCCTTAAAGGGCAATGGCAAGCAGAGAGTGAAAGGCCTTGGAAGGTGAGCCGAGCCCCATTTAGTCATTCAAAATCATTTCTGGGTGTCGATATGGATTGTGAGGAACTCCACCCGGGCGCTCAAAGTGCAGCCCTGGAGGCTGAGCCAGGTGTGCACGCCGGGCTCACACGCTGTGCTAGTAAGCAGAGGAGCAGCAGGGCGGGACCTGTACGGCAGCCCCCACCCGGTGCCCTGCGGCACCCTTCTGCTCAGTCCTGGGAAGCCGAGGGCGCTCGCCTTGGGAGGCCGTGGGGCAGTACTTCTGCAGAGGGAATGCAAGTTGTTATGTCCCCGCCCATTAACGAGTATCTGGAGCCAGGCCCCTTGCGTGTTAGGGAACCGAAGTCCTGGGTTCTAATCTGGATGTGGCGGTTAGCCAGCCGGTGGCTTTGGACACACGTCGGGGGCTGCGTTTCTCAAGGAACGTCAGGACTAGAAGCTTCCGAATCTGTGGGCCCACGGCCTGGCTATAGGATTGAGACTTGAATAGATTAGGAAACCGGCTGGGTTTAGGATGTCCTCGGCCTAGGACTCCATAGTCCTTTCTATATAGCACTGCTCGGTCAGCCCCTCTGGCTCCTTTGCCAAGATGGCCCTGCCCGTCTTCGGCCCTGCCTCCCCAGGGCTCTGTGTCTTTGGACATGTGGGTGGAGACCCAGATCCGGGGTCGCTTCTTGTTTGAGACCTCCCCTGACCTGCCCCTATTAGTGGTCCCTGGCTAGCTCTTTCCACGGCTTTTTGCCTGCGTCTCCCCTCCTACGGGACTGAAAGATCCCTTCTGGGGTCCGTTGGCCTGGCTGGTGAGGAGGCCCCCGAGGTCAGGGGCCGGCATTATCAGCCCAATGTCCAGGCTGCCCCTCGGGAATCTGGCTGCCTCTACAGACCTCCAGCCTTCCTGCAGAGGAGGGAGGCCTTCCAAGCCTCCTGCTACCTCTGCGAAGAAGTCAATCAATTCCAGGTATTTTCCCCTCTACTTTAACTCTAGATAAATCTGGGTACAGTTTATCTTTATCCACAGCTGCTGCTTTAGAAACGCCCTTGAAGCTACTGGCTGCCCATCAATCATGGAGGCTAGAACACCCCGCAGGACTGTCCAGGGAAGGTCTGAGCCCGCCCCGACCCCCCACTTGCTCTTCTTCCTCTCCCCCAGGGGCAGGGAGGCTCCTCAGAGACAGATCAGCACAATCCTGACCTTTCCTTGCATGCACCTGGCAGGGGTTTTGCTTTCCTCTTTTCAAATTCTCTGAAGGAAGAGGGCGGGAGGGAGGAAGGAAATGAGGGGATGATCTGGTTAGAATTACAGATTGATCTCTCGAGCAGATGCCTCCCGCCCAGGCCCCGGCGTCGCAGGGCTCGGCCTCCTCTGGTTCCCAGAGCCTGGCTATCGACCTGGCCTGCGGGGCTGGCCACATTGATGGAGCAGCCCCCACCCCCAGCTGTCTTCCAGGAGGCAAAAGCTCCCCAAAGCCCCCTTGCCTCCTGAAGCCCCCGGCTGGACTTTGGCTGCAGCGTCCACCCCTCCTCTCCCGCTGGGTGGGAGAGCCAGTCCATACTGCTCTAGATACCCTGACGCTGAGCCCGGGGAGTAAGACAAGACCCTTAGGCCACTTGGTGACTGAATGAGTGGTCTGCTTTGGGCTGTTGGAGCATCCATTGCGTGTGTGTGTGTGTGTGTGTGTGTGTGTGTGTGTGTGTGTATGTTAACTTCATAAAGGAGTTAGCACCATGACATCCAGACCTGGGGAGGCTGTTAGGCCCCAGCCCTCGGGGGCCATGAGCCAGTTGGAGATTGCAGTGAGCGGGTCTGTCCACCCTGGCCCTCCCCCATTGCTAGGGGCTGGACGCTGAAGGACACGGGCTTCTACCTCAAAGACAACGTCTGCCTTGCGAACCCTGCAGGGACAACCTGTGGAGGTGTGACCCGCTGCGGAGGTGTGACCTCCACCCAGAGGCTGTCAGCGTCCAGAGGGAACGGGGCGGTCAGCCTGTCCACCTATGCCCCGCAATGCCCTGCGGAGGCCCAGGGGCCAGATACATCCCTCTGCGGCTCTGGGCAGGCTGCGGGGGATGATCTGTGATTCTCCTGAGCCCTCTGAGCGCAGAAATGTTTAAAAGCCTTAAATAAATTCCCATCTAGTTTCAACTGGCTCTGATCTCCGCGCCCGCTCCGAGCCAAGGCACGAAATGAGCAGGCAGGTTCTCCTGCCACGGCCTTGGGGACCCCCGGGATGACGGAGCAGGTCTCTCTGTCTCCAGTATTTATGGCTGCAGCTTCTCTCTCTCCTCCCTGCACCCCAGCACCACCCTTCAGCTCAGCTACAAGCGCTGCTGAAGGAGGGTAGCTCCCCACGCCTGGGAGGGGACTGAGGCTGGCGGGTCGTTCTCGGGGGCCCCGATTCTTCTCTCTTAGGGCTGTCTGATTCCCACAGTCCTCTGGGACTCCAGAGCCTCCCTGCCAGCCACTTGTACGCCTGCTCAAAGCTCACCTCCTCAAAGTGTCCCTGACGCTCACCACCGCCATGCCTGCCTGCATACTACACTCCGTATATTTATAATATACATAGAACGTGTGTACGTGTATTGCATTTCTATGTTGCTGCCCATCCACTTTAGTAAACTATAAATCCCCTCGAGGACGAGGACAGCCCCTGAAGCAATGCCTGGCATGTAGGAAGTCATCTAACGATCGTTTGTTGAATGAATGTAGGAATGAACGCAAGTGGGTGATCCCACGGATAACGGTCAGGTGCCAGGTCACAGAACGGCCCAGCCCAGAGCTCTTTGACCTCGCCAGGCTTGGGAGCGCAGAGTTGTAAGGTCCCAGGTCAGAACCCAAACTCAGGAGCGACCTCGTCGGGTACTGAGTTTACTTAAAGTAGAACAGAGGAGAAGAAACGTAAAGTAGAGCTTAAACCCTTACTGGCTCTGTGAGCTTAGGTAAGACAGTCCTGCCTTGAAGGTTGGTGTGAGGATTCGGAGAGGGGGTGTCTGGGAAGTGCTCGACAGCAGCTAGCTTTAACCCGTGGCATACATAAACCCACATGTCTACAAGGAGGCCCTGAGGCCCAAGGACGTGCTGCTAGGCTGGCAAGCAGGCGGGCCGCAGGCTTTGAGCCTTGGGGCTTCCTCTCATACAGGCCTCAGTGGGTGGGTTTTCAATGATTCGGGACAGGAGTTATGGCGCACACCTGTAATCCCAGTATTTGGGAGGCTGAGACAGGAGGATCACAGGTTCGAAGACAGCCTCAGGAAGTTTGTGAGACCCTGTTTCCCAATAAAAAACAAGTAAATAGGGCTAGAGGTATAGCTTGGAGGTAGCATGCCCCTGGGTTCAATTCCCAGCATCAACTAAATAAATAAATAAGTGCATCTGATTAGAAACTGCAGAGGCAGGTGCAGCAGGTACCTGAGTTGGAGGGGCGTGTGGGAGTGGGGGCATGATTCTCCCAACTGCTTTTAAAGCTGGGGAGGCACCGTAGGAGGTACAGTCCTTACGAACTATTATGTAGGCAGTGGCCGGCACGTGTTGGAATTCTTCTCGCCACAGAAACCAGGAGCCCGCAGAATCACCGTGCCTTCCCATGACAGCACCAGCCTGTGTACCCAGCTTATCTGACATCATTTTTTTCCGGTGTCAGCAATAGACAACAACCTTGCCCCATTTGGTCTCTAGGAGCTGGAAGGCGTAGGGAGAGGCGCACTGGTCCCTGGACGCACGGCTCCTGGGTTCCTGTTCCTGTCCTGCTGTGAGCGCTGAGGATGAACACTTCTCTTCTTCACGCCGACACCTTGGAGGGGAGACGGATGCTCAGGCCATGGGAATGGTGTGATCTTGTGTCCTGCTGAGGGAGACAGAGAAAGAAATAGGTAGAAAGGGAGCATTCAGGGGGAAGGAAATCGTTTTAATCCAGGAGTTCTGCGTCCTCAGGCCTGGCCCTCCTAAGCCCGTCTAACTCCCAGGTGCATCACTGCTAATTTTCTGGGAAATCTGCAAACCTTGAAGTTAACCCCAGAGTCACTCACCCATGCTAATTACCGTGCGCACTGTTAACTCCCCCATGACAAGTCTAAGCAAAAGAGAGAGAATATCTTGAGAAGGCTGTTAGTAAGGGGCTCTCCGGGATTATCTCTTAGTCAGTGGAGAGCATGCAAGGGTCCAGATGGTGACCAGATCCCCATGGACCGTCTTCATGCCAAGAGACGAGGGAGAAGCCAGGCGTGGTGGCGCACACTTGTCATCCCAGCATTTGGGAGGCTGAGAGGGGAGGATCGCGGCTCTCAGCCAGCCGCAGCTACTTAGTGAGGTGCTCTGCAACTCAGTGAGACCTTGTTTAAAAATAGGCTGGGGGTGTAACTCGGTGGTAGAATGTCCCTGGGTTCTATTCTAGTACGGCGCACACACACAAAAAAAACAGGTAGCCGGGCATGGTGGTGCAAGCTTGTAATCCCAGCATTCAAGAGGCTGAGACAGGAGGATCGCAGATCATGGTTTGCAGCTAGCCTCAGGTACTTAGGGTGGCCCTCTGCAACTCAGTGAGATCCTGTCTCAAAATAAAGAATAAAAAATGGGACTGGGAGTATAGCTCAAAGGTAGAATGCCCCTGGGTTCCATCCTCAGCACTGAAAAAAACCCCAAAAACGTGTATCCACATAAGCTCCTAAAAATGCCCCAACCTTTCATTATTTGGGTTATTTATTAGCAAAAATATATTTTTAAAGCACAACACATTTGAGGTGGACTTCCATTTTTGTCAATGTTGACTCCCTCGGGATGGGGGAAGTGTCTCCCTCCCTGAGCAACTTACCCTTTACTCTGAATTTTGCTGGAACCCTTCCCCACCCCGCACCCCTGCCTTACTTGTTAGCCTTTACTAGGTTCTTCCTTGAGGCCCCTGTGTGGTCCCCCGGGGTGGCTGGGAGTCCTCTGGCCCATTGGCTCGAGGCTTAGTGACCCTTTGAAAATGTCGCCACGGGAAATCATTGTGCAGAGGTGTTAAGCCACAGGTGGGGTGAGAGAGGGAGCTGATGGGAGAGGCTGGGAAACAGGAGGGCCTCCAGATAAACGGCGAGGGGCTCGGGAGGGAGGCCGAGGGAGGGAACAGCTCAAATAATGCAGTGTAGGTGAAGCCATCAGCGGAGATGAAGGGGATTGGGAGCAGGAGGGAGCGGGGTGTGTCCGGAGGGAGACGCACCACGTGTGTGTATCTGTCACTCCGAGCCTCATTCTGGCACCAATAAAAGTATATTAAGAAAAAGCAAACCGCGAAGGCGCTGACACCAGGGAGTGAAATTCACACGACTGTTAACCCTCCCGGCCGCGGACACGTGCGCGCGCGCGCGCGCACACACACACACACACACACACACACACACACACACACACACACGCTTCCTGATGAATCAGGGCGCTGTCTACATGGAAGGATGCTGTCTCCTTTCCTCTTGTTACTTTATTCTACATTTTCAGACATTTCCCCTAATGAAACTATCAGGCAGAACTAATCCAAACATCGGGTTAATTAATCAACATTTGGCAGTCTATAAGAACACGCTCCAGTCCAAATTACTTGTGACAACTTCCTTAATACAAAACCAAAACATCTTCAGGGGGGCCGCGGCTCTTTCAGCAGCTTGGAGATCACGGCTCTTCAATTTATCTCATATATTTTAATAAAGTCGCAATAAACCTTGAGTCCCCAGGTAGGATGGGGAACCTTTGGCTGCCGGAAAATGTCATTATTTTATTTTTAACACAATAAAGGAAAAATGAAGCGCTCTTGTGGCATGGCTGTGCTCTTGCCGGGAGCAGCCTCTGGGCCAGGAGAGGTCTGAGTCCCCAGGAAGTCCTCATGTCGGGGGTTCGGGCCAGCGAAGAATTGAAAGGTAGCCAGCTGGTGCCTTCCGACTTCGGGACAGGAGGAAAGACCCGAACGAGAACGCTATTCTTCCCTTCTGCTTCTGGTTTTTCAGGTCCAGGACCTCGTGCCATGGTAAAGGGGGACATCTCTCTTCCTGTTGCAGCAATCCCGTGTTGAAGAGATGGCATCCCGGCCCGTCCCAACCACTCAGGACAACTTCTCTCTGTTGCCTGTAGATCAGCCAGCGAGACTGTCCATCCGTGGCTGGGCAGGTCTTCGACCCTAATTACCCTGGACCTCGGGCCCACACAGAACACTCAGAAAGATGACTGGACCACCACGAAAGGAAAGCCACGCGCTTACCGTGATTTCCTCGGGTACTGCTAACCATCCCACAGGTGAATGGGTTAAGCAAAAGACAAGAGTTAGACAGTGCAGCCCCCAACAGGACCCTGAAGAGAACCCTCGCGCCCCAAATCGTCTGGCGATCGCCGGGCTGATGTCATCCTCCTGCGCCTCCTTTACCTCCTCCTCGCCGACCCTCCCTCGAGAGCGTAGCTGCTAACCCCAAAGCCTGTCTCCTCTCTGCGGCTGCCCATATTCTCCTTGGACGCCTGTCTCTGGCGCTGTCTCTGAAGAGTACTCTCCTTGGCCGTTGCGGTTGCCTCGTGGCTCACAGCCTATTCCCTGCACCGAGTGTTGCGTGACAGGACTGGGGATCGGGCAACGTGTACGCAAGACAAGTTTATTCTGCTTGTGGTTCAGAAACCTGGCAAGTCCGAGATCCCGGGGCCACGTCCAGCGAGGGTCTTCTCACTGAGTGAGACAGAGGGAGGGGATCCAGTGAACTCACTCCTTTCATGAAGAACTGGATTCCTGGATTGCAAGATTGATCCATCCCCGGGGGCAGAGCCCTCCTGGCCTAACCGCCTCTTAAAGCCCGCTTCTTAATACTATGATAATGGCAATGGCCTTTCAGTATGAGTTTTGGAAGGGATGTTCAGTCCTTGGCAGTGAGGAGAATTCATTCCTTTAACACCAATTTTTCTTTTTTTGTGTCTGGGACTGGGAATCGAACCCAGGAGCATTCTACCTCTGAGCTACATCCTGTTCTATTTTTTTTTTTTTGATTGTTTGTTTTGACGAACAGGTTCTTGCTCAAGTTGCTGAGGGGCTCACTACGTTACTGAGGCTGGCCTTGAAGCTGCAATCCTCCTGTCTCAGTCTCCCAAGAACTGGGATTACAGGCATGTGTCAGCACATTGGGCTCTAATCTTTAAGTTACTCCCCATGCTAGAAACTGGACTACCCAGTTAGGCTCGGGGTGGGGCGGGAGGGGAACAGGCTAGACGAGGTGTCTGCCGTACTGGACTGTGGCTCTCCCAGGCCCCGCCCCGCTGTGCCCTGCGGCCTGAGCTGCGTGGACCTATGGACTTCCTGCCCTCTCCTGGGAAGCCGACTTTGGCCAGTAGGAGACAGGAGACGAGGTGAGGGACCGCGGAGGCCAGCATCTGTTCCTCCAGTTCCGCTCTCTCTGGAGTCTGTAACGCCTGGGGGAAACAGTGGCTCCTCACTCTTCCTACCTCTGGGTGCCTCAGACTCTCAGGATCAGTGGTCCCAGTGGAGCTCAGCAGCCGGTGCCTTCCAGAGCTCCGGGCGGCTTCACTTATCTTTGCACGACATATACTCTGGTGGTCATTACTCAAACAATTTCACAAATAATTAGTTGCAATTGTACTCTGCGTGGCAGAGGCTGGGCAGGGTGCTGTGTGAGGCTGTGCAATGGGGCATCTGACTGCCTGGGACGTCCCTGCAGGGAGCTAGTTCCCCGAGACCAGAGGACAGGAGCATGTGAGTTGGGTAAAGATGGGCGATGTCCTGGGCAGGGCAATAACATGTGACGCCCCGAAGGCCGGAAGAAACTATGCTCATTACAGGAAGACTGGGACGACACCGGGAGGAATGGGGCCTTTTAAACTTATTATTTATTTTTGATTTATTATTTTTTTGTGCTGTTGGGGATTGAACACAGGCCCGTGAGCATGCCGAGCAGGCCCTGTGCCCCTGGGCTTCTTCCCCGGCTCTCGCAGCCTATTTATTTATTTATTTATTTATTTGCAGTACTGGAGAGGGACCCAGGGGCATTCTACCTCCAAGCTACACCCCAAGCCCTATTTTTTTATTTTTTTATTTTGAAACAGGGTCTCACTAAGTAGCTGAGGCTGGCTGTGAACGTGAGATCCTCCTGTCTCAGCCTCCCAAGTACTGGGATTACAAGCATGCACCACCACACCCAGCCCCTCGGAGCCTTTTTACTGCAGCAAGGTGTGTTTGTGGCTGAAAGCCCTGTGGGTCTGGGGGCAGAGGAGGGAAGGGGCAAAGAGACTGATCGCCCTGGGATTCCGGGCACGGTCTAGGGTGAGTCGGTCCCTGCGGACACAGCTAGGTAGAGCTGCTCACTGTCAGGGTCATGTGACCGAGGCGCTGGTCCTGGGATAGACTCCCCTCAGATCTGATGTCCTATCTGCCTCGCTGGGCTCAGTATTGGCTCTGAAGAACTCTGCAAATGACATCAGAAAAGACATTGTCTGAGATAAAGCCAGGGACCAGGACCAAGACGGTCGATCTGAGCAGATTGGGGACAAGTCTGAGAATAACACAGCCCCAGGGGTCATGACACCCTTCCCTAGCTGCCATGGTGTGGTGACATCCCAGGGCGTTCTAGCCAGGGTCTCACCCAAGCTCCTAGTGTCCGGCATGTTATGGGTGCAGCACGCCACCTCAGGTGCCTGGTGGCTGATGTCCACGCGCCGGCATCCCTCTGGAGGGATGCTGCTACCATGTGCCCGTCACGGGTCAGCTGGTTCACTGTGGTGGCAGGGCTCATCCCCATCACACAAGCCACTTCCTAAAACTAAAGGCAAAGCCCAAACTTCTACTTGGGTGCAAGCAATTCTGCACCACACCTTGGTCCTCGTGGCAAGCCTGTCTCCGCCGGCAGCCGTGCACAGGCCTGTGGGAACTGCCAGTGGACTGCGCCCAGAGCCTGCCGCGTGTACCGTTTTCTCTCATGGTAGATGAAAGATGCAGGGGTGTTTAATATGATTTTTAAAAGTATATTTATTGTTTTGTTTTCATTGTAAAATTTTAAAATGTGCATAGTAAATTTCTCTAACAGTGCAGAAACGTATACTATAAAAAGTTCCTATCATCCGCCATAACCCAGAAACATCTATAAAACAGAAAGCGCCCCATCCTTCAAGAAATAACTGTTTCTAAAGATTTGGTTTATACTTCTCCATTTTTTCTATGCATATATTAACATATAAATATGTAATTACTTTTAGCAAAAATGATGTACTGCACGTTGTCTCCTTGCTTCCCCCTAACAGTACATCACAGACGTGACGCAGAAGTGTCACCACATAGAGTCCAACCTCATCTCTTCAACAGCCAGAAAGTACTTCAGTATGAATGGACCACAGTGCATCTAACCAGTCGCTTATTGATAGGGATTGCCAATTTCTTTTCCTATTGCAAACAAGGCTGTAATGAATACCCTACATATATAATTTGGCCAATGCTAGTGTTCTGTTGGGTAAATTCTTAACAAGAGAATTGCTGGATTAAAGGATATGCGTGTTCTGCAGTTTAGTAGACCTTGCCAAATTATACTCTGAAAAGCTGATCCAATTTATAATCATGTTAACAATGGGAGTTAATAGGAGAGTGTGGAGTTCCTGTCACCCCTGCCAATGGGATTTCATAGATCCTTTCCATAAATCCACATATCTAAAGGGAAACCGACAATCCCTTCTGGCCTTTCCCGGAGGGATGGCTTCCCACTTCCCTGTTGGCCATTGCTACAGACCAATGCCTGCAGGGGGAAGTCCTTTTCGTCTAAGTCAAGCCTAGGGAAATTAGTGGTGAGGAGTTTGGGTGACCCAGACAAGCTGAACCCTGAGGTAAAAGCAGCAAAACGGGGACTCACTCACCGTTTCATCCCTGGAGACACTTGCTTTGGGACTGAGCGCTGAAACTTGTTCCCTTGGGCTGACCCAACGCCCCCTGATTTCCCCCTAAGTTAGATGCATTTTTTTTTTTATTGCTGAACAGCGCATTATCACACATTCAGCAACGTAAAGCACAAATGCACCATTTCACGGCCTGGAGGTTAGGAGTCCAGCATGATGAAGCCCGACTCTAGTTTAGGGTCATGTCAGGCTGAAATCAAGGATTTAGCCACCACAGTCCTGCCTGAGCTTCAGATCTCTGCCAAGCTCATCCAGAATCTGGCAGAACTCCATTCCTTGAGGGTTTAGGACCAACATCCCATTTTCTTGCTGATGGCCAGTTGGGAATCGCACTAGGCTCCTAAATACTACCCCGGCTTCTTCAAAGCCTGCAGAGGAATCTCTCTCCATGAATCTCCAAGAATCTCTCTCCACTAGCAAGAAAGAAGTGCTAGTAACTCAGGAAATAGCTGGTCACCATCACCATATAATGAAACAGCATCACTAGAATCTGAGGCCCCGCGTCTCTGAGAAACCCCCGAGTGGTATGCATGCTTGGGGTAAGAGTTTGTGTAATGAGGGCCTAGGGCACCATCCCAGGGCACATTTAGAGCCCAGTTTACATCACTGCCTCCTAGGGAACTGTGGGAAATTCATTCATAGCTAGGGAACCTTGGAAAGCAAGACCATTTAACCTGTACCAGGTGAAAACTAGGAGCCCTTGTCTTCTGTCAGGGAAGAGAGGCCACAGTGGTCCTGGATAATCCTCTCCCCCCACATACTTGAACACCTGTCCCAATACCACCATACACTGTACTTATATGCCTGCACGCACGCACGCACACACACACACACACACACACACACACACACACACACCCTCCCCTGTACAGAAGAAGGACCCGGCGGCTCACAGGACACACTGTCTGGGACATGGCTATGGCTCTTACTAACTTACCTTGCTGCCAATGGCGAACGGCCTTTGGCTCCCAGGGGCTGGCTTGTGGCATGGGAAGAGCTGTAGGGGCAGAGGTGGCAAAGGCCAGCGGAGGCAGGTGGTCACCACATCCCTAGAAGGCAAGGCAGAGGCAGGGGTGGCAGTGGGGCTTTGGGGAGGTGGCGATGGCCACCAGGCGTACCGCCATGATGACCACCCGTGAGCAGCGCCGGCTACGGTCTGCCGGATACTTTCCCATTCCATTCTCTTGGGAACATCCTGGTCCAGATTCTGCAGATGAGGAGAGATATGGTCCTCGGTACCCGCATAGGACTCCAGGCGGCAGGAAACACGGACCCCAGGGAGCCACCCTGAAACCACATCGCTGTCACCTGCGTCAGCTTAGAAGTCAGGAGGGGGCGCTGAAGAGGTCCCTGCCCGGGAGAGCACTGCGTGCTTGTTCACAGACAAGGGACAGGACAGGAGGGGCTGGAGAGGTGGGGTCTGGTGAGGGAGGACCCCTCTCAGTGGGGAAAACAACCTGGACGCTATATCAGCGCTTTCTTTTGCATCCCAGAGGGAACCACGCAACACGTACAAGTGGCTCTGAATGGGGCTTGAAAATATACTAGTGCCCCGACCGTCGTTTGGAAGAAATTACAACCAGAGTGCCAGGCGTGGTGGCACTTGCTTGTGATCCCAGTACCTGGGGGGTAAGATAGGAGGACTTCAGGTTTGAGGACAGCCTCAGCAAGTAGTGAAACTCACCAGCCTAGCAAGACTGTGTTTCAAGACTTGTGATCCTAGTACTTGGGAGGCTGAGACAGGAGGATCGTGGTTTGCGGTCAGCCTCAGCTACTTGGGGAGACCCTCCGCAACTCAGTGAGGCCCTGTTTCAAAGTAAAGAATAAAAATAGAGCTGGGAGTGTAGGTTGTA
Organism: Muscardinus avellanarius; assembly: GCF_963383645.1. Taxonomy (NCBI): domain Eukaryota; kingdom Metazoa; phylum Chordata; class Mammalia; order Rodentia; family Gliridae; genus Muscardinus; species Muscardinus avellanarius. The sequence continues at coordinate 1,510,510 of NC_137794.1, read as the reverse complement.
GGTAGAATTCCCCTGGGTTCCATCCTCAATGCTGCAAAAAAATAAAAAAGGAAGAAAAGATAAAAGACAATCAGAGGGCTCTATTATTGTCTCTCAGGACATGCTTAAAGCTAGAGGGAGCTCTTCCTACACATGGACATACACATATACAGATGTGCACATATAATAGACACAGAGACACATGCACACACATTCGTATGTACACATAAGCCACGCACCACGGCCACGCACGCCCCATACAACCTCTGCCGTCGCCACACCCTACATCTCCATTTCCAGCGATCTCTATCACCCACACTCAAGGACAGACGGAAGAGCAGTGCTCCTAAGACCGTGGTGCTCATGGCAAACTACGTATCACCCCAAAGCCAAGATAGGAAGCTTCCGTCATCAGATTTCTTTACAGCCAAATGCGCTGGCCTTGGGCCCAGAGCCCCTGGACTCCCGAGCTTAGTGGCTTTGGCTGAGTCTCTTGACCTCTCTGAGCGCCCTCTTCCTCACCTAGACACGGGCAGGACATGTCGCTTAGCCGAAGCAACCCAGGGGGATGGGCAGGGGAAACGCCCAAGTGCGCCATCACCACGGCAGCCAGTGGGGACCTCGCCAGAGTACTTGCGGACGTCCTCAATGGGAGCACACACCTGCACCTGCGGAGGATGCAGTGCGTGCCCAGCTGTGTCTGCTCACGGACTCTTCTTAGAAGAAAGCTCCTTTGCTGCAGCCCAGCCTGGCCGTGTGACCTGGAGGTGTGTGTGATCCCGCTCCGCCAGACCTCCGGTCAGGACCACGGCAGTGTTCCTTGCAGGGGCAGGTGCCGGGCAGGATTATGAGAATTCGATGTCCATCTTGCTGGCATCTTTGGCCAGCAAGACTCCGCTCTCAGCTTCCCAGGCTGCTGTTCTCTTGAGGACTCTGATTGTCTTTGAGTTGTCGCCAAGGCCCCAGCGGTGCCATGCCCAGAAAGGGAGCTAACAGAAGTCCTTCCTGCTCCCAGGCGGCCCGCGGACTCACTGGCCCCGCACTCTCTGAGCCTGAGCGGGGCACTTGCCGCTTGCCACGCTTTAAACTGGGCTTGGGACCCTGCCATGGGACCACCTGGCCCTGTCTCCAGAACTGGGGCAGTTTCCCATGGCCTACAGTGGAAAACATGACTCTGGATCAGCCAGGTTCTTGACTTACGCGATGGGAATGAATATCAGCACAAGCCAGTCAGAGACACAGTCAGACATGTGTCCAGGAAAGCGAGAAAAGCATATTCAGAGGAGGAAGCGGGCCACCTCCAGAGGAGAGAGGTGCCTTTGGGGGTCCGCAGCCCTTCTTGAGAGGAGGCCTTTGTGAGCAGTGGGTAGGAGGAGGTATGTGTTGAGAACACCAGCGTGGTAATTGGATACATCCACAAAATTATTTAGGGTGTTTGGTCTTTTTCGGGGTCCTGATTTTACTCTCGTATACCTCATATAAATTTCGGTTGACTGGAACTCTTCCAGAATCTTGAACTTTCTTTCTAAACACCCGCCAGCCCTAGAAATAAGCCAACCACTGCAGAGTTGTGCTTTAAACTTTGTTTTGGAATTTATTTCTGTTTTAGAAAATAGCCAGTGGCACAGAATAGGGAACCCAAGCGTCCAGCAATCAGGGTGAGGGGCAGGATCGCGCCAGAGATAAACACCCGCGTGATCGCCCACAGCCATGCTTGCTTACCAGGCTTGCACACCTTTCTGCAGAAGCAAAATTTCTTTTTATTTTTCTCGCTGAGTGGCTCCTGTGTATCATTATAGACAGTGTCACCGACGGCCAGGTGTGAAGAGTGAGTGCTACATGTATTTCAGCTCTTGGGCATTTTCTGCTTGCTTTGCCCATGTCTAGGGGTGCTGAGAAAGAGAGATGGATCCCCAGATTGGGAGCAGGAACAGTGGGGGTGCTCCTTGGGAGGGGATAATGTAGCTTCGAGCTTGACTTTGAGGTCCATGTCGAGGGAGAGAGCAAATGATCTCCAGACGGGAAGCCATGAGCAGATTCAAGGAATGGAAAGGGGAAGGAGCCTGTCAGGCTGGGGCCACAGGAGCAGGAAACGGCAGCTGTCAGGGGCCGGCTTGGCTTTGACCAAGAAGATGTCAGTCTGGGTGCAGAACGCACGCCGACGGGGCTGCTCTGACCTCTGGGCACTTTGGATTCCTGATTCTCAACCTGGGCCCCTGCGGGACCTGCGAGGCCCCAGCCGTGTGCTCGGAGCGCCGAAGCCACAGGGCGACTGCCGTGCGTCTGCCCGGTGCCATATTTTTATTTGATAGATAGTATTTTAAAACACTTCTTTCACATGAATACAAATACGGGTAAATTATGGCACAGAGTACAACATGTGCTATCGTCCTCAGCTAAAACAGGAGCCTTCAGACGGACCATTTTGGGTTACAACTGAAAGGGAAGCGACAGCCAAAATATTTAACAGCCAGGAAGAGCAGTGACCAATGGAAATGGGAGCAGGGCTCGGAGGGGTAACCCTTTAGTTGCTGGACGGGGGGGGGGGGCACGGGAGCCCGTGGGGAGGATGAGCAGCACCTGCAGAGGCCTCTCAGGAGAGCAGCCACTTGTCACGCGGTGGGAAATCATTTCATTATTTCAGTCGTCAGCTGCCTGTCTTCCCTGGACACCCTCCCAGAGGCCCCAGGGCTTTCTTTCCCTTCCGCTAACTAAAGGTTGAAGGAAACTTGGAGGAACATTGTTTTGACCCAGGGGATAACTCTACGTGGTGATTTGGGATCTGGGGGTAGGAAAGAAAATTTCCAGGTTTGCAGTATGGCCTTGGGGCCCCAGGTTGTGATGTCCAGGTGACCATCTCCTTGTCCCCTGGGGATGGCCTGGCCTGCCTGGTCTTCTTTGTACTGGCAGAGGCAGGTGAGTTCTCATCTCTGAGCAGACCCCAACCCCAACCCCAACATCCCATAAGAGAGCAAAGCCCACTCCACAGGATTGCCCAGTTTTCTATAAATATTTTTCTCACAAGTGTTTTAGAGAGAAAAAAATCAGACTCTTAGCAATACATCAAGGATACTTGAATGCATTTGAAATATAACGAGTATAGAGCCATAAAAGATATGCCTCATAAGAATCTTTTGAAAGAAGAAATAAAACAAATGATCCAGCCTTTGTGTCTTGTCTCTCTGAGGCAGCGATGAATCCCCGTGCTCTCCCTGAATCACAAACTCGGGGATAAATTACAATTAATAATTAGGCTCTTGCATGGGACTCTGCCGCCAACATTCAGCAGGAAACCTTTTGCCGCTGACCACTTCAGGCAGGGTCTTTCTGCCCAGCTTTGGTGGACACACATAGACGCCGTGCTCTTCCTCGGTGGCACCGCCCTTTTGCAGAGACAGGGCGGGCACGCGAAGCCCTCCAGCCATTCCAGCCGGAGTTGGCTCCAGGATGTGATTCTGGCCAGTGAGGCGTGAGGGACGGTCCATCTTCTAAGGTTTCTGAGGCAGGCTGGGTTCCATCCTACCGAGGGAAGGATGGGGGGGCTAGTGCCTGGACCCCTGCAAGCTTTATGATGATGATGGAAACTCCACTTACCCCAGTTTTAGTCGGATGCTCTTACTTATACCCAAAGCATCCCGTATCCACCTGGATAGACCCTTGCATCATCACCGATTTACAGATCCCAATGGCGTTGTTCAAAAGGTGGGCTTCCTGCTCCCGTAAGGGCCACGGACCGTGGGGCAGTTCTCCATCTCGTGGCTGTCAGTGTGGCCTCCAAGGTCTGGGAGGCAGAGAAAAAGAAAACAATGGGGCCGCATGGGCCATCTTGAAGACCCGAGGGGGCTCACATCACTGCTATCTACGCCCAAGGATCAGGCCCCACATGTGTTAATGGAGGCCCGAAAAACGGAATCTCCCAGGGGGGACAGGCAGCACTGCAGGATCGGGTGAGGGAAGAAGAGAGGTGCTAAAACGTCACTTTGTCATATCTGCACTTCTCTGCCCGGGTGGTCCCCCTCCCCTACCTGCAGCACCCTAGGGTCTGAAGAGCAGCTGTGCTAACAGATGTCAGGAAATTTCCCAGCCTCTGGAGGCTCCCGAGACAGCGTCAGGGCAGATGCCAATCTCTATTCTTGATTAATTCCTAGACAGAGGGAGGGCCCATGGCACCCAGAGCTCTCAGCTCCTGGGCTCTGCCCGCAGCACAAACCACCTCTTCTTTCATGCAGGGGATCCTGCCTTGTGCCCAGAGACCCCAGACGTGCTCCGGCGGGAGCGGCACTGTAGTGCTGTGGTCTGGATACAGTCTGGTCGGTTCCTGAAAGGTTCAGGAGCTTGAAGCTTGGTACTCATCATGGTGAAGATGGAGAGTGGGACTTTTAGTGCTGGGGCCGGCACCCAGGGCTGTGCACGTGTTAGGCAAATGCTCTACTACTCACCTGAATTTCCAGCCCTTTTTATTCTTTTATTTTGAAACAGAAACTCACTAAGATGTCCAGGCTGACCTTGAACTTGCAATCCTAAGAGGGGGAGCCCCATGCAAAGTAATTAGGTTCTTGCCCTTGGGACAGATTAATGTAGTTTTGATGGTGCTCAGTTAATTCCTTTGAAGGGGAGTTGTTATAAAAACAGCGACTCTGGTCTTTGAACCTCTCTGGACCCTGCTTTACTATGTCATCTTTCTGCGTGCGCGCGCGCGCACACACACACACACACACACACACACACACACACACACACACCCCTGATGCCCAGTTGGGAGTCAGGTGATTGCAGAAGATGTAGAGCCCAGTGGCAGATACCTTCTCAGATGCTACGGGAGTGTTGGGAGTGGATGGGGCTCAGGGGCCCAAGAACGAAAAAGCTTCAGAGAAGAGAGACAGATTGCGTCTGGAATCTTGAAGGATGACCCCTCTGCCATGCAGTGATCTGGCTAGAGGCCCTCACCAGACCTGGGGCCTTGCTGTTTGAAGGTTTACCAGCTTGAGCTATTAAGCCTCTTTTCTTTATAAAGTACCTGGCTCCTGGTATTTTTCTATAGATTCAGAAAGCAGCCCGTAGAGTCAGACTCTGACCAAGCCTGCACATTTTGGGCTGGGTCATTATCCCCGTGATGCTTTGGCCTCTCTTCTCTGTTCCGCACTCTATTCCCTGGCCTGCTCTGCCGTCCGAGGGTGACTCCCCCTCCTTCTCTGTCCACAGCAGGTCCTCTATGCTGCTTGCTTCCTCTCGACGCTGTGAATATGTCCACAGGACGCAGACACACTTCACTGCAGGAACAGTTGCAGAGCGCCGTGAAGCCATGGAGAAGGAGGAGTGTCGTCTGCGGATGTCATCAAGTGTGGCGAACGGCAACATCAGCCCCCGAGGCCTCCGCTGACCTTCAGCCCCGGGTCCCACGCGCTGCGGAGTGCACCGAGGCTTTGGTTCGGAGGCACCGCTGCCACCTACCCTCTGGTTGCACTTTTCTTGGTTTGGGCCACCAGTGTCCCTGCCTCCGTTCACTCAGCAAGGGTGCTGTGGGTTTCCCTCGTGGCTCAGAGCTGGTGTGCAGTGGGTGGAGCCTCCGCTGGGCAGGCACCGGCTAGCAGGGTCTACGGCACAGAAGAACCGGCAGAGGAGAGAGAGGGGCCGAGCTCAGTGCTGGACCAAGCCAGCCATGGGGTCGTCTGACCTCTGGGGAAAGCTGCGCTCAATGCAAACTGGACCAGTAGATTTTCAAATGGGTCCCGACTCCTATGCAGCCACTCCAGAGGACGAGGGGCTGAAGTGGGAGCAGGATAGCATCCTCCAGTCTCTATCTGAGGATGTCAGGTTTTCTTGGATCTATTTTATACCCTGGAGTTCTGTGTAAGATATTGTGCTGATTAATTTTATGTGTCCATTTGGCCGGGTCACGGCGCCCAGATATTTAGTCAAACATTATGCTGAATATTTCTGGGATAGTGCGTTTTATGGACAAGATTAACATTTAAACGGCTGGACTTTGAGTAATTCTGACTGCCCTTCTAACAGGGTGGGCCGCAAATAGAACGAATGGAACGGACCCCCCCCCCCCCCCGCGAGGAGAAGTCAGCCAGCCACAGCCTGTCCGCCTCCAGCTATACACATTTAATTGGTTCGGTTTCTCCAGAGAACCCTGACTAACATCTAAACAGAACTTTTAAAACTAGCAGTCCATGCTTGTAATCCCAGTACCTGGGAGGCCGATACAGCAGGATCGCAGGTTCTCGGCTAGCTTCAGCTATTTAGTGAGGCCCTCTGTGACTTAGTGAAATCCTATATACATATATATATATATAATTTTTTTTGTGTGTGGTACTGGGGTTCCTGGAAACCTTTCTACCTCTGGGCTACACTCCCAGACCTATTTTTATATATTTTATTTGGAAACAGGGTCTCTTGAGCCAGCAAGGCTGGCTTTGAACCTGCGCCATCCTCCTGTCTCCGCTTCCCAAGTGCGGGGATTACAAGGGTGCGCCACCACACCTGGCCATGAAATCCTATTTTAAAATAAATAAAAAATAGGGCTGGAGTGTAGCTCAGCGGTAGGATGCCCCTGGGTTCCATACCATTACACACACACACACACACACACACACACACACACACACACGAGTCCAGAAGTTCACAAAGCCCTTGCAGCTCTAGTTTGTAATGGTAGTGCTCTTGTCCTGACTCCAGCCCCCTGCCCTGGCACAGGTTCTGGTTCTGTCCTTCCTCTTACAATTGGGCCGCTCTGGCCTTTGGGTGCCATCTCCTTCAGGGATCTCGGTCTCTGCTTGTTTGGGTCTTCGTTGCCTGGATGCTGGCTTAATAACAATTGCGATTTATTTGTTTAATACGCTTTTATGGGTGCAACTGCTACAATTTAGACTTAGTAAGTTGCTGTTTTTGAAGCAGGCTGCAGACATGTTTCCTGTACCCATTTGACAGATGAGGGCGTCCGGGTGGGATGCCTTAACCGACTTGTCTAAGGTCACACAATTAATAAATGATAGAAAAGAAAGTTGATTCTGTGCTTTCAAAAGCCCAGGTGTTTTCCCATACCCTGTGCTGCCAGGGCATTCTGATCCATCACACTGACAGACCTCCAGCTTTTTCCTATCCCTCTAGCGTGGGGGAGGTGAGGACTTGTCCCCCAGCACGTGGAAAGGCTCTCATAGCTCGAAGGGTGACCCCAGATGAACCCAGCAGCTTCTTGCAAGGCGGGCGTCCTCCGGAATTGGCTCTCGCTGATAGAGCGTCCGTGATTCATGGTGGTGCAGGGACTTTACGAGCCTGTGATAAAACAGTAATCATCAGCTGAGAGCTTGACGTGAGATTATAGAGCCGTGCAGCTGAGCTGAGTTACTGGGCTTTCTCCCGGCTGTTCACACAACCGATAGCCATGAAGACCTGGCGAGGAAGCTTGGCTTCGGGCTCAGGGCGAGATCTCTGCACGCCACCTTTCCTGGCACGGGTCTGGGAGGATTGGGGGTTTAAGATGCTCTTGCCTGGGATCCTGCTATGATTGAAGCTGGAACGTCACCCAAAGCTCATGTGTTGGAGCTGGTCTCCAGAGCAGCCCGGCTCAGGGGTGGGGTGTGGCTGCGAGGATTGTGTCTGTCCCTGACCCTGCCTGCCTCTCTTCCTCTGCCAGGAGCAGACCAGCTTTCCTCTGCCGCACCCCCCCTTTCCTCCTCTGAGTGCTTTCATCAGGTATTTGATTGCAACACTGATGGACGCAGAGTCCTAACTTCGGGGGCTGCGTGCATGGGTGGGGGATCCCGGGAGACACCTCCCTTCCTCTTGCCCGCCGTATCTGACCCGTCATATAATCCTCCACACTGCGACTCTGTGGTTCTCGTCACCTCCCCTCCCCACCTGGTCTTGCACCAAGGCATGAGCTGTATAGTAAAGAAGTGGGAATTGGCACACTGTGAATGGGAAGGTTTGAGATATCATCATGGCTTCTTGTTCTTAGCTAGTTTAGAAAACAGCCAGAACTGCACGGCTGCAAGCTTAAGCCAAGCTTTACTATTACTAAGGTAGGAAGAAGGGACAGACAGTCAAGCACCACGTCAGAGGGGCGCAGTGGGGCGCCTTAAAGTAAGACACGGAGGCCTCTGAGCACTTGACATTCTCATAATAATCCATCATCTTCTTCCTCCCGTCCTGGTGAGCCAATAGTCCCCTTTTCCACCCAGGCAGGTGCAGGCCCGCCAGCCATCTCTGCTGTGTGAGCCTTTTCTGTTAGATCACTGATCAAAATGTGTTACTTGGTTAGCAAGGTCAGGGACTACACGGTTCATGGCCGCTTTGAAGTTGAAGGCAGGCACTGTCCACCTGTGTCTTTGGTGAGTTCTCAGCCTTTCCTTATCTCTGTCTGCTAGAAGTTACTTATTGTGTTGAAAACTTGTTTTATAATAAAGAAAAGAAAGACCCAGGAATATAGTCTTTTGAAGTATGGAGGTTTAGGGCTATAACTTTTTTGTATAATTAGTAATTAACATGGGGTTAATATACCTTGCTTCCCCCCCCTTTAACTATAGCCTAAACTGTTGTGAGAGTCTATATAATTCTTTTCCTAAGTGTAGGGGTCTGTGTTTTAACATTCAGGATTCAGCTGGGCTAACAAGCCAACTTTGGGCTGACAGAGGTCAACCCTGGCTGCAGCCCCTGGCTGACAGTTTGGAGACAGAGAAAAGGATTTTATTGTTTTACCTCAGTATGGAAACATGTTCTTATTAGCAATTAATACAGCTCTTATTAACAATCACTACTGGTTCAATCTCCATCAGTAAACATGCCCAAAGGGCTGAAGCCAGTGGCCAGGGGTAAAAGACTGTGTCTTCTCCCAACAGCAGAGACAGTGCCTTCCCGTGAAGGGAATTTTCAGGCGTGGATCCCCACATTTTATTTTACTTCTGTCCCTCTGGCTCTGTGCTGGACCAAAGATTTTGCAAGCTCTGACCCAAGACAGAGTGAAGTAGAGCCAGGATCCCGAGGCTGGGCTTGGAGGTCCAGCCATGGCAGTGGGGCCCTGAGTGCTCCATGCTGCCCACCAGACCATGGCTCCCGAGAGAGCGCTCAGCGTTTGACCTCTCTTGACCTCGGGAGGCACCTCTGACACCCACGTCTCTGCTGAGTCTCTTTTACCTGGTGTCCTGTAGCTCTTTCTGACATCTCTAGGAGAGCCTTCTATCTCATCCAGTGACTGAGGACCCCAGCTCCTGCCCACCCTGGCGGGAGCCTCCTTCCTCCATCTGTGCAGCAGCGAGGTGTCTGTTCAGTGGCCAACCTGTGCACTGCCGGAGGCCACACGACCTCAAAGTCCATGTCTCGCCCCAGCCTCCTCTTTGCGAGGCCCTGGTACAAAATCTTTTTGGACCAAGGGAGGCCGGTGACGGAGAGAGGGGGGCACTGACATGGGGGCTTTGAAGACGCTCCTCCCAGGTCCCAGACTGTGGGAGAGCAGTGCCCCCTCCCCACCAGCTGCCACGCTCTAAGTCCTTTGCTGCCATGGCGCCCACTTGGAGCCCGGGTTCCCTCCGATGGGCCACTTTGGCTGGGGTTTCGGACGCCCCATGAACTCCCTACAACGTGTACCCCACATGCTTCCCTCTCTCCCTCACTCCAGGATCAGACAAGCAGGTCAGATGGCGCCCCAGCGTCCCCCGGCTTTTGCTGTGAGCTTTCTCTCCCATGGCTTGGCCCTCACAGGTCTGCTTGGGTCCTGCTCCTTGGTGGACCATTCCTGTTGCCGGAGCCAGGCACACCCAGGTTCCTGCCGCGTAGAGTTATAGCTTCTATAACTGCACATCGAGACATAATCGCAGCCTCGCAGGCTGAGGGGCGGAGTCCAGGTGTGCAGGGCCCGGCCTGGCCCCTGAGCTTGCTACGCACCCCTGCCGTGGCCGCGCTGATTCCTCTAGCCCCTGATTTGCGTTCATCTCAGTGAACTGCACAGTGGTTCCTCTTGCCTCCAAGTGGCTGGTGCCCCAGTCTTGGCCCAGATCCTTTGAGATTCCAGTCAGGCAGGCCCCGAGGACCGCGGCCCCTCGCCTGCTTGCCAGGCCTGCGGTGGGGTGTGGGTCTTGGTTGGCACGGTGGCTCCTCCATTACCCACATTGCTGGCCCACCCATCCCACTAATGGAGTTTCAGAGGCGCTTTCCCACTCTCTCTCTGTCTCTTTTTTAATCCTAAAAGGAAAATTACTTGCTTAATTTAATTTTTGTTTAATATTCCTGTTAAAAATGAGGTTCAATTAAGATACCCAGGAAAATCATAATGTTCATTTAACAGTAGAGTGGAATTTGAGTTCCACAAATGCATTTTTTCTCTTTTCTGCTTTTTTTAAAAAACTCAAATCCAGCTAAGTGAATTACTGATCTTTATTAGATGCTTTAATTACAGGTTGTTAATGGAAATACTACTGAAATTAAACTCAAATGTGTTCACCAAGGAAAAGGCTTTATGAGTCACTAAAAGAATCAGATTTCAAGACTGTCGACATGGGCGATTGAAAAAGCACCTGGAAAATTAGTCCCTGAGCTGCGACATACAGACTTTCCGCAGAGCTGGTCTGTCTGAGGCTTGTGCTGGACAAACACGGCCCGCATACGACACAGGCTTGCGTACGCGGCCAGCTCTGCCCACTCTGCGAAGGTTTCAGCACACCCTTTACACACGGGGGCACGGCGCACGCGCAACTCAGGCGGGCTTCCGACTCCGCCGACTTCTCTGATGTTCCAGTGAGAATCCAGCGTCTCCCATGCGCTTATTCCTCAAAGCACCCTGGGCTTCCTTTAGCTCAACACACATTGACACGCCCAGCCCAAGGCGTGGCTTTGATGAAGCCACCGTGAGGGAGCTCTCGGGAGGAGGTCCCTCGTGGAATGCCCATCTCCTGGATGAATGGCGCTGGTGGGGCGGGGATAAGCCGCAGCTCTTCCTTCCCCAGGCTCTCGGCTGGGCTGCCACACAGGGCTCTAGCTGGTCCATGGGTTTTCCTTGGGGCAAGCCATCTGGGGAATGAGCAGAGAGCCCTGTACCGAGTGTCACCTTTGAAGCCGGCTTGACTCATTGACACGGACACAGGTCTCCGTCCTTCACCCTACCCCTGGGGCCCATTCTGTCCTTTAGACTGGGTTTTAGGTATGACTTGGAAAATGAATGAAAACTGTCCTTGGCCGTTTCAGAGGGCGCTGTAGGATGGAGCTTGTGAGCCCACAGGCCTGGGCTGCAGTTCCCGCCCCCCACGCGCTATCCACGTGACCCTGGGGAGACTGCCGACCTCTCTGAACCCCAGTGTCCTTGGCTCTTTGATGGGGATAGGTGCAGCTCCACATTTCTCTCCTCTGGCTGTCCCCAACTCTGCTGAGCACTCCCCTCCCCTAAAAATATCCCTTTTGCCAAATTCTCTACCTTCCGTACCCCTTCTTTTACCGTCAAAGCTTAGTCTGCCTTCCTATGCCCATGACGTCCCTTTGTGTTCTGTCCACGCACCAACCGGGGCTGTCATGACAAGCAATAGAATCTACTCTCGCCAGCTGAAGCAGGGAAGGAAGTACTCAAAAGATATCAGGACCAGCACTTGGAGGCTGAGACAGGAGGATCACGGTCTGTGGCCAGCCTCAGCTACTTAGTGAGGCCCTTTGAAACTCAGTGAGACCCTGTTTCAAAATAAAGAAGAAAAAGCCGGGTGTGGTGGTGCACACTTGTAGTCCTCACGCTTGGGAGGCGGAGACAGGATGATCGCGCCCAACCTCTCTGGCTTAAGAGATCCTGTTTCCAAATTAAAAAAAAAAAAAAAAAAAAAAAAATATATATATATATATATATATATATATATATATATATATATATATTAGGTCTGGAGTGTAGCCCGGAGGTAGAGGGCTTCCAGGAACCCCAGTACCACCACCACTAATAACAATAATAATAATAATAATAATAATAATAATAATAATAATAAAGAAGAAGAAAAAAATAGGGCTAGGGGTGTAGCTCAAAGGTAGAATGCCCCTGGGTTCCATCCCCAGAACTGAAAAAAAAAAAAAAAAAAAAAAGATATCAGGATCTTCCAGAAACTTTGTGAAGGCCAGAGAAGGCTTGGAGCCTGCACAGTGAGAGCAGCTCACAAAGCTTGCATGGTCTCACTGGGGACTGCTCACCTGGACCGCTGGCCCCAAAGCTGGCCTTCCTGCTACTCTGACCAGAAAACAGATTCCACCCAGCTCCTGTCTCCCACCTTGCTCTCTTCCAGGATTCTCCCTGGGGCAGATGCTGGGTGCTGCCTGGGTCCCATAGCTGCCCCAGCTGTAAAGAAGGTGGGGAAGGGAGGCTTCTTCCTCTAGAGAGAGTCTCAGGAAGAAAGCTCCATGCCAGGACGGGAGCGTGGGGGATGCTGGTGGGTGACAGGCAGTGCTGCACACTTCATCCCTCACCTCGTGGAGGCTCCTCTGAAGGGACCTTTGGGCTGCTTCTTGTCTTTGTCTCTGTGTCTATACTCTGCTCCCCTCCACTCTCTGCTCCTGGAGGCTAACTTGGGGTATTTAACTCTCCCTGCACCTGCCCTCTGGGTTCTAGTTGGCCGTTAGGGAGCCATGTCTGGAGAAGAGTGAGGTCTGGCAGTTTTTCTTCCATACCCTTGGGGTCCCTCCAGGCCCTGACAGGTTGGCCCTCTCTGTCTGCAGCCTGGCTGGCACCGCTCTCCTCGTGGTCCCTCTGGCCCGTGGTGGCAGCTGCTCATATGCTCTGTCACTTCCCAGTCCCACACCATCCTGGGGGCCTTCCCTGCACCACACCTGTGGCCATCCACTCCAGAAATGATCCAGCTTCGGGTGCCATTTGGGGCCACGATGAGCCAGCGGCGGCCTGTGCTTTGTCAAAGCTGGCGGGCACTTTTCAGCCTCAGCTTCCTGGGCCTCTCGGCTACCTTTGACATTGGCCACTCCTTTTTTGATGACCTCTGCTCCTTTGGCCGCCAACTCCTGGCTGTATCTCCTTATTTTCTCTCATGGCTGCTGTTAGAATTTGCATCTGGGATGTTCCCTCAAAGGCTCATGTGTTGGAGGCTTGGGCAACAGGGGGCACACTGTTGGAAGATGGTAGAGATGGTAGAAGAGGGAGTAAGTTGGAGAAAGTAGGTGTGGGTATGCCCTTCAAGGGTATGTCTCGCCCTGGGCTCCTCCTCCTCTTCCTCCTCCTCTTCTTCCTTCTCCTCCTCCTCTTCCTTCTCCTTTTCCTCTTCTTCCTCTTCCTCCTCCTCCTTTCTTCCTTCTCCTCCTCCTCCTCCTCTTCCTCCTCCTCTTCCTCCTCCTCCTCCTCCTCCTCCTCCTCCTCCTCCTCCTCCTCCTCCTCCTCCTCTCTCTCCTTCTTCCTGGTTACACCCTCCCTGCCATGTTTGGCCTTGCTGCAGACCTGAAGTGATAGAACCAACTAACCCCGGACTGAAGTCCCTGAAACTGCCAACCCAAATCAGTCTTTCCTCCCCTAAGTAGTTTTCCTCAGCCATCCTATCACAGTGATGGAGTGCTGCCGCCACGGCCCTCTCCTCCTTCACCTGCCTCAGCACACACCGCAGCTTCTAGAACACAGCTCAGCCGGAGAGCAGGGCCAGTACCCACTCTGGCAGCGGGAAACAGGTGCCAGACACGGAGTGGCTTTAGGAGGAGGGTGCCCACAGCCGGCTGTTTAGCCCTGAATGATGGCCAGGAAGCACCAGCTTTTCTTCTCTTTTCTTCTCCTCTCTTCCCTTCTCTTCTCTTCTCTTCCCTTCTCCTTCCTTCCTTCCTTTCTTTCTTTCTTTCTTTCTTTCTTTCTTTCTTTCTTTCTTTCTTTCTTTCTTTGTACTGGGGATGGAACCCAGGGACATTCTACCTCTGAGCCACACCCCCAGCCTGGTTTTTTATTCTTTATTTTGAAACAAGGTCTCTCTGAGTTGCAAGGGCCTCACTAACGGAGCTCCAGATCTGAGGGGCTAAAGCAAGAACTGGTTGCCTTTGGAGGAAACCAGAATCTGGAGCTGGGGCTTTATCAGCTGCACTCTTGGGCCAGGCTGTGTACCCTCTGGGTCTCGTGCAGCCTGCACCACTGTGCCCTCGTCCCCGCTCTGCCATCTGTTTGGGGCCTAAGGTGCACCTGGGAAGCTCAGTGCTCCCTGGCAGCTGGCCACTTGGCCCTCCACCCATAGCCCGGCGCCGAGGCCCCTGCAGCTCCTGGGTGGCGGGTCTTCACAATCCCGGCTGTGCTTGTCATGCCTGCGGCAGACGGAGCCTCCCACGTGTCTTAACTGGATGTGAAAAGTTAATTCAGGTATAAACGTGCGGGCTTCGTGGCAGGAGCGCGCTGCGGATTAATTATGCCCTTTCCGCCAAGAGAATGGCACGCAGCCCCCGGCACCCACCCGGGCAGCCCGCCTCACCTCCGCAGAAGGTGGTACGTGCCTTCTCTGCCTGTCAGAGGGGCGCCTGCGGGAGGGGCAGACCGGGCGACTTGGAGAGGAAATCTACGGGCAGCGAAAAACAGATGCGTGTCCACAGGGGCTCGCGTGACCACTGGGGAGCCGGACCCTGGTGCTCCACGCTGCGGGCCTCCCAGCGTCCAGCCTGTCTCTGGCTGTGCTCGACCCTCTGCTAGGAACCGAGGGATGCTGGCGCTTCCAGGCACGCCCTACCCTCCTGAAGTGGTGGACCTTCACCTGGCTGCCAAATTGGACTGCGAGGGGAGCAGAGAGAAAGGCAGTAACGACGCCAGGATCCTGCTCTGGACGCAGGGGAGCCCCGGCTCTGGGTTTGCATCTGGATGGTTCAAAGCTGTCCAGGTGATAGAAATGGACCCTGGTTTGGGAACCATGGCTCATCAGCCACTGAGAGAACACGGGATTCGCAGTGCGCTGGGAGGAGCCGAGCCTGCAGAAGACAGAGGTGGAGGGCAGACTCGTGCCTCCTCGGACAAGCCCTCTCCCAGACAACGGAATAGTCCAGGCAGAACGGCCAGTTACACGAATTATCCCAAGGCTTTTCATTGCCATCCGCCTAGAAGGGATTTATTTATTTATTCCAGTTTTTAAAGAGGAATTTTTCCCCTAGGGTATCTTGAGATGTATTTGTAAATTTAAAGCACTAATTAAAATACATAAAATACAGCACGAAGTAATTTAGAGTGGCAGAAAATGGGACTGGCAGGGTCCATTGTTCGAGATGGCAAAGAGACAGGTTACTGTGTGGGGCCGCGCTCCAGGCGTTGGCGGGCGGGGGGAAGGGCTGGGTGCCCAGAGACCCCGACTTTCAAGCTGGGGTGTGGGGGAGTGTCCTGTACTCACAGGCAGCTCCAGGTCTAAGCAGAAGGGAGTCCCAGTCTGTGGGAGACATGCCCTGTGCTTAGGGAGCTCCAGGCTGAGGAGACACCGACCATCTTCGGGGACCTCCCGTCTGAGGGAGACATGGTCTTGTCCTCTGAAGCTCAGCCTGAGGAGACACAGTGCTGTCTGTCTTTGGGGAGCTCCTTGTCTGAGCTTGGTGAGAATCTCCATCTTCACAGGAGTAAGGCTTACATTTATTTTGGGCAACACGCCCATCTGCGTATCTGTGGTTATCGGTAATCTCACTGGAACCTCACTGGAGGCTGAATTACAAAGTTTTTAGTTGAATGTGTTTACTTGGTCTTTCAAGTAAACACATTCAACTAAATGTGTTTACTTGAATTTACTTGAATGTGTTTGCTGTGACTTTTATAAACCCAGTGTCAAGAATATATGTGTATATATATATATATATATATATATATATATATATATATACATATAATTTATTATCTCTCCCTAGCAGCTAGCTGCCAAAAGGAGACCATAAGTATAAATTTGCCAATAATAATAAGAGCTGGTCATCTCAGATCTGCACCAAGAACGATTCTGAAAACTTCCTACGCCAGCCATAACTCATTTAATGTTTTCAACAGGTGAATGGGGTGGAGACTATCGGTATGTTTTATTCAAGAGGACGCAGAGCGCACGACCTAATTCCTCCAGGCCCCCTGGCCGCGACTCTGAAGGGCTGACCCTGGAGTCCTGGCAGAAGCTGGAGGTGCTGAGGGTGGCATGTGGGCAGGGTGTGTCAGCCCCACCCTTGGGAACAAGCCAGCAAGCGCCCTACGGAGCCGAGGTGATCGGCAGCTCTTGGTGTTTCCTGGGGCAGGTCCCTCCGCCTTCCCAGGCCTGACGTCCACATCTGGATGTAATAAGGTTGAGCTGGATGCACCGTGGTGCCCTTGGAATCCGCTGGGGCAGGGCGTCTTTCCAGACACACATTCCTAGATCGGCCTGGGGGTTTCTGACGCAGCAGCTTCTAGGGTTTAGGGAACTTCAGTGAGGCAAGGTGAGACGCCCGGTGCTCACTGCAGCAGACCCAACCTCTTCACTAGGCTTGCCTGGGTCCCTCCCTACGTGACCCTGTTCTGGTACCGCCGTCATCATGTGACCAGCAGAGAAAGAGCTCGCGGAGGCTTTGAGAGCTCCTGGGATTACTCAGGGCATTGCTTATCAGCTCCACGGTCCGCATCTGCATGCAGACTTGAGGACTCAGGTCAGGACGCCGTCCCTTGATTTGCTGAGCGCCTGGCCCTGCCCTCCCCCAGGGCTAGCTGAGTGGCCGCTGGGCACCGCGACCTGTTCCCACAGCCGACTGTACCAGGGCTGCCAGCTGACTCACACTAGCGACTGGGCGTGAGGGCTGGCGGCCAGTCGGAGAGCTTCTCTTGAGAACTTGAGCGGAGAGACTCAGATGGGCCACACTGAGGACGTGGGTCACGCTGGGACCTGGGGTGAAGCCGCGCTGGAGTCGCTGCACCGGAAGTCACGGTTCTGTGGACAGGGCGTTTATGAGAGCTTCTCAGGGGATGCTGGAGAGAGGGAAAAGACATAAAGAAGACTGGGGCTCCTTCCCGGGCCCTGAGACCAGCCTGTACCTCCTAAGCCTGAAATGCACGCTTCTCACCGTGTCTATAATAATTCTCCCTGTGGACAGCCACTCTGTGGGTTTCTCACCCGTGCGGTCGGATTATTTGCTAAAATACTTGCCCCAACTTCCCTACAAATTTTTTTTAGGATCAAATTAGGTAATCTAGATGAAAGGGCTCAGTGACCTGTAAGAAGTACACCAATTAGGAAATGTCTGGAAAATAGTTCTAAGCTTAAATAGAATCGGCGGATTGCCCTGAGAAGATGCAGGCAGGGGGCTCACTGTGGGGAGGGCTTAATTAAGGGGGCTCAGTAGAGGCGGTGGTTTTTGCATAGATATTTGGGGCAGGTATGGGATGCAGCCAGAGAGAGAAGGAAGATCCTCCCAGCGGGAGAAACCAAAGCTTTGAGCACTTCATTAGCAGGGAGGACTGTTGAGTGTGTGCATGGGGTGCTGGGAAATTGTTTTTTTTTTTTTTTTGGTACTGGAGATTGAATCCATAGACATTCTACCTCTGAGCTACACCCCTAGCACTATTTATTTTTTATTTGGAAACAAGATCTTGCTAAGTTGCTGAGGCTGGCGTTCAGCCTGCCGTCCTCCCGTCTCAGATTCATAGGTCGTGGGATCACAGGTGTGCACCACTGCGCCCAGCAGGCAGTGGCGACCGTATAGGGTTACTGTAGATGGCGAGGGATTCCATTGGCTGTTGTCCGTCAGGGAAGAGTTCAGGTAACTGCAGCACGCAGACTGTGTGTGCGCATGTGCACGTGCCCAACTTCCTTACAAATTTTTTTTTAGGATCAAATCAGGTAATCTAGATGAAAGGGCTCAGTGACCTGTAAGAGGTACACCAATTAGAAAATGTCTGGGAAATAGTTCTAAGCTTAAATAGAATCGGCGGATTGCTGCGAGAAGACCCAGGGAGCCATTGGGAGTTATTGAGTGGGTGTTTTTAGAATTGCTTGGGGAGAGGGAGAGTAAGCAAGGAGACACTGTAGTGCGGGGGCTGGAAAAGCATCCAGGAAATTTCAGGACGAGGTGGCAGGCTGTAGGCGGCCACTCACCTCTTCATTCATTCATTCATTCATTCATTCCACAAACTTTTACAGTGTAGCATGCTCGGTGCTGCTCCAGGAAGAGGTCATTTAAAGCAAATGAAACAGACATGGTTCCTGCCCTCTTGAAGCTCACACTTTGGTAAGGGAGACAGACACTGGTAGAAAACCAAGGGAGCTTACTGAGAGCGAGGAGAGCCCGTGGTCAGGGCTTGCCGGATTGGAAAGAGAGCGGCCAGCGGCAGGGCAGGCACAGGGCGGCCGCCCAGGGGGGTGGGGTCTCCGTGGGCTGCAGAGCCTGAAGACAAGCATGTTAGGCGAGGTGGCGGGACATTCCAAGTTTTGGGAAAGGGCCTGGAAACAGCTGGGGCGCATGGATCTCAGGATGCCTGGGAAGGCAGGTGGGGAACAGCCTGCGGGGCCTTCAGGGGGCATCAGGGACGTGGGTGCGCACCTCGAGACACTTGGGAAGCCGGGCATTTTAAGCGGGGACCACAAGTTAAGCTTAGTTTTCCCATCTGCAGAATGATCCCATCATGAGGCCCACTAAGGGCCTGGCATGTGCTAACGTAATCAGTGCTGGTCCTTAAATTTACCTCCCGCCCTCTGAAGAGAAAGCCCTGCTTGGAACCATGATTTAAGGCCACAATTACACGTGTGATCTTAAAATCCACTGGGTTTCAGATGTGAGGGATGGGAGCCACTCAAAAGAGGGTTCTGGAGCCAGTTAAGCCAAAGCCTGGGCACCAGATGCGGATCCTGGTCATCTGAGCGCAGAGGCGCTGATTGGACCAGTTGGGGACACACAGTCCGAGGAGGAGGTTGGGCACTTTGGTGATGGTGCACGTTCAGGCCCCCAGGAGCCCCCACGTCCTCACAGGCTCGGGTCTCTCTATGTGCTGGAGACTGGCTGACTACCACTTTGGAGACATTCTGGGGACAGACTGCAGGGTTCAAATGTCTGCCCTGGGGCAGGTATCTCAAGAAGCAGGTGGAGTTTGGGGAGAGCACGCTTAGAGAGGCATTGGGGTGCCACCAGGTAGGTTTCTGCCTCCTCCTCCTCCTCCTCCTCCTTCTCTCTTCTTCTTCTTCTTCTTCTTCTTCTTCTTCTTCTTCTTCTTCTTCTTCTTCTTCTTCTTCTTCTTCTTCATCTCCTCCTCCTCCTCTTCCTCCTCCTCGTTCTCCTCCTCTTCCTCCTCCTCCTCCTTCTTCTTCGGTACTGGAGATGGAACCCAAGGGCTTTCTACCTTCAAGCTACACCCCCAGCCTTATTTTTTATTCTTTATGTTGAAACAGAGTCTCACTGAGTTGCAAAGGGCCTCACTAAGTAGCCGAGGCTGGCCAAGAACCGCGATCCTCCGGTCTCAGACTCCCGAATGCTGGGATCACCAGCGTGCGCCACCATGCCTGGCTTCTGGCTCTTCTTTCAAAGGAGACTTTGTAAATAGTGAACATGAGAATACCTGGCCAGCTCGATGCTCTTAGCTATTTGGTGCAGAACAGATCGTGATTATGTGGTCTCTTCAGCATCACTAGGTTGACATCTATCACTAGTCAGTAGATGCTGAAACGCGTCCATGGCATAGGTCTTTAACAATATATTTCATCTAAGGGAAACACATTGTGGAAGCTAGCAATGGGCGGAGTAGGCATTGATAGGCTGGCTTTACAATACTCCAAGATTCAAGTTTTGTTTTTTCCTTAAGAATTTAGGCCTGGAGGAAAGCAGGCTTGGGAGGCACAAGTGCGGGTGTTCATGAACCCCTAAGATGTAGAGTTAGTGTCGTTCCCCTTTCCAGCAGCCGCTTTCCTTCATATCCTTATATTTTCTGCCCTATCTTAGAAGGACTGGGGAATTCTGCTGCCAGAAAATGGCCAAAGGGTGTGATACAACCAGAGGGGAAAAATGTTTCAGGCCAAAGCTGATCTCCCATCTAAGTGGGGTAAAACCACAGTCCAGGAGTGGCTTTCTCTTGGGCACATGGGTGGGGGTAAAGTTAAGGCTGAGCAATGACTGAGTTACCAAGTGCCAGGCAGCTAGTTGACCTCCTTATGGGACTCGTCTTACAGATGGGGAAACTGAGGCCTGAGGGACGGGGCTGCTTGCCCGAGCTTACAGGGACTGTTGGGGCAGAGTTCAGAGTTGATCCTGGGCTTTGAGGTTGACCCAAACACAATGATTTCTGGTGTCCTATGAGTGTCTTCCTGGGGAGTGAGTTTGGGTGGAGAAGATCATAGTGGCCTTTGATGCTGACTTCCCAACCACAGTAAGCCAACCAAGGAGGACTGCATGGGGGAGCTAGAGAGGGCGCGGGGTGGGCTAAATCTGAAGGGCCAGTCTTCCCGCTAGGCCCTGAGGGCCGTGGGTCCCTTTAGAACGATCTGCCACGATGTGTCTGTGTGAATCTCTTCCCCTCCTCCACTGCATGTAGTTTCCAAGGGGCCTGCCTTTTGCTGATCGTCTAATGAACAAAAGAGCCTATTGCTTGTTTTTTTATATTCATATTCTAAGAAAGGAAGCAGGCTGATTTTGCATGGGTTTGTCTGATTGCCGGATTAGCGGCGCCTTCTGACTTGCTTAATCCGTGCTTAATTCCTCGATCAACCTGGTTCAGTTCAGAACAGCCCGCAACTAGGAAATGCAGGATAAAAGCTATGTTTTCGGGAGTTAAGCACTGACATTGTGTTTATTCTTTAATTCCTTAATTGTGCTTGTGTCTGTAATGAGAGGGACAGGAACACAAAGAAAGGGTTACAGGTGCAGAATTCAAAGAGCAGCGTCTGGGTTTTCTCATCGGGAGAGATGGAAAGGGGTGTATTCTCCGGGGTGGGGTGGCGCCAGGATGATGGCATGGTTGTATAAAGTGATGTAGAAATCAACAGCCCTGGGCTGAAGCAGACCCTGCTCACAGCATAAGCCCCAAGCAGGAGACACAGTGGGAAATGTGTGGCTTTTCTCTCTTTCTTTCTTTCTCCCTCCCTCTTTCTTCCTTCCTTCCTTCCTTCCTTCCTTCCTTCCTTCCTTCCTTTCTTTCTTTCTTTCTTTCTTTCTTTCTTTCTTTCTTTCTTTCTTTCTTTCTTCTTTCTTTCTTCTTTCTTGTGGCACTGGGGGTGGAGCCCAAGGGCATTCTACCTCTGAGCTACACCCAGCCCTATTTTTTATTCTTTATTTTGAAACAGGGTCTCGCTGAGTTGCAGAGGCCTCACTAGGTACCTAAGGCTGTCCTCAAACTCTCATCCTCCTGTCTCAGCCTCCCAAGTGCTGGGGTTCCAGGCGTGCGCCACCACGCCCGGCTTGTAGCACTTAATAAAGGATACACTTACCAAGAGAGGGCGGAATGAGGAGAGACCTTGAGAGAAGCGAGGTCCCCAGGGCCAGTGACAGTGGGGCCGATCTTCTCCTGGGTCTCTAGAGCCATGGGGGCCACAGTCTGGGGGGTCAGTGGCGCAGAGTACAGAGGAGCTCACCAGGATGCACCCCATCTGAGGACACTGTAGGGAGCAAACGGGAGATGCACCCCGTCTCACTCTCCTCCCTCCCCGCCTCCTGCCTGTGCTCTCCCTGGGCATAGGGCACGATGCCCAGCCCAGCATCCATGACGACCCTCTTGGCCTCTCTTGGCTGCGGGATGTGGAGAAATGCGGTGTGTAGGTGAGTGCCGAGCTTGAGTCTCAGTCCTTCCCCTCGGAGCCCGGTTCCTCTTCTCTGCGCACACAGCTCTGTCTGGGTCTCCTTCCCTTCTTTGAACTTTCTCGTCTCCTGGGGCTTCTTGGGCAAGGGAGGTGAGCCTGGCCCATTGAACCTGGCTCACACGTGTCTCTTCCCATGTTCCCGCTGCTCCAGAGGCAGCAGCAGCGCTCAGCCCCTCAGTCCTGCTTCGGCCTCAGAGGAGTTTGCGCGCACCTCCCCCGAGGCTGGGGATCCTCCTGGTTCGGGGATGCTGGGCTGCCTTGCGTTGGCTCCCCTCTTTCCAAAACCCAGGAACCTGCCAGCGCGGGGTTCCACCTGGCTATGCTGACCTCTTACTTCTTCCCTGCTCGGCGTCAACCCAGGTGACCCGCCACAGCCGCCCCTTCCTCACTCCCAGGCTCAGGTCGTTCCAGGTGGCTCTGGGGGTAGGGATCCTAGGCCCCCCCTGGACTGTGGTCAGCCTCAAGCAAGGTCTCCTTGGAATCCCCTCGGCTCTCCTACAGCACCTGAACCAGCTTAGCCAACATCTCTGGGAAATGGTGTGGATGAGGGGAAGGCAGATTGCTCTTAGACAACCTGACCCCAGAGTACCATTGCGGGGAAGGGAGTATAGTAGAATCAGGGTTCTGTGTCTCTGGGACCGAGACGGGCCATCAAAGCGGGGTTCTACTTGTAGATTTAGGAAGCTGAGGTTGTCCAAATTGGAGAGAAGCAGAGACATCACCTAATCTGATGGGTGGCACTCATTTTTGTTTTCTTAGCTGCAGACTCTTTGATTGCCCAGAAATCACGCATGGATCCTAACAGGGCAGGAGAGGGTATGGCTTGGAGCTCTGCTCGGCCTTTGGTCTTGGTCCAGAAGCCTTGGAATCTAGGACTCCATGCGGCACAGGTCACAGCCCCAGCTGGCCCAGAGCTGGTGGACCCTGAGGTCACAGAGGGAGGTGGCCCTCATTAGCTGGTTGCTGGCCAAGGAGGCATGAGAGCCTGGGCCTCAGCTTCCCAGCCTGGTGTCGTCTCCTTCTCTCTCACCTCTAATGGAGGGCTGTCTTCTGGATGCACCCACAAGGCTTTGTGCACCCACCAGGAGTTCCCCGAGAACGCAGGTCCATGGGGTGAGCCAGGCCCACGGGTAATGGCGGACCTGTGAGGCTGGAGCCAGGCGTGAGTCACATCCCACTTCTGCCCCTGGCCCATTGGACCTTAACCACTGAGCAATGTATTTGCAGGTGAACTGGGGTTCTGTGTCGCGGGAAGTCTAAGCCAGTTTCTCTGCTGTCCGAGGACAGGCACCTTGCCCTCTCCTCTCAGGAATGTCTGGGTGACCTGCCACTTGGCTCTGTCTGAGACCCTGTGGGCAGGTCAATTAGCATGCAGGTCCAGCTCTGGCAGGCTCCACGTATTATTTGTATGGGTTAAGTACTCCTGATAAGGCTTCTAAAATCGGAAGGCTGAAATGAACTTAATTAGAACTCAGAATACTCAAGGTAGAGATAAAAAGAAGCAGTTCGGGTCTCAGAAGAAGCAACATGGGGTTGGGGAGAGGAGGGGGAGGAGAAGGTGAGGGGACCTGTTTTGAAAGCGAGGGCTCCCTGTAGCTGTAAAGTTGCTCACTGTGCAGACAGACCCAAGAGCCCCTAGAGAGTGTGGTCACAGGATACCGGTGTCCCGTCCACATCCCCCAGGACAACCTTTTGCCCTTTGCAAACTTACAAAATCAAGGGGCCTGGAGGATTCTGGAAAGACAGTGGGTGCCAGGCTCAGCTTACCTGGAGCTGATACAGCAGGGGTGCAGCTTGCCTGCACAGGAGGAGGGCCAGGGAGGGAGCTCCCAGTGCTCCGTGGGCTGTGCTGCACGCTGGGCAGAACCCGGAGAAGATGATCGTCTTGCCTACAGTGGCAGAGCTGGACTTAGAACGTGGGTCTCCTGACTCGGCTCTCTATCACACTAGGCAGGAATAGTTGCCTTCAATCTTCCAAGAAAAATTGGATGTCTTAACAAGGACAATCATGCCTTTCCTTTGTCTTGGTTTTGGTGGTTTACAAATACCCATCTCATTTGTGATGGAGATACTGTTTTGCAAACATGCAATGAATGCATTTCCATTTCCCTCCTAAGTAGTGTTTTCACGAAGCTCTCCTCTGCCAAGGCTGAGCTGCAGATTCAGCGTCACAGCGAAGGAGTAGCAGGCTCTGGGGGTTCTAGTGGGACTTAACTCCGGGTCCACTCACTGCGACCCTGGGCAAATAAGTTCCGGATGGCCTGGCCTCTTCCCCTGCAGCCAGGGGATATCAAAGAACCCTATTGGAGAGTGACTGTGAGGTGACAGACAAAGTGTTTCACATCGTCGGCTAGACCTGGAGGACTTGCTCACGGAGCTTCCCATTGGGAGCGTCCCACGAGAGAACCGGGAAGGGAAGACCTATCCTTCCCATCCTGGAGCCTGCAGAGAAAGAAGGGAGCTGAGGCTAGGGAGGGGGAAGTGAGAGCAGTGCCCCAGTCTTCCTCTACACTGAATATCCCAAGAAGAAAGGCATCTTGGGTCAATGGAGGGACACTGGGGCAGTGGGACTGTCCCCCTTCTCACTGAGGACTCAGGAGGTCACTGCCTCCTGGGCTGCCTCTGTCCCCACGAGGGGTGGCTGCACTGAAGTCAACCGGGCGCTGTAGCATGGTTAGAGAGGGCATGGTTTGGGTCTCCAGCACCCTTTGTTCCTGTGAGCCAAGATGGAGCCCAGAAGTTCGCTTGCCTGAAGTGAGGTGTGTCTGGTGGGGGAGGGTCCTCGGCATCATCAACAGGGAGAATGGGATCCCGCTGGCAGTCCTAGGTGGCCCTGAATTGATGGAGCTGGGCAAGAATGTGCCAGGAGGTTGTGAGCCTTGCCTGCCAACAGGGGTGTCCTACTGGGCATTCTAGAGAAGAAGGTCACCCTCACCTTGCTGGGCACCAACCCACGCGCACCCAGTACTCGCTGGGCCCCATTGAGCCCTTCTGTCCCAGCTAGGCCCTCATAGGCTCCTCTGCAAGCACACGGGTGCCTTTGCAAGGAGGGGGCATGATGAAGGCAGAAAGATTAGCATTTTATCTGCAAGAAGCCTGGTGGTCTCTTCAAAAGATTGTTGAAGTCTTTGAATCAGGCCTGGGCCACTGTGCTGGGCGAGAAGTTGGTGTCCTTCCCCATTACCCTCAGAATGGCCCCCAGAAGAGGACTCCAGTCAGTTAGTAGAAAATAAAATGAACGTGGATTATCTGCACAGCTGGGGGCCGTGAGCCGACCAGTGACCTGGCCGCACCGGTGTGACCTTGATTCCACACGTACTGGAGTTGGCCAGTGCTGGGTCAGCTTAGACTGTCCAGATGGCACGAGTGGCCGAGGCCCTGGTGGCCTTTCCAGAATCATCTTTATTGCCACCATTCCGTGGCCAGAGCTCCGGGGCCTTTGGCCGCTTCGTGAGCACTCCCCTCTGAGCTGGTTTCTGGGCTGAGCTGAGTTTGTTGATCGAAAGCAGATGCTGTTCAGCCTTTTGAAAGACCCAGGCCGGACCCAGGAGGGAACCTCGGCCTCCTGCCTACTGGCCCCGGGAAAGCAGCCTCTCTCTCTCACCTGTGGAACAGAGACCATCAACTCCACACAGGAGGCAGTTAGCCCCACAGGCCAGGTGCAATATTAGAGGTGCGTGTGACGCATTAGCCCAGTGCCTGGGCGGAGGAGATGCCCAGTAAATGGTACCAATTTTAGAATGAATGAGCAGGATACTTGCAGATACAAGCGCAGAGCCATGGTTCTCTGCTGTACAGATAAATGCCACTAGAGAACGTGGCTTCGTATGTCACAGAACCTGTGCCTATCCGCCTCCATCTCCCAGTCATCTCTAGATTACTTGTAATATCTAACGCAGCATAAATGCTCTGCAAATCGTTGTTATGCTGTTTTATTTAGAGAGTAATGATGAGATAAAAGTCTGTAGACACTCAGAACAGATGAAATTATTTTCTAAATCTTTTGAACCCACCGTTGGTTAAATTAGCAGAGGCAGGACCCACGGACAGGGCAGAATGACCATACGGTGTCGGGTTGCCGAGCGAGGGCTCCCAAGCGAGGTGGCTTGTTCATATGTCACCTTGGTCTCTTGCTATGCAAGTGTGGAAGAGCCACCTCCCCTCCGAAAGCCTCAGCTGCCCCGGGCACACGGGAACGGCCATGGCGATGCCACCCCTTGGCTGCGGGGCCAGCGAGTCCGTGCGCACACACCTCAGAGCACGCTCTTCATAAATGGTGGCCATCGGCATTAAGACTCAGGAGCTCACCCAGGGTCAGACACGCGTCCTTAGAGCAGCCACACTCCGGTGCCACAGGGGCCAGAGCAACGTGGACCTACCGGCGGGCTCCTCCAGGGGAGGGCCCGACAGGGAGCCGCGCACCGAGAGCAGGGCAGGGGAGGCAGGGAGCGGAGCCCTATGCGTGCTGGCAGCAGGGCCGGCCTTCCGCAGGCCGCTGGCTCCCTCCCTGCATCTCACCCTGAAGGCACGTTGAGGGCGCAGAGGAGCCCAGACACCTGGCACCTTTGTCTTTGTTTCACTTTTAAAGAACAAAAGATAAGCCGCCGGGCATGGTGGCACACAGTTGTCATCCCAGCACTTGGGAGGCTGAGACAGGAGGATCGCAGGTTCGAAGTCAGTCTCGACATCTTAGCAAAGCTCTCTGCAGCCTAGTGAGATCCTGTTTCCAAATAAGAAATAAAATCAGGCTGGGGGTTTAGATCAGAGGTAGAATGCCTCTGAGTTCTATCCCAAGTCAGTGCCACAAACAAACAAACAAACAAACAAACAAACAAACAAGTAAAGAACAGTAGACACAATTGCCAAGGATAGCTTCAAATTTGGGATCCTCCTGCTTCAGCCTCCTGAGTCACTGGGATTACAGGCATGTACCAGCATACCCTGCTGAGCCAGTCTCTTTACCTTCAAGTGGGAATAGCAGGTCCTGTCCTTTCTGGGGTTGCTGGCAGAGAAGATGGACTTAAAGGCCGTGCTGCATGGCGGGGGGGGGGGGTTCCGGTCTTCCTGCGAGTTAACCGGTGTGTTACTCAGCAGCCTTGAAGCTCTTTGGGGCAGCTCAAGTGAGTGAATGTCTAAAGGAGACCTGGGGCAGTTCACCTGGCTTTGGGGAGGGGTGGTCCCCGCTCCTCTCACCACACAGCAATCGAGATTGCCCATGCTTGATTTCCCCAGACCTTGGTTGAACCGTGGGGCACAGAGTTGGCTTTGTGCCCTCCCCACCACGGCACGGGCCCCCACTGTCACGTCTGGTGCAGGCTGAAGCTCCGAGCTCCTTCAGGGAAGGAGACCGTGCCATCACGCCTGGCCTCCTCCCTGGGCCGTGCCCATTATCTGTCCCTCCAGACTCTGGGCTTGCTGGCGCCTTCCCCGGATCCCCTCTGCTCACCTTCTCCTCCACACTCCCCCTCTGCTCCTCCCTCAAGTCGGAAATCAAACCTAATCACCTCTGTCCGGCTTCTGCTTTGTGATAAACAGTTGTGGTAGGCTTCTGAGAAAGAAAAAAAAAATCCGAGCTCTTAAAATATTGAGCTGCTCAGAAATAAGTATTCATGAGTTTTCGTGCATGTATTAGAATTTTTCCTCTAGGCCGAGGCCCCCGCTGTAAAGGACTTCTCTACCATTTGGCCTTCCTCTCCCGGTTTTCTTTTCCCTTCCCTGTTTGTATGATCCTCAACACACTTAGGACCAAAACATGAGACATGCTCGTGGATGCCACGTGGGCAGGGCCTCCTGAGGGCATCAACAGGCCGCCGGCGGGAGGGAGGGCATAGGGATGTGGCTGCATGCAGCATCTGCTCTCCCGGGCTATGGGAGTCATTTGGGGTGGGGGGAAGCTCAGCCCCATCCCAAGGCCTGAGGGAGTCCCAGCTCTGACCTCTGAGGAACAAGTGGCCCCAGGCCAGGGAGCCCCAGTTTGAGGGAGACGCAGCCCCATCTTCAGGGAGCCATGGCCTGAGGGAGACATGGCCTGCCCTCCCGGGATTTCCTGTCTGATGAAGGAATCTATTCTGGTCTTAGAGATGACATCCTTAACCTCAAAGACTTTCTTTCCTTTTGTTTTGTTTTTCTCTGGCACTGGGAAATGGAACCCAGGGGCATTCTACCTCCGAGCTACACCTTCAGCCCTATTTTGTTTCTTTTATTTTTATTTTGAAACAGGGTCTCACTAAGTTGGGGAGGGCCTCACTAAACTGCTGAGGCTGGCTGCGAACCTGCGGTCCTCCTGTCTCAGCCTCCCAAGTGCAGGGATTACAAGCGTGCCCGCCACCCTGGCTTCCTCGAAGAGTTTCTGACGAGCAGATGTGCTTCTGGCTCCTCTTTGCAATGGGAAGCTGAATGGGTTGGTGGCTTGGCTCATCCCTTCCTGCATGTGACTGTCTGTTGAAGGCAGGTTGTACTTCTGTGCCTAGTAGTAACACCGGGGATTCTACTGAAGGAAGAGATGGAGCCCGTTTCTCTTGGGAGCACCAGCCTCGGGTCGGGCTCGGCTGGGTAGCAGCTGTTGGAGGACGCTGGGACAGTGCCGTGGGTGACAGAGATGTGCTCCCCACCGTCCTGCGGAGGGACAGGCGCGCTCTGGTGTGGACAAGCGGCGTGCCCTCCTCCAGGATCCTGCCCCATGCATTTCCATTTTCCTATGGAGTCCCCAGAAAAGAGAAGAGAGAGGGAGAATGTAGAGTATCTGGACTTCTGTGCAGAGTGCTCTGCACTCCGTGTATGAATTTGCTTAATAAAAGTTTTTAGAAACCACCTAGATTCCAGAATCAGGTCAGCTATCCGTAAGCGGACAAACAGATCAAACTGGAAATGGAGACTCAAGGCAGTGGCTGACATAAGGGGACTTCACGCCTCTCCTCCGAGTAAGCTAGAGGCTTGGGGTGCAGCCCTGCCCCCCCATAGGGGACTTCCATCACTCTGTCCAGTGGTGGCAATACCCAGCCTGAGGGGAGAGTTAAGAAATGGATTACAAGTCTCTCCCTTTTTAAAGAATATGCCAGGAGGTTGCTTCAGATCATGTATTTGCTCATGTCCCATTGGTCTGAATTTGTCATGTGACCATTTCTAGCTGCAAGGGAATCTGGGAAATGTTATCTGTGGCTGGACAGCTACAGGCTCTGCTGAAACCTGGGTGATGCTATATTTAATGATGGCTGCTCTCTGCCAACACATGTGGGCACTGTCTTGGGCTTTCTCTGGTCACTGGAGCATGTTCATGCTCTTTTGCAGGGCAGTAGTGTCCGGATGTTACCCTGAAAAGTAGCCCGTCCAGTCCTGAATGCCACCAGTGCATGAATAGTCTCCCGGAGGTGCCCGGTGGCATCTGGCCCCAGTTCCTCACAGCCATGATCTGTTCCCTGTGCTGGCTTCCTTTTCTTTCTTGCTTTCTCTTTTTCTGATGGGCATATTTTTTAGTGATAAATAAAGGACTTATTCTGACATCATTGTCTTAGAGTCTGCTTCTGAAGAAGTCCGACCAAGAAATCTGTGTTGATTGGCTCTCTTCCAATACAGAGAAGACCCTACAAGTAAGGGAGGGAGGCTACAAACTGGGAAAGGAAAGAAAGGAGGCTGCAATTTATTGGTATCATACACCCAGCACCCAGTACCACAGGTGGGATGGTGGACGGCTCCCAGAGAGCATCTCTTGGGTCAGATGGACTAACTGGCATCCCTCTGTTATCAGCCGGCTGTGGGGCATTGGGCAAGCTGCTGCACCTGTCTGACTCACAAGTGTATTATCTTTGAAGAGGAGGTCATAGCGTTACCTACTTAGAACTTGGGGTGATAGGACAGCTATGAGCTTTGTGATTCTAACCCCCTCAGAAGCCTAAGAGTGAAAGATTGGACGGTGGACCACGGCCTCTCATCCATAGCTCTGCTTTACCAAATGCCCAGCTGGGAATGTTTTAGTGGCTAAAAAGTGACATCGATTTTCTCGTTAAAATTCTTTTATTCAACAAAGTGGATAATCTTAGTGGAAGGAATAGATGTGATATTTTCTGTAGGATTCATTAAAGTTGTTTTCATTTCAAATTAAACATGCAATTTCTGAATATTTGTTCTGACTCAGCCCTGTACAAAAAAAAAAGAAGTTGCTTCTCACCAATCTTTCCATTTGATAGCTGAAAAAAGGTATCAGGAGAAGTATACCTTTCCCGGGGCCACACAGCCATTTGGGAATGCCCATTCTTTCTGCAGACAGGATGGGCTGCGGCCAGGCGCTGTACTGGTTGCAGATGAATCCTGGTGAGCCCAGGCGGACAAGGCCCGGCCACCAGGAAGCTGCCCGTGCCCTGGCAGGGCTGTGAATGGAATCGTCACACTAAGGGCTCAGCAGAAAGTGCTGAGAGGATGCATTTCTCTAGGAACTAATGTCATAGACCTCAGCTATTGCTGACGGGGGACAGAGAGGGGAGGCACCCACAGAAAGTCCGCTTCCGCTGAGGTCTGAGGCATTACCTGGGAGGACTGAGGAGGAGGGCACAAACTTTGTGGGTTTGAGGAAGTGCCAGTGTGGAAAGTGAGATGTGGGTGGGAGAAATGAGGCCGCAGAGAGGGGAGAGATCAAAAGGGCCGAGAAGCCGCGTGCGCTGAGCCCACAGTGGAATCAAATCTTACTTAGATATTTTCTGACCCAACTTGTGTTACCAAAAAGTTTTTGGAAAATGCATGAATGTTGCACAGCGGGTACTCAACACCAGGATTTACCATCGGCATTTTACTCTGTCCTGATGGAAAATCCACACCTTCTCCATCTAGTAACTTCTCTTAGTGTAATATACCTTAGTTTACGTTGGAACATCAGCGCGTGTCAGCCTGAAACACGTGGGCAGGCATGTATAGTATCAGTAATGACATACAGTGTGTAACCCAAATCCTCATAGCATTTCTTCACCCCAGAAGTTTCCTTGGGCTGGGTTGATTCCTTCCTTGAATTCACAGGCAACCACTGTCCTGACGGGTGACACCCCACCATGGCTTTGCCCGTTCTCCGTCTTCACACAAACGGGGTCATTCCTTGTATTCCTCCTTGACCAATGCTCTTTCAGCTCGGCGTGAGGATTGGAGATTCCTCGTGTCTGCATGCCTCGGTGGCTTATTTCTTTCTTGCCGCCGAACAGCATCTGCTGTGTGTATACGTTGCAATCTGGCTATCTATTTTGCTGTTAATAAATATTTGGCTTGTCTCCAGTTTTAGGTGATTAAGAATAGCATGACTCTGAGTGATTTTGTACGCATCTTTTTGAGGATCTGTGTTTTCATTTGACTTGGGTGAATATCTCGGAGTCAAATCGTTGGGTCACCGGCCGACGTAGGTTTAATTCTCCAAGGAACCTGCAGATCTTCTTCCAAAGTGGCCCCGCCATTTCTCTTTCCCCCATCAGTGTAAGAGAAGTCTGGCTGCTCTGCCCCAGGGCAGTGCTCGGTGGAATCAGCCTATTAATACTTAAAGTGGTGAGTGTTACATGATAGTTCACTGTGATTTATGTGTGCATGTGTGTGTCCAGCCATCTGTGCAAGAGAGCGGCTCTCTACAGTTAACACTACCTTGCCCTGGTTCCCAGTGTGAATGATTGGAAGCCAGTGGCCCTCGGGGCACGTGCAGGCTGTGGCCGAGCCTGGCTCTCACTGTTCCTGTAACTTGGCTAGGTTTGGGGAACAGAAAGAGGTCATTTGCATTCAGGAACATAGTGTTTTACTGCTAAGACTTCCAGAAAGGGAGCCAGGGACAGAAAGGCTTCCTTTGCTGTTCCAGTTGAGAATGGGGACTGGATTTCGAAGCCAGAGAGGGCTGAAGCCAGGGAAATTTTCTGGATGTGAAGACATTTGATGCCAGTCTCATCAGACAGCCAAACAGTCATGACTGATAGTAGCTACCCCTGAATTTCTATGCTGAGCAGTTTCAGGATTGACATCCATATTTAACATAATATCTCACTCTGGGCTTATCAGCCTACAAGGCAGGCATTTTTCCGAGTTTATGGATGGAGATGTGACTGCCCAGGATGTTAAGTAAATGCCTCCAAGTCACAAGCTGGGTGTTGGAGACAGGCACCTGGCTCGTGAATACGCCTTGGACACACTCTGTGTTTTACAACTAAGCCCTAAGCCCCGATGTGCGTCCAGAACCCTGCGTGACGCCTTAAGGGTTTCAGCTCAGTTGAAGCTCACCTTCCTACGACGTGGCCTTCTCTGCATTTGCCGAAGGTCACCCAGCTCTCCTCTGCCTTCAGGGGTGCCTTGGCCAAGAGCGATGGTTACACGGACTCATAAGCCTACTGCACAAGACAGGAAGCAGGGAAATGGCATAGAAAAGAAAACAGGGGAGAAAACTACGGAAGAAGCCGACTCTCGTGGCTGGTGGGCAGGCAAGTTCCCGGAGCAAGTGTCACCCCAGAGAAAACACCCGGCTCCCAATCTGGGCCGCTGCACCTGCTGACCTTCTCCTCCTCTCCCCCACATCTCATCCCCTGGCCGACACTGACGCATCTTCTGGGGTCTCCGCTTGGAGGCTTCTTCCCTGAGGCCTCAGCTAAGCCCTGCATCAGGGCAGCTGTCCCCAGAACCAGCTCCTGGGCCTCCCATCTCCTCCCTAGCAAGCGTCACTTGGAGATTGACCATGGCTTCCTCCCCCGGAGCCTGCAAGCTGGAGTGGGAGCACACCTGACTTCCCAGCTCACTCTCAGCCCAGGCCAAGGGCCTGGCTTCAGCATCAAAGGAGACCCTGGGCAGCACCACCTCAGTACACCCACAACCAGCAGGGTGAGCTGCAAGAGAACCTGGGGGGGTGAAGACAGGGCTAGCAGAGCGGAGACCTCAGGGAAGAGAAAGGACCTTGCACCCTGGAGTCCTTCCACTCCATGACAGCTCTGGACCATTTCTAACAGGATGGCCTTGATAGAAACGCAGGCCCTCCAAGCTCTGCTAATCTACATTTTTTTAAACGGGTCTGTGGATGGAACCCAGGGGCATTCGACCTCTGAGCTACACTCCCTGCCCTATTTTTTATTCTTTATTTTGAAACAGGGTCTCACCAAGTTGCAAGGGGCCTCACTAAGTAGCTGAGGCTGTCTGCAAACCACAATCCTCCTGTCTCAACCTCCCAAATGCTGGGATTACAAGCGTGTGCCACCATGCCCAGCTAGATCTACATGCTAGTGAGATTCCCAAGTCATTTGTGTACCCCACGAGTGGGAGAAAGTAGGAATAGTCCATGGTCTGAATGCTTGTGTCCCCCCGTTCATAGGCTGAGATCCTCTCCCTGAGATGATAGTCACTGGGGATGGGGCACTTTGGAAGTAACTAGGTCAGGAGGGTGAAGCCTGAATGGTTCAGGGGAGGAAGGAGACAGGACAGACAGCTCAAGGTAGTACAGGCTTTACTGGGATAAAACCTGTGGCAGGATTGGATCCCGTCTCTGCTTACAGACTCGAAGCTTTGCACTGGTAGTTGAAGGGGAGGCTCTGCGGGGCAGGAAGGGCAGTGGCTGGTCATTGCTGTTAAGGGGCTGTTGAGTGGAGTTAGTTGGGTTGTTAGAGCTGGGTCAAGCAGGACAGTGGGGGTTTTCCATAAGCAGAGGGCCTGGGTAGGCAAGGGGCTTGCCAGGCACATCTTAGACAAGACAGTGGGCTCATTTGGGTAAGCAGAGGGATGAGTGTGTGTGCGTAAAACTTGGGACCTTTCTGGTCAGAGAAATGACATGCTTTACAGGATGAGGTCACTCAAGTTTGAAACTAACAGCCTTCATGAATGGGATTACAGCCTTATAGAAGGGGTCACAGAGATAACCGTCGCCCTTGCACCTTGTGAGGACACAGTAAAATGCCACCATCTATCAACTAGAGAGCAATCCCTCGCCAGACGCCAAACTGCCAGTGCCTTGGGCTAGTACTTCCCAGCCCCCAGGACTGCACACCATCAGGCCCTCTTGTTTATAAGCTGCCCAGTGGCCGGGCGTGGTGGCACACGCTTGTAATCCCTGCACTTGGGAGGTTGAGACAGGAGGTTCGCATAGATTCGAAGCCAGCCTCAGCTACTTAATGAGGCTCTCAGCAACTTAGTGAGACCCTGCTTCCAAATAAAATTTAAAATAGGTCTGGGAGTATAGCCCGGAGGTAGAAAAGCCCTAGGTTCTACCCCCAGTTCCAAATAAATAAATAAATAAATAAACAAATAAACAAACAAATAAATAGCTACCCAGCATAAGGCACTTTATTTTGGCAACTCAAATAGATGAAGATAGCCAGTAATGAGAACTGTAAGGGGAATAGCTGAGACTTTTCTGAAGCTTTTTACGGAGCTGGCTGGTTCCATAGATCTAGCAGGCAAGGGTCAAGTTCACAGAGGTCAGCTCTGGAGAGTTCATGTGCTAAACACCAGCAGTTAGTGTTGGGGCGGGGGAGCTGTGACCCCAAGACAAAGGCTCCTCTGCTCAGCATTCTTTCAGCTATAATCTAAAAAGCTGACCATGTAACTTAGAGGAAAGCAAACTTTCTGAAGGTTTCGGGTTTAGTCCATGTGAGGCTGGGGACCTCAGATTTCAGAGCATGGTGATGAGAGCGGGGAGAAGGGTGAGGACGAACCATTTATACATTCCCAAGGCAGTAGTACCCTGAGGAAGCCACCTCCAGCCACACCCTGCTGCCCGGGTCACCACTCAGATAAATCCATCACAACAGACTTGTCCACTGCTGGGATTACAGTGCTCGTGCCTCAGTCACATCAGCTCTAAACATTAATACATGAGGTCTTTGGGGATGTTTTGCATCTAACTAGAGCAGGCCCTTTGCCTCCATCTCTCTCTGTGCAGGTCCTCACTGGCACCCCCGCGGGGGGTGTGCTTGGCACTGGAGTCCTCTCCGCTTGCGGTGCCCGGCGCTGCCTGGTGCTCTGGGCCAGTGCGCTTGCGCCTCCTGTGGACTCCTTGGAGTCCGCTCACACAACGCGGGCTCTTCTCCCACACGGAACACTGCGGAACACAGCTCTCCACTGGAGTCCCTCTTCATTTACACTTAATTATTTAAATGTAATCCATTAGTGGTTCTATATTTAATTTTTAAAAATTGAATGAATTATTAGTCTGTTAATAAATAATGAAGTTTAACAGCTATGAAGGAGCATCCAAAACGAGATAAATGCTTGTATCTGCAGCACAATATCAACATTTACCCCGGAAACAGAAAACTTGTACCTGGGAGAAACGTCACCCTTTGGACCTGGTTCTCTTTACCGTTAGCAAATGTGAATGAATACATAAAGAAGAGAGAGGGCGGGACTGGGGTTGCCTTTGTGCCGGGAACATAGTTTACTCAGTTCTTGGTTTCTTTTGGCCAGGTTCTTCCCATTACCCCACTAAGGGGGACAGGGGTCCCCAGGAGAGTCCCCTTAGCTGCTTGGCATCGTAACGTGTCAAGAGTTACCATCCATTCCTCTCTCTCTCTCTCTCTCTCTCTCTCTCTCTCTCTCTCTCTCTCTCTTTCTCCCTCCCTCCCTCCCTCTCTCCCTCTCTCCCTCCCTCCCTCCCTCTCTCCCTCCCTCCCTCTCCCTCCCTCCCTCCCTCCCTCTCCCCCCCCTCCCTCCCTCCAGAGGTGTTGCTCTTGCAGCCTCATGTAAAAGCAGAAGTGGAAGAAAGCTACACACTAAATAAGAAATGCACCCACCAAAACGTGGCTCCCTTTTTTATACAGGGAATATAAAAGGCACATAAATAAAAATATTTTACTGTGCTATTTGAACATTAAATTTCATTGCCAGGCCCCAAGTGCTTTGTTGTGCAGACTGACATCTGCTAAGAATGAGACTCTCGCAATGGCATTTGCTGCTGGTGTAATTCTGAGAGGTCTTGGAACAGTGCCTGGGAATGTCCCCTTCACGAAAAGTCGCACAGTGGCGTGGGGTGTCATATGTGCATATGCGTGTGGAAGGACCATGGGACTATGCAGGCGTGTTCAGGGATCCATTTAGCCGGTCAGCTCTTAACTATGTATTAAAATGCTTGGGAGACTGAGACAGGAGGATCGCAGGTTCGAAGCTTCCCTGACCCCTGGGTTCCCTGACTCCTGGGTTCCCCATCTCCTGAGTTCCCCTTCTCCTGGGTTCCCCGACCTCTAGGTTCCCTATCTCCTGGGTTCCCTGACTCCTGGGTTCCCCATCTCCTGGGTTCCCCAGCCCCTGGGTTCCCCATCTCCTGGGTTCCACAACCCCTGGGTTGCCCGACCCTTGGGTTCCCTGACCCCTGGGTTCCCTGACTCCTGGGTTCCTAGAGGGCATGCGGAGTGGGAATGAAGGACTCCGGTGGAGATCACTGCCTGGGTCATTTGACGGCAGCCCCCCTCGGCCTTGGAGTCTGTGACCCACGTCTCCACCTGAGGGCTGTGGTTCCCGGACATGGCTGGTTTCCTGATTCCTCTTGCTAAGACACAGAGGCCAACAGGGTTCATCAGAGCACAGGGAAGAACAACAGAGGAAATCAATAGGAGACCAGTAGGAAAGTACTCGGTGCCTGGCGAGCGCGCAGACAGAGCAGTGATTACTGTTGTTATACACGTATGAGCCGCAGATTAGTGTGTGTGTGCACGCTCACGGATGCTCCTACAAATACGTGTGTGTGCGCGCACGCGTGCGTGCATGCGAGGGCCTGCTTTGGAGCGGGCTGCATGGGAGGCAGAGCGCCTGTCTAGCTGTGTTCTGGGCTTTTATCTTCCTGTGCCTGCTCTGCTCGGTGGCCGCTCAGGGCCGGGCTGGGCCGGGCGGGGAGAGGGCGGCTGCCACGGAATTAAGTTTCCATGGAGGTGCTTTGACACCCGAAATCCCGCGGTCCAATTGTGAGGGCCACAGGCAGAGAGGAGCTGGGTTGCCAGGCAACCAGCCATTAACAGAAAATTAGTCGCTCATCTCTGAATGTCCTGTCCCCTTTCCATCCCACTTCCCTTCCCCTGCCAAGCAGACACACACGCGCGTGCGCGCGCGCACACACACACACACACACACACACACACACACACACAGCCTGACCCAGGGCCGGGAGGATGCATCCAGAGATAATCCTGTCCAGGCTCCAGCAGGTCGGCGGGGGCAGCTCCTGCCCGCCCACTCCTCTCTAGACCACTGGTTGGTTCTGTATCTGGCGTTGGTATATGTCCCTTGGTCTCCAGTCCCCTGGTCTGTCTGCCTGGGGCAGGGTGAGGACAGGTCTTCCCTCAGCGGGCTGCGGCCCCCTCCCTTCGAGTGGCGGCAGCGGCCCCCGCGATCTGATGCTGAGCTCTCAGAGCTGGCCAGCCTGGGCCGGTGTCAGGGGTTGAGGTGTGGAGCGCTTCTGCTTTATGGGTACAGATATGTCTGGAGACAAAGTCCATACGCAGGCTCACCATCCCGTAGCGGAGTCAGATTTTCAGCAAGCTGACCTGAAATGTATCCGTCCCTCCACATGTCTACTGACATGGGAACTGAGGAGCAGTGGTGTTGTGGGGCCAGAGCTGTGCTAGGCTTGGCTGTGCCCAGCACACACGGAATCCACGGAATCCAGGCGTGGAAGTAGGTGTTCAATAGGGTCATAGGAAACGCGAGAGTCATAGACCCAGGAGCTGAGCAACTCCATCTTTAAGAGGTTGGGGTGGGTGCAGAGAGGAAGCAGGGACATTGAGATTGGGCTTTGCAGGATGAATAGATGTTTGCCAAGAGAAATGCTGGGAAGGCTGTGGGAGAGAGGGCAGTCCAAACAGAGCTGACAGCCTGGACATAGGGACAAAATGTTCATAAACGATCACCTTTCAGAATTAAAGGGGGGCAGTCTTGCTACGTTTTGAAAGTTAATATTTAAAGAACCCTGGGATAGGAATGAAGACATTCTGGTCCCAGCCCTGGCCCCAACTGGCTGGACATCCCCAGACAAGTCTTGCCATCTCTCTGGCCTCCCACGTTCTCATCTATAAAATAGAGGCTCGGCTTGTCTCGGGGTGTTCTGAAGTCTGACAACCTGGGGCTCTGCAAGCATGGTGTTCACCAGATGAAGATGGAGAAGGGGCTTTGGGGTGTGTTGCAGGGGCTGCAGGAGAGCTGGTCTCCATCTGAAAGGGCTCTTCCTCCTCTCCCCGCTGACCTGCGGCTTCAGGATCTTCCACTTCTTATTTTTTCATTGTCCATTTTGAAAGGTTTAACTGAATTTAAAAACCAACACGGAGCAGTGCAGTGGTTCACGGCTGTAATAGCAGTACTTGGAAGGCTGAGA
The DNA here is from genome assembly GCF_963383645.1 of Muscardinus avellanarius. Taxonomy (NCBI): domain Eukaryota; kingdom Metazoa; phylum Chordata; class Mammalia; order Rodentia; family Gliridae; genus Muscardinus; species Muscardinus avellanarius. The sequence continues at coordinate 1,472,548 of NC_137794.1, read as the reverse complement.
CAGAAGGACCACAATTCACAGCCAGCCACAGTAACTTGGTGAGGCCCTCCTCAGCCTAGTGTGTCCCTGCTTCCAAATAATAAAAACTTGTAATCCCAGCATTCAGGAGGCTGAGACAGGAGGCTCATGGTTCTTGGCCAGCCTCAACTACTTAGTGAGGCCCTCTGCAACTCAGTGAGACCCTGTTTCAAAATGAAGAATAAAAAATAGGGCTGGTAGTGTAGATTAGAGGTAGAATGGCCCTGGATTCCATCCCCAGTATTGCAAAAACAAATAAATGAATAAATTAATTAATTAATAAAATAAAATAGGGCTGGGAGTATAGCTTAGAAGTAGAATGTCCCTAGGTTCCATCCCCAGTATTGCAAAAATAAATAAATAAATAAATAAATAAATAAATAATTAAATAGGGCTGGGGGTGTAGCTCAGAGGTAGAGTGCCCTGGGTTCAATCCCCAGCACCCCCGAAAACACATCATCGTGGGAGTCTTTGAACAGAGACAGGCAGGAGGGCTGGCATGGGGGCCTGGCCAGCAGGTGTGGCTCTGCAGCCAACCAGCCTGAGGGGCGTTTTGAGCCAGGCTAGGGGCTCAGCCCGAATGTCAGCTGCTCCGCACGGGGCTGTCCTGCCAGGAGCACTGCTGGCCCCCAGGAGGAGCTGGCCAGCCCGGAGTTGGGGCCGCGCGTCCTGGGTGTCCAGGGTCCCTGGCCTCCCCAGGCAGCCCGTTTAAGCATCAGCAGAGCGGGGTGCGGCCTGGTGATCTGCTTGTCCACGGGTGCAAATGATCACCTCGTCTGCAGAAACGCCTCAAAAGATGGAGAAGGTCACTTTGTTAGTACACGAGGCTGTTAACCTGCTGGACCCTCGGGGGCCATCTGAAGGACAGGATGAGGAGGTGACCAAAGGAGACGGAGGACCTGGGACAGGCCTGGTGCTGTGCTGCTGCTCTGGGGAGGAGGAAAGGCCGGCGATGAGCTGGGTGAGCCACTGGCCGCCTCAGCTGCATCCTCCTGACCTTCAGTGCCCTTCAAGGTCCCGGGGAAGAGGACAGTCTCACAGTAGCCTGAACAGTGAGAGCAACCCCTGCCCCTGTCCCCCAGGGTGGCCACTGCTTCCTGGCCTGAGGCTTGGAATCTTCAAAGCCTTTTCTTTAATGTGAAAGAAATGTAATTTATTTGTCAAATCAAAAGCTCCTTAGCCTACAGTGTGCTGAGCCCCAACACCCTTGCCTGGGGCAGAGCAGGCAGATGACTCGCCAGGGCTGGGCTGTGCATTCTTAATTGAGCCTGTAGTTATGGAGTGCTGGGCCGTCTGCCCACGGGGGCTTGTGTGCTTGAATGCTCCCCTTGTGGGCACACGAACCTGCATTTGTGCATGTGTGTTGTACATCCGGCGTGTGTTCATACATCACACATGCAGACCCAGCTGGGTGATTCTGGGTGGGGGATGCTGTCTGTGGCGGGAGGCCAAGGAAGGCAGAGAAAACCTTGCACTAAGCACCTCTTAGGTTGGATAGGACCAGGCCTGACCGCGGAGGCTCTCCGGGGAGGTCAAGAGACCTAACTGCCCATCCTTGGACCAAGGATGTCTCTCCATAGCACCCACCCCGTTCTCTCATCCTTAAGCACATAAGCATGATCCAGACTCCCTTCCCCATCTGAGCAGGGCTGGCAGGCTGGCTGGCTGGAGAGGAGAAAAAGTGTATGGGTGTGTGGTTCTCTGGGCAATCCTGGCAGGGGAGAGTCCCAGGAGGTGGCCGCCTGCCCAGGACCTTTCCCAAGAGGGGGACCACACCTCTGCTGGACCCCTGGCTCTCAGCCCCTGGCGTGGCCTGGCCCCACTGACTTAGAGACCTGATCCGCAGACAGGTCTTGGCTGGAAAATCTGGGCGTAGAGGACACGAAGAGGAGGCGACCTCATTCTGTCTTGAGGGGGGTGCGTGAAAAGCCAGCCGGCTGGAAGTCAGGGGTAATTTCAGGGCTCATGGCAAGAATCGCCCTGGGACTGCTGAACTTGAGGGGATGTGTTCGGCGGAGCTGGGGAACTGAGAGCTGTCGGAAGACAGAGCAGGCGAAGGGATGGTGGTTTGCAAAGGCTGGGCAGGCTGGGGTCTTGAAGGGTCTCCAGGCTCTTGAAGACCCTTCCCCAGCTGCCTCTCCCTGCTTTATTTATTCAGGCCCTCCCCAGCCAGCTGGTGGGCTTCTTCTCTGACCCGGCTGCTCCTAAAGGCCCTGAGGTGGCGCCCCTGCTGCCCCCTCCCATGAGCGGGAGGTGCCAAGTGCTGCCTGGTTTGCTTCCCAGCTTCTTCTTTCAGGGACTGGGGACTGTAGCTTTGAGCTTTGGGAATCGTTAAAGGCAGCAGCAACAGCATTAATTAACATTCCGGGCTGCTATGTGCAGGGAGCCACAGCTCCAAGCTGGGAGACCCCCGCTGTCCCCGGCTCTCCCTCTGCAGAGGGCCTCCCATCACTCCCATTCTGGCTGTGCTCCCTTTGGTACCTGTCTGCTCCCGCCTGGTTATCTCATCTCTGTCTTCCCATCTCCCTGGCTCCATCTCCTGCTTGCCTGCTCCTCTGGGCCGACTGCTGGCTCTCAGGTTTTCTACTTCCTGTCCTTCCTCCCACAGTTGGTCACCTCTCTTTCACACTGCTCTGATCTGGCTGTCAGTTCCTCCCCCTATCTACCTTCCCAGACACCTCCCCTCTATCAGCCAGTCTCCCTGCTAGACCCCCCTCTTCTCTCTCTCTCTCTCTCTCTCTCTCTCTCTCTCCTCTCCTCTCCTCTCCTCTCCTCTCCCCTCCCCTCCCCTCCCCTCCCCTCCCCTCCCCTCCCCTCCTCTCCTCTCCTCTCCTCTCCTCTCCTCTCCTCTCCTCTCCTCTCCTCTCCTCTCCCTTTCCTTCCTTTCCTCTCTCCTCTCCTCTCCCCTTCTCTTCTCTCTCTCCCTCCTCCCTCTCTTCTCTCTCCCTTCTCCCTCCTCTCTCTCCCTCCTCCCTCCTCTCTCTCTCTCTCTCTCTCTCTCTCTCTCTCTCTCTCTCCCTCTCCCTCTCCCTCTCCCTCTCCCTCTCCCTCTCCCTCTCTCTCCCTGCACCCCCTCTGTCTTTTGGATTGCAAATGTTCAAGTGAATGAAAAAGGCCAAACCCCATGCGCCTGGCAGCAGACAGTCTCTTTGCCACCCCAGGAGCCTGGCAGGGCCTGTGTGGAACAAAAGATTCCCAATTACTGCCTCTCAGCACCAGCTCACTCCCTGCTCTAAAAGAAGAGAAATTCAAGGCAGGACAGGGCATGTGGTGCCTCAGGACCAGAGGTGCCTCAGGCATGGGCAAGGGCAGAAGACCTCTGAGCATTTTCCCAGTCCCAGATGCTCTATGGATTGTTCTATCTCTTTCTTCATCGGCCTCCAGATTCTAATTTTTTTCTCCAGCTGGGTCTCTCTGGGCAGCTGCAACCCGCTGACACTGAGGAAGCCCATCCCAGCTGGGATTCTCCCCCCACACACGCGCATCTACACCGAGAGCACCCCTCCTGATGCAGCCCACGGGCCCGGGTCACAGGCCATGAACAGGTACCAGTGCGGCCAGGTTCTCAGTCCCCCGATCTCACTGGGAATCTGTTTCCTAGGAATTAAGCACAGCCAGATTTGAGCCTATTCCAGCTTTGGGGAAGAGACTTTCCCACAGTAAGAGTTCACCATTTGCCTTTCTCCACACGGCACAGGTGCATAGGGGAAGCTGGTATGATGGCTCGTTTCACGTCTCAACTCGTCTGGGCTAAGGAACACCCACATAGCTGGTAAAAACTTACGGTGCACACCCAAACTGTAACGGTGTGAGATTCAGCTGGGGGTTCTTGTCCTTAGCTATTTGTAGAAGAGAATAGCCAGAATTCTACTGCTGTAAGCTCAAGCCGTTTTATGATTAAAAGGCAGGAAGAAGGGACAGAACTTACAAAGCACTGCATTCAAGAAATAAATGCAGTGGAGTGACCTGAAAACAGGTAACTGAGGTGTTTGGATACAGAAGAGTTTTTATAAAGACACATCATCCTTCATCTTGCCCAGCCAATAATCTTCTGACCTAGGTGTGAGCCCACCCTTTAACTCATGCAGGCCCCTTTTTATGATTATGAGATTTCCTGCTGAACCACAAGCCTTCTTTCTGCCTTGATGCAGCTGTAGGCCCAAGTCTTTGCTAAGCAGGGGTCACGTGGTATCTGCCTCCATCCTTCCACAAAGACCTGTACCATCCTGTGGCATCCTGGGGAACTCCAGCCTATCTGCTAGAAGTTATTTATTATGTAAACCTGTTTTTTAAAATAAGAAGGCTCTGGGCTACCACATTTTGTGTTCTTGCTAATCACTTTTGGTGCTGGGAACTCTGCAGGGTTCCTTCCCTGCCTGAGCGCCTGCACCACATCCAAGCTCTGACTACACTCTATATTTTGGGAAATAATACATTTTGAAGCCATTTCCCAATACGGGCACAAAATACATCCTGGGTGTGTCTGCCAGCATGTTTCTGGAGGAGCCTAGCATTTGAGTTCATAGACTGAAAAAGAGAATTCGCCCTCACCAAGGTGAGCGGACATCATCCAACCAAGGAATGCCTGGAGAGAAACAAAAGGTGGAGGGACAAAGATTTGCTCCCTGTGGGGCTGGAGCAGCCATCTTCACCTGCCCTTAGAAATAGGCAGACCTGGCTTCAGGCCTCGGGACCCAGACAGGACTTACATCATTGGCTTCTCTGGTTCTGAGACTTCAAACACCAGCTGAATACCCACCTGCTTGTAGAAGGCAGAGTATAGGACTTTGTGGCCTCCGGGCACATGTGAACCAATTCCCCATAATAAATCGATATCTCTAGCCAATCCTGTATTGGTTCTGATTCTCTGGAACATCCTGAATAATGTAGTTGGTATAAATTTTAGCCTTAGAAGTCCAGAGTTGAAATTAAGCTCCCTTTCCCCAATAACTTTGTGTGTGTGTGTGTGTGTGTGTGTGTGTGTGTGTGTGTGTGTGTTACTGGGGATGGAACCCAGGAACATTCTACCTCTGAGCTACAAACCCAGCCCTATTTTTTATTCTTTATTTTGAAACAGGGGTCTCACTGAGTTGTAGAGGGCCTCACTAAGTAGCTGAGGCTGTCCTCGAACCGAGATCCTCTGGTTTCAACCTCCTGAATGATGGGATTATAAGCGAGCGCCACCATGCCCGGCTTCCAATAACTTTGAGCAAGTTATTTAGTCCCTCGGAAACGCAATTTCTGTCTCTGAATTTGAGCGTAACAATATCTGTCTCTTCGGATAATGAGAGCATCTATCTTCAGGTAACTCCTGGGTCGAGGACCCACTCATTAGGATTGAGCGCGGCTGCAGTCTTGGAACAAGGAATCTATCCCGGACATCAATTTCGTCCACTGTTCACCCTGGAGTTCACCCTGGAGGTCAGAGTGGTTTTCAACATATTCTGATGGCCTATTTGTATAACTTTTGAAGTGAAATGCAGAATCTGGACACCTCTCGGGCAGGACAACTCTGGGGCTTCAAGCTGAGCTGATGTCCAGAGGTTTCCATGGGTGCGAGCCCAGGGACCACAGTGCCCGCCAGCCTGGTCCCTCGCCCATGTGACTTCCTCCTGCCTCCATCCCAGGGCCCTTTTCCCCGCTCCCTCTCATTTCCTTGGGCCTGCTTCCGTGGGAACCTAAGGAGAGATGTTGTAGTAAGCGCAGGAAGACATGGGGTCTTAGGACCGGGATCCTGTGTGTGCGTCCTTCCTGCTGTGGCTCAGCCGAGTGTTCTAATCTCCTACCTGTAACGTTGAAATTGAGTTGGGGATCACAAAGGAGGCAAACACCAGCCAAGTTATCAAAGGTCTCTTTAATCAAACTGGCACCTTTGGGTGAAATTTGCTGACCGTGGGGGAAGGGACCGTTGACCAAACAGCAGAGTCACGGTCGGCAGAGTCACGCTGCAGAGAAAGGAAGTATTTATGTAGCGGGGTCTTGGGGTGGGGCAGCATGGGAGTGCCGGTCCTCTAGCGACATCTGGAGTCTCGTGGCATCTGGAGTCTGCCCTGTGATGTCTGGAGTCTTGTGACACCTGGAGCCTCGCGATGTCTCTGCTTCTGGCTTCCAAGGTTCCACCTCCTGTCCCGTGAGGGGAGAGGGAGGGACCTGACCTATCACTAACCAGCTTGGGTCTTGGTCAGCTCATATGTGAAAAGGCACTGCAGAAACTTCCTTTTCTTACCAGCCTCCAGCCTATGTAACAATTAAACCAACTGAGATCTGGCGCCTACATCGAAGCGCTCAGGAGAAGATGGCCGTCGACACTCTATATTGTTCACTCCCTGCTCACTGTCAAAAGAAGGTTTGGGAGCTGCGATCCCCACGCCATGTTCCCTGGAGTGGATCTGGCTGACCCTGCCCTCTGCCCACTTGGAAGTTACTTAGAGGAGTTCTTGTTACGGTCCTTGGAGCTGCTTTTCATGGACACTGGACTTCAGGTGTCCATTTGACCTGTGGCCCCCTCTTTTCTCATAATAAACAATAAATAATAAAAAATGTAAACACACGATAGAAATGATATACATTTAAGTAGTACATATCCCTTTATGTGACCTCTTTTTCTCTGCTAGTTAGCCATGCAGAGGTTTTTCTTTCTTTCCTTCCAGAAACCAGTCTTTTTGAGCCACCGCACACATTTTTTTTCTCGCTTTCAGTGAGGATTTTCTTTATGTTTTTTCAATAGTCTATGGGTTTCTCATGCTTTCAAAATGTTTTTCTTTAAACTTTTCTTTAACATTCCTTTCGATTTTCCCCCCTTCAACACATGTTCTCATTTCTGTATTTCAATAAAAAATGAGCAGTGGCAAAATGGGTATTTTTGGCTTTCGCACCGGGGGTTGAACTTCAAGTTGTGGGGTCGGAAAGGAGCAGAGCTTCAGCTGCCGATGCTTTCTGCCAGTTCCAGCCCTTGCCTCAAAAAACGCCTGGTCCAAATGCAGCAAGCCTGGTGCCTGTGATGGGCACCCCTTATCTCTGTCACCAGTGGGGACTCGCCGCGCAAGGCTACTTTATCACTGCACCAGCTGCCGGCTCTCGCAGCACCTCTCCTTAATTAATTGCACCCTGGGCCATGAGGAGCCATCTCCCTCCCTGGCAGCCTTCAAGCCCTGTCAGATGAAGATGCGAAGCCCTTTCATCTCTCCTGACGGCTCCTTTCTCCCAGTGACATCCTCCCCTCTTCTTGCCAACCTCGATTCCTTTGTAGGTCTTCTTGAGTTCCTGGTCCAGAGCCGTTCGTGGATCCTGGACTCCACAGTGCTATTGCGCTCTAAGAAGTAGGCTGTAAGGCCCACAGGGTAGCCCGGGGTCTTAGAAGGTGCTGGAGGCCAGTATTAAAGAATGTTCAGAGAGCACGGCGTGCACGCCAGGGAGTGCCGGCTTGCGCATGCCGGGCAAGTGCTCTACCGCGGAGCGACATCCCAGCCCTGGTTTCCTTCCTTCCTTCCTTCCAGAGCTCAGCCTCTAGGATGAAGAGGTTGACCCCCAGTGCTTGCCAAGCCCCTCCCCTCAGACAGGAAGCTGCCCTTCCAGATGCCTGGTTCTGGAATCTCCCTCCTCTTCCTGAAAGAGGGGAAGCATGAGCCAGGCCCAGTGGCACACACTTCTGTAATCCTAGGCTTGGGAGGCGGAGGCAGGGCGATCTCAGGGTTACAGCCAGCCCCAGCCACTTAGCGAGGGCCTCTGCAACTTAGCAAGACTTTGTTTCAAAAATAAATAAATAAAATAAAACCGGGCTGGGTGTAGCTCAGAGGCAAAATGCCCCTGGGCATGTGCGTGCGCGCGTGCACACACACACACACACACACACACACACACATGCACGCATGCATGCACGCACGCACGATGATGCTTACGGTGCTAGAGCCCTGCATGCCCACCCTCTGTCCAGGTGGGCGCAGGAGACAGAGGACATGATGGGGGAAGAGGGCAGAGGCCATTCTTACCCCAGAGGGTTAGGGGCTAAACGGGAACTGGATGAGCTGTTACTGGTATGTGGAAACCGCCTGGAAGAGTGTTCTGGAAGCTACAGCCGTGCTGTGGCCCTTCCCTGCTCTCACCTCCTCCTCAAAGCCGCCTCGTCCTCCCCCAGGTGCCAGCCTCCTCCATCGCACGCCTGGCCTTGGCCATTCCCCGTGGGTGGGATGTGTGTGGCTGTCTCCTCGCCCACTGGCTTCCTACCCCTCCTTCAAGCCCCTGCCCAAATGGCACCTCCATTTCCCTGACCAGGCGACTCAGCGGGAACTCGGCTTCTTTTCTTCCTCACCATGTTTTATTCTTTTTAAAAGAGTATACTTTTATCATCAGGTGTGGTAGCACATGTTTGTAATCTCAGGACTTGGGAGGCTGAGACAGGAGGATCACAGGTTGGCAGCCAGCCTCAGCTACTTAGTGAGGCCCTCTGCAACTCAGTGAGGCCTTGCTTCAAAATAAAGAATACAAAATAGGGCTGAGGGTGTAGCTTGGAGGTAGAATGCCCATGGGTTCCATCCCCAGTACCACACACAAAAAATATTAACACACACACACACACACACACACACACAATTAAAACATGGACAACTGGCCTGGAGACACACTTCTCAAAAGAAGCAGAACCATAAATATCTGGGTGGGGGGGCGTTCAACATTATTAGGAATCAGGGAAATGCAAATCAAAACTGCACTGAAATTTCGTCTAACTCGTTAGAAGCCCTGTTCACTCACTCATTCATGGGAACGAGGAGCCCTGGGGTGAACAAGAGACACGGAGTTCATAGTCCAGTGGGGCTGAGTCTGGAAGACCCCGGGTTTCCTTCCAGGTCATGACTTCTACACATCTGGCCCGAGGTGCTGCTGTCGGGGAAGCGAGCCCCGGCCCGGCCCGTGGACTGTGTAGACTCCTGCAGCGCCTGCTGGACTTGAGCATTAAGAGGCTGGAACGTCAGCCTGCATCCAGCTCTCTTTACAGGGACCTTCCTTCACCTCTAACGTCTGGAGTCGAGTCCTTCTAGGTGCAGTAGTGCGCGTGCGTGGGGAGGTGCGGCCCTCAGACTGTTATGCTCAGGAACTTGGTGTCCAGACCCAGTCGTGGTGGGCAGGCTTGTAATCCCACCATTTGGGAGGCTGAAACCGGAGGATCACAGGTCTGTGGCCAGCCTCAGCTGCTTAGTGAGGCCCTCTGCAACTCAGTGAGGCCTTGCTTCAAAATAAAGAATACAAGATAGGGCTGAGGGTGTAGCTTGGAGATAGAATGCCCATGGGTTCCATCCCCAGTACCACACACAAAAAATATTAACACGCACACACACACACACACACACACACACACACACACACCCACACACACCCCACATCAGCTCACACAGAGAAACACACAGAGACACACACGTACAAGTCATACATATAAACATAGCTATTCCCATACACATGCAAACTCACATAGAAACACGCGATTCCCACGCACACACGCTCACGGCACGCACACCACCTTGCTCTCTTTCCCTGCAGAGAGCTGTCTCGCCGTCCCCTCTGCCTGGCCAAGGCCTGGGCTCTCCGCAGTCGGGCAGCCCTACATCCTCCTGGGTCCTGCTGCTGGCTAGCTCTGTGTTCTTGGCTAATGTTTCTGACCTTCGCAGAGCTGGCCTGATGGACGAGGGCGATGCAACCCCTTCACGGCTCCTGCAAGACTGAGAGGAGAAGCCCTGGTGGCCGCACCTCACTCTCCTGGGCCTGGAGGAGCCTGAGCTAGAGCCTTCTCCCTGTGCTGGGGTCTGTCTGGAGGGCAGAGTCCACCTTCCAGGACAGAACGGCTGGGTGCACCTGCCCCAGACTGCGGGGACCCGCTGTTGCCTCCGGCTGCCTGCTGACTCTGTGAAGCTCCCAGGACAGCAGCGGCCGTGCTGTGGTGCGGCAGCCTCCTGAGCCGGCAGCGAAAGCTCCGAAGACGGCCAGCCAGGCAGCAGGGGTGTCCTGTTCGGGACCCTTCCGCGGCATCGCTTTCGTTATTCTAGAGCATGTACCCCACCCCACCCCGCTCCCGCCTTTCAGGCCCTTTAGAGATTCTATATTTCAGTACATATGTTTTCAGTAAATTCATTTACTGTTTAAACCAGCCAGCGCTGGCTTCCATTGCATGCAGTGGAGGTCCTGGTCTGCTGGAGTGTGTCGGGTGTTTGGCCCGCTGCCTAGACCACACAGAGCAGGTGCTCAGTCCATGCTGGCCGTGGAGACGCAGGCATGCAGCCCCAGGGGGAGCCTGGGGGAGCAGGGGGCCTGCCAGGACAGGAGGTGCTGCAGCCTTCAGAGGAGAAGTGAGGCAGGTCCCCAGCCATGGGCCACAGGAGCCAGGGGACGGCTCCTGACACTTGTCTGCTTCCAGCCAGGTAGGGTTGGGATTGCTGCCCACCCTGCATGCCCCAGAGCGGGCAGGAGCACGTGGGGCAGGCAGTGGGAGGGGGACTGCTACGGACAGAATCCTCTGAGCCAGAGGGAGTCTACAGGGAGTCCTCCATGGCCTCCCAACTCCACGCCCCTTCTTCCTAATGACTCGCTCTCGCTCTTTCTGGAAAGTGATTACAATTCCTAAATGAGCGTACGAAAATAAACTTTCTCATTAACTAAAGAGAAAAAACTGTGCTGCCTGAGTGGGCCGTGCCCTGCTGGACCCACTCCTGCCTCTGCAGATGCTGCCACTCTGCGCGGTGGTTGTGCTACGGGGTGGGGTGGCGGACGCTGCCCTCCTTGGGACCACGCTTCCAAGGGGTATTTTTCAGGAAACTAGTCCCATGAGGCTAGTAGGTGCCCGAGGTGACAATTTCATGCTCAGAGGCATGCTGGGAACTACGAGGGTAAATGTTATAGGATGCACTCTCTGCTCTAGGTCTTCGCAGGAACGTTTATGTGCTGGTGGGATCAATGAATCACAAGACAGGGATCAAGTAGGCAGCATTTTTCTGAAGTAGTTGACAACTCAACCCTTTCTGATTTGTAGGACGCCTTGTGAAAAAGGTTCGCTGGAACTCACAGTGGAAACGATTGACCTGGACTTAACTTCTGGAGTTGAGTCCAGACTCAAGTTCCAGAGTCAGGGCTAAGGTTTAAAGACTCTGCTCCGCTGTCAACCGGTCGACTTCTCTCTGAGCCTCAGCTAAGTGGAAGGAAGAGATTTGAAGAAAAAAAAAAAAAAAAAAAAAAAACAGTGGGTTATAGTTACATATACAGTGTTCCCTAAAAAAGCCCATTTATTAATATCCAGGGTTGATTAGTGGTGTCATGAGGAATGTAACCCCAGGAGTATATAAATCCTTTACCTGGGTGGTACCTGGCAAGCTGGTACAGTGTGGCTGGAGGGGGCAGCCCCTGGGGTGTGGCCTTGGGGATTATTTGTATGTTTCTTTCCACCCTCTGTCTCCTGTTTGCAGGCTCCATAAAAGCACAGCCCATGTGCTCTCCCTTTCTTGTCCTCCCGCCACCATGCACTGAAATCCATGGTTCCTGGTCTCACGTGGACTGAACCAGAAAACAGAAGAAAATAAATCTTTCCTCTAAGTTATATGGCCAGGTTTTTAGATTATAGCCACAAGAATTATGATGGGAACACAGTGATACAGACTTTCCAGAGAGCAGGGAATGGTGTCTTAATGTTATCTTACAACTTTTTCCCCCTTTGTATTTAGTACCGTGGTGTTAGGCAGCAGGACTTATTATATACAAGACAGATACTATTGATAACTCACTGACTGTCTGTCACCCTCCTTTCTTGCTAAAAGAATCCTGCTTTTTCTCATGTGGAATAAGCCCAGCGATAGGGTATTTCTTGTTTCCTTTGGTCTAGGTGCGGTCCAATGAGTCAGATCTGGCCAATGAAGTTTTCTAGGTGCTCTGGGGAAAGGCTTTCTTCTCTGATGAGTCAAAACTGCTCAAGGAGAAAGCTCTCTTTTCATACTCTCTTCCTGATTATGAAGTGATCCTGTGAGGAAAGGGTGGCTGGGCGGTGGCAACCATCTTTTGACTGTCAGACAATAAGAATAAAAGCCTGTAAATTGAGGAGACAGAGAGGAAAGAACAAGAGAGCCTGAGACTTCTGTGACGTCTCTGGCCTGGCCACCTTGTATTCGAGCTCCTGCCCTTGACCTGCCGAGTAGACAGTCAATGGGCCTGCTAGCCATTAGTTTGACCAGCTGTTACTGATATACCAAATGTTACTTAGAAGACTTGTTACTTTCTTTATCTCCCACTGTTCTATTTTCTTATTTATAGGTGGTCTTCAGTTATAAGTCCCATTCCTAGTGGATGTGTTAGTCAGAGTGAGATAAGGAGTGCTGATGTAACAACAGAAAAAAAAAAAAAAACCCTGAAATCACGGTGATATAACACAGGTAGCTTGTTCTTCATTCTGTCACAGTTCCACAGAGGTCGGGTAAGTTTATAGTGGCTACGTGATTTGGAGCACGTGACATATTAGATTAATCTAAGATTAATAAGCTCTGACGTTTCGGTTGTTTAATACATAAAGGTTTGGTTTTGGTTTCTGCAAAGTCTGATCCTTGGTCCATTTATCCAGAGAAGTTCCCTGCAGGTAGTGATGCTGGGATCCAAGCTGCATCTTATTGGCCTAGTCTTAGACTTCCTGATTGTCATAGCAAGAGAGGAGAGAGCTTAGAGCCAAGTACTAACTTGAGGGTCAGAAACACAGAGGTGGTTTGCAGAGATGGCTCTGCCTTGGGGCTCTTACCCCTGTAATCTGAGGGTTTGGTGGGGGCCAGGACCCACTTTCTAGGTGGCTCGCCCATGTGGCCGCCAGTCGGTGCCGACGTGGCTTCTGAACAGGAGGCCCGAGCATCTCCATGCCTTGGTCTCTCTTCCCCCAGAGCAGCACCCCAGCCACCAGGATGGAAGTCACCTTTATGTCCTGGGTTTGGAGGTCAAAGGAACTCCTCCACTGCGTTCTCAGGGACTCCCGTCACACCCAGACTCTGTGTTGGAAGCAGCTGTGCCAGGAGCTGGAATCACCATCGTGCAGCCTGGCTTCCCACATCCCAGATCTCCATGCTGCCCTGGTACACCCAGGACTTAGACTTGCCTTCCCCTGCCCCTCCAGCAGCCCCCTTTCCCCAGGCCAGGGCCTCCTACCGTTTCCCCGAAGACTCGTCCCCCTGGGATGATGAATTTTCTAAAACAAGAAGCCTAGGAGCCAGCTCATTCTCTACTTAATCCTTTCAAGAATCGTATGAAGTGGGTTCTATTTTTACCATCCCTGTTTCACAAATGAGGACCCTCTGGCCCAGAGAACTGACTTGTGTCAGGTCAGGGTCAGCATACGTGGAGTTGTATTTCAAACCTCGAGCTTAGGTGACTGATGCACCCCCAAGTCCGGCTCTGTTCCGGAGGGTGAGCGGCATCCCTGCTTCTTACGGCTGGCCGGCCTGAGCCCAGATGTCCGCTCTGCAGCCTGAAGGTGGGACCGCAGGCAGCATTCCTCCTGAGAAGCCCATGGCAATCCCAACAGCCCGCTTCCCAGGCGACCCCTACCCCGGGACTCGCTAGAGACCGGAAGTCCCTCCGTCCTTCTGATATTTCTGGTGCGCGTTGTGTTAATGGTGTTAGTGGCAGAACAAAACAGTGCGTTCCTGCTTACGGGAGTGATAATGGAACCTGATAAGTTAGAACAAGGAGTGATTTCTTTGTGAGCCAGCATATTAGGACTTAGCTATAAAACTGCCCTTTTCTTTAACTGCCAGCGGCAGTGGGAATGCTTCCAGCCGCAGATTTATTAAATGCTGTGGCTTAGATAAGATGATTTAAGCTCATGCTTCTGCCTATCTCCAAGAAGCTTCAACAAAGTCTTACCCATCTCCGCAATTTGCCTGTATTTGAACGAGACAGATGAGCAGTTTCTCCGTAGCTGGGGTCTGAGGACAGGAGGGGGCCAAGGCGTCTCAGAGCAGCCCAAGGGGCTGCTGCTCCCCGCCAGGGAAGGACAAGGGGAAGGCTGGCTGGATGCTGCGGCCATGTCGCATGTCCCCAAGAGCATGGGTATGTGTGCGTGTGTGTGTGTGTGTGTGTGTGTGTGTGTGTGAGAGAGAGAGAGAGAGAGAGGAGAGAGAGAGAGAGAGAGAGAGAAAGAGAGAGATATGACAGAGAGAAGACAGAGAGATAGAGTGAGTCTGTGAGGAGTTAGGCCTGGGGCCCCGTGTGTGTGTGTGTGTGTGTGTGTGTGTGTGTGTGTGTGTGTGTTTGCAGAGATGGGGGTCTAGGGGTGGGTATTTGGGAAGGTCAGGTTGGGCTAGACAAGCCCCAGGGCCACCCTGCTCTGTCGTTTGCAGGCGGGAGCCTGGGAGGATGCCTTCCTCTGTGATCCAGATGGTTCTAGCAACAGCACCTATTTTAAAGAGCTCCTGTGAGGATGAAATGGGATAACACCCACGGAACTTCCCACACTGCTTTGCATACACACTTACAACGAGGGCCGCTTCCACTCCCGGTGCTGCACGGATGTGTCGGTGTGGGGTCCCGTTTGGGGCGTGCACGTGTGTTAATCTGAAGCCCCGTTCAGCCAGTCGATCAGCACAAAGTACGCGTGTGCACGTGTGAAGGTGTGGGTGTGACCTTTCTGTGAAAGAAAGCAAGGAACTCCCTGGCTGTTGGGGGCTTACCTCCTCCCAGGCAGAATGTGACGCCCTCCGGTTGAAGACACCCTGGATCTGGGGAGCTCCAGAAAGTTCTTTCTCTGCTACAGCTGCTGCTTTTGCTTGGGGCTTGCTAAGAAGGGCATGTGGGTACCATAATGAAGGCCCGTCTGAGGCAGAGAGGAAGTGTTTTTTTTTTTCTTTTCTTTTCTTTTTTGTTTGTTTGTGGTACTAGGATTCCTGGAAACCCTTCTACCTCCGGGCTACACTCCCAGACCTATTTTTAGACTTTTTTAAATTTGGAAACAGGGTCTCTTAAGCTAGCACAGCTGGCTTCGAACCTGCGCGATCCTCCTGTCTCCGCCTCCCAAGCCTGGGGATTGCAAGCGTGTACCACCACGCCCAGCTGAAAATGAAGTTTTTACTCTTGACATTCAAGGTTGAACGAAAGTCCAAGGAGCCAGGTGTAACTCTGGCTGGTTTTTCTCACTTTAATCCTTGGACATTAACCAGCTGGGTGGGTTGCTAATCATCTTACTCTGTTGTCAGTGTTGCTGGGGACCTGGGCTGTAGAACAGGGAGTCAGCCGAGCACAGCCGGAGCTGCCGCGTGTCCCCGCCGCTGGCTGCGGTGCTCCCCATAAGGCTTCCTGAGAAATTGCCATGTGTCCCAGGGAGCAGGATTCGGGAGGCAGCTGCTTCTCCGTTTTGCGGACCAGTGATGTGACTTCATCCCAGCCCAGTCTCAGACTTCTTTCTGTCCTAGCAATCACCTGACTCAGTGGGACAGTGTCAGGTGTGAGGGGCCCTGGGCGGTGTGTGCTACACTACACAATCTGCGCCTAGCTTAGAAGCACCACACAGCGGGTCAGCCTCGGGCCGTTCCCTCAGTCAACCGGGTGTGACCCTCCACCACTGTGCAGGCTTCTCCCAGCCCTGCCGTAATCGCTGCGCTCCCCTCCTGTCCTGTGGCGAAAGGGGTTGGGGAGAGGCCATGAGGGTGCGTGCTGACACCCAGGTGACTGGGGACACCTGGCCTGGAGGTCAGGACCGGCTTCTCCATCTGTAGACCAAAGGGCTTCCACTAGGGCACTGGACGTCAGATTTTCAGAGCATGAGATGCCCCAGGGAGGCTCCCCAGACAAGGCGCAGGGAGCTTGCCTTTGGCTCTGCCCCGGGACTAGAGCTTGGTGGGGTAGCACACCTTCTGGGTGTTAGCATTGAACAAGCGCAATGAATGGGCCTGGGAAGTGATGGTTTCCCAAGCATGACTCTGAAGCTTGTCTGGTTTTTAAAATAAGCACATTAGTCACAAGGCGGCAGTTGTAATTTCCACCGTATTAGCAAGTTCTGAGCAACACACGCCCAGGCCTCCCCGGCTGCCTGGAGCTGCGTGGCTGGGTGCTCCGCTGCTTTAGCAGTCTCGGGTCAGAAGGAGCCAGAGGCAGCGCCGTCCTCACTCCACCCGAATGTAAACAGCTGTGTTGGACGACTGGGGAAATGCCACTTGGCCTCCGGAAGGGCTCGTGGAATTTAAAAGCCATCAAGCCGGGTGTGGTGGTGCATGCCTGTAAGCTCAGTACTGGGGAGGCTGAGACGGGAGGGTCGCAGGTTCATGGCCAGCCTCAACCACTTAAATGAGGCCCTCGGCAACTTCGTGAGACCCTGTTTCAAAGTAAAAAATAAATTAGAGCTGGGCTTGTAGGTCAGAGGTAGAATGCCCCTGGATTCAATCCCTAGTACCACACACAAAAAATTAAAAATTAAAAGCCTTTCAAAGGTACCCTGTGCTTTGTGGGCGTAACATACACGAGTGAGTCTCTTAAACAACAAAGGCCTGTTTGCTCACCGCTCTGAGGCTGGCCGTCCGGGCTCTGCAGGGCTGGTCCCCTGAGGTCTCTCTCCTCTCCTTGGCCTCCTCCGGTGCCGTCCCAGGCGTCTGTGTCCTGTCTCCTCTTCTTAAAAGGACACCAGCCGTATTGGGTTAAGGCCCACGCGAATAGCCACATTGACTGTAACCTCGCTTACTCCTCCTCAAAGGCCTCTCTCCAAATAGAATTACATCTGAGTTAACTTGGGGTTAGAACTCCAACGTAAAAATTGGGGGACATAACTCAACCCATAATATCTACCTACTCTCAATCTTTATGGAAGTTTCTAGAAAAAAAACAATATTAAAATCACCTACTGGGACAGGCCTTTAAGTGGTTGAAGTCCCTGGAGGAGCGTATGATTATCATTTCTACTGTATTGACGAGGAGCTGAGAGGAGAAGGCCTCATAGTGTCCTACTGTCCTTGGGGAAGAATGGCCGTCACAGAGGGGGTCTTTTTATGGCCCGCATCTCTTATCTCTAATTATCCCCATCTCCAGTTGTCCAGCATGGCTCGGGCCTTTAGTGACTCGCGCTGCACAGGGAGGAGAAGGCAGGCAGGCGTGACAGCCGTTCCAGGAGCTAAGCTGTACCCCGAGGTGCAGGTCTGTTTCCACGGGACCATCTCCTGTGTTCGAAGGCCTTCAGAAATGGGGCCTTCCCTCCCCTCCCCTCTGTCTTGTGAAGGATGAAGACTCCATTTGAGCATGCTTCTGCACCGACCCTGCTGGAGCCTGGGCCGGGCGGCACAGGGCTGGAGGGGGAGCCACTGGCGCTCATGACTGGCTCTGCTTCAGCCCTGGTGCCCCTCCTGGTGCACCAAGGTTGACCTGGCGGCTCTGCATCATCCTACAACAGTTTCCCTGGCACTGGGTGGCTCGCCTGCCTTCCTCCTTCCTTCACACACGGTGGATGCTTGGAGCCGCAGAAGACATCTTGTCACCACAAGACTTTAATCCTAAGGGTGAAAGCTCGGTTTGGGGAATGGCGAAACGAAATGGTAGAAAAGGCCCAAGTCTCTGGCCCTGTTGGATGCTAAATCAATACTAGCAACAATTATTTTTGGGGGGGTTGTTTGATATTTAAGAAAAATAACCACCTTTAAACTTAAGCAGTGTGGTTGGGTTTCCTGTTCGTCGCTGCTGAATGAATTTCCGCTGATACAGGCTGTCTCTGAGTCACCCCAGTAGCTGAGCTGTGCTCCAACAGGCAAAGCGGGCTCCCACGGGTTCTGCCTAAGAGCCTCCAAGTCCTCAAGGATCCCCTAGCTGCTGAAGCGGCTGGAGGGAGCCTGTGGTCTTGCACCAGGCCCTACAAGTTTCTCCTGTCCCTTCTTCTCCGTGAGGTGGGGAGGTGGGCCTGGCCCCCAGCAAAGCGAGACCCCAAAGACTCTTGCCATCATAACCCCAACTTACCTGCCTCTCAAGGGGTGGCAGGGGCCCTCTCCCTAGACTCACCCCTTGACGGCTCTGCGTTGGCTCCATCTCTCCTCAGATACCCTACTTCCCAGCTCACCCCTCAATGACCCAGAAAGCCCAAGAGTGCCAGTAAAGTCCCCACCTGGCTAGCCTCCCTCACACCTGGAAGGGAGAGGTGGCAGAGTCTCCCCGGAGCTGGAGCAGTTCTTAGAAGAGAAAATAGGGACCAAACTCCGGGGGTGGAGGCAGGGCTCAGAATGTAGGCTCAGCGCCTCCGGCCGCCCGCTCCAGCTGCCAAGTTCTGCCACATCGGGGCTTGTCTGTGCCTTTCAGTTCCTCTGCCCGCGTGAGCACTGCCCATCAGCTCCAGAGCCCGTCCAAGCCCAGGATCAGGGGAGTGAGGCCAGCACAAGAGACAAGCCACCTGTGCGTGTCCATCACAGCCGCACCGCTGGCTCAGCTGGTTGCCGAGGACACGTGGGTTGAAAGCGTGGGAGCTGGCAGAGGCTGAGAGGACCCTGGGCCCCCCATCCCGTGGGCACACTCTGAAGATGGGAGTTATGTCAGACTAGAGATCTTGAACCTCTGACTGCGACTCCATCAGACTGGGACCTCCCGAGAACAGGGCTGTGTCTCCCTCAATAGCTCCAGGGCTCCCCAAGCACAGAAATCCTTTTCTCCCAGCCTTAGGTGTAAAGAAATAGACAACGCCCCGTGGCCGGAGTGGTGCTCTGTCCGTGGAGGCTCTGAGCTTCCTCCAGTATGCAGTAATTTAAGGGATCAGTTGCCAGCAGAGTGGCTTTGCTCATCTCCTCTCCTTCAACACTTTCTTGGTGGGTCATCCTCAGTTTTAAGCACTGATTGGCCTTTGGAGTCCAGAGAATGAGACTGTTTGGCCTGTCAGTAGCTCAGATATGGCCGCTTGGAATGAGAGCCGCCATCACTCCAGGCTCAGCTGCAAGCACTTCTGGGTAATGTAGTTCTCTCTCTCCTTCTGCTTTGATGGTGGCCACTGGCTTCCACTCCCAAAGGGGCTTCTCTGAGGGGCAAGTCTTCTCCTTTCCGAAAAACCAACGGGCCTAACAGTACTGTTGGAGTTATAGGAAGCTTTAAAAATAGCCTGGCAGTCTAGTGATTTTCAGAGAGGGCAAGTTGCTTTGATGCAGGACTCCCCCACTGGCTTTGATGCGATTCCGTCCCTCTCTGCTGGTACAAGTCTCTGATTTCCCAGGGCTGGGTGGCCTACTGGGATTTGAAAACCAAGGTCTGTCTGTGCGCCCCCTGGAGGCCCTATGGGGCGCACGCAGTGCTCAGTGCCCATTGGTCCAGGGGCGGCTTATACACTTGCATTGAGTATTTGATAATACACAAAGAAGCAAAAGTTTTTTTTTTTTAAAAATGCAATTTGTCATAAAGCTAAATATATTCAACTTAAAGTGCTGTCCTTTGATCCTGTAGTTTCCCACCTTTTGATGTAGAAATATCTGGGGACATTGGAGGAGACTGGGAGGTGAAGGGGGAGGAGCCCCCTCTGTGGAAGGTCCCCTCGTGATCGGTTCTACGTGATCGGTCCTCGTGATCGGTTCTGCGTCCATGAACGCAGAGTTCATCAGGGGAGGTGTGCTGCCAATTGTCGGCCTGTTCTCATTCATCTGTGCTGAGTAAGGGAAAGGTGAGACGAGGCAGGGAACCATTCAACGCTCCAGCCGAAGCCAGAAAAGGAGCAGGCATTTCCTTGGGACTACTTTAGCCAGGATAATTGACTTGCCCAAGGTCACCCTGATCCTTGATAGGAGGCCTGGGACTAGAATCTACCTCTCCTAATGCCTACTTTAGCACTTTGTACCTGGTTCCTGGTAATAACAATGATGATAATGGCCAACAGCCGCTGAGCATACTCTGAGCACGCCACAGATACTCACGAGGCAGGCTTGGGAGTTTGTCTGTTTACAGATGGCTGATTCTAAGCTAATTTCAGTTCCATGCAAGATATATTCCCTGAATCCCCACTAACATCTCAGGAGCTGTGGTAGGGACGGGAAGCGGGAACATTATTAAGGCGACAGGTTCCTGTTCTGAAACAGCTCAGTGGGGTAATGTACGCTTTGAGCTGATTTCTGTAACATGTGCCAAAATGGGAGTGGCTCCTATGCAGGGAGATGTGCGGGCACACCCTGGGGCCGTGGCAGGGGGAAAGGCTTCCTGGGGGAGCCCCGCCTGCCTTCCCAGCGAGGACCCAGGAGCAGGAAGCAGGAGGAGGGTGGAGACAGGAGGCACAGCTTGGCCAAGGGCCTTGATGTGATAGCATCCATCCCGTTGTGGGCCGGGGTAGGGAGTGGGAGGTGCTGTGGGAGGCTGGGGGGAGATTGCTTCTGGATTGTGTCATCTTTTGGGCAATGAGGAGCCACTAGAAGTTTTTAAAGAGAAGGTACTCTCTCTCTTGTGTATGACAGAGCCCTCTGTAGAGGAGGAGCAGGAGTTAGCACTGAGCTGGAATCCTGAAGAAAAAGGGCAGGCTCATTTAGAACTGTTTAGAAAATGCAATCATGGGACCCCAGGGCTGAGGGTGGGGGAAGGCGGGTCTCACGGGACTTGGGGACGGGTGATGGATGGATGGGAGCCCTAGGAGAGGTCAGGTGGGAGGTGTGCGAATGAAGGGCTGGGGTGGGGCGCATGAGTCTGAGGTTAATGACACCATCACCCTCCACTTTCTCCTTTCTGACTTCTCTGGGTCCCAGCTCTTTCCTCTCCTCAGCCGAGCATGGGGAGGTGCTGGCCTCCTGCACGTGAGGAGCCCAGGGGGAGTGGATCCCCTGGGCTATCACCCCATGCTGAGAATTTGGGGAAAGGACAGGGTGTGCCCTGTCCTACCTCAAGCCCTGGGCTGAGGGAGCGCAGGGTGAGTCCCTTCTCTCCTCTCTGACTGAGGACACTCTTCCCGGCCTCCTTTTCTCTTTTTTTTTCTGGCCTGAGAGAGCAGAGAAGTGGCCCATCTCAAAACTGGGTCATCTGCTGAGGCCTAATCAGGCTCCTGCGGTGACTCGGAGAGGCTGACGGGCTCACTAATTATCTCTGCACGTCATTCACTGCTCCTGCCAGCAGAGGCCCGGCTCAGCCCTGTCCACAAGGCAGGGACTCCCAGACGGGGACTCTGCGCTCCCTGAGCTCACGGCGGTCAGGGGAGACAGAGGAGCCCCTGCCTCCGTGACAAGGTGAGCTCTGCGGCCCAGGTGTCCCGATGGAAGCATCCTCAGAGTGCTTGAGGGCACAGGAACCAGAGCTGCGTGGTGGCCGCGCTGGCTCCGGGCCTTGCCACTCGCCTGATGTGGGACTGTGGAAAAGCTCCGCAGACTCTGACCTTCACTCTCTGTCTTCAGAGTGGGCAGTGATGGCACCCTTCCCGGGTGTCTGTGAGCTACTACTGCATGGAATGTGCTCAGAGCGGAGCCAGGCACAGTGGGCCCGGTCCCTGGGATCACTTCGCCCGGTCAGCCACTCCAGGGCAGCCAAGTGGCTGTGGGCGCCACTGTCACTGTAAGGGTTTGGAGGCCAGCGGACCAGGTTTGCAGTCCTGACCGGGCTTCTGGACCAGCTGTGTGGCCCTAGCAAGTCTCTCGACCTCTCTGAGCCTCGGGTTGCCTCTTTTATAAAACGAGAGCCCTGCTTTTGAGAGTTACTTTAGGGATTAAATGTCATAATGAGTACCAGCGCCCTACACTGCGCCTGGTGCCCGGGCAGTGCTTTATAAGGGCGGCTGCTCCTTGGTACATCCCCAGCAGCGCTGACCTTGTGGTCCCCACATTCTACCACCCCCTTACCCCCACTGGCCCGAGTGCCCCCCATCTTCTGCTTTCCTGCCACTCCAGTGGAGATCTGGGACTTCAAGTCGACTTCTGGAGGGCACAGGGAGAGGCTCCCGCCGCCCTTGCCGGGGTTCAGAGTCCCCTAAGCCACGTGACAGCCTGCCCTTCGCCCTCCGCGATGTCTCATTACCATGGTGGACAAAAATCTCTCTCTCTGGGCTGGAGTCTTTAAAGTTGAACTTCAAAGAGGGATGGAAAACAACCTCTAGAGCCCCCTGGACCCTGACTCTTAACAGAGTGCCTCCTGCCTTCCCGTCCCGCCTGCTGGTTCGTAGTCTGACCCTAGAAACATCTTCTGCTGCTCGTGGTGAGAAGCTGCGTGGCATGTTCATTTCAGCTCATGGGGCTGGGGAGGGCATGACGAGCTACCCTTCACCTCTGCAGCCTGCTGCCCACAGATTGGGTAACTGAAATGTAATGTGTGGGCTTAGGAAAGGGAGGAAAAACTACAGCCCAGACCATGGCAGTCATCCTGGCCTTACCAGTTTCTCTCCTTCCCTCTCTCCTTCCACCAACTGGCCCATGTTCTCCCATGCTAGACTGTCAAACGGGCCTGCCCCCACCCAGCCCACCCTGGGAGCAAAGCCAAGCATCTCTCGGTACCCCTACCTCCAGCAGAGCTGGGTTCAGGGCAGCATCCAGACCGCCAGAGAGGAGAAATGGCTGAAGGTCCTTTCTCCTCATGAAGCTGTCCCCGGGTCCACACCTCATGACACCAGGAAGAAGTTCTGTGCGGGATTCAGCCATGGTCAGCTAGCCTTCCCTCATGGGCTCTGTGTGGGTCCTCGTGTCTCGTGACTCCTCTGTCTCTTCTGGTCACCGGCACAGACTGACTCCTCTCCCCAGGAGACAGGCGGTGGAGTGGGAAGCCGGGTGGGCAGCGACCTGCGCACGGTCTATCCCATGACTGTGCCTACTTAATAAGGTAAGGAAATGGGTGGCCCACACTAGTAGGCAAAGCAGTGAGCATTATTTTCTTGAAGAAGGGGGCTTTGAAAGACTGAGAAGGTGGGCTTAATAGGCGGCTGGACAGATAGCCCAGAAGCTTGGTCGTGACGTTCATCTGTCCATTCACTATCTGCCCATTCATGAGTTGGTTGGACACTCAGTGTGACCAGGCGCTGTTTGGGGCGCAGTGGGGCGTAATGGTGATCCCAAACACATGGCTTCTGCTCTTGTGAAACGTTCAGATCAGAAAGGAAGAGGCACAAACAAACCAGCCGTCAAGATTCAGGGTGATCATTTGTCTGCCCGTTGATGGAGATCTAGTAGCCTCAGCTGCTTAGTGAGGCTGGCTTAGTGAAACCTTGTTTTCAAACAAACTCCCTACACCCCTAACCCTACCCCAACCCTAACCCCTAACCCAAACCCTAACCCTACCCCAACCCCAACCCCTAACCCTAACCCTAACCCCAACCCCAATATAACTCAAGTGTTGTAGCCCAGAGGTAGAAGTAGAAAGCCCCTGGGTTCCATCCCCAGTACGAGAGAGAGAGAGAGAGAGAGAGAGAGAGAGAGAGAGAGAGAGAGAGAGAGACCGACCGCACGCATGTTTGCTGGAGGCAGTGAGCAGGGGGAAGGGGGGCTGGGGGTGAGGGCCATGGCTGAGAGCGTGGTTCCCAAGGGCAGTGGAGGAGGTCATCATGCAGGGCCTGGGAGCGAGCCAGGGAGCCTGGACCGGGACAGGGAAGCCACGGGCGCTGACTGGCTGTGTTGGCGGGTGACAGGGCCTGAGCCCTGGCAGGTCTCAGGCTGTAACGCTGCCATCCCCGGCGCCCCATAGCTCGCTGCTGCGGGACCCTGGGCTCTGCCTCCGTGGCATCGTGGCGTCCCCTTGTGCTCTTCTCTCTGTCTTCACAGGTCTGCATCCTGTCTTTGGGGGACACAGGTCACACCGCACTAGAGTGCGCTCCAGGACCACCTCCCCTGGACTTGGTATATCTCAGTGAACGACACTGTTTCCCAACGAGGTCACGAGGTCAACATTTCACTGGGGGAGGGGGGGGCATAATCAGCCCAGATAAGACACAGGAGAGTACTTCTCTGAGAAGGCCGTACCATCAAGGGGTGCCCACCACGCTGCCACACCGCCTCCTTCTTGCCTTCGACCGTGTGTGTGTGCGTGCGTGTGTGTGCGCGCGCGCGCGCGTGTGTGTGTGTGTGTGTGTGTGTGTGTACCTGTCCGGAGCTAGGGTGGCCATCTCGGCCCCTTGGGGACCAGTCTGTCACTGAGCTTGTCAGCAAAGGGAGATGAGAAAGTGCCCTGCTGGATCATGGCCTTGGCCCCGAAGCTCCCCAGTTTTATACTTTTTATTAAGTAGAATAAATGTGCAGAAGCCACAGGTCAGCAAAACAGCCCCACCTGCTCCAGCTCCCCAATGCCCGCCTCTCAGGGGTTTCTCTGGCTGCCTGAGCTCTGGCGTCACTCCACGGGGGAAAGAGGGTGCCGTTTGGAAGGAAAGGCCCGCGGGGTGGGCTTCTGCTGAACTGTCAGTAGCGAGGAACCGGGTAGTGGGACAGGAGATAAGAGGGATTCTGGGAGCCTGGGAGCTGGCTGTGCCTGCTGCGGGGCCGTGTTCGCCTCCGGGACACACATCTATTCTGCTCACATGCTGTATGCACGGCGTGCCGCTCTGAATTATGCACCTCGGAAGGGCCTTTCATCTCGCCGAGGGTTTGATGCCAGCCTGCCTGGCTGCCTGCACCGGGCTATGATTTAGCCTCCAGCACGATTTGGGGTGCCAAGGTAGGAGGGCGGTACAGGAAACAACCTGGGCCCTTTCTCCCCAAGGACTCAGCCGGTCTCGCTTCCTTCCCGCGGCCGGAAGAGAGAGACAGAGCCGTCCCTCACCCCACTCAGTCTAGGAACCTGGAGAGACTGGCCTGGTTGTATAGCTGGCTGCTTTCCCAAAGTGCACAGAAACCTAACTTCATCAGCTTAATTGAATTATGACCTGTGAAATTCAGAAGAGCTAAAACTCTGGCATGTGGGACGGGAGGCACCGTGGGCATCTCCTGGTCTGAGGCTGCTCCTTCCATGGGCGTGGGAACCCAGGCGCCGGCAGGGTTTCAGAGGCTACCCTGGAGCCAGAACCCAAAACCCCAGCCTCTCCATTTTGCCCCTTTTCACGGGAAGCAAGCTGCCTCCTGACCTAAGTCAACAAATACCTCTGAGCTCATGGGCCCCAGCCCTGCCTCCTGCTGTTCCTGTCCTGTGTAGTCCCCCCTCCCGTGTCAGCAGGACCTAGTGAGTGACTTGTTTCTGACCAATAGAAGGAGACCAAAGTGATAGGCTGGACTCCCAGGATCCAGGGACAGAAGACTCGACTCTGCCTTCCTGGGTCCTCTTCTCACTAAGGCTCTCTGCAAGAAGCTGGAGAGGTCTGTGGGGTGAGAAGCTTAGGGCCGCCACTGCCTGTGTCTAGCAACAGCCGGAGACGCTCAACTCAGCAGCGACGGGAGAGTGAAATGCTGCCAAGGAGCTCCCGGGGAGCTGGGAAGCAGGGCTGGGTGCAGTGGGCCTTCAGTGAGACCCAGTCCTGCTTGGCATCCTGATTCCAGGTGAGGGCCCCGAGCAGAGCACCCAGCTAAGCCGCGCCTGGACTTCCAAGCACAGAAATGGAGGGGAGGTAAATGAGCGCCGTCTAAAGCTGCTGGATTCTGTCCTGCAGCCATAGCCAATAACCACACCCAGCATGTTCTAGGCAGCGTCGGGAAGGAGCAGGAATGGTTAGTGTGGACCTGCAGAATCGGACACTCTATGAGCTAAGATGGGGCAGGTGAACTATTGCCACAAGTGTTTGAATGTTTTCTGTGTGCTGGGATTGTGCTGGACTCTTTACGCAGACCGGTTTCTTTCATTTTCTCAGTCATCAACAACTGTGTGGAGCTCCGTAGCAACTTCCCTTTACAGATGGAAAAACAAAGGTGCAGGGACAACCAGCCGGCCGGCAGGGCAGGGCAGGACTGGGATGTGGAGCCAGGCCCTGTGGGTTCATGGGGAAACAGACAGCCTTCGGCATTTAGCAGGCACTGCTGGCTTCTGTATGTTGCTGTGTCTAGTGACTGGGCAGGCAGAGAGGACCCCATCTTGAAGGACTGAGTAGATGGTCCCTCACGAGTGATGACCTTGAGCTACTTAACTTTGGTTTCCTCACTGGTAATGGGTTTGACTAAGATGAGATAGGTTCAGAGTTACACTCTGCCTTCGATACGGATATGGTGTGAGTGTGTCCCCAAAGGTTCTGGGACACGTGGTCCCCGGTGGCGGCGCTGAGGGAATGGAAGTTTAAGATGTGGCAGATGGTTAGGTCCTGGGCACCGCCTTCAGAAAGGAGCAAGTGCGGGTTGTGGCCATCCAGGGCTGTGGTCCGCTCTGCACACGGGGCATCCCTTTCCGCTTTTCTGCCCTGTGGGGACACAGCTGGGGAGGGGCCCTCATCAGAGGCTGCGCAGATGTGGTCACCCAGTCCTGCTCTTGGGCTATCAGCCTCCAGAGCCGTAAACCTTTCTTTGTAAAGCACCCTGCCTCAGTTCTATTATATCAGCACCGCATGAACGAATCCAGCAGGCAGTAGTGACTGATACACAGTAAGTACTGTATATTTTTAAACAAAAATAAGGGGCCATGGCAGCAGAGTTGTGTTGAGTGGAAATCACAGGGTCCTGCCTGCTCCGTGCGCAGCGGGAGCTCAGAGCGGGCGATGCCCTTCACCCCCGTCTTTTGTACACGTCTTTAAAGTCCTGGGCTCACTGGTGGGCTTCCCAGGCAAGCTGTGGTCCTTTTCAATACTTTTATTGCCTGATTAAGGTAATTAGCAGTTCTAGGGTCAGCCTTTTTCCTGTTGCGATGCCCAATTCTGGTCCCTCTTTTAGTCTAAGCTTCTAGGAACGAGGAACTTTTGAAAACAATCTTTTCAAAGCCCCAGGGTCTGCGTGTACCTTTGACTCCCCGTCCTGGCAACGCACAGTGCTCGGAAGCCAGGGCCTCTCTCCCAACCCTCCCACGTCTCTGCTAAGCTCTGCTCCGCTCGCCTGAGCAGCAGCTCCTCTAGCTACTTTGCCCAAAGTCCGGGAGATTAAATTATTCACCAGGGAGGAAAATGTAAAGACTGAAAATGCTTAATGAACTGTAATTGCGTCCCAGAGATAGGGCAGGAGGCTGGTGGCTAGGCCAAGGGGCTCTGTGCAGAAGGAAGCAGCGAAGGGCGCTTGGAGGAGCGATGGACTCAGCCGGAGTCCATCGCAGAGATGGGACAAATGGGGAAGGCAGGGCCGCCGCGCAGGGAGCTGCCAGGACGCGGAGGGTGGCTGTCACTAGTGCTTACCCCTGGCTGGTTCCCTCAGTTGGAGAAAATGGCTCTGCCGCTCCCGTGCTTGTCACTGTGAGGGTCTCATGACTCGATCTGGCAACTCAACAGGCCGCCCTTGGAAGTGATGTGGATGGAGCCTTTAGTGGGTGGCGCAAGTGTCTCCAGCGTGCTTCTCCCTTGCCATGGCACCCAGGGAATCCGGAGGAGGGGTTGGGATGAAGACACTAAAGACCTGGGGCCGCCACGCGGAGGCCAGTGGCCCTGGAGGGACCACGGAGGCCATCTTGGAGAGATGCCGGGTCCACAGTGGGCTTTGCACAAGCACTAGCTATCTATGGAAATCTGCGCCGAGACCACTGACGTTTATTTTTAGGGTGCTTGTGTTTGCTAACTGCATACCCCTCGCTGGTGTCCACGGAACAGTATGTCTTCAACAGTGGGAAACAGAGAGTTTGACTGGTTAAGGGAGACCAGAGGCGGCCTGGGGTGTGAACTGACAGCCGCCTGGGATTTGCGGTACTGGGGATGGAACCCGGTGTTATATTATTTTATTATATGTTATTTTTATAAAATATTATTTTATACAATATTTTATTTCTTATTTTGAAATAGCATCTCACTGAGTCACAAAGGGCCTCGCTAAGTAGTAGCTCAGGCTGTCCGCAAACCCAGATCCTCCTGCCTTGGCTTCCCAGATGCTGGGATTATAAGCGTGCACCACCACACGCAGCTGAGACTTTAAACTAGTTCAAAAATTCAAAACCTCAAATTCACTTGTGTGGGGCTCCCGCATGAGCATTCCTTTAACTGCTTGTATAACTTCAAAATATAATGGGCATGCCTGTCTTCACCCCTTAAAGGCTCGATGCTACAGGCTCTATTTGGGGCACTGTCAAAGAAGACTATTATAGAACTCATAGAACGTACTATGGCCCGAAGGTCTGCGTTCCCCCAAGACCCACATGGGAAACCCAGTCTCCAGGGCCACAGGACTAAGAGGTGGGGCCCATACAGGTGAGTAGGCTGCAGAGGCTCTGCCTTCATAAATGGGATTCGTGCCCTTGCAAACAGGGCTCGGAGGAGCTTGCTGGCCTCTGCCAACCTGTGAGGACACGCAGAGGGCGCTGTCTGTGGCAGGGAGAGCCAGCCCTCAGCAGACACCTAGCCTGCCAGCACCTCGACCTCCACCTCCCCGGCCTCCGGAACTGTGAGTGGTGGACGTCTGTTGTTCATAAACGATCCAGTGAGGCGTTGTGGCTGGGGTCTGGAACGTCCCCGTGACAGCTCATGTCCTGGTGAGGCAGCAGTGTTCGGAGGGGAGAAGATTGGCTCACGAGGGCCCAGGACTCAAAAATGGATCAATCTGTTGATGGGTCAGTAACTTGAAGGCACTTACTGGGGGTGGTGACGATGACAGGGCCTGGCTGGGGGAAGCAGGGCCCTGGGGAGGTCGCCTTGGGGACCACATCTGTCCCTGGCCCCGTCATAGGATGCTCTCTTTCTGCTTCCTAGCTGCCCGGGCTGTGTAATTTTCTTTCACCGCATCCTTCCTACAATTCTGTCCTGGAGCCAGCTGCCCATGGACTGAACTTTGAAAGCATGACTCCAATAGAGCTTTCCTTATCTATGTTGTGCTTGTCAGTACTTTGGGCACGTTAGTACATACAGCCCGAACGGGCTGAGACAGGGCTCGAGGACACCATTTCACTTCACCCATGTGAAAAGGCTTTATCAGCCTTCCAGGGATGGACAAAGAAACTTGATCTGATGATATGAAGATGGAGAAAGGCCAAAGTTCTCACTTGGTTCAGTGGCTTCCTCACTTTGAGAATGTCCACAGCTCAAGGTTTAGTCGGAAGCCAGCTTCCCTGGCAGCTGCTCTGCGCCTCCGCATGTGCTGGGCAGGACGGGCCCCAGCGTCCATGTCGCCTCTGAGCAGGCCTGTGGCAGCAGTCTCTGCTGGGCTCCTCGCCCCAATGTCGCCTCGACGCGGCACCCACTGCTGGCTTGACAGTATGGCGTCTGTCGTCCTGCAGCTGGTGAAGACCTGACAGCAGCCTCCCTCCACTAATAAACACACTGCTCTTTACTTTTATCAAAGTTTTACACACATTTAAGGCAAACAGACTTATCATATAAAAGTCCAGTGCCCAGCCACAACCCTCCCATCCAGAATTCCCCCCTCAGGAGCAACCCTTTAACTCCTTTAGCTATTTTTCTTTTTTGTTTTGTTTTGTGTGTGTGTATGTGGTATTGGGTATTGAACATAGGGGTGTTCTACTTCTGAGCTACACCCCCAACCCTTTTATTTTTTATTTGGAAACAGGGTCTCACTAAGTTGCTGAGGGCCTCACTAAAGTTACTGAGGCTGGCTTTGAACTTGCGATCCTCCTCTTTCAGCCTCCCAAGTACTGAGATTACAGGCATGCACCACCATGCTGGGATTCTTTATCCATTTCCTTTGGTATGTGTTTCCTTATTATTGGCTTTTGGTTCTGTGGCTTTGAGACATTGTGTGTTGACTTACTACTGTGGAGCCTGAGCACTTGGCACGTTGAGGTCAGCCCTTCTATCACCCCCTCCACAACATCATCACACGTTATGCAAATACCCAAGATAATTTTATCACAATTAAAAAAAATACGCAATGTTTTCATTAGCATTTATGATTATATAAATACTGTTTGGAAAAGAGATATGTATACAACTTTTAGACTATTTTAAATTTTCTTAGAGCTAATACTTATCTCCACTTTATTTCTTCTTTTAGTTATATTTTAGACTTTTGAGGGGGATCAGGGCAAAATGGGTGTGTTCTACATGCTATGTTAAAAAAGGCAGTGTCTTTTCCAGCTAAATGAAAACATAACACTTACAAACACCGCCTTAATATTCTCCCTTGAAACTTTAGGGGAATTCTGGATGACTTTTATTTATTTCACTCTTTTAGCTTCTATTAGTCTAGGAGACTAATGAACATCTCCTTCCTCTCTCCCTGTTGCACGCAGAAAAACATGTTTTCAGAATCTAGGGGAGCAGGGTCTATGTGTTCTTCTTTTAGGAGCCTTTCAGGGCAGCGTTCTCTCCTCAGACTGGGGCTCCCCAAGGACGGGGCCATGTCTACTCAGAGTAGGGCTCCCCAAGGAGCCCTCAGACTGGGGCTCTGTGAACACAGGGCTCTGCTCAGACTGGGGCTCTGTGAACACAGGGCTGTGTCTCCTCCTGAGGGCAACCTGGGGATGGGGCTTATCTCCCGAGACTGAGCTTCCTACGTGGGAGGCAACATAATTTCCTTCTCCACATCTGCAGAGCACCAGCCCTACCTCAGTGTCTAAGAAAGTTGTACATCTGGGAGCGTCTCCAGCCTTCTCTCTCCCTTCTTCTTGGATTGCGGAGGAGGATGAAAACAAACTCCTCCAACATACCTGGGGCTCTGTGAGGCCGGGGGCTCTCCACTCAGGATCTACCCAGCCCTTGGTGCCTTAGAAGACCGGGCTCTCAGGCCCTGCGACTCCTCAGGCTACCCCGCCCTCTCTTGTCCTTCACACGTGGGTTTTCTTCCCTTTGACGCTGTCTGTGCAGAGAGGCTGTGGACGGCATGAATAATAGATTATTAATTTGGAGCCTCTGCAGCTGGTGAGGCTCGGCACCAGTGCCGGGGCTGGTTATGTAACCAGCGCACTCGGGTGGCATCCGAGGCAGCCTGCATGTCCACGCGGGAGCAGATGAGGAGTGGGGGCAGGGAGAGGGGATGGAGGGTCTGCAGGGAGCCCGGCTCTGGGCTGATGGCTTTGAGCTGCCTTCTGCTGTTCTAGGCTCACAGAGACCAGCAGGAAGGAGGGAGGGAAAGCCCAAGGGGCCAGGGCTGAAGGGTGCAGAGTCCCCCAGACACGGCCTGTACCTAGTAAGTTGTGACCCTGATACTTTCCCGTCATGGTAAGTTGGATGGGGCTGTGGCAGGAGAACTCAGAGCCAGGGGCCATCGCCTCAAGAGGAGGACCTTCCCCGGATGCTCCCAACACTCGCTACTTGTCATGGACTCTGTGTGCCATGCACCAGGGGATAGACTAACCCAGGCCTTGTTCTCCAGTCCCTGGGTGAGGTAGCAATGCTCGCTGTTTAGGCGCGGTCCAAGATGAAAGTACAGGTGCCAAAAACATCTTCATGGCTGCAACTTGATTCCAGTGTGGGACGTGCCAGGGCTCTGAGGTCTTGTCCTGTCGTGGGACGTGTGAAGGCCCTAAGGCTGAAGTGATCTGGCCTGTGCGTTTAAGGCAAAGACTGGCAGAAGTTTAGTTCAAAGAGTCGAGGGGGCCAGATCGGGTGGGCCCTTACACCATCTGGGGCCATCACCCTCAGCCTGAGGGCGTGGCTTTCCTTTGGTCCCTCCCCCTTGTGCCTATCAGAAGCAGAACCGGCTCCACATTGGTCAGTTTCTCCCAGGCTGTCATACAGGGTGTGTTTCCTCCTAGGAGCCCTGATGCCTGTGTATTGGTATTGCCCAAGTCTAGTATAGAAGGCAGGAGAGCTATAGCCATGAGGGTTTAATGCCAGGGGTCCGCATCCAGGCTTCGAGCCCTGCTTGGCCAGCGGTTAGCCGTGGATGGGTTGGCTGCCCTCTGGGAGCCTCGGTCTCCTCTGCACAGAGGAGCCCTCACAGTACTAGTGATGGCAGCTGTCACTAATGGAGCATGCGGTATGTTCCAGACCCCGCCTGAGTGCTTTACAGATGTCATGAGGTTTGCATCTATGGGGCAGGTGCTGTCATAGTTTCTAGTTTTACAGACGGGCAATCGAGGTTCAGAGAAATTAAGACTCTTGGCTCCAGGTGCTGAGCTGGTGAGGTGAGGGCTTGCTTCCAAAGCTGAGCTTCTGGAAGAACTGCAGCAATCACCTCTGTGCTGTAGGAAATGGCCCAGCCCCCCCAGGGCTCCACCACAGCGTCCGTGTGCTCAGTACACACACCGTCCCCATGTGCCAGGTAGCGTGGCAATAGACAGTGGGAAAGCTGGGCGTGGGGGCACACGTTTGGAATCCCAGCATTTGGGAGGCTGAGACCGGAGGATCGCGGTTCATGGCCAGCCTCAGCTACTTAGTGAGGCCTTTTGCAACTCAGTGAGACCCTGTTTCAAAATAAGGAATAAAAACTAGGGCTGGGAGTGTTGCTCGGAGGTAGAATGCCCCTGGGTTCCATCTCCAGTACCGAAGTGGGTGGGGGAAAAAAAGACAGATAGTGGAGATGAACAGGCCAGATTCTTCTCACCCTCCTAGACCTCCCGGTCCAGAGGGAGACAGAGATTAAGCAGATAATTATGTGGATGATTAATTGCAGTCAGGGTCTGTGCTATAAAAAGACGAGCCAGGGTACACTAGAAAAGTGGGACGAGACCGCTTGGCCTGTGGGGGCGGGTGTGACAGGGACTCAGCCCCTCCTGGCCAGAGTGTGACTGATCACAGGAAGATGGGGAGACATAGCCCTGCCTGCGGGGAGCGTGGGGTCTCACCATGGCTGCTATGTTTGTGGGTCTCTCTCCTTGTCCTCTAAGAGGGTGCAGTCTCAGTCTAAGGGGCAGGCTCAGCCCAAGGGTCTGCTTCTGTATGCAAAGGGCGCTCTGTCTATCTGCTGGGGCCGACTCTGATGGGCCAGCTGAGGTCGGAGATCAGGACGCCAGACACATCAGTTCACAGGCGGCCTGGGAAGACAGGCCGACAGGCCCCTGGAGCGTCTGCTCTGGTGGAAAGGAGAACATGGGCAGAGGCTGGGGTGAGAGAGATAACACAGTAAGGGGCCATGCCCTGCACCAGGCTCCTAGAAAGATCTACCTCCATTTCAGTCCCCGGCTCTTCACAGTTGAAAATTACAGAGGGGCAGCCCCTGGAGCTGTGGTGGGACCACGGGGGGCTGGGGGCTCCCCAAGAGCCATAAGTGGAAAAGCCAAGACCAGTTCAATCCCCAGCTACCCAGAAGAGAGACTTTTTGATTTTTTTTTTTAAAGAGAAGTTGGAGGAAATTAATAATGAATCCTATCCAACCAGAAAATCATGGGGAAATGAATCCTATCTAACAATAAAATAAAACTGAAACAAATTACTGGGTTCTCATATTTGTAGGATAAATTAATTTCATGTTTGGAATACCAATTAACCCAAGAAAGGTCAGTCCCCTGTACTGCCTGCATTTGCGCATGGTTCTGGAAGTCAGAGGGCGCCGCGGAGGCGGGCGGCTGCCGGGAGCCCGCTGTGCGGCTCTGGCCTCGCTCTGGCCCACCTGCCCAGTGGCCACAGCTCGGCGGGTACAATGAGTCTTGGCATGAACGCTCTTCAGCAGCTCCCTATTTTCTGTTTCTCTCACAGTAGAAAGTGCGTGGAAGTAGCAGTGGTGTGCCCAACGCCTCAAGAAGGGCCGTGTCCCCTCCAGCTGGGGCGCCCGCAGACCTCCTTTGCCCCCCTCAGCCTGGGGCTCCAGGAGAACAAGCCGTGCCTCTCCTTAGGCTGTGGACTCGCAGGGACCAGGAGTCTTGCGTCCGTAGCTACACACACAGTCTTTGCAGAAAAACGCACGGCCACGCAGCATAGTAGCCCCTGGAGATTCACGGGCTCTGCCTCGCCTTCGTTCCCTGCTACATGGAAGCCCGGAGCATAGATGTGCCTGCGTGAAGATTTGTTTTGCAAACTGGAACGAGGAGGACACGTTTCTCTCTGTGGCTCTGACTTTGAATGCCTCCAGCTGGAGAATGTGAGGTAATTCCCAATTATCTGCCAGGGACTGATGGTATTGGTGAATTATCTGTGGATGGTAAAAACAACCCAGAGACGGTCTGCTCCCTGGCCCTGATACCCCCAGGTCGCCAGTGCCAACTTGAGTGGCGCCCCCTGAGAAGATGCAGCTCTGGTCCTGCTGGCCCAAGGTGACTCTTTTTTATTTTTTATTTTTATTTTTTTGTGGTATTGGGGATGAAACCCAGGGACATTGTAGCTCTGAGCTACACCTCCAGCCCTATTTTTTAGTCCTTTTTTAAAATTTTTGAAACAGGGTCTTACAGAGTTGTGAAGGCTCTCTGTGAACCACCATCTTCCAGTTTCCGCCTCCCGAATGCTGAGATTATAAGAGTGTGCTCCATGCCTGGCCTCCTTATAGCTCCTTATCTTGGGGAGGTGGCCGGGTTCAGACTGTCTCCTTGTGCCCAAAGTTAAGCTCTCAGTGTCCACGGCACCTGCTGAGAGACTGGTATTGTACTGCTGCGGTACAAACATGGTGGCCTGGTCTTCATGGGCATCAGTGGACGATACTTCCTGTCTGATGTGGCTTGCCCTGATTGAACCCAGGTCAGTCGGCTCAGCTGGGCTCTGGAGCAGTGTTCTCCCCCTGGGCTCACAAGAGTGGGGCCAAGCCAGCCACGCAGGGAGACATTGGGGCTGACCCAGTGGTGTTGCTGGTCTACCTGGCCTGACCGGCTGGGATCTCTGTGCCTGTCTTATCTTAGAGCAAGTGGCAAATAGGGACGGGAGGAGCCATCTTTGCTTGTCACCCCTGGAGTTCCCGCCTCTTTCAGCCTTCTGGTGACTTTGTCCCTTAACAGCACAGAGAACGTGGTCCCCTGTGCCATGGAGGCGGACTGGAAATCAGGTGCACATGCGGAGGATAGGGTGCCAGATTGGCACATTGCTTACAGACAAAGAACCACCGATGGGTGAATCGTGAATCGCTGGAGGAATGGCTGGAGGAATTTCCCCCAGCATCCCCAGGCCTGAGTGCGCTTCCCATTCTGCCCCATTCCCGTGCCAACTCCCTACTATGGAAGGCAGCAACCTCCCCTTCTGGCTTATCCATTTTCGCAGCCTCTGAAAACACTTTACCAACCATTACGCTTGGTCCCTAGCCCCACGCCCCAGGCGGTTGGCATTTCTTTCTCCTGTTCTCACCCTGGTCGAAAAAGAACACTTTCCCAGCACCACCACCCTCGGCTCCACCCTCGCTCCTTCTCCACCTCTTGCATTTCCCGATTGTGATGAAGCCTTTCAACAGAAAGGCCCCCTAAGAGAAAGGCCGTGGCCTCCCGTGTCCACTTAGGTATCTAGGGGGAACGGGAGGGGCACCTGAACAGGTGTAGCAGACCAGTCCTCTGGGGACAGCCCATGGAAGCTTCCAGAGTCAGCCTCTGGTACTGTAGCATAATTACCTTCCATTAATATGTTAATCTCGCATACAGGAATGATATTACTTTAAATAATGAACTGCTGCAAGGACAGTGCTGGGCAAGTGGCTGGGGCTGGAGCTGAGTGCTTAAGTTTTTAATTAAAGCCTTTCTGATAAATGTTTACCGTTGCCTTTCATTCTGCTTGGGGAAAGGGGCTGCAAAAAGAGAAAGAAGGTAGAATGAGAAGATGAAGGGCGTG
The DNA here is from genome assembly GCF_963383645.1 of Muscardinus avellanarius. Lineage (NCBI taxonomy): Eukaryota > Metazoa > Chordata > Mammalia > Rodentia > Gliridae > Muscardinus > Muscardinus avellanarius. The sequence continues at coordinate 1,437,018 of NC_137794.1, read as the reverse complement.
GGGGGCACGCAATGAGGAAAACATAAAACAGGAGAGCCAAGAGATGACCACGCTGCGCCCAGCGGCGGGGCCAAGACCCTGCCGCAGTCGCCGCCCACACACCCCCTGCCTGCCGCTGGTTCATGCTCTCGGTCATGAAAACACAGGAATCTTTCTCGCCTCCTCCGGCCCACCCGCAACCCCTGGAGGCTCCAGTCCACGCTCCCTCCCATCTCCACCCCTTATTGACCCCACAGCGGCCTCCAACCACACAGCAGCATGCTGGCCTCAGGGCCACGGGGCTCGACCCAGGGCTCCTTCCCAAGGGAGGGCCAGTGGCCCTCCCCGTGACCGAGCACATCCTTGTCTTGAACGCATGGCTCTTAAGAGTCCTCAAAAGTGTTGATTTAACCGGGCATGGTGGTGAACACTTGTAATCCCAGCATTCAGGAGGTGGAGACAGGAGGATCATGGTTCACAGGTAGCCTCAGCTACTTAGTGAAGCCCTTCACTACTCAGTGAGACCCTGTTTCAACAATAAATAGGCTAAAATAAAAATAGAGCTGAGGGTGTAGTTCAGAGGTACAATGCCCCTGGGTTCTATACCCAGTACCGCAAAAAAAAAAAAAAGTGTGGAGCCCACAGATGATACACACGTGCCCCTGAGATGGCTGTGGGCCGCGGTGGCAGCGCAGGCTGGAGGGCTGAGCTTCTAAGTGGATGAAGGGAGAAGCGGTCTCATCTGCCTCAGCCCTCAGCTCGCCAGGGCTGCTGACTGTTAATCACTGGTGGCTGTGTGTGTGTGTGTGTGTGTGTGTGTGTGTGTGTGTGTGTGTGTATACGCACGCGCACACACACAGGCCTGGCTTCAGCATCCCTGACCACCCCTCTCTGCTCCCTGCTGTGCTAGCCTTAATTACAGCGACTTAGGAGGTGCACTTAGGATTTCAGAGTAAACCTATCAATATTTCACTTAAAGAACAGATTTCTGTCAGATGGTATCAGAGGCTTATAAATGAGAAATATGAGACTTGTTCTCAGGTAGCCTTACACACACACACACACACACACACACACACACCTTGATTAATTATTAACACATGATTTCCTTTCTGTCTCAGGCCCTGGGGACAGCGGATGCCTTTATTCAACCAGTCAGAGGTGAGCATTTCTACTGAAGTTGTGTGCCTTAAACATTAAAACAACCATGAGAATACACACTCTGTGTTCTGGGGCTTCCTGTGGGTGAGGAGCCGGGAGACACAGCTCCCCTGGACTTGCTGGGAGAGACCATGGCAGGCTGGGTGCTTCCGCTCTGAGCCACGCTCCTCAGCCAATGGAGCACGGCCACAACCCAACAACAAGGCACAGGTCCATGTCTGGATGGGGAAGGGACCCACCCAGAATCCTCCTTGTCTTCCTCTCCTTCCCTGCGGACAGACGGAGGGCCTCTGGACCTCACGTCTCCTTTGCCAGCTGTCGTCTGCAAGGGGCTAGCATTGCTTTGCCTCTTGGTGCTAGAAACGGCCAGTTGTAGTGGAGCGAACGTGAGTGTGGGATCTGACAGTCCTGGGTCCCTTGCTCTTACGTGAGCCTGCCCATCAGGTGATCTCTGAGCCTGGATTTCTCCAGTTCCAGACGTGGGACAGCCGGACCCCTCCTGGCGAGGAGGATTAAGCATGGTAAATACAAACTGCCTGGAAGGAGAGGGTCTTTGGCGGGGAAGGCATGGGGGATGCCATGATGCAGCTGGTTCCAGAAGCCATGCCTTAAAACGGACATTGGCCAACTCTATCTATCTGGAGAGAGGTGACAGAGGGGCCAGAGAGCCGAAAGACCATGGCAAGTACAAGTAAATCGAAGAGGCCAGTGGGATTTAGCAGGTAGAACTCCACCCCAGGATAATAGACTGGCCATCTATAAGTAACAACCTTGTTGAAGGAGGACCAGAGATGTCGTAGGAGACCCCAACGGGAGAAAGAGAGAGAAACAGAAATCACAGGAAAAGCTCAGATTAATTGCAAGAGTGTTTGGCTGTCTGGACAGTGTGAACATAGGATGGATGGGCCACTTCTGGAGCTGGTGTCCTCATCGGCGATGGCTCAAGAGCAGATGGGCAGCCACGTCGCAGGCATGCGCCAAGGCCAATCAGCTCTCCCTGCCCGGGCCTCCAGGGTTTCATCCATCTCGTCTCTGGTATCATTTGGAGAAGCCTCCATCCGAGCAACCATCCTGCTCTCCTGGAGTGAAGGCAATTTCTCCAAGTGGCAAGTTTAGGGGAGGGTCTGAGTGTGCTCCCCTTTGGGGATCTCGCTGGTGACAGAAATCACACACCTTGGCTCCTCCTCACCACAGGGTGGGATGGAGCTGACAGCATCTAGCTCTGTGTGAGACTGGACGAGTCTGTCAGATTTGGGCATGTGGTGTTAGCCAGCTCCCCTAGCTCAGAGACCCCAAAGCCACAGTCTCCACTGTTTGAGTAGAGAGAATATCGTGCTCCCCATTTGCTCGATTTTCTGCATGCATTTCTTAGCTCTGAACCAGGTGTAGAAAAGGGATGTTTGTGTCGATTCGCTGAGATCCTAAAATAATTTGAGCTTCCTAAGGTTAGAACATGCAGTGGTTGATTGTATTTGTTTTCAGATCTTTTTCTTTCTGTCTGTTTGAGCTTCTAAGCAGAATGCCATAGACTGGATAATTTATAAACAGCACACATTTATTTCTCATAATTCAAGAGACTATGAAGCCCAAGCCCAAGCTGCAAGGTCTGCTATCAGGAGAGTCCTGTCTGCTTCCAAGATGGCAACGTGAGTGAGTGTTTTGTCTCCTGGAGGAAAGAAGCTTGTGTCCTTCATGGCAGAAAACAACAAAACGGATACACCGTTTACTCCAGAGCATACATCAGGACCTCGGATCCCACTCACGAAGGTAGAGCCCTCGGGCCCCAAGGCCACACACCCCAGTGCGGTTTCACTGCGGACTGAGTTTCAGCATGAACGCCGGGGAACAGAGGCTTTCAGACACAGCCGGGACCTGCGGCCAGCCTCCCTCCTCAGCCTCTTTAGCCAGCTTGCCTCCTGCATGGTCAGCCCGTCCGAGGAGTGGAAGGAGATTGCAGGGGAGGCAAGGGAAAAGCCAGGGCACGCCCGCCTCCATTCCTGCTTCAGTGACTGATTTCAGGGTGGACGTCATGGGGTAGGCAAGGTAGCCATGTTGGAGGTGGGACTTGGTTGCTGGGGAGGAGTCCCAGGGCACAGCGTGTGTGACCCGGGCCCTTTGTTCTGACCCCCTGGCTCTCTGGCCTACCTCCATGTCCCCCGCTTTGATGCCCCGAAGATCTCTAGCACGGACTGTATATATGGCCTGCACTCTCTGGAACTGCCAGCAAACCCATTTCTCCTTCCTCTAACTTCTGTAAGTCAGGCGTTTGCGTCACAGTGGTGAGAATCCTGATGGAAACAATGAGTATCCAACATGGTTCCAGTTCCTGCCAAGAAGCATTGGCATCTAGCTCCTGATACCAGTGCTCCTGCTGTCCCCGTAGCTAGCCCTGATGTCTCAGTGGCTTCCTGCTCTCGCTAACCTCTGATGCTTCACCATTTCTGCTCTGGCTTCTTAGCGCTCCCAACACCTGGTGTAAACAGTTTCCCATATTAAATCCGCTTTGTTAGACCTATACACAGTTGTCTACATGTCCATAAACGGACATAGACTGGTAGAAAACTCCGGCTTCAATCGGGGTATTTATGTGGTCAGTTCCCTGAATGGCGCGTATCTCAAGCGCCACCATGTGGGTCACAAGTCCCTTAGGGGAACTGTCCGAACCTCAGGCCCTCTGAGTCCTGAGTGGTCAAAGAAGGGCTAGGGAGGACATGTGGGGTATGACCCTGATCCTCTTCCAGGGCGACTATCACAGCCTCTGCTGCTGGCCCGTTTCTCTGGGGCCTCCTGTAGTGAGTGGAGTGAGCCTCACGGTCCCTGCTAGAGGCAGTCTTTGACCTGGATTCAGAGCCCTCTTGCCTTAGGCGCTGCCTTGACAGCCAGCCTCCCTGCAAGCTTGGCCTGCGCCATCCCATGTTTCCTACAGCTGAATGCCCACCTGGACCCAGTTCCTGAAACCTCCCTGCTTCTCAGCTCCTGCGCGCTCTGTCTAGACCATCCGCACAGCGTGCCCCTGGCCCCCAGGGCAGCCCGGGCTCTGGGGCTCCAGGCCCTTCCTTCTGTGTTCAGCTCCTCCTATGGCGGTGTACGGCGGGCCTTGTCAGAGCCTCCCAGGCACCTCCCGGCTCCTGGTGCCATCAGCGAGCATCTGTTGGAAAACAGCAGCCGTCCGCCTCGCCGCACCAGATTCATTCTGCTTCACTGTGCGCTCATGAGCAACCTCAGAAAGTTGATTTAGAGTTTCCTTGCCCGAAGGAAGAAGTGGAGTGCCCTCATAAACTTTCTGAGATTATTCCATGAACACAACGAAAAGATCTCAAGGGTTTCAATCTACAGAATAAGGTTTAGCAGAACCATCTCCATCACTGTGACGGACATGGACCCGAGGAGTACCCCAAGCATCCCCCTCACCACCACATAAATACCACCATCTTGAACACACCCCTTGGCAATCCCCGGCGCTACCATGATCCCGGTCACTACATCAACGTAGCTGAAATCAGCACCTTATGTGTCACCCAACACTGCCCAGTATTCCTCTTTAAGCACTCTCCTGGGTCAGGAGCTGGAGAGGGAGAGGCCCGAGGGGCTTCATTAGCATCAGGCTCACCTGGACAGGGGTCCAGAGCAGCAACAGAAAGGCAAGGCCCAAAGGAACAGAGAGGGGCTGTCTTCTTTGTACAAGCCATGTTTGGGAGTGAGAAGAGTTGAAATGATAAAGGGATGGGAGGAGCAATCTACTCTGGGGACAGAGCAGCCAGCGGAGGGAGCGGACTGTGCGGCCGGTGTGGACGAGGGACCTGGCACAGGGCTCCGGGAGCAGCGGGAAGGGGGAGATCAAGGTTCAGCCTGGACAGTGCCTTGGCAGCCCATTCCCCGCGGGGGACGTGAGAAGCGGTGGGAGGCCCGAGCAGCATGGCCACAGAGGAGCGGCTCTTGCTCTCCTCTGCTGGACATGGACCGTTCCACAGGACAGGGACATCAGACAAGCCCACCTGTGACAGAAATGGTTCCAGTCAGAAACAAGGCAATATCCTAGCACATCCGAACGAGGGCACACCGTGGGCATCGTCCAAGCCAGCAAACACCAAGCATGCCCTCTGCCAGCCAGGAGAGTGGCTGGTGCTTTATCAGCCACTCAGCTCAGGCTGCTCTCTGGCTGCCTCCCCCTGGACCCGTCGCCCGTCGAGAGACCCAGTCGTAGGGTTCCTTTGCTCCTAAAAGCACTCTGTCCAGAGAGGACTCCCGATCTCTTAGACCCTAAAGCACTCACCGAAGCCCCAGTCCTAGAGTAACTCCTCTGTGTCTCCATCCTCTTGTGGAGATGTCCAGAGGCTCCCTGTGGGCCATGTTCTCCTTGATGAAAGAAACGAAGCCAACTCTTTCCGGCACAGGTGCGTTTCTGGGATCTCTGGCTGCAAAACACTGACGGAGGCAGCGAGGGATGTTTCCTTCGGTGAATCTACAATGATTAATGCGGTGACCATCGTGCTGTGCAGTCGGGTGGCTCAGAAACTCTGCTCTTCACCCTGCTCCAGGGAACACTGCCAGAATAAGACCGACTGCCAGTCGGTGAGTCATAAAACCCCCGGGGCTGCTTGTTGAGATGCAGAATTCTGGCCCTCATTCGTGATGACCTCAAGCCCAAAGCCCTGATGTCTGTTGTTCTGACCAGCAACGTGGATGCTGCTCATATTTGAAAATCACAAGTTGGGAGACCTGTCTCTCTGAGAGTCTTGAGACCACCCAAACTCAAGGTCGAGGGCGGCAGAGCTGAACCCTGATGGCTTCCCAGACAGAACTAAAAACTATCCCCCACCCTGGGAGCTCTCTCTGTGGGGATCAAGGGCTCTACAGAATTTCTCCCTGTTCTGAAAGGACACACCGAGTCAGGTGTCTCCCTGACCTTCTCCTTTTGGAAACCAGGGCATAGAAACTGCCTGGTAGCATTCAAGGCAAAGACATCTGCCTCCAGCAAAATGTGTCTCAAAAGGGACGCGCCATCCCCGCCCTGAATGGAACGAGAATGTTAATCAATAGATCCAGCATTCCAACCCCTGTCTCTGAGCTGCAGATGCAGAGGATGCGAATCAATCGTGATGTTTAAACACACACAACACACGTGTGTGCACACACACCCCAGGCCTGCTGCACATGGAGGCCAAGCCTCACACAGCATCTCCCAGACTCTCAGCCTTCCTGTTCCCATGGCCGACCCTCCTCCGTGGGAGTTTCCCTGTCCTGGTTCTGCCAGGCCTTTTGCTTTGGGCACCTCCTCCCCACACTCCACTCTGGAGCCCCAGCACCATCCCTCTGCTTTTGCCTGCTCCTGGCTCCTACCCAGCCTCAGCAGTCTGGGGCACCGGTCACATCCTACAGTTACAGTCTGTGCTAAAATCAGATAAGACTTTCAGTCTGTTGAAGTGAAGCGGGTGCGTTTGGCATGTGACAAGAATTCTGGGGCTCTAGAATATTCTGGGCGGAACTGTATCCCCAAATTATATGTCCAAACCCATACCCTTCTTCTACCATACCTGCTTCTACCGTTGGGAAATAGGGCTTTAAAAGAGGTGGCTAAGTTAAAACGAGGCTCAGCGTGGGCCCTAGTCCAATCTGACTTCTTATAAGAAGAGATGAGGAGAGATAGTGGGCAGGGGGTGTCCCAGCCAGATACCCCCTGTAGGAGGCCATCGGCAGGCCAAGCAGAGGCTGCAGGGAACCAGCCCCGTGGGCACTTGGTCCTAGACTTACAGCTCCACACTGTAGACCCCGGTTCCGGGGGTTAAGCCGCCGTTGTGTGACACTCGGTATGGCAGACAGAGCTGGCTAACGCCCACTTCTTCCCCCGTTTTGAATCTTTTCAACTTTGTCATCTTCAATAACGTGGGCTCTGGCAATTCAGCCTTGGGAGTGAGGAGGGTGCTTGGCCACAGACGTGCGGACGTGGTGGGCGCAGTGCAGTGAGTTGCCGAAGTGCAGAGTGACCCACAGGCCGGGCCATTGTGCCCCACCGTCCCCAGGCTCACATCCTTCCTGCCTTCAGCAGACCCAGCTGCTGACTGACCCACTGATTCATGACCAAGGGCTCTGTTCTGAGCTTGGGAGCCAGAGACCCTGTGTGAATCTCGGTCCTTCTACTACACGAACTCAGGCGAGTCACCAGCATCAACGTGGGCGTCGGCTTCCACGCTGGCAAAGAGGACACCGACGCCTCTACCCGCCCCGTGGAGTGGCTGCGAAGATCAGACGGAGTAGCGGACGCAGCACTGAGCCAAGTCGCTGGTGCGGTCAGTACCAAGTTCTCTTTGACATGGCTTCTCCGTCACCGCTGGCCGGGAGCCTGACACCCCTGCAGGCAGCGCTGCATGCTCAGCCTCCGAGTGCTCGGCCCTTGGCTGCTCCGTCCCTTGTTTTGTTCCCCGTGCCCCCTGGCAGACACCTCCAGCATTCATCTGGATCTAAGCTCTCCTTCGCTCTCCACCTCCAGTCTCCGGCGCTGGGGCCTGTGATGCCTTTGGCATCTACCACCGCTTCCTACCCATCAAGTCTGCCGTGCCTGGGGCAGCCGTGGCCCTCTCTTCCAGCAAGCGGCTTCTCAAGGACAGTGGTGGCCCCGTTTCCTCACTGCCCCTGCCTCCTACGTGGCCCCTTGCAGCCAACACCCCATGCCCATCTCGGGGAGTCTAACTTGGCGGAGAGGGGCCAGTGAGCTGGCAGGTGGTGATGCCTGAGTCAGCGTGGACACCTCGTGTTTACTCCCAGGCTTTGGCCCTAACTGCTGAGCACCCCAGCTTATTACACTGTAAATGGGGACTTGGCATTGTCCAGGTGCTAAGAGGATTTGAATGTGGATTCAAATGAGGATTTGTTCAAGCATCTCCAGGCTCTACCTAGAGAAAGGGCAGGTGGACACTTGGAATGGCATCTCCACACACCTGCGATTGAGTGATGGTGCCCAGTGACCTCGTCTACTTAGCCCCCGCCCCTCCCCAGCCCAGAAGAGTGCGCGGACATTGGGAAGGGAAGGGGGAAGGGGATTCTTGAATCTGTGTGGGAATTTTTTTTTTTTTTTTGCCATACTGGGGATGAGACCCAGGGGCATTCACAAGCCATACCCCCAGCCCTATTATTTATTCTTTATTTTGAAACAGGGTCTCACTGAGTTGCAAAGGGCCCCACTAAGTAGCTGAAGCTGTCCACAAACCACGATCCTCCTGTCTCAGCCTCCTGAATGCTGGGATTACAAGCGTGCGCTACCACGCCCAGCTTGTGCAGGAATCTTGAATGCTTTACCTGACCTAGAGAGAGAAATCTTAAGGCCCAGGGGCCTAGGTCTTAGGGATCACCAGGCTGAGGCTACAGTCCCTCCCTTTTTCCTGGGCTTGATAAAGCAGCTGGGGATGGGGGGTCTTTGCATGGCAAATCCCTCTCCTGGCTCCTGATGTACTCTGCAGACCTTGCATACAACTCCTTCTCTTCTCTTGGCCTCCGTCTTTTCATCTGTCAATCAGAGCCACGTGCAGCTGCTGTGTGGCAGCTCTCGGAAGTCCCCGAGGTGGCGTGTTGCTGAAGCAGGCCCATTTTGCTAGCCACACAGGATGGCTTACTGACGTGGTAAGACAAGGTCCCTTCACCAGGTGGCCGCGCGGCGCCACCGGAGGCAAGGCTCACACTCAGTTCCTCAGGGAGCTGGAGTTTCAGGATATGTTGAGATCAAGTCCGAGGCTGGTGTCTTGGCCCCTTGACGTCAAGGAGTTCATTGGTGGGATGCTTGCTCAGGCTCCTCCTTTCAAGTGGTTTGCGCTAGACCAGAGTGACCTCCCAGTTCCTGAAAAACAGTGTAGGCAACCCTTATCCCGATGCCCCACACGCCAGAGGTATTGTCTACAGCAAAGCTAGCGGGGGACCTAATTACACTGCCGGCCACGTGACCTCCGAAACTGGCGATTTTGAAAGTTAAACTGAAGTAAGTGGAGCTGGCGGATTTATTCAGGGTGTTTCTTCTTGGTTTCAGATGCACAGAGCAGGTCTTCCATGAATGATAAAGCTGGAGGCCATTAAACCCTGCGGAGCCAGCAGAACCCGCTGGTTCCTGTCACCGCAGAATCCAGGCAGGAGCAGCCGGGCCTGGGGCTGGGCGTGGAACTGCTCTGCAGCACGTCAGAGACCACTCTCCATCCCCAGGCTAGCAGGTCTGGGTGGAGGTGCCAGGTTGACACCCTGCGGTTTGCAAAGACTGCAGTTTTGACAAGTAGCCCCAGGAACCCGGAGGCTCTGCCTGGAAGGAGGCTAATTAATCACTGCAGTAATGGTTCCGGCAGCAGCGCCACTGTCTGGGCCACGTGACACCAGGCAGATGTTCACTTGTCTCCCGCCCAGCCAGCCCCGGCGTGCTCGCCCCACGACCCCCGTACTCTAGGCTGCCTGCCTGGAGTCGAACCCGACCAGGAAAGGGACACTGAATATCTCTGCCCTGACCGTGGTGTGGATGTGCCCATGTGTCTTCCTCCTGCAGCCCCGTGTTCCTGAGCTCGGTCACAGTTGAGCTTGGACAGCCCACACAGCAGCTGGGGCTGCAGAGGAGCTTGGATCAGGAGCTTGGATCCAGAGTCAGGAGACCATGGCTCTTCAGCTTCCTAAGCTCAGTTTCCTATCTGTGAAGCAGGAGGAGGCGCACCCTGGCAGCACACAGGACAGAAGCACCAGCTGGCTGATGGCTTAGTAGGTATGAAGTGCTTAAGAGCTACGGGCACAGTGTCTGGAGTGATCAGCGCCTTCCGGGAGGTTCTGCCCTGTACCACAGGCCCTCCCCTCCTCGTGGACCTTTCAGAGCAGTGCATCACCCTGGCTGTGCTGTGTTGCTCTGGTGGGTGATGGGGAAGGGGAAGAGGAGGCCTGGCAGGCAGGGCTTCCACCCCGAGGACCCCATGTGCATCTGCAGTGTGTCCGGGGCCACAGGCTACTTCCTGCCTGAGGGCAGTGGCCCATGATTTGAATCACACTTCGCCTGGTCCTCTCTACCCAGCCTGAGTCATGTGGGCAGAACCCATCCCGAGGGGCGAAGGGAGACCTACATGCCCTGGAGACCTGCTGGGGTCACGGGAACTTGCGTGGTTGGGCGCAGCTCACCCTCTGAAGCCCCCAGTCCAGGTGCAGTGGGGATTCTCACATCAGTCCCTTAAGCACCGAGGGCCACCTGGTAAGTGGTTGAAGGCCCATGACTCTTCAGGGGTGGAGGGAGTCTGAGTCTTTGGTATTTTTGTCCTGAGACCATAACGTGTAAGGTAAAAATGACAGTCAGTGTAGTAAGACTTTTTGTGTGTGTGTGTGTGTGGTACCGGGAATGGAACCCAGGGTCATTCTACCTCCAAGCTACACCCCCAGCCCTAATTTTTATTCTTTCTTTCTTTTTTTTGTGGTACTGGGTATGGTACCCTTCTACCTCTGGGCTATACTCCAGACTTATTTTTTACTTGGAAACAGGGTCTCTTAAGCCAGTGAGGCTGGTTTCGAACCTGCATGATCCTCCTGTCTCCGCCTCCCAACCGTGCGGATTACAAGCTTGCGCCACCACGCCCAACTGTATTCTTTATTTTGAAACAGGGTCTCATTGAGTTGCAAAGGAGCTCACTAAGTAGCTGAGACTGGCCGCAAACCAGGATCCTCATGTCTCAGCCTCCCAAGAGCTGGGATGACAAGCGTGCCCACCACACTTGGCTGTAAGACATCTTTTAAGCAAAGGCACCAGGACACAGAACAGACCCCTCCTGTGAACGTATGGTGGATGCTGACACGTGCACAGCGTTTACGCTGTGCCAGGCTCAGTCCTAGCGGCTTCTCACACAGTAAGTCCCATCAATCGTACCCCCCGTGTCATAGGCAGGGACACTGAGGCAGGAAAGCCGAGACCCGTTCAGCACGCCACAGTTGACAAGTGATAGTGCTGGGATTCCCACCCAGGAGCCTGACTCCAGACCCTGCAGTCAAGCGCCCCAGGCAAGTCCATCTCTCGCAGCCATGATGGCACCACCAAGGCTGTTTCTGTGCCCCCTCTCACATGGCACTGTGAGCTTGAGCGGCAGGAGCCCTGACTGCTCCTTGTCCTCTGAGACGCGCACCTGGCTCGTACCCGGCGGCCAGTGACTACAGTTATGTGAATGAATGAAGGAAGGGGAGGCGTAGTGAGCGATGACACTGGGATGGGTTGCTTGGGCCTGTGACAAGGGCCATCCGGGACGGCTTGCAACGAGGATGGCAGGAAGGGCCCTGTGGAGGGCCGTGCTTGCCCCTCGCCCTGGTGACCGGTGAATGTCACACTGGCATCCTGAGGTCTAGGCAGGGTTAACCTGGGAGCCAACCGCATCTGTGCGCGTTCAGAGCCTCTAGCGCCCCCGCCCCACCACCACTGTAGGGAGGGCATCAGTACAGTGCCCCCATCCACTTCTTCCACCATCAGCACTGAGCAAGCTGAGATCCATTCTAATTTATATTATTACCATCACTGGTATTATTACTAATCCCCAAACTGTATTTCCTCCCAGGGGAAAAGTCGCTTTACATGCTGAGGTTGGAATGCTAAGTGTTCTGGAAGGAATTGGAAATAATCATCAGACCAAGCAGGGGGTGGCATGCGAGGCTCGTGGTGGGCGATGGGGAAGAAGCCTCTCCCCTGAGTGATGCGCTCTCACAACGCTGCGGCTGGCGGGGCAGGAGGCTTAGAGAAAGAGGGTCTCTGGGCTGGGAGCCGCGTGGGGAGGGGATGCAGGCCCTCCCCCCGGCCTGCCATACGCTGCTCCGCGTGTCATGGGAAAGGGGAGCTAAGTACCCACGGTGGCGTGTATCCGTGGGGGAGATGGGCAGGCCTGCCGCGCAAGAAATAATGAGTTAAAAGAATCATTCAGCGAGTAAAGAGAAATATCAGGCATCAAATTGCAGGGAAGATTTCAAGTAATCATAAAGGTTTTTTTTTTTTCAAATATATTCACTGCTAAGAGCTACAGATGTCAGGAAAGAAAATTGGTTCACTTACCCATAATAGTGGCGGAGGCTGGGGGAGCAGGATGCAGATGCGGAAAGTACTTAACCAGGCGTCTTCTCCACCTCCTTCTCCCCGGGGACACTGCTGTGGGGGTGGAGGGCCAGGTCCACTAACGGGGGTGAGAAACTGGCCTGCCTCATCTTCTCAGCCGCCTCATCCTTTATCAGTGGAGCGGCAGCTTAGAGGCGAGACAGAAGGACATGGTGCCCCCGACACCCAGCCCCGCCCTGGCTCGCTCTTCCCTCCCCAGCCCAGCCATGCTTGGCGTAGAGGAGGAGACTGGCAGCTGTTGTCAGTAAGACTTTCTTGCTGGGTTGTGATAAGCAGAGCACTCTGCCTCGTGTATGACAGATTGAAGGCACTCGGAGGCATGTAGCTGCCCTGGGCTTACAACCTAGAGAGGCCATGAGCAGCATCCAGACAGATAGGTGGGCATGCTCGCCATGTGGGGCTGTGGAGCCTGGGCTCGTTCTGATGGGAGATGAGAGGACCCGTGGCCACCGAGGGCAGCACACTGTCTCGCCCACCGGCCCACTCCCCAAATATCGCCTCTTCTTTGAGGAGCCCCCAGCACGGCAGGGTGCATAAGGAAGGCGTGAACTTCACCTTCCCTGCCCCTAGAAGACCCAGGAAGCCTATGGTCTGGGACAACCATGGGCTGAGAGGCCTCCGAGGGCAGAGGTGGTGTCACCAACCATGTCTGCAAAGAAACTCTGCAGGCACATTTTACCCCAACGCCATTTTTGTGCCAGTTCCCTGAGATAGCCCCGTTCCCACCAGATGATGCCAAAGGAATCAGGTGCCCATGTGTGTATGCAGTGGGTGTCTTTGCAGCAGAGAAACCTGAGTCCGGGGAGCCCAGATAGCTTATAACGCACAGTAAGCATGCTTGGCCTTTGCTCCAGAAGAGACAATGGTTTGATTAAACTGGAAAGTGAGTATTTCTGATCTGCGCTGAAAAGGGAGACACCCTCTCTGGATCTCCAAGCCTGTCTGCTTCACAACATTCTCTTGAAAGAATAGTCTGGAAAAAGATGTGCAGAAATGCAAGAGGTACTGGATCACCGCTTTCTGCACTTGCAAACTCTAGGATACATGCATTTATTATGCTTGTTGTTTCAGTCCATCTTTCTGCTGGAAGGGGCATTCACTGCCAGCCGCGATGGAAGTCTCCTTTGTACACTGATGTAGCATCAAGAACTAGGATAGTGCCTGGCACCTGAGGGGGCTTAAAAAGGATTTGTGGGGTGTTTGACGGATTGTTTGAAGGAGAAAGACCCTGATGGGCATCTCCCCATCCCAGGAGTTCCCCAAGAAATACCCAGTGTTTATGGGGAAGGAGCACTGGTCCCGAGTGACCTTTTTCTGTGTGCCGAAACACCTCTCCTGTGTGCTCTGCTAACTCTGTTGCTGGGAACTAGCAGTGCTCTCGAGTGACCGTGCTCAGGGAAGAGCTGGCTGGAGCAGGCAACATGTGTGTATGTGCACACGCGTGTGTACATGTACATGTGTGTGTGCGCGCGCGTGTGCATGCATGCATGTGCATGTGTGTGTGTTCAGGCCCCGTGCCTCCCTCCTGGGCCTCCCTCCTCCCTTTGCCTCTTTCAGGCTGGTAATTAAAAGTATCAAAGCCAAGTAGTCTGCTCATTACATGTCCTGTCTATGTGATGCTAATGTGCTTAGAGTTGATTTGAAGGGCTCGGAATCAACAGCACAAGTTCCCCCACGTCCAGCCCAGAGCTGGCAGCCCCGAGATAAGGGGATCAAGACTGGGCTGTGAATTAATTCTAACATAAACCAATAACGCATTAATGTGGGTGAGGAATTAAAAATAACAGAGATGTTGCACATTTCTCTGATTAATTAGCTGTTCTAGTTAATTTTGTTGCTTGTAGAGACAAACCATTGAGTCCTAATGGCAGAACAGTTTCCCAACAGCCTCTGTAGCTGGAATGAGGCACCGTGACTCAGTCCTGGGGCCCAGCAGGGAGCGTGCGCAGTGAGCCTCTTGAGGGCGAGGGGAGACTACAGACACTTAGGAGCTTTCCTGGGCTCCTGGGCTGTCTTCTGGAATAACGGGGTCTGGAGGGAAGGGGGACATGGGACCACTGAGCTAAGATCCCTCATCCAAGAGTTGCTGACTCACGTCCTAATGACAGGAGGCCGGGAAAGAAAGGGGAGCTTTTGTGATTGTGCCAACCATTTGGGGCTTAGCACCCAAGCCCCTGAGCTTACTGTATCCATCCATCCATGCATCCATGCATCCATGCATCCATCCACCCATGCATGCATCCATCCATCCATCCATGCATCCAACTGTTTATTTAGACTCTTCCATACTCTAGGGTCTTTGATAGCCACGGGGATGCCAAAATGAAAGAAGTGTAACTTATTATTTCTATTTGAAGGAAGCCTTAGCCTGGCACTGGGTAGAGCAGAGTGCACCACATGGTGGGCCACTGTCCCTACCACAGATATCTTGAAGGTTAGGGTCCAGAAAGGAGGGGGCAGCTGGGCTGTCTTCACAAAGATGGCCCTCAGGCCGATGTCTGCTCACACCCTCCCTGCACCACCGGGATTTGGATGCACTGTGTTAGCCAGTTTCCTATTGCTGAGAGAAAACACTTGAGAAAATCATCCTCAAGGAGGAGAGACTTATTCGGGCTCCTGGTTTCAGTGCATGGTCAGTTGACACCACTGTTTCTGGGCCCGTGATGGAGCAGGGCATATTGGTGGGGTACATGTAGCAGACCAAAGCTGCTTAGCTCATGGTCACAGGAAGAAGAAAAGGAGGGAGAGGAGGAGAAGAAGGAGGAAGAAGAGAGAAAGATGCCGGGAATAAGATGTAGTCGTCCAAGGCACACCTCCAGAGACCTTTCTCCAACCAGGTCCCACCTCCTGGGGCTTCATCACCTCCCAATAGTCCATTCAGTTATGAACCATTCAATGGATCGATTCGCTGATGAGCTCAGAGCCCAACGCACCTCGGAACCTTGCCGCACAGGGGACCAAACCTGCAACATGTGAGCCTGTGGGGCTCCAGGTGCAAGCCTGGGTTTCTTTAATTAATAAATTTGAGAAGGACAGAAAAATTTCATCTCCTTCCAGGGAGTTATCTACACGAGCTCGCAGCAGACACTCAGGAGTTTGGCACATGGGCCCTGGGCCCAGATACTGAGTCTTGGTTCTGCCCTCGCATACACCTGCTGTGTGGTCCTGAATGGCTCCGTATTCCTGGCCCAGACGCAGCTTCCATGGAAGGTCTGTGTTCCCAGGGTGCAGTGTCTGCTCTTCTCTCTCTCTTGCCTCCAGGTAGAATTCTTCCTGGAGCAAGTTCCACTTCATGGCTGTGCCAGAGTGGGGTGTCAGCAGGTTCTAGGTGGAGGTGGGGAGGCCAGGTTCCCCAGGACTCGGATTCTCAGGAGTTCTGTGTGTCCCCACAGAACTGTGTGTGGGTAGGAGGAGCATCTGTCCCAGGGACATAAACTCGTGGCCAGCAGCAGCCAGACAGAAAGGCAGAGTGAAGTGGGCTCAGGGAGGAAGGCCGTGGTGATGGGAAGGACACCCCACCCCAGCCAAGAAGAACAATTGTTATTCAGCTTCTTCCAGTCTATCCAGGCTGAATTGCAGGCCTAAGGCTGTCACATCTCCCATCTCTTCAAAAGAAGTCATAATGCAAATTTATATGTGAAAAATAAAGGAAAAAAAAGAACTCTTGGTGTAAAAGTGCTGGACTTGAATTTTAAACACTCAAATGTTAGTATGTAGGCAAACAATATATGCCTGGGGACCAGAGTCCATCTGTAGATGCGCCGGTTAGAATTAGATTTAGCCAGTAGAAACAGAAAACACATAAGCAGAATACCAGTGCCTTAAATAAGAGAAGTTTATTTCTCTCACACTTTTAAGAAAATGCAGAAGTAGCCAATCCTGTACTGCTAGAGTACATAGTAGCTTTGCGGTACTCAGTCCCTTCTAGGTCATTCCTCCGCCATTTGTGACCTTTGTTCTCAACAGCACCTTGTGGCTCAAGATGGCTGCTGGAAGCCCATCCATCATGTCTGCACCGAGCCAGCAGGGACCAGGAAGGAAGAGGAGCATACTCTCTTCCTTTCAGTGACAATTTCAGCAGTCGGGCATCTTCTCGCTGCAGATCCCCTCGGCCAAAACTTGATCCTAAAGTGTGTTCCTAGTTGCAGCGAAGGAGAAAGAAGATGATCTTAAACTCAGAATAATCATGTGCCCAGTTAGAAACAAAAATAATGGTCTGAAGGAGAGGGAGAGAGTGAAACCAGGAGCCTTGGCCCCCATTTGCCTTCAGTGTGAAGTCTGTGTGGCCTATCTGCTTTCATGGAAGCAGCTGGGAAGGGGGCATCTGATTGGCCAGCTGGAGACTGACCGGGGAAAGGGGTCGAGCTGCCTTGGTGAAGGATGGACCCTTATGTAGGGCGCTCCGTGGGTCCCACTGGTCCCAAGCGGGCCTCAAACTTTGAGGTTGTTTATTCTTCGATATCTTGTAGGAGCAGAAGTTGTCCCCTCCCGCAAGTGTCTCTCAGTCACAGTTCAGAAACGCCCGGCGTGCCCTCAGCTACACGTTGGCAGGGAAGGTTGGTGACTCATTTGAATTCCTGCACCTGCATGAGGCTCCAGAGAAAGGTGCTTCTTCCCACTATGGCATGGGAGGGGTCAAAACAATTTCTACTGCAGCAAGAGGGATTCAGGTAAAAACCCGGGACCTTTTAACTGAGCCATGGCAGCATAGGTGTGGCCCCTAGCGTAGAAGGTAGCTTTTCCTTTACTGGTGCTGATGATGCTCTGACAGTGATCTGTCCAGAATGGGGACTTGCATTATTTCAGCAAACATGCATCATGTACTGACCATGGACTAGTCACTAGGCCCAACGTGGATGAGCTGGGGAGGTGGCTGCTGAGAGGAATGGGGTGTGGATTGTGCCCACAGGGGTCCAACTAAGAAAACTGGAACCCAGGATGGAAGCACATGTCCCTCAAACTTGCTCTCTTCACGTGTGGTACTGGGTAAAGAAAGGACCGGGTAGGTCCAATTGCTCCTGACTTCCAGCTGGTTTGGCCAGTGGGAAGCTTGGCAGGACACAGAAGAGCACAGAAAACTGGGTGGGGTATTTCTTCCCCTTTTGCTCTCTGTTGTAGTCAGGCATCTTCTCCCTGGCACTGGGCCCCGTTGGTCATGCTCTTCCCTCTTCCCTCTGCCTTTGGCCCAAGGCTTCCTGCCACCACCAAGACCCGGGCACGCCACATTTCTTCACTGGATCCTGTCTGCCCTGCCCATCCTTCTGCAAATTCCTTCATCAGGTCTGTTCGCTTGAAACGCGTAAAGGCAGTGAAAAGAGAGGAGAGACACCTAAGATTTGGCCTTCCCCTGGAAATGAGTGGGAGATGCCTTTGCCTCCCCGTAGCTGGCATGAAAAGAAGTGAGCATGGAAAGCACATGCCCACACCATATGCTCCTTGGTAGGCAGCGGTCGTGATCGCTGATCACCAGTCTCGATCGTTGCTTACCTAACCCTCATCCTGTTTACTGTCTTCACCAACACCATCACCACCATTCTCACTGTCGTTACTCTCTTCACCGCTGTCATCCCCGTTAAAAGCATCACCATGGTGGTCCATCGCCAGCATCGTCACCATCACCGCCATGACCAATATCATCACCATCATCATGATCACCATTAATATCATCATCATCACCATCGTTATTTTTATCTATTTATTTATTTATTTTTGTGGTGCTGGGGATGGAACCCAGGGGCATTCTACCTCCGAGCTCCACCCCCAGCCCTATTTTTTGTTCTTTATTTTGAATCAGAGTCTCACTGAGTTGCAAAGGGATTTACTAAGTAGCTGAGGCTGGTTGTGAACCACGATCCTCCTGTCTCAGCCTCCCAAATGCTAGGATTAAAAGTGTGTGTCACCACACCTGGCTAGTATCATCATTATTATAACCACTATCACAATCATCACTATTATCATCATTAATACCATCATCACCATCACCATCATCATCATCATTATCATCACCATAATTAATACCATCATCACCACCACCATCGTCATCACCATCACCATCATCACCATCACCATCATCACCATCACCACCAACGTCATCACCATCACCACCATCGTCATCACCATCACCATCATCACCACAATCATCATCACCATCATCATCATTACCACCATCATCATCACCATCAACATCATTACCACCATCATCATCACCATCACCACCATCACCAGCATCATCATCACCATCACCACAATCATCATCACCATCATCACCATCACCATCATCATCATCACCACCACCATCATCATCACCATCACCATCATCACCATCATCACCATCATCACAATCATCATCACCATCATCATCATCACCACCACCATCATCATCACCATCACCATCATCACCATCATCACAATCATCATCACCATCATCATCATCACCACCATCATCATCACCATCACAATCATCACTATTATCATTATTAATACCATCATCACCATCACCATCATCACCATCACCACCATCACCACAATCATCATCACCATCATCATCATCACCACCATCACCATCATCACCATCACCACAATCATCATCACCATCATCACCATCGTCACCATCACCATCATCACCATCACCACAATCATCATCACCACCATCACCATCATCACCATCACCACAATCATCATCACCATCATCACCATCGTCACCAGCATCATCATCACCATCACCACCACCACCATCATCATCATCACCACCACCATCATCACTGGAGGCTGACCATCTTCACCACTGTCTTCATTATTACCACCCAATATCACACACATATTTTTGCAAGAGAGTGGCACCCCCCTCTTCTATGGAACAACTGGTCATCAGAATAAAACATTTACTGAGCAGATTCTGTGCCAGGAACTGTCCACTTTACCTACATGAACTCTTTTTTTAATCCTTGTACAATCTATGATGCAGGTACCATTATTATTCCTGTTTTATGAAGGAGGAGACTGAGATGCAATAGGAAGCCCCTGGGAACACATGGAATGGCATGAATAACCACGGGAAAACCCAGACCTCACCTGGCCCTCTGCTAGGGCGCTAATCTGGAAGGAGAAGGGAGTCCCCACAGGACGCCTCCCCTGTGACGAGGATCCCGGCTCCCCAGACTTTCCCAGGGGACATTTCCTTGTTCCCATAGACAGAAATGGAGCCTGTCCCCTGTCCCAGAGGGAAACAAAGACCAAGAGACACTTCCCCAGGTTTTTCTCTTCTTTTCTAGTTTTTCCTAGGAACACCAGCTTGCACATGTCTTCTCCCAGGGTGCCTTCCCTCACCCTGCAGACCAGGATGGCTCCCCAGTACTCTCCGGCAGCTTCCTAACTTCCTGTGCAAAGGACTCAGTGTGCTCGTGGTCACCTGCTTAGGGTGGGTCTCCTGCTTCAGATTGTCATCCTCAGAGAACAGAACTGGGCCTTTGCTTTGTATCTGGGGTGGGGGGCAGCATAGTGACCGCAGGGCCAAAGTGTAGTTGTTGAGCAAATAAATAAATGAAAAGTAAAAATCTGGGTTTGTCTCTGACATTCCTACCTACAAGTCTCTCCCTCTTCCAGCCCCTCAAAAAGAAACAGCACTCCTACTTTTTTGCAATGAAAAGTGAAAAACAACACCCCAAAATACCTTCCCACGGGTGGGAATATAGCCGTGTGTTTTTCTGACATAGTAATAGCCCTTGAGGTGACCGTGGGACGCAGACTTATCTCCAGCCTACAGCGAGGGAAGGGAGACTCCGAGAGGGGATGTGCCTCAGAGACGACTCTGTCTCTCCTGCTCCTGGGCCCCCAGCCTCAGAGGCCTGGTCAGACGTCCGTAGGATCCTACTCCCTGTGTGCTTCAGGAATGCAGGGCCCTGGGTGACGTGGGGACAGAGTAGGATTAAGAGGTGTGCAGAGGAAGCTGTGGGCCTGACATCTCCCCGAGAGGAGTACAGTCTTTAGCCCTCTTTACCCGCTTTGACCCTGACTAATCTCCATCCCCCAGAAACCACTAGGCCCTTCCCACTCTGAGCTGCCCGCCAGTGAGACATTCCTCCAACAGCGCTGAACTTTGCACTTTAGAGGGACTGGGTTCTCCTCCTGGAGAACCCAGCTCTACCTTTCACGGAGGGGATTTCTTTCCAACATGCCACTGATGCTCATGATACCAGAGGGAATGGCTGTGCCTGGGTTGCCGCGGCCATGCCATGATGGGGAAACTGAGGCTGGAGCGGGCCCGTGGCCTGCTCAGTGACTGGCAAGGCTGGGAATAAAACTCGGTCACCCGACACTCATCAAGTCCCCTTCCAGGAGGTGCGCGAGCACTGGACTCCTGGGAGGAAAGCTTCGTGATGAGGGAGCCCAGGCCTTAGCTTCGAGAACGCCAAGTGACCCTGGTGAGCCCAAGGCGCTAATGCTCGTCAGCCTGAGAGCTGATGTTGGCCACCAGGTGCCTTGATAGTCACACAAAAATGCCTGTTCTGCTTCTGTAACTCCTGCTTAGCTTGTGCCTGCGGGGCAACAAAGGCTGTCAGGAACTTTCTATCCTTCAAACACTCAAGAGGCGTACAAGAGAAGGGACCAGCATGCGTCCTGCACGATACCATTCCTGGCTTCTGTACTTTCTGCTTGACTTGCACGCCCGCTGAAAGAAACTGTTGGGAGTTGTCCACATATATGAGAATCTAAACTCTTCACTCCTGAGCTTGTTGTCTGGCATTCAAATGTAGCCCTGAGAAATAGCTAAGCACCCTGCAGGGTATCACCACCGGCCAATACTTTCTATTTGGCTTAAACAAAGTCTGAGCGGTCTTCCCTGGTGGTCGCTCCATAACAGCTTTATAGGGGTGATGTGTAAAGTTTTTCTTGACTAAGGCATGGTTTATGAAAAACATAGCCAGGCGTGGTGGCGCACACTTGTAATCCCAGCGTTTGGGAGGCTGAGGTAGGAGGAGTACAGTTTGCGGACAGACTCGGGTTCTTAGCGAGGCCCTCTGCAACTCAGTGAGATCCTGTTTAAAAATAAAAAGAATAAAAAGTAGGGCTGGGGGTGTAGCTCGGAGGTAGAATGCCACTGGGTTCCATCTCCAGTACCACCAGAAAAAAGAAAAGAAAAGAAAAAAAGAAACAACATGGCGACAACCTTCAGAAGCCCAGAAGAGGGAAGGGCAGGTGGGGGCCTTCTAAGCAGCCAGCTCAGGGCGCGGCCAGTGCTGGCAGCGAGGGTCCCTTACCTGCAGGTAACTGCCGCCTCCGGAAGACTCGGGTCCCCTGAGGACGTCGCCTAGTGAGTGTCTCACAAGCCTCGAGCACTCCCTTGGGCAGGGCTATTTTTATACTATAACATGAAAGCTTCCTAAAGGCAGAATTGGTTTTCTTCCCCACACTGCTTTATTTTCTAAGAATGGAGCCACATATCCCCCTTTGATTAAAAACTTCACGGGGAAACTGAGATTTCCTTGGGTGGCCACATACCGTGCTCAGCCTACATCCCCACTTGTATACTGACCACAATCATGTTCATCTTGCAGTGTTAGTGTGCATGGCTGTGGGTTTTTTTTTTTTTTTTTCGGTACTGGGGATGGAACCCAGGAGCATTCTACCTCTGAGCTACACTCTCAGCCCTGTTTTTCAGTTTTTTATTTTTTGAAACAGGGCCTCACTGAGTTGCAGAGGGCCTCGCTAAGTAGCCGAGGCTGTCTTTGAACCACGATCCTCTGGTCTCTGTCTCCTGAAAGCTGGGATGACAAGGGTGTGCCACCACGCCTGGCTTCATGGCTGTGATTTTAATACACATCTTCAAATCTTTGACATCCTGGCCTTCAAGAGATAGAAAATTGGTGGCTGCTGAACCCTCAAGCTGGGTCCAAAAGTGATACAACCTCCACCTGACTCCTTCCTACGTCTCTGCCTCTGTCTATCTGTCTCGGTCTCTCCCTCTTCCTCCATCTCCCTGTCTCTTTTATCTTGGAACCCAGAGGCCATGAAGATGACACATGATGCCGTTATCCCTACAGTCAATCCCAGCTGAGGTCCAGCGAGAGCCAGCTCCGACTGCCAGGAACGTGAGCCAGATGCCTGGGGGGTGATGCCATCAGACCATCACTGGTGAACGTCCCTGAGGGAGAACCATCTTGCCGAGCCCAGGCAACCCTGGGTACATGAGAAAGTAAGCAACGCCATTGCTGCAAGCTGCTGCATCAAGGTGGCTTGCCAAGAGCAGTAGATCACGGAACAGTGTTAAATGAAATAATTGTATAGCAGATGCCTAGCGCCACGCCAGAGTTCCATAACCCACGGCTATGCTGCTGAGTTCTCTGTCTGGAGGAGGGGAGGTCGGGCATACACTTACGGGACTCCCTGATCCATGCCTGGTATTTGAAGATGTGGTCGGAGAAAGTATAGTAGGGTAGAGAAAGATGGAAAAAAAACCCAGGGGAAGAGTCAAAGAAAGACCAGAGTTATCCCTGGCTCACCATTACGAGACTGGCATTCAGCCGGGCACGGTGACACACGCTTGTCATCCCAGCATTCGGGAGGCTGAGACTGGAGGATCGCGGTTCTTGGACAGCCTCAGCTACTTAGTGAGGCCCTCTGAAACTTAGTGAGACCCAGTTTAAAAAAAAGAAAGAATAAAAAATAGGGCAGGGTTGTAGCTCGGAGGTCAAATGCCCCTGGGTTCCATCCCCAGACCTGCAACCCCCCCCAAACAAACAAACAAACAAACAAACAAAAAACAAACAAAGAGACTGGCATTCTGCAGCATTGTGTCTTGTAATGGTCATGTCTACCTTTTTTTTTTTTTTTTTTTTTTTGGTGGTACTGGGGTTCCTGGAAGCTCTTCTACCTCTGGGTTACACTCCCAGACCTATTTTTTTTATGTTTTTATTTGGAAACAGGGTCTCTTAAGCTAGCGCGGCTGGCTTCACACCTGCGTGATCCTCCTGTCTCTGCCTCCCAAGTGCGGGGATTACAAGCGTGCGCCACCACGCCCGGCCATGCCTACCATTTTGCAGATAGGTCTCACCCCATTTTGCAGAATGGAGAACTGAGGCTCGATGGTGGTCCAGCCACCGTCTCAGAGCCAATCTCCCCAACAGCCACGCAGCGTGCCAGTCTGCCTGCGCTCTGCCCCTCCCCACACCGCTCTGTCATCCACCTCCATGACTCATGCTCTTGCTCTCAGCCAATCAATGATCTTGTAACTAGTGAAATTCCCAAGGTGCTCATCAGCACTGCAGTGCCGGGAAACCCTCCCTGATGCCTGGCTTCCAGCTCTTCTGCTGAGATTTCCTTAGTTTAGGAAACCGAGAACGTGAGCTCAGTCCCCTCCTTTAGTACAGCTCTAGAGACCTGACAGTTGTGGCAGAGCTCGGTGTCAACCCCCATTTGCCTCCAGTCCCCCATGCCAACTCCCCTGGTGGGAAGCAGACCCCCTTTGCCTCCCTGTGGCTGGGAACTTTCTCTCTGGGGACCCACTGCTGCAGGGCAGGTACCTCAACATGGCGACCTTGCTCCCAAGGGGTGGAGGTTGGCTCTTGAGAGGGAGAGAAGGAGTCAGCTCAGCTACTGCAATGACTGTGGAGGTTTTATAGTACAGTATGTCTGTGCTATTATAATTACAAGAGGAACTAAAAGATGATATCTAGAGTGGCTTGTTTGGGGGCAGAGATAAAGACAAAGAAAAAGATTGCAAAACTCTCATCTTCCTTCCTCACGGGCCCCTCCTGGAGATCCTCTGGTCCTTTCTTGGAGTCCGGGTGGGGTGCCAGGGTTGGGGCCCCCTGGATGAGAGGTGAGGCTCCCCTGACCTTGACTCGCATGTCCATCAGTGATCTGTGGGAGGGATGCGTGACCCCCAAATGCCGACTCAGGCCCCAGACCTGCCTGCATGCCCAGGTGCACGAAGGGAGTGTTTTCTGTAGGAAACCCACTCTATTATTTATTCTGCTGGAAGTAGATATAGCTGGTTCCAGGGTCAGAGATGAACCAAAACTCTCTCTGGGCTGCAGCTGGGATTTTAGGCGTCAGGGTTGTAGATTCCTTGCTCCTTTCTCAAAGCCACTCTTCTTCAGCACCACGGCCAGCGCCAGTGTAGGTGGAGGGGAGGTCTGCCAAAGCCCGGGGCCAGGGACTCAGCCCCACCAAACCCCAGTACGTGTGCTTCATCTCAACCCGAAGAGACTGTGGCAGGGCCATCTTCCTCGGCTCTGCCTGTGGACTTAGTGCCCAGTGGGGCAGAAAGAGACTCACAGATCAAGTGCTTGTCAGAAGTTCCTAAATCCTGTGAGTGTTTTTGGGCTTTGCCTTGGGAATCTTGAGGAAAGGCTCAGCTGTGTCTGTGGGTGAGGATGGGCCTATGATTGTGCTCTAGCTTTGCGTGGTGTGTGAGTGTATGGGTTGTGATTTGTGTCTGGTTTCCCACACGTGCCTTTGGGTGTGTGTTCTCACGTGTGTCTCCATGGCTGTGCACGTCTGTGTGGGAGCTCCTTCTCTGGGCTGTATACTAGTCTGACCATACGTCTGCACAGGATCCCGTATCCATCAAATCACAAGCAGGGCAGTTTGCATGCAAGGCCCAGCCTTCCCTTATTACCCTAGGAGAGAATGTTGGTTTTAATAGGAGCAAAGGAACTCATTTTTAAAGGAGTTTAAAATATCAAGACTCTTAGTTTCTCCAAACATTTAGGGCACTGAGAGTATAGGGCCTGGGGGCTATGAGATGGCTGCTTGGGAGAGGTCAGCCTCCCAGCACGAGGGAGGCTGGAACGGACTTGGAGGAGTAGATGGCTTGAGGTCAAGGTACTAATAAACTCAGACAGGGATGTGGACCGGGGTAACACTGAGGGTTAGCAGGAGGCCTGCCTGGGGTTGGGAGACCAGTTCTGCCACCCAGCCATCTAGGCGGGGCCGGTCACCAATCTGAACCTTTGAATCTTGTTTCT
This sequence comes from Muscardinus avellanarius, assembly GCF_963383645.1. NCBI lineage: Eukaryota > Metazoa > Chordata > Mammalia > Rodentia > Gliridae > Muscardinus > Muscardinus avellanarius. The sequence continues at coordinate 1,411,821 of NC_137794.1, read as the reverse complement.
AGAGTGGGTGGTCCGCATCTGCTGTGGGCTCTGTGGAAGAGCTGGAGGAAGACACATCAAGCGTCCGGTACGGGAGCCGGTCCTGGAGGTCCCCAAGGTGTACTGGTGACATAAATGGCTGAGCTTCAGGTCTCAGAAGGAGGCTCTGTCTGGTTCCTAAGACCTGGGACCTGTCCTTTTTGAATCATTTGATAGATTCTCTGACCCCTTCTGGTGCCAAGGCCCAGGCTGGAGATGTGCCTGGAGTCCTATCCCCAGCACAGAAGACACAAGCCTAGTGCAGCTGGAGGTAAGTTCTACCTGTGTGGGGCATTCAGCCTTTTTTGGACATAGAGAGGCTTCACAGCAATTCCAGGAAATATCTTTCTGAGCTCTGCCTTTACCAACCCTGTCTCCATAATGTGTAAAACACTCTTAGGGCTATTACCTATCATTATTCTCATTTTCCAGGTAGTGAAACTGAGGGAGAGAGAGAGAGAGAGAGAAAGAGAGAGAGAGAGAGAGAGAGAGAGAGAGAGAGAGAGAGAGAGAGAGAGAGAGCGCCTGACCCTGGGCCTCTGCCCCAGCGCCCATGCCCTTCCTCCAGGGAGACTGGCACTTGCTTTGCTCGTGTCAGGGACCGGCCCACAGACACAAAGCCTCTCACTCGTCCCAACCTACTGGGCCTTATCCCTGTAACGCTAGCAGTCAGCCTCAGACATGGACTCTCTGCGCCACTCACCCAGGTCCCCAGGAGGCATGTGTGGACGCTGGTCTCCCTCCCCTCCCCTCCGGCTGTTGATTTTGAGTTTCCTCCGGGGAGACCCTCTGCCTGCTCTCCAAAGACCACATTCCCCTCATTGGGGAAAACTCAGAAACAGCAGAAAATATTACCTCTACTTAAGTTGTCCCCAAAACTATCCTGGCTTGGAAAGGCAGGGCTTGTAACCCAAGGCCAAGGGCAGCGAAACCCCAGGTTCCTGAGAGTCCTCCCAGGAAGGCGGTGGTTATGCAGTGTGGCAGCTCGGTATCACAGCCCAGGGTCGAGTGTTCTGTCTTGATGTTTAATTTTTAAATTTCTTTTTGCTTTCAGTCAGTAGTTCTTTGGCTTCAACTCTGCAGATTCTTCAAACTTGCTGAGAAAGAATTTTTCTATTGGAGGGAAGGTGTCCAAATACCTTCCTTTGACTTCTTTTGGGCTTTGGCCTATCTTCTAATTACCAAGAATTATCTTCTTAGATCCTTTCCCAGAAGTGCAGACGGCCACACCCTTTGTTGATGTTTCAGCCCTTTTGGCTTCTCTCTCCGACTCTATGGGCGGTTGTTGTGTTTGCACTGGGGGCTTGGTGTGCAGAACACCCACCCACCCCCCAGGCTCAGCCGCTCTGTTTTTTACCTCCCGGGCTGGGGAAGCACACCCATGCACAGAGCACACCATTCATAGGTGTGCGTCCATGCACGCGCTATATTCCGCCGGTGAGCGTCGGCTGAATGCATGTAGAGGACAGGTGTTCTAGGGATGGGCTGCCCTGGTCACAAAGACAGACAAGGACACCGCTTCTGTGGATGCAAGGACTCTCATAACCCTACCCACATTGCCTTCTCCGTCCATGCTTTCCTTGCAAAAGTAGAACAGTGTTCAAAGATGTTGGACACCAGGTCTCATTAGAGTGGACGCCATTGCTCCTGGGCAAAGATTTCCCCACTATGTAGACATGGGAGGTTCTCAACCAGGGATCTGCGGCACCCTGGCTCCTCTCCCATCCCCTGTGGAAATGACTGAAACAGACCCTTCCTGAGTCTACACCTGGGGTCTTTTCCATGTGTGCACAAGGAGGGCTGAAGGTGAATATTAATTGCAGCCTATTTTTGCAAGAGCAGCAATTGGAGAAAACCAAAATATCTATCTATACGAGAGAATGACTGGTCCACAGCTTCGTGGAAAAGCATGACACATCGCAAATATGCGATGTGGAATAAAGAAAAGCAAATTATAGCGGGTGCACCGAGTGCGCCACTGTTAGAGGCCTCAGAACACAGACTGGTGCTGCACGCTGCTCAGGAATACTCATTCTGGTAAAAGCATGAAAACCTGTAGAAACAGGTGTGACAACGACTGGACCTGAGCATGTGGTGACCACGGGCAGCGTGTATAGAGGCTTCCGCTGAAACTACAATTTTTAATTTTGTAAACTGATCTTTAGGCTTGCGATGTTTATTATTGTTATATCCTTTGTATTCAAAGAATTTTATTTTAAAAGATGCAACATCAGAAGAGCAATGAAGATGTGGATTATCCAGAATGTCCCTGGAGTGTGAGTGAGACTCATAATGGAGCCTTTACTTGTCATTTGATTTGTCTTCAAGTTGTGGCAAGATTTTTTTTTTTTCTCAGATGAGAAACTTCCATTTAGAGAAAATGACTGTAGCTTCTTTCAAAGGATGGCCCAGGATTGTCTGCAAGATGGCTGGATCTTTTCACATGCATTTCGTCTTGGGTCACTTCACGTGACTAACCCAGCACTGTGGTTGGGACACCCTGTCTTCTCACCCTGTTGCAGAGGGCAGAGGCAGTCCCATGGGCTGAGAGATATGGGAGAAGCCCTCCCTGCAGCTGCCCAGCCAGAGAGGGAGCTGGGCTTGAGTGTCCTCCAAACAGGACCTATACAGGTTTTCATCACCAAGAGCCTCACTCATCACCCAGAAGGCTGATGCCTGTGCCATCAGTGAGCCCCACTTGGGTACCGCTTTTCAACACCACCTTTTCCTTTATCCTTCCATCATCAACACCTCCCGGTCAATCCTGAGGCCTCCCTCAGTGTCCTGCTTCCTCTTAGGTGCCCTGGTGGACTGGTCCTGGTAAAGGAGCCTTATAATAACAACTTCCAAAAGACTCACCTGCAGTCTTAGCTGCTTTAAAGGGAGTGTGTGGGGAGGCTGAAACAGGAAGATCACAGTTCACAGACAGCCTCCGCTACTTAGTGAGGCCTTTTGCAATTCAGTGAGACCCTGTTTTGAAATGAAAAATAAACAAATAGGTCTGGGGGTATAGCTTGGAGGTAGAATACTGCTGGGTTTCATCCCCAGAACTGCAATAAATAAATAAATAAATAAATAAATAAATAAATAAATAAATAATAAAGCGTGGTGCCCAGTCATCTTGGGGGTTATCCTTTCCTATTCCTAGGGTGACCTCGAGGTGGAGGAGTATATTAATCCATCAGCTAGGGGTGTTGGGGCAGGACGGGTGTGAGCCAGTGGTGATGGGAAGAAGCAACCTGTGGGGACTGTCATCAGAAGAGAGCCAGCTCTGCTCTTCCCAGGCCCACCAGCTCACGCGCACCATCTCGGCCCCGCCAACAGCAGCAATCTATCTTCAGTGGCCGCTCACATCTGTGTTATCAGCGAGAATCAAATCTGGTAAAATGGCAGGAAAAGTGCTCGCATGGGGCTTTTCAGCAAAACTCAATTAAAGTGGGGAGTCGGGCTTGAAAATGAGCCCCGTGCTCTCTACACAGGCTGTTCCTTCTTCTACGAGTGCTGGGCGCCTTCGTGGGGTAGCATGTGCCTGGGGTGAGTCGGTAAGGGACGCCCTGGATGCCTGTCATCCTACGCTTGCAACCCCACACACTACTGGCCTGGAGGGTTATGAGTGCCACCTTCCAGAACGGAGAAACAGGCACGTTCTGGGTCAGTACATTTCCCAAGACCCCGAAGCTGGTCAGTGGCAGGGTTGAAACACAGAACCTCGTATTTCTGTCTCCCAGACATGCCTGGCTTATCCCCATACTGGTGGAATACCTAGATGCTGTAGGCTCCCACCTGAGCCAGAGCTAGGCTGTCTCCATAAGGCACAAACTATTTGTTTTTGTGCCCCCCAGAGCCACCCCTGTGCATCCTCAGCAGAAACAGCCACCCTTTCTGTAGAGCTCTCCCAGCTGGTGGAGTTGGGAGAGGCCGCCTTGTTATCCCAGGGCAGGATGGACCAGTTCCCTAACCCCTATTCCAGTCTTCTCATCCTCACAAGTCTGGGAGATATCATGGTCTTCATTTTAGTGTCGAGTGTGTGGAATCTCAGAGAGGGGAGGTCAAGTGTTCAGGGGCGCACGGACACCTGCACCCAGAATTAAAACGTGTACCTGTCAGTTCTAGAACCCTGAGCAGTCTTGCCGTTCCATTGTCAGACCTTGATGTGTGTGTGTGTGTGTGTGTGTGTGTGTGTGTGTGTGTGTGTGTGTCTGGGGGAGCTGTCAAAGGGATTCTCCGGGGAACTTGGCTCACTCTCTGCGGCTCCTTCTCAAAGTACTCCCCAGCCCCAGGTATCGAGTTCTGTTCCTGATGCACCCCAATACTTCAAGGGGTCTGAGGAGGCTTCTCAAATTCCCATCTGCTATGATCTCTGCTCAGAACTAAAGGAATACAAGTGTCAACCGGCTAAGGGGAGTTCTCTGTAGGATATTATTAGAATTTTGTCTCCCTGGAAAAAGAGAAGGTATTGGGGTTGGGTGTGAATATATTTTGATTGAAAATACGCATGAGTCAGAGTTAACTGTAGGCTGGTCACTGAGACCTGACCTGAAGGCCCCTTTCATCCTCAGACACCGCGGCGGGTTTTCTAAGCGTGGGAATGTGCTTGTTTCCTACTAATTGGATACCCTGCTTTCCACCTCATTTAGAGAAAATAAACGAGCGAGAATTATTTTTGGCAAGATCACACAGGCCACGAGTAGTCAGATGTATGACCTCAAGCGGCTTGGTTGGTGGAGGTCTATTCCGGTGACAGAGCTAGAGGTCCCGCGTCAAGGCAGCTCACGGGGCACCAGACATCTCCTGCCTGTTCACTCTGCCCTGGTCATGTCCTCCCTTAGGGTTTCAAGATAGCCGCCCACATCCCAAGCAGCAAGCTCTCCCCCAGAGTCTTCCCAGAAGCCTCCAGGAGGCTTCCTACCATCCCACTGGCCAGACATTATTACACGCCCAGTCCCAGAGCCAGAACTGGCCAATGGAAGAAGAGAGTTATCCCAGCTGGAGCAGACCAAGCCAGTGTTATCCCGTGTGGCTTGGCCAACACGAGTGCGCAGAAAGAGGGGAGAGAACACAGCTAGCCACACACAGAGGGCCAACGCAAGACGTCGACATCTGCTTCTAGAGAGGCCAGTAGAGAGCTAGGAGCTAGGTGTGAGGCAGGCGGACCACGAGGTGACGGAGAGAGCAGAGAGTTCTGGTCCTAGCAGCTCTGAGCATGTGGTGGCTGCTGTGTTCAGGTGAGGCTCCAAAGCCCTGCCCTACTCCTGTGCTCCCCAAGAAAGGACAGATGAAGGCCCTTGCGAGGAAGCCGGGATCTGGGGCGTCGTGCCACGCTCAGTACAGTGTCGCATGGGCTTAAGAGCCTTATGCAGGGTTGAATGGACTGTGTGGTCCTGGGAGGACTCTCCTAGCACCGTGCACCAGCCACCTCATCTGGAAAACGGGGCATTAGCGTTTACCTCAAGAGGCCTTGGTAAAGAGGAAGTAGGTCTATGCAACAGGCTTAAAACACTGCCCGGCACTTGGTAAGTGTTATGTAAAGCGCTGTTTATTACTATACTACTGTCTACTGTAAGCCACATACAGGTCAGTGGGGTTCATAGCAGAACACTGAGGGTAGCCTACGTGGAGACTGGTGAGGTAACAGGGGCACAGGGCAAGAGAGTTGTAAGTCATCTCCTGGGCCCGCCCTTCTTTTTTAGATGGTTCCACTCCAGGGAAGCATGTGGTCAGCAGGTATGGTCAGAGAATGAGATACTAAGAGATAATCAGAGCAGCTCAGCATCCTCCAAGCCAGTGGTGCACATTTCCATGGGCCAGGGCACCCCTGCTCAGGACCTCTTATCTTTCTGCCCCCATGAGCCACTGTGTCCTAACCCCTGTTCCTCTTCAAATATCATTCTAGCTGCCTTTAAAATCACAGGTAAGTGGGTCTGATTTCCATCAGGCAACTAGACAACGCAATCCAGGGCAGCTGTCGAGATTGCATAGTTCAGGGCTTCGTTAGTCAGGATGAGCTAGATTTCGCTGCAGAAACAAACAACCCTCAATATCTCAGCAGTTTTTTTTGTTTTGTTTTTGCAAACAAGGCTAACTCTTTGTTCATGTTACATGTTTGACACAACTTAGGAGGAAGGTCTGAGTACTGAGTCACTCAGAGAACAAACCGAGAAAAGGTATCCCCTGGACATGATCTTCTAAGATTACTAATGTAAGAAAAAGGAATGTTGGTTCAAGCATTGGCTTTCCATTGCCAGTCACATGCAAGGCGCAGGCAAATCGTGTGCCGATGCCCGATTTTAAGGCACGGGGACCAAAGGCAAAAGCAGTAGTGGAATTGTAGCACCACTAATGACAGGACCTGAGGCCTCAGGGGACACAGGCGTTTGACAGAATGAGAGCACGCATCCTCCTGGAGACAGTGCTGTCCAGGCACACCCTCTGAGCACTGTGGCCTTCTCTCTTCTGCTGGCCCAGGAGGACAGCAGCCTGGTTTGGAACTGCTGATCTTGGTCACACAGCTGGTGGCAGTTCAGGTGACCGTTTGCAGAATATCTTGGTAAAGAGTTTTCACACAGGGACTCCATTTTCTCAGAATACTGAGGACAAGCTGGTGCAAACCTCTTCCTACAGGAGGGCATCCTGGCTTGCCCCACGAGGCAGACCTGATTCCTCCTTCACCCCATCTGGATTTATTAGCCTTTCCCTTTTTCCTCATCCTTTAGATGCTGTCCCCTCACTCTGTGACGGCTGAGACACTTTGGGACAACCTTTGCAGTCTTAGTAAATGTGTTAGTGTTTGTTCATACTTAACCTCTGCAACAGCCCTCTGAAGAAAGTAGGAAGGCATTTGTCAAGGAACAGGAGCCTGAAGAAGGGAAGGTCTGGCGCAAGACGCGGCCTTGAAATCAGGTGGAAGTCTGACCCAGGTCCTTCAAGTGCAGTGGGAGCTGCTTGGGAGGCCAGGCCTGGCCTGTTGTCCTATTAACCCACGCAGTCAACTTAGCCCCAGGTGCAGTCGAGAATAGGGAGGCACAGAGGGGTTTAGGGAGCTGCCCAGGGTCAAATGCCTGGAGGGTTGTGATGCGGGATTCAAGCACAGGCCCTGGATCAGGGGTCATGTGCTTAGGATCCTTGCTACCCTGCAAGTCTACTGTGCCCACAGTCCCAAGCTGCAGAGGTCCCCGCTTCTCCAGATCACTGCTTTATCTCCAACGCCAGGAGCAGACGGCCCCTGGCCCTCAGCGGTGGCTTATGGTAAACACCGGGCAGCTCCCATGCCCACCTCTCAGGACTCACCGCCACCCCTGGCCCACTCCCTTGCTGCTCTTTGGTCCAGTGATTTGTCTCCTACAAAACACACGGCCAGGAAGGGATGCCATCAGTCTGACCTGGATGATGATACAGTTCATCGCTGAGAAACCCATTTCTAAGATCCCAGCCCAGCCGTACCGGATCTAGACTGGCAGGTGCCGGAGGGGGGAAGTCTAGGTAATCCTGGCCGGCATCATCATTGACAGAAACACTTGGGCAGTGCCAAGCCCCCCTGGCTCGGCCCGGGGCCCCACAGCTCCAATCTCGATCGCATCTTTAACCCCTGGGTCTTCCAGTGAGCCTCCGCTTGCTCCGGGGCGACCAAGCAGCTCTGCTTATCCAGGCCTGGGAACGGGGCGTGTGGAGGCTGTGCCAGCCTGCCTGGTAGGGCAGGGAGATTCCACCCCCCCCCCCGATGACATCCTCCACCAGCTCAGTTGTGAGGAGTTGGGCAGGGGAGGCAGAGGGGAGACCAGTGCACACCCCAGCCCTCTTTGCTCAGCCCCTGGGCTTCTCCGCCGCCCCTCCCAGCAGGCCCACGTGGCTTCCCTTGATCTTGGAGCATGCAGCCCTAGCAGAAAGATGTACACAGCATGGGAAATTGGCACAGTCTCCTGAAAGGCCAGCCATCACGAGGGGGAGGAGAGGAAGGCTCTCTCCCGAGGGGGAGGAGGAGAGGAAGGCTCTCTCCCCGGCCCTACCTGGGCCACGCCGCCTCCTCCCCAGTGGCCGGCTGTTTGGCCAGCACCTTCTACCACCTGCCTCAGAGCTTGTTGAGAAGAATGGACTGTTTGAAGACACTTTACAACTCCATACGTAATCAGATGGTGAGCCTAGGGAGGGAGTGTGCCCTCTGAGGGGGCGGAGGGGCCGGCACTGGCTGGAGTCCTCCAAGGCGCAGCCCCACTGTCCTGGCACAGTTTCCTCCAGGAGCCGCTGTCAGCTTGGCTGGTCCTCGGTGCAGTCAGAGTCTCCGCCCACCCCGGTGGTTTTGCCTGGGGGGCGGAAGAAAGCGAACCACAGAGCTGTTGCTGCAGGAGGCAAGAGGTCTGGAAGGCAGAGCAGCAGCCACTTTGGAGAGGTTTTCTGCAGACGCAGAGACGGATGCCTGGGGATCGAGGCCTCTGAAGAGGATTCGTGGCAAGATGCACACAGGAAGCCCCTTGGGTCTGAAAGGCAGATGCTGCCCTCACGGGCCTGGATGCCTTATCAATTTGCCGTGATTGGTGGTGGTGAGGCCCACTAAGAAAGGACGGTGCAGACAGAGGGAGGCTCACGCAGGGGCGGACAGGGCAGAGACACAGACGCAGAGATCAGCACCAGGGATGTGCTGAGATGCGGTCCGGGAGCAGGGAGGAGAGAGAGAAGCCTGGAGCAGCCAAGGAGAGATCTGGAAGCAGAGGGCGGGCGGGCAGGTCCCTGAGGTGTGGTGGGGAGGAGGAGGACGCCTCCATTGTGCTGGCCTCAGTCATTAAGCAGGCGTGCAGGTCACCGTAGTCTTTTGCTCATTACTGAATTTTTTCCAAACAAGTGCTTGGTCAACAGTCATTTTTCAATGGATTGCTCCTGTGTGTAGCTTCTCCATGAAGCCGTGAGGGTTTTCTTCTTTACAGGTGTGTGTGTGTGTGTGTGTGTGTGTGTGTGTGTGTGTGTGTAAGGGGGAGGAGAGAGAGACAGGTAGACAGACAGACAAAGAGAGACAGAGAAAGAGAGATTGATTCATGTCGTGCCTGACGGCCAGGCAGATCAGGATTGGATTTATCCTTTCCTTTGGAATTAGCAATGCTCCCCTATATCCGTTCAGGTAATTAAGAGGTAGCACGAGGGAATTCACAGCACGCTCTGCGCATCTTGGTGCTCCGCGTGATCCGGCTTTCTCTAATTATAACCTCAGAGCAGAGATTCTCAGGACTTGACCCATGAGAGCCGGACAGAAACCTTAGAAGTCTTCCATTTCAGCCCTTCCACTGCACGAATGGAGAAACACTGGCGCCAGGCCCCAGGGGCCCGATCTTGTGGAGACTCCCAGGGACCTTCTGTTCCTGCAGAGGTGGACAGACAAGGCACCCTCGTCCCTCAGGGCAGAGTCCCCAGGACCAGGCTCTGCTGACTCAGAGCCCTCCTCACTGCCCCAGGCTGGGCTTGCTTACCCCTAGTCTAACCAGCTTCTGCAGAGCTCTTGGGGAGCAGACCTCAGAAGGAAAAGAGAGGCATCCATCTTTGAGGTTTCTATCAACCATCTCTCCCTTGGTGGACATAGAGACCGAGAGGTGGCACCCTGAGGCCAGCTCTGAGCCCGTCCTCCAGAGGCCCAGGAAGGTCCAGCAACCATTTCTGAAAGCTCACTCTTGAAAGTAAGTAGCCTCTGGAGCTGCACTCCACCGGGTCAACCTGGAAATGTCTCCACGGGGGTGAACTGGACAACGTCTCAGGACATTTTGGGCTGTCATGTTGAGGGTTTCTATTGGCATCCAGTGAGTGGAGGCTGGAGACACTACTGAACATCTCACAGTGCATAGGACAGTCCCCAGCATGAAGAACTGTCCAGCTCCAAATGTCCTCAGTGCCCTGGCTGAGAAACCTTGCCCCTACATAGAAGAATCATCCTGCTCACTTTCCACCTACTCAACTCATTCAGGGGTGGACATTTTGCCTTGTGGACACAGGCCTTGTCCCCCTGAGCTAGAGGGGGTGACTCACCAGGAAGAGGAGTGAAGAAGACCTGGCTGGTTGGGTCTGGCAGCTGACCATGGGGTGCGGCCCATTCATCAGGCTCTCCCCTCCCTCCCTCTCCTCTCTTCCCAAGGAGAGGAGACATTTCTCAAGGGCTATCCAGGAACTGACTTGCCTACTCAAATCCCCAACCAGTTCTTGGAGGTCCTTTGAAGGAGCCATGTTCCCTGACGTGGGGGCTTAGCGAGCAGGACAGAAGATGGCCATGCCTTGCCGTCTCCTCGCCCGCTTTCCCAGCGTCCCGCCTTGCACAGCCCCCGCTCCTTTACCCATTTTGTCTCTTCCAACTTCATCTTGTCTAGGCCCTTGCCAGGACCCTTTTGCTTTCTTTATGTGTCTCTCCTGCCCAAAGCTCAATATTATACATACCAAGGCAAAGGATTGCATCCCTTTCCCTTGAGACCTAGACCCACACACAGGAGGCTCCCACCAGCTCCTCCCTGTACACTTTGGTTAGCCCAGCACGGCCCAGATCTCCCCAACACACAAACAGAAGCGCGCGCACACACACATGCCCGCACAGCCTCACCCCAGGGTGACCGCACAGTACCTGCCTTCCTCTGGATCGCGCCACTTGTGTACGAAGCAACGCCCTCGTAGGAGCTGCTTAAGGGCTCCGGTTCAGCAGAGGCTATCAACATAAAATAGGTGGATCAATGTTTACACTATTAAATGGCGTGTGAGAGAGCGGCTCAGGAAGCAAAAACACGAGCATTTGTCATTGGGGGGTGACGGGGCAGGCTGGAGGGGAGCCTTTGTTCTCCCATCCCTGTGAATTACAAAGCTCTCTATCCCCCAAAGGCAAGCTGGAAGAGAGTTGGGGTTCATACTCGTTTTTATTCTGACCAGCACTCTCTGGTACCACAGAGATAGCAAGGTAAAGTCAGGAGATCACTGGATTGGGCATCCAAGGGTCTGCGCTCAGAAGCTGGCCAGCTTGTTGCTAATTCTATGACTTTGGGCAGATGACAGTTCCTCCTGGTTATAAAGACCAGTAATAATAAGCTGGGCCTGGTGGCCTGCGCCTGCCATCCCAGTACTTAGAAGGCTAGGACAGGAGGACCACAAGTTCAAGCTATGATAACCTAGCTTTTAAAATAATTTTAAAAATAAAATTATAAATAGGGCCAGGGATTCAGCTTAGAGGTAGAACGCCCCTGGATTCAGTCTCCAGTGCCAGAGAAAAGAAAAGGAGCAGTCACACTCATCTTGTGGGGTAAGAGGCAAAGCGCATGAAGTCACAAGTGTTACATGGCAGGTAGTTAGCGCTCAGCTGGTGGCACCCGGATGCTCCCTTTGCCGTCTCAGAGATGAGCGGTCCCCAAGGGACCTCATCCTTCCCACTGTCCCCAGGCAGCCGAGCAGCCCCGGGACACACTAAGTGCCCTGTCGACGCTAGTTCCCTTCCCTTTGCTAAAGCGATGAAGTTGCCGTTTTGTTCGCAGGTGTGCGTTCCCAGTGATGGAAATGTTTGCATCTATTTATTCCTGATGTCTACACATCATGGGGTCTTGACGTGGGTGGTGGAGACTGACTGACTTCCTTCTCCAGGAGGGCCCCTGCCAGCCCTGCCAGGAGATTCTTCACCCAGTAAAGGATTTGCAGCAGCCTCACCGGGTACTCTTCACCAGTTACCACCCCTAGACCAGATGTGGTGGAAAATTCGGGTAGAGACAGCTAACCCTTCAGGATCTGCTACGGTTTCTGGTTATGCTATACTCGGGTGGGGTGAGAGGTGAAGGTCACAGGGCATTAAGAACACAGAGAATTGTGGGTAATAGAGATCGCAGTCCTCTAGGGATCCAGGACTCCCTAATTTAGAGGGGGACAGGATTCTGCCACCCCCACAGCCAGAACGCCAGATGGGAATCCTGTTGGCCAAACTTGATTCACTCCTGGGCTGTGACCACCCTCTGAGTCAGATCTGGGACAGAATCATACTCATCTTCTCTATGCCTTTTAAAATGTGAGTTGGACTGGCACATTGTAAACACTCGGCTAAGAGCACCGCGGAATCCGTATCTTGGGGCGGCCACTTCTGCTGGGGGGTTCCTGACCCAAGTTGTCTTGTTTGGGGTTTGGGGTGTTTCTGAAGAGGTCCCTGAAGGTCCATGCCCAAGCTCTTGCTTCTCCCAAACACAAGAAGACACTGCGGCCCTCCCTGCCAACCCTAGGAGGCAGAATTTCCACATTCAGATTTGTTTCTTTTTTTATTGGTGTGCTATCAACTCACATGATCGTGTAGATCACGTTGACAATGACATACACTTACACAGTACTTGGGGCCCCCCGCCTCCCCATTTCCCTCCCTCCCGATACTAAGCGTTCAGGTTAACAATGTTATATTCACATGTATACACATAGTCAGAGGTGGTATCTCCATTAGCGAACCCTCAAGGCACAGAGGGGGAAACTGGGGCCCAGAGAAGGGATATGGCTTGACCTCATACACTGACAAGAGTTGGAGGAGGAGCAGGATCCTGGTCTCCTGACCCTGCCGGACTCTTCCCCATCACAAGGGGCTGGGGAGCACAGAGCAGCCGGGTTGTAACCAGAGAGGACGCTCCCACTTCCCCGTGTGTCCTGGCTCTTCACCTCCGGGGCTCCCTTCCCTCCCCGTCTACTGACTGGTATTTTAGAATCACATCTCAGTTCAGCGCTTTTGCTACAGTAAACATCTAATAATCATTTCAGATTCTATTACTTGCCTCACAAAATAGTGCCTGGAAATAGTGCTTATTTAATTTTGTGCTGAGAAAGAAAAACTCAGAAAAGGCCTGTCACATCCCAAGTGCAATTGACTGTTTGTGGTCCAGAGAGGAGGGAGGGCCACTGGCCAGCCCGGGGCTGGACGCTACAACCAGCTGTGAGCAGATCAGGTGCTGCTGTAATGGCGTGTGTGTGTGTGTGTGTGTGTGTGTGTGTGTGTGAGAGAGAGAGAGAGAGAGAGAGAGAGAGAGAGAGAGAGAGAAACTCACAGATTGACACGTATCTACCACAACTCATGCCGCCATAAATATACAAACATTTGTTCCAGCCTGAAATTTCGCACATATTTGTAATGTTCACTACCAGCTAAGAGCCCCCACATTGGTCCCCAGCAAAGAGGCCCCAGCAGGAAGGCGGAGATCACAACAAGACATCAGCTCTACGGTTTATAAACGGGCCTCACAGTCGTTCCCCAGGCTCCTTGCAACCTACATATTTCGGTGTTCACTTCACAGCTGGAGCTGCTGGGCCCGAGAGCTCAGAACATGGACTCGAGTTCAAGCGCCGGTTGAGGTTGGGTTTGGGGCTCAAACATTGCCTCCTTGAGACTATAGAAATTAAAAACGCCATCCTCAGGAAGACTAGCATTGGTGTCCGATGCAAGTCCTGGTCTTTGTACTGCGTAGCTAAGAGACCTCCGACACAGGATGATCCTGCTTGACTTGTGTTTTTCTCATCTGGAAACTGGGTACTGCGGGGTGATGGTGGGTGGATGGTTGGTGAGGGGATTCCAGGTAAGAGGCGTGACTGTCCTCATGGTGCCTGCTCTATTACAGGTGTCTGTAAATAGCGGCTCCTCCTGTGGCCAGCTGCGGGGTTTCTGGCCTCCCTGCGGCCCCAGCTCTCTGAGCATCCCTCTCCTGTTCTGAAGCAAGCATCCTGTCACTGATGAACCATCAGTCAACCTCTCGGTACCCGGACCCCTTAACACTGTTAAATATGACTGAGGTGCCAGAGAGTTTTCCTGTATATGAGGTACGTCTCCTCGGGAAAGTTTTAAGATATCCCCTATTTTAAAATCACAGCATATTAGTCAAATGATACTGTTATGAAAATAGTGGTATTGTACGAAATACATGTGTGAGATGATTGGCCTCGTTTGGCATTTTGAAAACCGGGAGGCTGGCTGTGTGTAGGCGACAGCTGGATCCCCATGCCTCCCTTCACATCCAATCTGTGGTGACGCCGCGCCTCATGCAGCCTCTGGAACGCGCTGCTGCACGCTGGGTAGAGAACCAGAGTGAGAAAGCAATTCAGAGCTTAGTATTATGAAAAGAATTTTGACCTCCCCGTCCCTACAGATCCCCAGACTGTACTCTGGAAACGCGAACTTCTTCAAGAGATAAACGAGTCTCCCTTTCCCCAGCTGCCCCCTCTACCTTCCTGTGACTATATCTGGAAGATTAAGATTGACTGAGAAGACAGAAGCATGCAGTAGCCTTCTTAGGTTTCTCTCTCCCGGGACTCTGACTCATGGACTTAGTATTGAGCCACTGAGGTTTGGCTACTTCTTAGCTGAGCCATCAATAGTTAGCAGCTTCGTCCACTGCGTCCAGCATTGGCCTTAGACTGAGGCCATTGATTGACTGATCCTGCCATATGGCGTGTCACTGAGGGTGCATTTGAATTCAAGAAACAGAAGAGCAAACTCAGAATGATTTCCATGATTAGCGGATTTCTTATCTCCCATCCCAAGAAGTCCCAAGGCTGAGTGGCCGCAGGGCCACGCACTTTATATCTCTTTTCTCTAAAGTCTTATCCTATCAGCCTTGACTCACATGCTCACAAGGGGGCTGCGGCAGTTCCGCCATTCCAGGCAGACACAACAAAACCACCACCAGATAAAGCCACGATTGCTTCTGAGCTCTTTGTATTCTCAGGAAACATTTCCCCAGTGGACTTTGGCCAGAATGGTGTTACTTGCCGTGTTAGTTTCCTAGGATGGCCACAACAAATCATCACAAGCTAAGCAGCTCAGAACTGTGGACATCAGCTGGCTCCACGTTCTGGAGGCTGGACGTCCACCATGGAGGCTTCGGTAGGCCTCTGGACCTTTCAGGGGAAGGGCGCTTTCTTGTCTTCCGTCGTTACAGCTCCGGCTGTTCCTTGGCTTGTGGCAGTGGGACCCGAACCTTTGCACTGGCTTCTTCCTGTTGCTCTTCACACGGTCCTCCTCAGTGCACCGTGTGTCCGTGCCCCAGTCTCTGCTTTTCAAAAGGATACCAGTCACACTGAACTAGCACACACACTAAAGACCTCATCAGAGCTAACTCGACTATGTCGCAAAGACCCTACTTCCACATAAGGTGGCATGCACAGGTATTGGGGCTAAGACTTCAACCTATTCTTTTCTGGGGTGGACTTGTCTCACCCCATAACACCTGCCCTTGCTAAAATTATTGGCAAGGAAAATGGAGGCACTGCAGGTGGCTCCCACGGGCCATAGCCGGGTAGAAGAGCATCACCGGAGAGGGGGTTGGATACGTGGAGATGAGGGTTTGGAAGTCCTAATGATGTAGGAGAGAAGAAATAAGAAGGCAGAAAGGAGACAGACAGGAAGGAAAAGCCAAACATAACTTTAATATAAGAACCTGGAGCCAAAGTGCTACAGTGCTTCCTCTCCAAACCAGTTCTCGTCCCCAGGCCTGACTCTCCAAAATTCCTGGGAAACCTGTAGATCCTAGAGTTAACTAAAAGAAAGTAGAAATGCCCTGCGCACTGATAACAAGACAGATATGATGTTTTGATAAACCTATAATTTAGGACACTCCGGCGTATCTGTCAATCAGCGAATGAGGATCCCAATCAGCCTGAAGACCCTAAGGTTGACCAGACCACCAGGAAGCACCTTGGAACCACCAAACTGAGGTCATCCACCCTGGAGCTGACCAGACCATCAGACCAGCTGACCACCCTGCAGCCTTGGGGACTGCCGGACTGAGCGCACCCTCACACACCTCCTCCAGCCCACCCCTCATGAAAGGCCCCCATAAGAAGAGAGCCCTGAGTGTCCCAGAATGCCTTCCTCATCTTGAGGTGGCCCACATTCTCTCTTGAATGAGTATTTCTTCCCTTTTTCCCAAATAAACCTCTGTCTATGTCTCTAACTAGCTGGCACGTGCTGAAATTCTTTTCCGTCACATTAGCCAAGGACCCTGCAGACCCTAAGTTCTTGAGCTGAGGACTCACCACGACACTGATATGTGGGCTTTTCTGAGCGTCCATCCCCTTGGAGCAGAAGGCTACACGCCCTGTAACATGCTGGGTGCTAACCGAGGCTACGGGGACACCGGCCTGAGCCCGTGGCTGCTGGGAAAAGAGGCGTGGCGACTGAGCAGAGTCTCCAAGGGCGCCATTGGCCCTTGATCAGGTCTGCTGCCCAAGGAGCTGACTCGCTCCAGGACCTCCGGCCCCCGCTCACTGCAAAGCACAGTCACCTTCCTCTCTCCTGAGCGGTGAGCAGAACAGTGGAAGGAGGCTTTTGTAGGTTTGGATTCATATTCTTCTCTTCCCCAACAGGCCTACGCTAAACTTCCAGCTTTAGGAATGCAGCCGCTTCCAAGGGGAGGAGAAATAGAAGAAAATCAAACCAAGCCGGTGTGGTGGTGCACCCTGGTAATCTCAGTACTTGGGAGGCTGAGACAAGATGATCACAGGTTTGTGGCCAGCCTCAACTACTTAGTGAGGCCCTATCTCAAAACAAAGAATAACAAATAGGGCTGGCGGTTTAGCTTGGAGGTAGAATGCCCCTGGGTTCCATCCTTAGTACTACAAAAAAAAAAAAAAAAAATCAAGCAAATCAGTAGTAGTTTAAAAGCATACTCACTCTTCCACTATTTTTTAAAATTTTGTTTTCCAGACATCTTGTGATATATATTTTATGTACCAATTGGGATCCTGCATGTAGGAGAAGGATACCTATTGTTCTAGTTATAAAACGGAGGGAATGTGGAAAATATAAACGAAGAATCCAGCTCCACGTCTCCCCTGACAGCCCTGTGGTCACTGTGTGGGATTTGTCTAGTTTGTTACCCCCCAAACCCTCTGCAGTAAAATACTTGACACTGCACTACGTATACAGTTGGGGTTTTGTTTTGTTTTGTTTTGCAGTCCTGGAGATTGAACCCTGGGGCATTCCACCTCCAAGTTACACCCTCAGTCCTATTTTTTATTCTTTATATTTGGAACAAGGCCTCACTAAGTAGCTGAGGCTGGTCACAAACCCGTGATCCTCCTGTTTTAGCCTCCCAAGTACTGGGATTACAAGCATGTGTAGCTACACCTGGATATATAGTTTTTTTTTTTTTTAAAAAAAACCTGGTCAACCAGGAACATAGATAAATCCCATAAAAAAGATAATATAAGCAGTGGCTCGATGACAGTGCATCTACTGCTAGACTTTCATAATTAAAAAAGCCAAATGAAGCTGGCGTGGAATCACGTCCGTAGAGTGCCAGTACTGAGACGGGAGCGCCACAGCTTTAGGCCAGCCTCAGCAACTTAGAGAGCACCTCTTTCAAAAATAAATAAAACAGGGCTGGGGTGTGGCTCAGAGGTAGAATGCCTCTGGGTTTAATGCTTAGTATCAAAAGAAGTCAAATACTTCAGAACATTAGCGACCAGGTTACAAGAAACAAAAGCCTCACCTTTGAGGGCAGGGAGGCTGGGTGAGAACATGGGCCCCTGTGCACCTGCAGCCCTTGAGAAAGGCAGGGAGACTCCAGGATGGAGGACAAGGGTGGGGGCAGGCCACCTCTCCAGGGTCTCCTCTGTTGGCCGCTCCCTCCCCTTCCCTCTCCCCTGCTGTGAAGTTAGATGGGGGCCTGGGTCTGAGAGGGCCCCAAACAGAGCCTGCCAGAGTCCACTCTCAGCCTGCGAGCCGCCCCCGGGCGAGGTCACTGCGAGTGGGGCATTTTGTCCCTTCTCTCCAGCAGGGGAGTCCTCCACCCTGCAGGACTCAAGGAGGCACAATTCCAAGGGTGCCTCCTCCTGCTGCCCTCAGGCAGGGACAGCAGGGCGCCCAGGCCTGGCCTGAGCTCGGAGGGCCCCTGAATCTCCCAGGCTCCTGTCCTCCCTCCCAGCAGGGCAGAGCGGGCTTCAGCCTGCCTTGGCCGGGGTATGAGGTGCTGGGCCCTGGCACCAGCCCTCCAGGAGAGGGCAGTGTCAATCACGGCAGGGGAAGCGCAGGCCCTGCAGCCTGGGCTCTTGTGTGCCTTCTGCTGTCCGGTCTCCCTGCAGACCTCCTGGCCGCCCTCCCCCCACAAGGCCCGCACCCCTTCCTTCCTGCGTGACGGGAGAGGTTAAGTGGAGACACGCTCGCCCTGTCGGTTGCGATAGAGACGCGGCAACTTTCTCCCCTAATCAATCTGTCAGGTGTGATTAGGCTGCGGCGGAACGCAGGTTGCTCAAAGACCAGGGAGCACAGCTGCTGACAGCTTTGGGCCAGCACACATGCGTGCAGGCATACACACAGAGACAGACATGCACGTGCATGAGTCTGCATGTGCACACCCAAAGGTGCACACACATGTGTACACATATGTACACACACAGACGTGCACATGCATGAGTCCGCATGTGCACACCCAAAGGTGCACACACAGAGGCACGCATGTGTACACATATGTACACACACAGACAGACATGCACAGGCATGAGTCCGCATGTGCACACCCAAAGGTGCACACACAGAGGCACGCATGTGTACACATATGTACACACACAGACAGACATGCACAGGCATGAGTCCGCATGTGCACACCCAAAGGTGCACACACAGAGGCACGCATATGTACACATACGTACACATACAGACAGACATGCACATGCATGAATCTGCAGTGCACACACAAATATGCACACACAGAGGTAAACATGTGCATGTGTGTATATATATGCACATAGAGAGGTAGACATGCACATGCATGGACACAGGCAGACATGTGCATGTGCATGTATGTACAAAGATGTACACAGAGACACATCTGCACACATACATACACACAAACAGCCATGCACTTGCATAAACATAGACATACACACACAAAGATATGCACCTAGGGGTGCATGTGTGAACAAGAGACTGCCATGTGCATGCATGAACACAGACACACATGTGAACACACATGTATGTACAAAGATGTACACACAGAGGTGCACATGTGTATATATACATACACACAGAGACAGGCATACACATTCATGAACACAGAGACACTCATGTGTACATATATACATATACAAAGATTTACACAGATACACAGATGTACACATACATGAATATGAGAACACAGAGACAGTGACACAAATGCATGGGCACACATGTTCATATGCATGCATATGGAAAGACATGCATACACATGTGCACACACATGCACGTGCATATACACACAAACACGCACCTTTATGAACACGCACATGCATGTGCACACATGTATGCACACACAGAGACAGACACATGCACAGACACATGCGTGCCTACAGAATGCACATGTACAGAGAGGAGCACACATACATAAAGGTGCATGTATGCATACGCTCACACACACAGATAGACACGCGTCGCCTGCCCTGCCTGGCTGTGGCCCTCACTGCTGTGGCTGGGACACTGTTGGACCAGGGGGCAGCGTGTGGGTGACGTCTGCACTCATTCCTTAAGCTGGAGCAGGGGGCTGGAGTGGGAGCGGCCTGGAGCTATGCTGTCAGGAGACCGGCAGGCAGGGCTGGCCTCAGCACGGCGGGCCAGCAGGCTCCATGGGCCCCCGCGGGCCGCTCCTGAACAAGGACAGCTGCAGAATCGTGGGCGATATGTGACACAGAAGGAATCAGGGTGCAGGCTCAGGCACTGGGTTGCTAGAGGGGTGTCAGCTCAGAGTGAGACCTAAATCCCCTCCTCCTGAGAGTTGCTCACTATCGGGGGCACACGGTCTGGGGCCAAGCACCTCTGCCCCTGCCGAGCTGTGTGACCTTGGGCAAGTCACTCAATCCCATTTGCCTTGTGTATAAAATGGGGCCGATAATACTAGTTCTCGTGAGATGACATGAGGGGACATGGACCAGGCAGATGTGGGGGAGCACGCCTGTAATCCCAGTACTTGGGAGGCTGAGGCAGGAGGATTGCAGATTCATAGCCAGCCTCAGCATTTTAGTGAGACCCTAAGAAACCTAGTGACACCCTGCCCTGTCTCAAAAACAAAAGATAAAATAAGGGTTGGGGGTGTAGCCTAAGACTCCTTCATGGATTTGCTACAGGAGGCTCCTGGGGCCCAGAGCAGAAAACCTATCCATGGGGGGCAAGGAGGTAGAAACCAGAAACCAGACCACTCAGCAAGCACGGGGCTGGCGAAGGGGCGGTGGGCAGAGGAGAGCCAGCCTGAGAAACCTGATGGGTGAAGACTAAGTGTCCAGCCATCTGGAGAATGGGCAGGAGACAACGTCCCAGGACTTTATCACGTGGCTGCCTGTGGTGTCGGCAAAGGAGCCGGCCCTGGCTTCAGAGCATGGACACATGTCCTGTGCTCTAGAACAACAGGCAGCTGGTGACTCTTAGGAGGGAAGGTCTGCAGGGGGTGTGTGCAGAGAGGCCCTGCCAGGTGTTGGGCAGCCTTGACAATGGTGAGGAGTCTAAAAATGGTGGCTACAGTAGAGGCACAGCTGCACCTGGATGGGGAGGGGAGCTAGACTTCTCTAGCTTCTGTTAGTCTACAGATTAGTTGGTAGTTGTTGGTGGGGGGGATGAGAAAAACGGAAGCTCAGTCATCACAGGGGCGGGAAGCCCTCCTTAGACACTTTTTCTGGAGTTCCATTTCCTCCAGACAAGGGTAAATTCACAATAGTAGCTAACTGTTGGCAAGGGGTGATTTTGAATGTGTATCAGTCAGTCTTTGCCATAACAGTGCCATGTAACAAACCAGCCCCAGAATCTGTTGTCTAAAACAACACTTGTTTATTCTCACTTTCTTTTTTGCTTCTCAAATTCTCTCACAGTACACAAAAAGGGAGTTTGTGTCTTCTCCCCTCGAATCCAGGCCACGCTAAGTGACTAACTGCTAACCAGTCTACCTCTAATGGTCTACCTCTAATCTTCCATGTGGCGGATAGTAAAAATTGTTTTAGCTGGCTATTCTGTTCCATACAGTCAAAAGCTTGTTATAGATGCAAAGGTATCCAAAGTTCTGTCCAACACCAGGGAAAGGTTTTTAACAGGGGATCCCTCTCCAGGGTCCCAGAGACATGCTCCACAAACCTTTCTGTGGATCCAGTTAAACAGTTCTTCTGTGTTCCTGATTGCCCACAAGTGGCCGTCCCCTCACCACACCCTCCCTGAGCTGCCACAACACCTCACACCCTTTCTACCCTTGGCTTCCTTACCCTCAAGACCTGGGGTTCCACCAGGGTGCCCCCAAATCCATTAGGACTGTGTGGCAGGGAGAGGTCCGTATCCTGCCCTCCAGCCCCAGGGGGCTGACTGAGTGGCTGGCCTTGCAGGTCTGATCCCCTCCCACAGGCGGGCTGGGCGCCAAGTGGATCTGCTCTTACCAAATGGATAATGGAGATAAAAAAAAAAGCCTCCAGCTCAGTTAGAAGGGTTGACACCGAAATCCACAGGGCTTTGGAGACTTGCTCGTCCCAGGGTACCTGCTGGGTCAGAGGTCTGAGGTGAGGGGAAATAAAGCTGTTGGGCTCTAAAGGGGGACAGCCAGTGCTGGCGGAAGGGGTGACCCAAAGATGTGACATTTTTTTGCACTGTGGTCTCAGTGGCTTTTCTGCCCCCTCCATGTATTAAAAGCTTGTTCTATAGCCATGAAATATCATTGCTTGCTCTGCTGCTAGGTGCATCTCCTCCCTGGATGTCACCTCTCACCATACCTGGGCATCTTCTGCGCTCTCTCTCTCTCTGTGTCTCTCTGTCTCTGTCTGTCTGTCTGTCTGTCTGTCTGTCTGTCTGTCTCTCTGTCACTGTTGAGTATTGCTGTCTCTGAACCTCATGGCTCTTCATCTCCCACATGCATTCAAGGGTCAGCAAACATGAGCCCAATATTTCCCAGCATGCCGGGAACACCTACTTATCTCTAGCAGGTCTTCGCGAAGCCTTCCTTCGGTTTGCACACTTTTGAAGTTGGGCGTTCAGGTCTGGGCAGTGATGGACAACTCCAAGTAGCATCTAGAGGCCGATGGGCGTTTCTTCTCGTGGATGGGACTTGGGCTCCACTGGTCACAGCAAAATGCAGGCTCCCTGGCTTCAGAGATGCACTTGTGGAAGCTGAAACCACGCCAGGTCATCTTCCTTTACTTTGGCAAACTATGGAAGTCTATTTGCTGTGGCTGCGTGAGGACTTTCAGAAAGCTGCTTCTCGATCGCTAGATGGAATGGGTCCTCTTCATCCCCCAGGCCCTCTGCCAGCCTTGGGGACCAGCCCGGGGCAGATGCTAACCTCCAGCCACTTCCCACGTTTCCTGGGAGAAGGTAAATGGGGGAGGGCTCACCTCCCCAGACATCTGTGCGCCGCCTGATTGGCAGCCATCCCCCACACCCATTTGTCCCCGCTTCCCCATCTGGGAGCCGAGCTGTCACAGCCTTAAAACATTCGTATGACTAATATTGGAACAGGATTCTCAGTGAACTCGGAGGGAGCCGCAAACTTCCCAGCTTGGCCCCCTTCCCCGCTCCCTGCTGGGGGAGGATAATTTCTCATCTGCATACGCCTTTCCGCCTTTCCTCGGTTCCGTTTCTGCGCCTTACACCTTAGGGAACTAGACTCTTTCAGCTCAGCTGTGGGGGTCCGGGCTTCCTCCCGAGGGACAGTCCCTGGCGGGTGTTTGGGGGAGGTGGGTGCAGGCTGCCCAGCAGACCCTGTTGATCTTGGAGATGCGGCCCACGGCTGAGGCATCACAGGCCGGGAGGGGCCCTGGACGAAGGGGCGGCCGCTCTCCTCTCTTTCCATTCTTACCCTTCTTCGCTCCTTCCTGGGCGAGGCTTAGGGAAGCACTGGTGCAGCAGATTGGCCTGTAAAGTTGGCAACACTTATGCAAAGGTACGATTTGGCCTCCAGGTAACATGGTCCTCCAGGGGTCAGGAGCTCTACTCCGATTCCTTCCTGTCAGACAAGATGGTGCCGTCTTAATGTACCTGGCTACCTCCTCCCAAACCAGAGCGAGGAGGGAGGTCATGGGGGGAGCTGGTCTTCATGGCCTCAGTAGCTTCTCATGGGAAAGGAGTGTTGGCCGTGTGTGTGTGTGTGTGTGTGTGTGTGTGTGCGCGCGCGTGCGCGCGTGTGTGTGTGTGGGGGGCTGCCATTGAATCCAGGGGGGCATTCTATCTCTGAGCTATACCCCCACCCTATTTGTGGTACTGGGAACTGAACCCAGTACGGTGAGCTACACCCCAGAATTTTCTTTTTTTTTGTACTGGGAATTTAACTCAGAGGGTATTTTACCTCTGAGTTAAAGCCTCAGCCCTACATTATTTTTTATTTTGAAACAGAGTCACAGCCGGGCATAGTGACACACGCTTTTAATCCGAGCACTTGGTGCTGAGACAGGAGGATCTGGGTTCATGGCCTGACACAGCTACTTAGTGAGGCCCTCTACAACTTAGTGAGACCCTGTTTCCAAATAAAGAATAAAAAATCAGGCTCGGGGTGTAGCTCGGAGGTAGAACACCCCTGGCTTTAATCCTTGGTGCCACGAAAGAAAGAAAGAAAGAAAGAAAGAAAGAAAGAAAGAAAGAAAGAAAGAAAGAAAGAAAGAAAGAAAGGGTCTCACTAGATTGCTGAGGACCTCACTAAGTTGCTACAGCTGGCTTTGAATCTGAGATCTTCCTGTCTCAGCCTCCTAAGTATTGGGATTACAGGCATGCACCACCACGTCCGGAATACTGGCTCTTCTTGTCCACTGTTGCCCTGGGGGAAACTGAGGCCTGAAATGGGGATGGGACTTGGCCAGGCTCCCTCCTCAGGGCCGTCCAGGCTTCCATCTCCCAGTCTGGAGCTCCTTGCCTCCAGCAGGCCCAGGAGGTGTCCAGAGACAGGATGAGAGGTGAAGTACCTCTGCCGGCCGGCAGCCCCGCGGTCCTCCAGCACTGGAGGACCCACACATGCGCAGTCCTCTTTCTCACCTCAACCCTGCGTGGCGGGTGCAGAAGGCTTTCCTAGGTTGTCTCCCTTCCGAGACTGAAAACAAACAATAACAACTACAAACTGAGACAGAGAGCTCCGACTACTGATATCAGCAAACCGGGAGAACTGGTCTTAGGAGTCTGTGTCGCTGACTCCAAACTTCCCCAAATCCAGGATCTTCAGTCCTGGCTGCACCTGAGAACTTCCTGGGGAAACTCAAAGGCACCCCTGTGAGTGCAGGGGTCCAGGCAATGAAGCAGAATACTGTAGGAGGTGCCTACCTATCGAGTAAAAAATATCTATATTGAAATGTAACATTCTTCTGAAAAGTGGGAAAATCCTAAGTGGACACAACTTGATGAATATTAATGCATTTAACACAGTTACACAGCTCACCCCACTTCAAGACACAGAGCAGACCAGCCTCGCAAAGGCCCTGGGACCTCTCCAGCCATCCCTTAAGGTGGCCTGTATCCCGACTCCCGGCATCCTTGGTTTGTGCGCCATCTCTGACTTCCACACTTGGGGTTTGTGACGTGCGCGGCTTCGTTCACTTGGCGTCGGGTGTGTGAGGGCTGCCATGCCTTGCTAAACTTGGGGCTGTTGCTCCTGGTCACACTCTAGAGTCTCCCGCCATGAGCCAGCCACCCTTGCATTTCAGTTCTCTGACGAGCATGAAGGGCGGCTCCTGGTTTGAGTTACTAGGAGGAGTTCCGCCGTGAAAGCTCTTGCCCGTGTCTTGTTGAGGCGCTGATGCCTTTCTGTGAATCCGCTCCTAGGAAAGTGCTCCGTCTGGGGCACGATGCTCGGGGTCAATGCCACTGAACAGTTTGCTGATGTGACTGTGTGATTTATATACCGCCACTGGCAGTGCATAAGAGTTCTGGCTGCTCCATTCCCCAGTGAGGGCTTGGTATTGTCTGCTTTTTATTTTCACCTGCCTGTGGAGTGTGCAATGGGGTTACACTGTAGTTTATTCTGCGTCTCCCTGATGACTAGTGCAGCTGAGCCCCTGGACATATTTATTGGCCACGTAGGTGGCCCCTTTTATAAAGTGCTTGCTAAGATTTCTCTAGGCATCTGTATTTTTTTGGTGTTCCTCAGAGAATACCAATACATAACCAGGTTTGAGAACATGAGTGGCTTAGCCATGATGGGAGGACGCTGGTTTGGGCTCAGGGAGACAGAGTTGGTGGCGCCAGGGTGGACTCAGCGTGTGACTTGGGGGAGAGATACAACAGGGGCCACAGGGGCCGTACACCTGGAGTCCAGGGTGCATCTTGGGAGAAGCTGGGCTGGAAGATTCTCATAGGCGTGTTTGTCAAGAGAAGGTTAAAAATATCCTGGCCCAAAGAAGAGAAAGCACCTCCTCAGAGGCATAAAATACGCTGAAATTGTGGGCAGACGAGCAGGTGGACAGGGCCCCATGCAGTGACCCACAGGAGCTAGTGTTGTCCCAGAGGCTCCTTCTGATTTAGTGCCTCTTAAAGGGCTCTCCACAGCCCCAGCTCCCATCAGAACCATCTTTATTAAGAACAAAATAAGGGAAGGTCATCGAGCCACATAAACCAGGAAAAGTGACATCAGATATTGACTGTCAGGGCAGGGATGAATGGTGGCTTGTTGACAGGAAGGCAGAAGCCGGCCCCAGCCACTCTGCCAGCGGGGCCCTGGAAGCAGACATTTCATTCTGACGTCTGCCAGCATCGCCCAGATAATCAGATTTCACTGGGAGGACGAGTCAGAGGCATCAATATAAAAAGAGCAGATTTATCTGCCCAGCCTCCGAGCTCCGCATGGGCTGGGATCTACTCACATCACCCTAGACCCTAGTGTTGTGACCGTCACCTGCTCCGTCACCAGCACCTGCTGAGGTCATTAAGCACAGAAGGCGGAGGTGGTGCATCACCAGACCCTGGTCTTCCCATCGAGAGCGAGCGTCCCACCTGAGGAGACAGATTCTCAAACCCACCCGCCTGTGCTCCGGACGCCCCGTGGACCCCTCGTGCCCAGGACACCCAAGGCTAATTATCCTTTGCTCTATGACAACCATGCTTCTCTGAGAACTTCTGCATCAGGCAGTCATAACAAAGCATCACAAGATGGGTGGCTTCAACAAAGAGCTTTATTATCTCCCAGTCCAAGACCAAGGTGTCTGCAGCCACACTCCCTCTGCAGACACCACGGCAGCAGCAGTCCCGGACCTTGTGATGTCCTCGGTTCGTGGAAGCACACCTCCAGTCTTCCCACGGTATCCTCCCTTTTCATTCTGTATCCAGAGTTCCCCTTTATAAGGACACGGTCCTACTGGGTTAAGGACCACACTGAGACTTTCATCTTAACTTATTACATCTGCAAAGACCATATTTCAAATAATCTCACACTCACAGATGTGAGATTAGGAATTCAATATCTTTCAGGGGGGCTTGATATAACCCGTAACCAGTAAGCATTCCCTTTTTTTTTTTTTTTTTGTTTTGTTTTGTGGTACTGGGGATGGATCTAGGGCCATTCTACCTACGAGCTACACCTTTAGCCCTATTTTTTATTCTTTATTTTGAAACAGGGTCTCACTGAGTTGCAAAGGGCCTCACTAAGTAGTTGAGGCTGTCTTTGAACTGTGATCCTCCTGTCTCAGCCTCCCAAATGCTGGGATTAAAAGCATTCCCTTTTAACAATTAGAAAAGTAAAAAATACTCAAAGAAGCTAAGTGACCTGGGTGATGTATCATGTGGTAGAGCGAGTGGGCGAATGCTTTAGTCAGCACAAGTTGGAGTAGAAAAGGTTTATTTAGCTCATGATCTCTAGATTTCTGTCCATGGATGGCCAGCTCCAAGGCAGAACCATTTCAGTGGTAAGCCCATAGCAGCCAGGAGAGAGAGAGAGAGAGAGAGAGAGAGAGAGAGAGAGAGAGAGAACGAACGAGAACACCCTTCCCCAAGGCCATGCCCCCAGTGACTCTCCTCTTAGCCAAGCCCCACCTCCAAACCTGGCTGCATTGCCTAGTATATGAGTTTTCCGGGGGGGGGGCATTCTCTAGCCAAATCATAAGAGTGAATTCATGTGGACTCACCCAAGGGTGCACACTGGAACCACCTGGGAACTTTCCACCCCTCCTGCCTAGCTTCCCCTGAAGAGATGCCACTGGTCCCAGATGGTCTATGGGTGACCAAGATTGAGGATCTCAGAGTCAGAGTCAGAGCCTGGGGGATTCTTCCACTCCTGTCTAGACTCTGACCTGTAACTGTGGCCTGCTGGTTCTGTCTTAATCTACTTCATATTGCTACAGCAAAACACTGGAGGATAGCTAACTCAGGAAAAAGAGGTTTATTTTGGTTACATTCTAGAGGTTCAAGAACATGGTGCCTGTGTCCTGGTGAAGGCACTCCTGGCTCATCACATGGTGATGGAGAAGCAGGAAGAGAACCAGCCTTGTGCAAAAGGGATCAAGTGTGTGAGGGGCTCACACTATAGAAACCCGCTCTCATGAAAACCCACCCGTTCGTGGAGACCAACATTAATTCCTTTCAAGGGCCAGGCCCTAATAACCTGATTATCGTATACTGGGTCCCACCTCGTAGAGATTCCATGACCATTGTCCCCAGTCTGGGTACCAAGCGTCCAGCAAATGAACCTTTAGAGGACAATCCTATCCAAGCAGATGTCCTCCCCCACGTTCCCTATCCACAGATTCCTCCATTTAGCTGGCACCTTTGGGAAACCTCTAACTCGTTCCTCCTGCCAAGTTCCTTTGCTTTGCAGGTGTGTGCTTGGTTCTGGTGTTGAAACAAGCTGAAAACCTTTCCTGCTCGCCGGGAGAGTCCAGGCCTCTCTTCCCACTCAACAGTTCAGTGGCTGCCTGGGAGTTCTCAGGATGTTGGTAGAAGGGCAGGGAGCCATACACTGCCGGGCATCTGGTGCTGAACAGTGCATGTATTGGTCCTGGCCTCCAAAGATCACAGTTGACCCACCCAACATCAAAAAGCCCAAGTCATGGCCGGGCACGGTGGTGCACGCTTGTAATCCTTGTGCTTGGGAGGCGGAGACAGGAGGATCGTGCAGGTTCGAAGGCAGCCTCGCTGGCTTAAGAGACCCTGTTTCCAAATAAAATATAAAATAGGTCTGGGAGTATAGCCCGGAGGTAGAAGGGTTCCATCCCCAGTACCACCACCAAAAAAAAAAAAAAAAAAAAAGCCCAAGTCATTGCCAGGTGTGGTGGCTCACGCCTGAAATCCCAGTACTTGGGAAACTGAGACAGGAGGATCACAGGTTCAAGGACAGCCTCTGCAAGTAGTGAGACTCTTATCAACCGAGGGATATACTATTTCCAAATAAAAATTAAATAGGGCTGGGGGTTAGCTTGGAGGTAGAACGCCTCTGGGCGCAATAGCCAGTACCATAGAAACAAGTAAAGGAATGAATGAATGAATGAATGAATAAATAAGCTCAAATCAAGGTGGCAGATAGCTTTTAGCTCAAATACCATTCCACAGGCAGAGGCCGTCTGCGGCTCTGCGTTGGGAAGGATGCCGTATCAGTTAGAATTTACGTGAGACAACTTTAACAAAGAGACTCCAAGGGCATTAAGATTGAAGGCTTGTTTTATTCTCAGTTAGGAATCTCAGGTTACTCGTAACGGGAAGGGCTGCCTTGTGTCCATTCCTCGTAGCTGCGGTGAGAGTCGATGGTCCAGGAGAGTGGCTCACCAATCGCCTGGCTGCGCTCAGCTGGTGGAGAGGAGCAGAGGAAAGCACACCCCTGGCTTTTAGGGAGTAGAGAAACTTGCACGCAGTTCCTTCTCACATCCATGGGAGACTTTAGTCACATGGCCACACCTTAATGCAAAAGAGGCTGGGAGACGTACCCATTGTCTGGGTGCCACGGGCAGCCCTGTGTCCAGCTAAAGGATGGGGGGACACATTATTAAAGGGACAGTGGGAAAGGGCTATAGGGGGACCACCAGCGTTCTCTCCCATGGGTTCTGAGAGAAATCACGTGCAGTGATAATTTAGGGTTGCCGTGGTGGGAACAAGATAGAGAAAGGACGGCCCCCAGGGTACCTGTTTTCCTCTTTTTATCATGTGCCCCATGGGCTGAGCTGCCTGGCCCTAGGCTTCTAACAATGCCTCTCATCTCTACCAAGGTATTTTCACTTGTCAAAGCTTCACAAGATCAAATTCTGACACAGATGCCGGGCGGCAGCTAGGACCAGCAGATAGGGTGAGGGATCGGAAGCAGAGGGGCAGGAGCGTGCATGCTTCTCCTGCCTGCTCGGGTCTCTGTCTGTCTCTTCAGTTTCTCTACCTGGAATCAGACCCCAGGGAGAAGCGAGGGATGGGGCAGATGAGAGAGAGAGGTAACAGATATTTTTAAGCATCCCATAAATGTTTTACATATTTTTACATACTTTTAAAATTGCTCACAGGAACCCTCACTTTTATTTTTGTTTTCAATTCCCTAGTTTAGTCAAGAAAACCCTAAGCCAAAATCTCTCGTTCAGTCAAGATCTGAATAACAAAGCTGACCACCTTGACCTGCATGATATTTATAGAATACTGTGTTCGACAACTGTAGAATACATATTCTTTTCAAGTGTGCATGATATAGCTTATAAGACAGAAGTATGCTAAGTCATCAGAGAAGGCTCGGTATATTTAAGAGGATGGAAATTATATGAAATATGCCTTCTGACCCCTATGAAATCAAATTAAAAATCGATAAAAAATAAATGACCCACAAAACTGCAAATGTTGGTAAACTAGACATTTTTCTAAAGCTCCATGAATTAAAGAAGAACTTTAAAAATATTTCTAAATGAGTAATACATTTATTAATCATTTTATGACTACTCATTTGCTGGGGTGAAAAATATACCACATCAAATTCTGTGGGAGAGAGCTAAAGCGGTGCTCAGAGGGGAATTTATAGCTTTAAACATTTATATTAGAAAAAGGAGAAATACCTAACTTCAGCTATTTAAGGTTCCACCTTGAGCAGCTAAAAAATGAAGAGGAAAGCAAAGGATAAGAAAGGAGAAGGAAGCAAAGAATAGAGATAAGTATATAAATCAATGAAGCTGAAGACACAGAAACAATTGAAAAAGACTAACCATCCCAAGCTACAGCCAGACTGCTGAGCCTTCAGCTCCATTCACCAGAGGGAAGGAGACAGGGGCCACCAACATTGGAAAAGAAAAGAGGCCATTGCTTTAGATCCTAAGACACTAAAACGAAGGAACTAGAAATCATTTTAGGGGAATAGACTCAACAACTTAGATTAAACGGGCAAATTCCTTAAAGGAATCCAATTTTCAAAGACGATTCAAGAAAAAACAGAAAAGTCTTAAGAGTTCTCTATGCATTAAGAATTTTGAACTGATAATTAATACTGTTCATGAAAAGAAACTCTAGGTTCATGTGGTTTCTTTGGTGAAGTCTATCAAACATTTAAGGGTAGCCAGGCGTGGGGGCGCACGCTTGTAATTCAGTGCTTGGGAGGCTGAGAGAGGAGGATTGCAGGTTCATGGCCAGCTTCAGCAACTTAATGAGACCCTGTTTCAAAATAAAAGAATAAAATAGGACTGGGCATGTAGCTCAAAGGTAGAATACCCCTGGGATCCATTCCCAGTAACACACATAAGCACACGCACACACACACACACACACACACACACACACACACACACACACACACACTTAATTAATTCTAGCTTCCAGAACTGTAAGAATTTGTTCTTAACCACCCAATCTGTGATATTTTATTATGAAGGCCTGAGCTAACTAATACAAATTCATGCTATAAAGTCAATATTACCTTAATACCAAAACCAAAGAAACAAGAAAATGAGAACCATTGACCCATGTCCTACATGAATATAGACAAAAGAATTCTTAATAAACCTTAGCAAGATGAGTGGAGCAATAGTTACACATTTATATTACATCATGACCAAGTAAATTTTGTTTTAGTGATGTCAGATTGGTTTACTATTTTTTAAAAAATCAATATAATACACTAAAGTAATAGAATTCCCCTGGGTTCCATCCCTAGTACCACACACACACACACAAAAAAAAAAAAATTACAGGAAAATGCAAAGAACTTAAAATCTCAAAAGCAATCTTTTCCAAAAGAAGGCTTATCTTTTTGTCTCTACATTAATCCCAACCCTATGGACTGGCGTAATAATCAAGCAGCAGGTCCGTGGAACAGAGTAGGCAGTTCAGAAGAAGCACATAGGTGGGTGCATTTGATTTTCACCGAAGGCACCAAATTAACTAACGGAGAGAGAGGAAAGTCTTTTAATATATGGTGCTCAGAGAACTGGGTACTCACACGGCAAAGGTGAACCTTGCGCCTCACACAGAGACCAATTTGATATGGATCACAAACTGTAAAGCTTCTAGAAGAAACTATATGAGATTATCTTTGTGTTTGGGGCAGCAAGAATTTTCTAGAAAGGATTAAGGAAGAAAGCATAAAAGAAATCATTGCTAAATCAGACTTCATAAAAAATAAAAAAATCCCCATCAAATGTCAATGCTTATCAAGTGACATTATTGCCAGAGACTGGGAGAAATCTTTGCAAAATATACATCTGACTCATATTTGGAATATAATGCATCAGTGCCATAGCTCAGTAATAAAAGGCAAACCGTCCAATAAAAATAGGCAAAAGACTTGACTCTTCACAAAAGAAAAATGAATGGCCAGTATATCACACGAAGAAAACGGTGCTCAGTGTCACCAGTTGTCAGAGAGATGTAGATTAAAATCGCAGTCACATGTCGCGACACACACATTCCTATGACGGAAATGACAAAGGCCGACAGCACCCACGTCGGCAGGACGTCGAACTGGAACCACAGCTCGGACATTGCCGACGGGAGCGTAAAGTGGTACAGCCACTTGGGAAGATTCTGATAGTTTGTTCAAAACTAAACATACATCTAACCTATGGTCTGGCAATATTATTCCTCAATATTTACACAAACAAAATAAAAGCGCATATCTGCCAGAAGTGTTATATAAGTATGCTCGTGTCAGCTTTATTTATAATTGCTGAAAACTGCGAACAACCTGGGGTCCATCTGTAGGAGAATGGGTAATCAGACTGTGATATCCATTCACGAACTACCACTCAGTCATCAAAAGGAACGAATTATTTATTCAGCACAACATGCGTGAAGTTCAGAAATCTTACACTCAGTGAAAGAAGCCTTATGCAAAAGAGTGTGTGTTGTATGCTTCTATTTATATAAGATGGCAGAACTGACAAACTATTTTATAGTGAAAAAAATCAGAATGGCATTTATCTTGGGAGGGGTGATGGGATTGAGTGGGACGTGAGGGGACTTTTTAGAGTTATGGTGATGTTCTAGGGGTTTGCATTATGTAGATGTGTGCATCCTTCAGAAATCATGAAATGGTATATTTAAGACTGGTGCATTCATCAAATGTAAATTTCACCCAAAAAAGAACTGTAAGCAAATATTTAAGTCTAGGTAGTGATATGTATACTTGAGTGTTTGAAGGTGAATTGCACTGATGTCGATAATACGCTTGGGGATGAATCCAAAGGGGATGTATTAGTAAATGTACAGGTGAAATAATAGATGGTCTATGTTATAAAACAGACACGTTAAAATGCTGATTACAGAATAAGTGATAAGTACGTAGGTATTCACTAAAAATTATCTTTTCAGTATATTTGCATCTTTTCACAGTAAGATGTTAGGGAAAATATAAGGAGAAAAATTTTTGTAGCTATCCTGTAATTGGTGGGAAATAAATTTTTTGTCTTATAATGACATATACCAGCATGCTTAGCTTTTAAGGAACAAATTTGCAGCAAAAGATTTCTCCCAAAGGACAGAGTTGACACGCGCTAATTAAACAACTTTCATAGACGCACAGCCTGGAGGCGCATCTCTTTCGGTCAGAGTGTGAGGTCCCTCCTTCGTCACAGCCTTCAGTAGGGATGAGAGCAGCATGTCTCTGCAGGTTGGCTGGCGTTTCACAGGGCTGGTCAGGCTCAGGCAACACGTCCACACGCTCAGCACTGCAGTCACCCCACTGTGCACTTAAAACAAGCAGTGCTTGCTTTTCAGAAAGACCGGGAGTCGAAATTCCTTAATTATTGATTCTTAGGAACATTAGCCAACAATTCTGTTTTTCTCCCCAAACATATAGAACCTCTGAGTTACTTTTTTTTTTCCTTTCCTGGAAGTTTGATTCAGGGACTTTCTTCTACTCTATACCTGGTTTGTAGATGCCCTACTAAAAGAAATATACGGTGGGTGTTAAACACACACACACACACACACACACACACACACACACACACACACACGAGCAGTACTAGGAAGAGAGAGGCTTTTCATTTCAGTGCAAGCATCACATTTTACATTATTCTGCAAAGTGTTTAAATGCACATGATAACAAAAACGACAATATGCTGGCAACATACATACATGCCAGGTGGTGAGTGTGTGGCGGTCTGTTCACGTTTGGGCTATGACACACCCATTCAGCTGTACCATGCCCTGCTCTCAGGAGCTCTGTCCCTCCCGGAAAATGGCCAGGTGAGAAGACGCACACCCTGCACCTCCGTCAGAACTGGGGGTATTGTTCCAGGGGTGCACATGGAAGGGGCCGGGAAGAATACACACACGTGTATTGACTCCGCGGTGTGGGCCAGCTCGATACAGCTGCGAGGAGCCAGAAGTCTCTGGTGGAGAGCTGCTCCTTCCCCCCCCGCCCCTGGACGGCAGTGGGCACTGCTTGCCTCTGTCCCTGTCTACCAGTGCTACACAGAGGGCTCCGGGAAGATGCTGCTCCTTCCCAGCCTGGGTCTCTGCATTCTGGGCAGGCATTCAGAGAAGGAAGACGCCCATTCTGGTTATCCTCAAAGATAGGGCCCTAATTGCTTGGCAGCCAGCCTCAGGGCTCTGCAGGGTCCCTGGCCGGAGTGCGACAGCATGTCTGCTCCATGCCGGGCCCGCCTTCCTGGCCTCTGCTTCGACTGCTGTAGCTGATCATGGCTGTGCGGCATGGCCGGTGGACTCCACGACAGAGGTTCAGGAGCAGGGAACACGTTCGTTGGAATGCACATCTCTGCTTTGCCCTTCTGACACGGCCCCCATCCCTTCTCCCAGCCACCTCTGATGCAGGCTGTCTTCCCTGGTACGGGGCAGGGGTGACCTTGAACCAGCATCCTGGGTTGCCCCGCGCCAGCAACACCATCTGGAAAATGGATTTGTGTCTTCCATAGAAGGCAGGAGAAATGAACTAATTGAAGGAAAAGCTGGCTGGCGGAGGTGGGGTGCTCAGCCAGACAAGAGGCCCAATGCGGCTGTGCTGGCCGATCGCTCTGGGCCGATTTACAGTGGCGACACTGGGTTATGGGCGTTCACTCAGCTGCTGCCGCAGGAATGGGACACTCGACACCCGCAGCCTCTTGGAGCCGAGCCCAGGAACGGCAGGAAGAGCAGCTTCTCTTTGACAATCAACTGAAGACTTCCCGGGAAGGAGAATGGGTCTACAGCCAGTGGAGATGGAGGGAGAGCTTTCCTCCAAGCAGCCAAGATAGTGCCTGGCATGAAGCCGGCCCATTATTAACAGGTGCCATCATTGGCATTCCAGACAGAGCTGGAGAGGCAGAGATTGACAAGGCAATGGGAGAGGGGTTGCTGGCAGGGCCGGCCAAGGAGGCGGAGGCGAGAGGGGTCACCGGAAAAGTTCCGTGGTTCTACTGCCCAGTAAGTTGAAGGGGGCAACAGTTAATAAAGCTCTCCGCAGCTTCCCTAGGTTGCTAGGGGAAGAAGCTCCAGTCAAGGCCGGAGCTGGGATTTATTTCTAATCGGTGAGGTCCAAAGATGGTGCGCTCCTTTTCCTCTCAATGCACCCACTCTGGTACCTGCAGGTAGCGAGGTGAGTCTGTGGCAGCCATAACCTGGGATCTCCTTGAGGCCGGGCTGTGTTGCTCCTGCCAGACTCAAGAGTGCAGGCTGTCTGTCCCTGGTCAGGATCTGGGTCCTCCCCTCCGCTGGGACCAATGGGGCGTCTCCACTGGCCAGAGGTCCTTACGGCTAGGATGGGGCAGAGGTGTGTCTGGCCTGCCTTGTGTACAGGGTGATGGAGACTGGGTCCTGATCAAGTGGTGGGGCTCAGCCTCACCCAAGGTGAGCATGCAGGCTCCACAGGAACTGGATGCTCACCAGGTCACCCCTGTCTGCTCCAGAGGGCTTTCTGCCACCTGGGGCATTTCCTGAGTTCGTACCCCACGTGGCTGCTTGGGGAGCCCACCTCTCCATGAGGGCAACACCAGCCCCCACAGAGCTCCAGGAAGATTGCGCATGAGTGTGTTATGTGCCCGCTAAAGCCGGAGTTATTGCTTCCCCTCCCCTCAGATGCAAGGGGCGTTTTGTTGGCTTGGGTCTAGAAAAAAAAAAAAAAAACAGGAAAAGTGGCTGTTTTTTAATTTCCTGGCTTGAGAAGCTACGGTGGGAAAGAGTGGTGCCGGGAAAGAGTGGTGCCGTGCCGAGGAGGATTGGGGGAGGTGGAGAAGGTGAGAGGGTGGTGGGCAGGGCCAGGCAGGAGAGGAAGAGCTGGTGAACAGGTGAGGCGGTGCCCTGGAGGTCGGGGAGGCCTGAGGAAGACGGTGGAGGAGAGGGAAGAAGGAAGGAAGAGACTGACTGTATGCAAGGTCGGCGTCCATCTCCCGGTGGGAGGGCGCAGGAGCCCAGGCAGAGGAGGGTTTCCATGAGAAAGGCGTCAGCGCCCTGGAGACAGAGCCCAGCTCGCCTGCCAGGGTTTCAGAATCAGCTGGAGGTCTGCTCCTGTTGCCCTGGCCTAGGACCTGGGTTTTGAGACTCCAAGGGATAGGACTCCTTTGGAAAGCAAGGAGGAGAGAAGTTGGTGACGTGGGCTCCCTGGACATGGCTCTTCACCCTTGGCTCATCGAAGGTGGCACTCATATTGGGGAGGGAGACGGGGTGACACATGGGGATGAGCCCCACACTGTGCTGACAGCTGCTCCCCGGTGCCCCACGCCTATGCCAGCCGGCTCCTCTCACCAGACCCCCGTCTTCTGCCTCCAGGCTGCCAGAGGCTTGTCACCCCTTACATTCTGACTCAATCCTTGCTTCCCTTCCGAAGTTTCTCATCCCACCACCGGGCGATGTTACCTAGCTTTCTTCTTTATCGCTGTGTTGATTATACCAGTTAAGCACCTCCTGGGAGGGATCTTATCTACTTCCGACTACATAGTGCAGGGTCAGAAACCTGGAGATTTCCCATGAGCCTTGAGGAAGGAGAGAAGGAGCAGCTGCACCGAGGCCATGCTATGGGTGACCCATGTGTGAACCTGGATTTAGAGCCACGCAGGCGTCACTTAGAGTTGTATGGTGTGAGGGATTATCTTCAAGGTTTCCATGAGGACTAGAAATAACATAAGTGGTTTATTACCTAGCACAGAGCCTGGCACATAGAAGGTTCTCAGTAAACAGTAATCAGGATAGACTCCAAGCCCCATGAGGGCAGGCTCCATCTTCACACCACCTCTAGGATCCATGTTGTTGGGCTTTCCTCCACAGAAACTCTGCACTGTTTTTTTCCAAGAAGCATATATGGATTCCTCCTGGGGAGA
This sequence comes from Muscardinus avellanarius, assembly GCF_963383645.1. NCBI lineage: Eukaryota > Metazoa > Chordata > Mammalia > Rodentia > Gliridae > Muscardinus > Muscardinus avellanarius. Next base: position 1,375,233 of record NC_137794.1, on the reverse strand, counting down.
TAGCAGGCTTCCTGTGTCTTTGCCAGAACGACAGCGTGTCTGCCACAGGACTGTTGATAGGAGGTGCAAATGTGTTTCCTAATTTGAGATGATGGTGTTTGGAATGCCTGTCACTGGCTATATTTAGCTCTGAAGTCCCCAAATAGCATCAGAGAGGAAGAGCCTTTCAGCCAAACAGCTCCCATCCAGCTGGAAAATACAACAATTATAATTATTACTTTTATTATTGATATTATTTATTGACTAAATGAATTAATGAGACTTCGGTGTCCATTGGCATCAGACTGATGGTATTTGTTTTGTAGTACTGGGGATGGAACCCAGGGGCATTCTACCTCTGAGTTAAACCCCAACCCTATTTTTCCTTCTTTCTTTTGAAACAGGGTCTCACTGAGTTGCAAAGGGCCTCACTAAGTAGCTGAGACTGTCCGCGAACCTCGGTCCTCCTATCTCAGCCTCCGGAATGCTGGGATGACAAGCGTGTGCCACCACGCCCGGCTAGACTGATGATATTTTAAAGTGTCAGCGGTCAATAATAGTCAAATATAACCTGTTCTATAAATAAGGACGCTTAGGCTGAGAGAGGAGATACGATTGGACGCCCAACTTCAGCACCGAAACTAGAGCTCAGACCTCTGAGATCACAGTTTGAATCTCCTTGTTAAGTGCTCCGGGAGCTCATGGAAGGGTGAGTGGCTGGCTTTCACCAAGAAGCTAGCCCATTCTCAGGTTCACCCCATGACTGCCTCTGCCTCACCTCTAAAGGCTTTGGAGGCCGTGTGGGGACTGGGAGCTTCAAGTCTGCTCCAAACTATCTCTGTGAACTTTGATAGGTTATTTCACTTTTCTGAGCTTCAGTGATTTCATCCATCCACCCATTTTATCCATCCATCCATCCATCCATCCATCCATCCATCCATCCATCCATCCATCCAGTGTATCCATTCAACAAAGTATTTGGAAAATCTATGTGTTCAGCTGGAAATATCAGGGATCCGGGAGAAGAACCAGCATCATTCCTGCCTTCTAGGACCTCAGGTAGCCCGCAGGTAGAAAGCTGGCATGTTCACAGAAGTCAGCCATGAAGAACTGGCCTTACCGATAAAGGGCACAGATATATGGAGACCCCCAAATCATAAGCACTCTGCACATTCTTTCTTTCTGGTATTGAAGGGTAATAAAAGATGGACAGTGGGCTTCTGCTTTCCTCACACACACACACACACACACACACACCCCTGCCTGTCTGCAGGAGTGATCCTGGGAAGAGCTGAGACAGGAGCAGAGTCACGGCTCACCCGTTGCAGCGAGCAGTAGGCCGCGGTGGAGTAAAGGCTGCTGCGGGGGCGTGCCCATTGTCACAGGTGTCACTCCCTCGCAGGGGTCCAGAGAACCAGACACGCCACATCACTATTTGTCCAGAAGAGACTGGCCACAAGGTGACCTTGAGTGAATCCATTTTCCTCCTGGGCCTCAGTTTCCACATAAGCAAAATTGGAAAGGCTGTGAGATGCCACTGGAGGTCCTTTCCAACCTCACGAATCTCTCGCTTCATGACTGAGTCATCCCCAAAGACCTCTCTGACTCATAATCTGATGTTTCTGCTTATATTCTAGTCTCAGACTCCAGAACAGGATGCTCCAATCACCTGATGCCTGGATTCCTGCTCCTGCGCATTGCCCCAGCATTGTCTCTATCCGGAGCCAGTCCCTTTCTACTCTCGCGGAATCTGCTGGTCAAAGTGGACGTCTCAAACCCTCGTCGGGGAGGCAGGGGGCTGGTGCCTCCTTTTCCACCAAGTACACACACACACACACACACACACACACACACACACACACACCTTAAATCATCGTGAAAGATGCTGAGTCCAGGTCCCAAGAGGGATTCCAGCTCCTGTCCGAGTTAATAGGGGAAGGGATGAGAAGAAAGGAACTGAATTTCAATCACGATGTGATTATTGGCCCTTTTGAAGTTTTGCTGAGTTTTTTTTTCACCTGGTTGGCTCAATATCGCTAACCAAATGCTTGTCTCACAAATCGGTTTTGGCCTCTATTCAAATTTAATTACATTCTAGTTAAGTGAAAGCAAGCAGAAGCAGAAGAAGAGGAAGAGGAAGAAGAGGAAGAGGAAGAGGAAGAAGAAGAAGGAGAAGGAGAAGGAGAAGGAGGAGAAGGAGCAGGAGAAGAAGGAGGAGGAGGAGGAGGAGGAGAAAGAAGAAAAAGAAGAAGGAGAAGGAGAAGAAGAAGAAGAAGAAGAAGAAGAAGAAGAAGAAGAAGAAGAAGAAGAAGAGTGAAGAAGGAGGAGGAGGAGAGATTGAGATTATGTCTTTAGGCCATGCAGCTAAATCTTAAATCTTCAAATGTCTCCAGGAGCAGCAGTCACCACACACCAGGCACAGATGGGCGAGCCCGGTGAGGGGTGTGAAGCGCTGACAAGCTTTTTGTGTTTGAAGCGGGTGAACACTGCATGCCGAGGGAAATCGGGAAGTTGGCAGGGTTTGACTCCAGCTGCCTGGTTCTGTGCCTGGGGGTGCTCTTTGGTCTCCACTTAGTTACACGAAGGCATTCGGGCTATCTCTCCACATCACCTATCATAGTCTTTTATAAGGAAACTAATTCACACTAAAGTGTAGGTAACCAGGGATAACTCACCCTACCTCTACTTAGAAGTGCATTTTTTTACTAAGAATAAAACAGACAGAGACACGCCACACACAAACACATATGAGTACACACGTCGCCTGCACATACCAGCATCTAAAGATCAAACCAGAAAGCTCAACAAGAAAATCATCAGTCAAATGTAAAAGTCTATCAAGAAAATATAAAAAATTATCCTGAAAATACCTGGCTCAATCTCCAACCAGTTCTACCAGTTTCTGGTGGCTTCTTCCCAGTGGTGAGAATCTGCTTGGGTTTGTGGGAGGAGACTTCAGGAGGGCCTGGGAGCTGGGCTAAGAGTGGAGACATGTCTGCCTCCACCTGGCTCTGCCGGGTGTCAGAGGGCCGTAAGACTAGACATTCGGGTAGCTATAACCCATGCTGGCATGGGAGGGCCTGGGAAGGAGGGGGGAGTGTGGCATCTAGGGTGGTCCAAATTCTTGCCTACAGAAACTGCAAGCAGAAAGCCAGTTCTGGGGGAGGGTGATGACTTCCGTGGAGGCAGGATGCCTTTCAGGGGTTTGTGGGGAGCCGCGTGGTCCTTGGGTAGCCTTGCTTGATTCAGAGAATATGGCTGGAACATATAGTAATAATAAAGTAATAAAGTCAAGTAGTAATAAAGTCAAGAGCAGAACCCAACAAGCAGAGTGCACAAAATGGGAAGAGGGTGGAGTTTGGAGGAGTGCGAGTGTGTGTGTGTGTGTGTGTGTGTGTGTGTGTGTGTGTGTGTTCACTGGATGTGGTGATTATGAGGTTGCTGGTGTCCTCTAGAAGATACTTTCAGTGGAGTGACTGGGAAAGCGTCTATAATACGGTAAGCTGAGGGACAAACGGAGGAGAGGGTGTGAGGACAGGGTAGAGTTCACTCAGCTTTTTTAGAAAATGTGGCCTTTAGGGGAAGGTGAGAGAGGAGGTGATTGGCTGGGGGCCTTCCTTAGCTGGCAGGTACTTGAACCTTCTTTGGCACTGAGGGTAAGTCAGGGGAGAGAGGCTGATGGAGGGGAGAGGGGATTGGTGGATCATCTTCCTCACAAAGATCCAGGAGGATGGTTCTACATTATGCAAAGGAGAATTGTGCTTGGGAAGAAAAAGAGAACTTCCTTCTTTATGCAAGAAGGAAATGATTGGTTTTTAATAGGGTTGAGTGAATTCAACTGAGTAGCTGTCATGATCATCAGGGAAGCCTTATCATCTTCTGGTAGGAAGCCGGGCAAGTGTCATGACCCTCAGAGAAGTTGAGGGAGTTGAAACTGGTCCCCACAGAGAGTGAGAAGAAGAGATTTTCCAAACCCAAATCCTTAGAGGGGATACGGAGCCAGGTGAGATGTGAGATCCAAAGTCTGGTCCAGGTTCAGTATTTTACTTTCTTTCTAGGGCTCCACGGCAGAAATAACGGAGAAGATAGTTGGATGACCCAGTGGTAGAGGGTTTCAGGTTTCAGGTGGCAGAGTAACAGGAGATAAGGATGGCGACGGTGTGTAAGGAGATGGTGGATGGGCTGTTTCCTGGAGTGAGGAAAAAACCATGGAGAGGGAAAAAGGAGAAAGGGAGAGAGACACGAAACTGTGAAGACAGTGAAGGCAGTACGTCTGTTTGAATTAGTGGGATGGTTTTGAGTTTACTCCGTGAATAGTGTCCACAGGACATCCGTAATTCTAGGATGCCTACTTCCTGGATTTTCTCTGGACATCCTCTGTCCTCCTCCTTCCTCATTTAGAAGGGCTCGGTACGATTACAGAGGTGTACCTGCAACCCCTTTCCTCCCCCAAATGGCTCCACAGTCATCTACAAGCAAAATAGAAATTAATTTGTATTACATGCTATTTGGAATTCTACAAGCTTCCTCTTCTCTTCCACTGATTCAGGTAATCAAAGCCAAGTTATATTTGATCTTAAATAGCAGGTATAATCACATCACCTGAGCAACCTATTTACCCTCTGAGCCTCATGTCCCCCACTTTTACCATGAGAGCTTGAAATAAGCCATTCCCAAGCTCCTGTCAGTTCTGATGATGTTCTGAGCCCGCAAGCTCCAACAGCTGGGCCGAGCTCCACCTCGTTCAGACTACCAGTAAACCCTGCTCAGGCTTCAGGATCGAAGCCAGCACGCAGCACCAACAGCTGCTTAAAAAGGGCCTGCAATAGAACAGGCTTCCTGGACATGGTTGCAAAACTTATTTTAACCTCTGGTCCCAAAGTCTCAGGAGAACTGTGTAATTAACCCAGGTCAGGGCTGCAGATCCCTGCTGCCTAGATTGGCAGAGGGGTGTGAAATGGTTGACAGCCAAAGTGGAAGGAGGAATCATAATGAGATTTATGGACCATGGATTTTCCTGCACGGGCACATTTATTCCCTCACTCTCTACATTCCTGATTCTCTTCCCCAACCAGTTCCATCCATTCTTGTCAGTAAATTCCCAGTGATATGTATCTCCCTGGGATCGCATGAGGAGATTCTAGGAGGGAATGGGAGCTGGGCGAAGTACAGACATGCGTGGCTCCAGCTCTGCTCTGCCACGGGTCTCCTCTGTCCTTGGGACTTAATTTATTCATGAGGGAGTTGAGCCAGAGGAGCTATAACGTTCCAAGTAAATTTTCTCAGCCTGGGTTCTCTCAGATGCAGATCTCCAGACTAGGATTCAAATATGAATAGTTCATTTGAGAAGTGGCTGTAGGAAGCATCCGGGACTGGGGAATGCAGCAGGGAAAACACCAACACAAGTCTGCGGGTGACCGCTTTGCCACTGGAAGACTGGCATCTCATGGGGACTTCTGGGAGATGGTGTAGGATCTATGCTCCAGAGTGATCCCACTGGAGGGATGCTGAGGTCATTAATCACCAACTCCCATTCGCTGGTTGGGAACTTCTCTCCGGGTATTAACTCCCTAGCATTTACAGCCTCTTTGGTATGAGGGCCAAGGATGGCATTACTGCCAGAGGAAGCCCTCAGGCAGGGAGATGCAGGTGTTTGCAATAAGAGATTCTCAGCAGGCACAGAACCAGGGAGTGCCAAGGGTATGTAGGCAGGGCACTGCCATGCATATTTAACATCCTCAATATTCGGTGCTTTCCTTTGGCTAAAGGAAAGCATGAAGAGAACCATTCACCTGGGAAGGACCAGTCGAAAAAGAATTCTTTCCACTTTGAATGTCTGAACATTCAGCTCTAGCTGAATGAAAGTCCACATGCTCTAAAAATTGTTCCTGGATTAAGAAGGCCATATAATACTGTCAGGCCCACTAATTACTATGGGAAAATTATTTTACCTCTGTGAGCCTCAATGTCCACACCTGCAAAGAGGGAATGCCAGTGGTACCCTTGAAGGGTCATCAGGATAATTAACTAGTAGTAGGCATGTGATCATTAAGAGGGCTGGGTCTGATTCCTCCGGTAGATTGTCCAGTAGTCCATGTTAGGGCACAGAAAGGGGATTAGGGAGCTGGAGCTGGACGTGAGTCAGTCTGCACCCAAGGAGGCCAATGCAGGGAGTGTTTAATGGTGGAGTCCCCTGAGACTGAGTCCTGTGGGAGGCATACCCGTGGCTGAAGGTGAGAAGCTTGTTGAAGTGTCAGACATCAAACCAGATAAGCTGACGGCGGGTAGGACCTGGACGCAGGGAGAATGAATTTCCAAAGTTAAGAAGCCTGTTCCATGCTAGCCCAGCAGGAGAGCCCAAAGCTAGTCATGATCCAGGGCAAAAAAGGGAGGAAGTCTCTTGGTATGTGTATTAATCAGGGTTCACTAGAATAACAGGACTCATGGGATATGTGTATTCTAAAGGAGGATTTGTCAAATCAGCTTACAGTTCAAAGTGTAGTCCCAAGTGGCTGCCTGCACACGGAGAGCCAGAGGGGCCAACAGCTGGTCGAGGTCCAAGAGCCAGGATCTCAGAGCTCTTGTTTGAAGAGCAGAAGGGCTGACGGCTGACATCCCAGGCCAGAGCAGACGTGCTTTTCTCAGGAAGAACCACGTGTGCCTTTATATAGCTTTCTGCCTCTTTTTATTCATGCCCAGCGCCTATCGGAACCCTGCTGCCCATGCTCAGGGCAGGCCTTCTCCTTCTGTCCCAGGTTACATAAGCCAGTCATGCCCTCAAGACGCCCAAAGTCACAGCATCTTAAGTGCTGCATAAGACCAACCAGACGAACCATCATGGTATGTGCAGAGCTCACAGCACAGAGGTGAAGCAGCAGCAGAAATACAAATTCCAAACTGTTCTTATTCAAAGTGGGAATGTGTCCGTTTTATATATCTTGGCAAAAACTGCTCTGACCTGGGAATCAGATTCATGCCAGGGAGCAACATGATCACCTCGCTTGGCAGAAAAAATATCGTCAGGGGAGGAAGAAGAGATTTCCATGCCTTCTAGTTACATGCATGGACCCGAATGAACCCAGGGAAATTGGGAGCTTGCACGGAAGACATAGAAGAGGTTTTCCATCCAGTGACCTCTAGGATGAAAGGGACAGGCTTGAGGACTCAGAAACGGATGCTTTAAGGTATAAAATAATGAGAGTGGATGTCCAAAGACATTTATTCTTATCAGGCCCTCAGGAATAAAGAAGAGCAGTGATGGGGTACCAGGTGGCAGGCTGGTAAAGAAGACAGAATAAGATAAGTAAGAGGGATGGAGGGCACGCAGAAAGACCCGGCATCCGTGAAGAAATGAGATTCTCATGTGCAGACCCCTGCGTGAGAGGTGGGCGCTGAGCTGGTCTGGGTGAAGTTTCTGGTAGGAATGTTCATTATTGTCCATGACCTGCTTTGCAGATCCTGCCCCCACCTCGACACCAAGTTGGTCCTGGCATCACTCCCCTAGAGGCGAACCGTGTCCCACTCTTAGTACAGTGCGCTGTGACAAAGGTCCAACTCCATCTCTTCGAGGGCTTCTCCGGCTGGAATCTGCTGCACACCAGCCTCATCACAGATGCCCCTTGCCACTGGGGACAAGGAATGGGGTTCAGGAAAGTGATTATGCTGGGAGGGGCCTACCAAAATGAGGAGATGGGGCAAGGGGAGAGAGAGGAAAAACTTTGGGGGGAAAGACAAGAAGAAAAGGAGGATTTAATAAGAGTTATGATAAGCCAGGCATGGTGGCACATACTTGTAATCCCAGTACCTGGAAGACTGAGACAGCGGGATCATGGTTCGAAGACAGCCTCAGCTACTTAGCGAGGCCCTCTGCAACTCAGTGAGACCCTGTTTCAAAATAAAGAATAAAGGCCGGGCATGGTGGCACACGCTTGTAATCCCCGCGCTTGGGAGGCAGAGACAGCAGGTTTGAAGCCAGCCACGCTGGCTTAGGAGACCCTGTTTCCAAATAAAAATATAAAAAATAAGTCTGGGAGTGTAGCCCGGAGGTAGAAGGGTTTCTAGGAACCCCAGTACCACCAATAAATAAATAAATAAATAAATAAATAAATAAATAAATAAAAATAAATAAGGCTGGGGGTATAGCTTGGAGGTAGAATGCCCCTGGATTCCATCCCCAGTACAATAAATAAATAAATAGATAAATAAATAAATAAATAAATAAATAAATAAATAAATAAATGATAGGTCTGTGGGTGTAGCTCAGAGGTAGAATGCCCCTGGTTTTCATCCCCAGTACCACAAAAAAAAAAAAAAAAAAGAAAGAAAGAAAGAAAAAAGAGAAGCCATCCAGGGCAGTATCTTCCAGATTTCTTTTCCTAGTGCAGAAAAGCCAAAGAAGAGGTGTGCCAACATCTTACCTTCTCCTGGTCCTACCCCAGCCATATCAAAATTCCACAGTGGTTCCTGGGATTATCTGTTTTATTTCGCTCCATTCTGAGGGCCAGCCAGGTCTGAGAACCACGCTGTCCAGGCACCTAGTGTACTTACAAGCAACTGATTCATAGGAGACCAGGACTCAGAATCCTTTAGGAGATTCTGGAACAAATAATTGCTTGCAAAACAAAAAAGCCGAGGCCCCGAGAGACTGGCCTCACCCAGGGCCATGTTGCGAGCTGGCACTCCTGCTGGGAAGACGCCCAGAAACCTTGATGGACCCGGTGAAGTTATCCCCAGACAGACTCTTCTGGATGCAGCTCTGTCCAGCACCGCGGGCTCCTGAAGCAAGGCAGCATGCCGAGGGGCAAACTCCAGTTCTGCGGAATTCAGCATCCGCGTCTGCAGGCGGCCAGCGGTGTGGACAGCTGGAGAGCCGCCCCCGCTCTGCCAGGCAGCCGCCGGGCTACCTCCTGCGGTGCATTAGCCGACTTCAGGCTGGTTATAAACGATGCCAGTGTTCAGCTGGTGATCCCTTCGCTGGTGCAGGAGTTGGCTTCTGGCTGATGGATTCCCTCGCTAAGGGGCCACAAGCCGAGGAAGCGGATTAAAACATAATGCCTTGCCTTGAAACTGAAGCAAGGCTCTAGCGTATTCAGCCAGATCTGCACGTTCACCTTCTCTCTCCACCTAACCAATTTTTCCTAGCGGTTCCCACTGGGCCTCTTGCCCTGTTGAGCGTCTATCACTGCCGGACAAAGAGATTTAATGGCCCGAGGGCTGTGAAGGGCCTTCACCATGTCGTCCAGCTTGGCTCCCTGTCTCTGGCCCAAGAACACTGAGCTCCTGAAGGGCTCTTCTCTCTGCCCTTGGACCTGGTGCAGAGGGAAGGAGCGGTGGGGGCCTGTGGGGCGGCCCTCATTTCACCCTTGATCCACTCTGCCGGCTCTTCCAGTCTAGTTTTCATCCTCAAATCTCTTTCTTTGAGCTCATAGAATCATCTGGTCTTTCTCTTCCCGTCCCCTCCCCGGGGGCTGGTTTCCTGGTCTCAGTAACCAGCCGGACACCCTCCGCTCTCATTAGCATCCCTCTTCATTGATTGGGAGCCCAGCTCAGAGGGGATAATGTTAGATAAATGTTCAGCCTTCAGAGGCTTCAAATGGTCGCAGGACAGGTACCAGAGAAAAGAACTCAGTGTGTTGAAAAGAATGACAGTCGAAGAATCCCATTTAATTTGATGGCACGATGAATATTTAAAGTTTTATAAAGAAATACAGGAAAGCAATCAGGCTCATTCAGGCGTGTGCTCCGGGGAGCAGAGCACGGTCCCCATGTGTTGGCAAGATGGGGGACGGGAGATGGAGGATGCAGGGTGGGGGTGGGACACACACACACACACACACACACACACACACACACACACACACTCCATATTCTTCCCGTTCTTTGTAAGGAGGTGAAAAAGAGCTTACTAGTGCAGTTCAAAAAGAAACAGGAGGGGGGAGATCCTCCCAGATAATTATCATAACGTGCTGACAACCTAAACAGTTCCTTTTTAAAAGCTGAATTTCTAATATTGTCGCTTTGGAGATTATAATATTGAGACATAAATCCCCTGGCAAGCGATTCAGGCATCATACATGCTTTGTGATAAAGGCACCTGCCACGGAAGCAGGAAGGGGATCTACATCTCCAAGCTTGTGTGCGGAATGCCTAATAGTGCTACCTCTCTGGCCCTGTGGGTGGTCATCAGAGTCCTCCCCAGCCACCGGAGCAAGGAGAGCTAGTCCTCCATAAACACCAGTGAACTAACGCCCGCTATGTTCAGGTGGTGGCATATTTCCCTGCCTTCAGAAAGCTTCTAGTTCTCACAGAGACAACGGTGTGCGCACAGGGGCCATCATGCGAGCCCAGCCCAGGGCACCAAGACAAGGTGCACTCGTGGCTAATGGGCACAGAGCAGCCACCCGTCGGGCTGAGTGTGAGAGGAGGGGAGGCTCATCTTAGTTCCTGTGCACCTGCTGTCCTTGACAGACGGATGCCCTGAGCATGCATCTCTATGCAACTAAACTTCCGCTCTGAGAGATCCCTGCCACTGCATGCCTGAGAACGTGTCCTGGCCAAGAACGCAGTCGTGCAAGGGGAGTTGATGTCCCTGGAAGCCTCTAGCCAACCACGCCTGGCAAGCAGGTAGACCGATGTTCTGGTTTCTCACCTTTCAGGGACGCTTTGGGGTGTGTTTCTCTGGGGATCCCAGGCCCCCCCAGTGGGGACAAGTGCTACCTGCAAAGGCTTGCTGATAACACAGTCTTTATCGGATTCTTAATTTTGCACTGTCCACTCCTCTACTGGCATGGCATGTTCCAGGTCGCCTGTGAGATATAATGCGTGTACTCATGCCCCTTTCTAAAGGCCTGTGTCTGGAGGAGCCCAAGCTAGCTCAGTACCAGTAGTTGACATTTGTTAAAAGTCAACCATGGCAGCTGCCGGGCAGTTGCCTTACTGTTTCTAATCCTTACAAGAATCCTGAAAGGCAGGAATCACTGTTTCCATTTTATAAATGAAGAAACCAGCATCCACAAAAGTGACTTTTTTGAAGTTACAGAGAAAGCTAGAAACCCTGGGCAAAAATAAATCCCTAAGCTTGACCAGCGATTGCTCTTTTGGTCTCCCCCACACCACTCCCAAGTTCAAGAGAATAAAGAACCTTCTCAAAGCGTGATGCATAAGATAGCTCCTTCCTTCTGGAATGCAAAAGGAAACGCACACATGTGAGACTGCCTGTGGGCTTTTAGACAGGTCGCAGCTCCCCTCAGAATCACCATGAGCTCCGGAATGAGAACCACTCTTAAGAAGAAATAAGACCATAAAGAATAGAGGGCAACATCCACCTCTGGGGACCCAGGGAGCTGGAAGAGCCATGAAAGGAACATGTTGAGGACGGAGTGCAGGAGGAGATGGGGCACATTGGAGTGCTAGTTTAGGGGCGTGCACAAGGAGGAAGAACTCTGGTTCCATGGAAACGAGATGCTTGGGGATAGCCCCATATTCAAGTAGAGTCTAGGTCCCGGGTGAGGTGTGGGAGTCCTTGCTGGCTTCACCACAGATCCATATTCAGAAGCTTCCTAGTCATTTGACCTTGGTGCCCCATCCCCAAGGCTTCCAAAGTCCACCCCTGCTTCGGGGTCCCGATGCGCGGTCACACTCTGGGCTCTGCCACCCCCTGAAAAACAGAAATCACCTTAGGTATTTCAGACAGAGGGGGATTTAATTTGGGGGACTTGTATGAAAGAACAAGGGGAAAGTTTTGTACTCCACATTCCAGCATTCCCGACTTCCTGACATGGGCACATCCTCTGAAAATGGACAGAAATTCAGGAGCTCCCCCTTCCCCTCCTCCCCTTTCTGGAGCTCCTCCTCCTCCTCCTCCTCCTCCTCCTCCTCCTCCTCCTCCTCCTCCTCCTCCTCCTCCTCCTGCCAGAAGCAAGAAGTAGCTGCCATCATCTTGGTCCTCATGTCTCCTAATGTCCCGTGTGCAGTTCTCATTATCTGGGTACCACGAACAGTCCAGGAGTAGAGGTGAACTCCACTGTGGTACAGCACAGCGGGATGACCTGAGTTTACAATGTGTATTATGTATTTTATAAAGGACTAGAAAGGTTTCTATCTCCCCACATTCTCGGCCGCATTCGTTGTATTCTTGGTGATTGTCATTCTAAATGGGCTTAGATGAAATCTCAGTGTCATTTTGACTTGCATTTCTCTGGCTGCTAATGATGCTGAACATTTTTTCATATACTTATTGGTCATTTGCATTTTTTCTTTTGAGAAGTGCCCATCTACAAAGTGAAGGGCCATATGCTTTTACTCATATGTGGAAGCCAGAGAGAAATTGGGAAACAGAACTTTGGGTAAATAAGGGGAGATACTCGTAGAATAATAAAGGAGGCTTTGGGGAGGAAGGTGGAGAGTAAATGGAAACAGTTCAGATAATTCCATGAATCTCATTTTCATATATGAAATTATCAGTGCCAATTCAATGTTATGGGTAGGGAGGGAGAGGTGACGGGCCGGACTCCAGAGGAAGACACAGGTGCCCTTGCATGCATGTTAAATCACTCCGAGCCTCGTTGTGACATGGAATAACAACGCTCCCATAAAAAGACACAAAAAAGCGGGCACTAGAAACAGGAGTCTGAGGTTCTCAACATGAAGAGATGGCCGACGTTTAAGGCGCTGGAAATGCTAATTACCATGGTTTGATCAATACACACTGTAAACACGGATCCGGTCATCTCACTACACATCGCAAATATGTACGGTTTAAGTACATTCTGAAGGAGAGAGAATTCAACGATCGAGAGTCTTGGAAAGGAGAGTTCAGAGCATCCTAGCCAGCGTGGTACGGGGGAGCAGGGAGGAACACCAGGGCTCAACACTGTCCTCACGCCTGAACTCCAAGTCCTCCTTTGTTCCGGCCTCAAGTTCTGGCCCTCCGTCTCTCGCTCTCCATCTGCGGACCCCTGCATGGCCTTCAGAGCAAGACCACAGACACCCCACCCCAAACCCTGACCCGGACCCTGGAGCCACGCATCAGGAGACCAAGGGTCCTCCCTCTCCACACAGTCCCCTCCCCCTTCGGACTAAGCCCAAACCCTGGAGCACACTTGATTCTTTCCGCCGGCCCCAAATGCCATGAGCTTGCTGAGTTCCCACAATAACGCCATGTGAACAGGTATCTCCTGCCTGATATATCTGCGTCACCCTCTGGCAGAATGCCGACCCACCCCCAAGGGGCTGCTCCAGCCTGTATCTCCCCTCAGTTCCCCTTCCTCTACCCACAACTCTCAAATGCTCCAAAACATACTTCATTTTCCTTCATCTCAAGACACCCGTGTTGTTCCCCTATCCTTTGTCCACTTCTGGAACCTTCTCCTCCTAGGGTTCCTTCCTGCCTTCCTGCCCTGGGGATCTGTGCCGTCTTCTCTCCACGGGCTGCTCTACTCTGGCTTGCTACCAAATGTTTGCCACCCCCAAGAAAGTCTTCCCTTCACTCTGATTTCTGAGCTCCCACCCCACCTTCCACCCCCCTTTCTCAGCTCAACTTCTCAAAAAAGTATTACAGACTCACCGCCTCTCCTTCCTCACCTCCCACTCAGTCCCAGCCACCAGCAATCTGGTCCCCACAGCCACAACGCTGCAGAAACTGCTCTCTTAAAGGCCACCGATGACCTCCAGGTTGGCAGCGCTGACAGCTCCGCTGCACCAACCCCTTCCTCCCAGACCTCCTCCTCTGCCAGACCAAGTATGTTATTTAACTGGGTTCTGAGCCAGAGGCTGGGCTGGCTGGGCTCACAAGTGGGCTGCAGATTGGTTACACGATGGGCTGAGACATGCCAATCAGACATGCAGATGATCAAAATACAGAAGGACCTCAGTCCCACTGCCCGAGCCCCTTTTGTGCCCCCTTCCACTGCCTGGCTGCCCTGCCCCATCCTACAACTCCATAATGGACCTCCCCATTATGTAATATTAAGATGGAAAGAGGTTCGGGGTGGCTGGGGGCTTCTGTCCCTATTGGTTGGTGTCTGGCATGTACTGGTGAGATCTAGCCAGCGTCTGCTTATGCTAAGCTGAGATGACGTCCCTCCCGTCAGTGTTTGGTACAGTTGTATGAAGTCAGGAGAGGAGGAGTGTGGAGGACAAATTTCTTCCGGCGATTCCAACATGCCTGTGTCTTTACCCTCTGTGGCCCATGAAAACACCATTTTATGCGAGCCCCGCCACCCGGGAAAGTGAAGCAGTGGATGCTTCTTCTTCCTGGTTTTTCTGTGGTCTTCTCTGTCTTCTCACCTGGATTCTCTAAATTGACAGTGACCTGACCTTGCTGAGCACATGATTTATCCACAAACTGGGCCAACCAAGGTGTGCGGGGCTGGCAGAATCGCAGGCATGTGTGTCAAAGGGCCAGGGCGGGAATGAGGATGGACGCCACCCCACCTCCTCGCCCACCACGCCTCCTCTCCTGCGGCTTTCCTTCATTCCCGTGACCCCTGCTTCCGCCCCATCCCCAACCATCTCCTTAATGCCCACTTATCAAGCTGTGTCCTGGGCAAGAGGCTCCGGGCCTCCCTGAGCTCAGGCTCCAGGCAGCCATCATGGAGGTCAGCGCCCCTCCCCCACCTCTCATCTTTCCAGCCATGCCGTCAGTCCAGTGAGCATCAGATCACGAGGAGGGCTTCAACCACACTGTCCTCGTCTCAGACTCCACAACCTGCTCACCTCTGGGCTTTCTTCCATTCTGTGTCTCTGTCTGTTGATACTGGTACAGCCTCCGACCTCTTTCCCCTTCTCTGGACTCTTTTTTGTGTATGTGTGTATGTATAATACTGGGGATGGAACCCAGGAGAATTCGACCTCCGAGCTACACCCTTAGCCTTATTTTTTATTATTTATTTATTTATATATATTTTTTGTGGTACTGAGGATGGAACCCAGGGACATGTTACCTCAGCTACACCCTTAGCCCTATTTATTTATTTATTTAGCAGAACTGGAGATGGAACCCAGGGGCATTCTACCTCTGAGCTATACCCCCAGCCCTAATTTTTTTTTATTCTTTATTTGGAAACAGGGTCTCACTAAGTTGTGGAGGGCCTCTCTAAGTAGCTGAACCTGGCTGAGAACCGCGATCCTCCTGTCTCAGCCTCCTGAGTGCTGGGATTACAAGCGCGTGTCACCACACCTGGCTTCTCTATACTCTTCTAATGTGCTTAGCTCTGCTGTGTTAGTAATCGGGGTACAGAGAGAAAAGGCCCATCTTGGCTCCCAGTTTGGGAGGCTTCAGCCCGTTGCTGACAGGCCTGTGGGGAGGCAGCACACACATTGTGGCCGCAGTGTGAGGCTCACCGTGGTCGCAGTGCGAGGTAAAGCCACTCACCTCGTGACTAGGTGGACGAAGAGGACAAGACCAAAGACCCACGACCCCTGGAGGGCTCCCTCAATGGCGTCAACCCTCCCCCTAGACCTTAGCTCTTGGTCTCCATCCCCCATCAGGACCAGGTGCTGGGGACCAAGCCAAGGCACGAGGCCTTTGGACCCCAGCCATAGCACCTAGGTCTCTTCCACGTCTTCACCTAGCAGTGCCACCATCAAATCTCTACTCAGATGCCTTCAAAACTGTACAGTCTCCCAGATCCCTGCAGGTGAGCGTGGAGACACGTTACCTTTGTGTTAAAGGTGGTGCCAACCTACCGCAGCCTTATTTCCCAGCATGTCCATTAATACTAACAACAGCGAAATGAAAATTAACCATAAGCTCCCGGAAGTCATTGGTGCCCCTCAGCCCCCCCCCAGGCCATGACATAGTCACTCTTAGTATTCCCACTTCCCTGGTGAAGAGACGGAGACGCAGAGAGGTTTGTAAACTTGCCCCAAGTGGCTTCCCTTAGAAGTGGGGATCTGGCTGTAAACCCAGAGCCTCGGTGTTCCCAGCCGCAAGCCTAACCACCGCGCCTTCTTCTTCCCTGTGCCTTGCCGCCCACTTCGTTGACCTGCCTCCTGCCTTTTCCAGGACTCCTGCCCCTGCCCGGGCTGCCCGTCTCTCTCACTTTGTTTCTCCTCTCAAAGTGCTGTCCATGGAGCCAGGTGTGGTGACACACACCTGTAACCCTGGTGCTGGGAGGCTGAGACAGGAGAATCACAGGTTTGAGACTAGCCTCAGCAACTTAGTGAGACCCTGCTTCAAAATGAACAATGTAATAGGGCTCGGCTGGAGGTAGAATGTCTCTGGGCTTAGTCCCTGGTACCAACCCCCCCCCCCCCAAATTGCTTCTCATCCTTCAGGTGTTGCTCACCTGTTCCCAACATTTTGGGGCTTATCTGGCTTCCCCACTCCAGTCTGGAAATACAGAGATGTCCCGAAGCTTTCTGGTTTTGCCTTTTCTTTTTCTACTGCAGTCACCTGGGTACGTGGCTGGTCAGCTTACCAGCGTGCAGGATGGACCACGGCCGAGCTCGCCCTTAATCCCTATCTGTACTTTTCTTGTGGAACCACAAAGGCAGTTTTATTGGATTAACTTGAATTACTGTCCTGCTCAGCACCAGGCATGGGTTGGTTTCTGCTCCGTTCTCCAAGCCCCTTTGAAAGAGAGGCCAAGGACTTGATTAAAGGATGGAAAGAATCTTGTAGTCAGTCAATTCTTCCCGCGATAAATCTCTTGTGGGAACGATGCCGAGGCTGGGACATAAATGACGGTGGCTGTGCTTCCACAGTTGACTGGATTATAAAACAAACCACATGCTTGTGACTATATGTTCCAAACAATACATAAAAGGCGGCAGGGAGAGGTGAAGGAAGGGACTAAGCCGGTAAGAGAGACCGGGGCGAGGGGTTTGCGCCGTCTATTTTGGGAAGGAGACGATGACTTTTCTTCTATTAACTGTCTTCATACAAACTTCCTTCTCAACCACTTGGTCCCAGCACCGGCTCTGGGGTTACAGTGTCAGGTTAGTGGCTCTGCTCCCTGCCAACGCTATGGTCTAGAAAGTTCCCTAGTCTCCCAGTGTCTTGGTTTCCATGCTTGTAAAATGAGGAGGACATCAGTATCTGACTCATTGTGTCTTTGTAAGAATTAAATGAAATTATCCTCACCCCAGGCAGAGAGGAAGACCGGGCACATAGTCCTGTGCTCTACTGTGGCCGAGAGAGGGGAGGGCTGCGGTAGTCTGGCGAAAGCCATGGGAAGGCTGGGGCGAGTCTGGGCAGGGCTCTGCTGGGCACTGCCACACCCATGCTGAATTCTGCCCCAACACCACCCGTGTGGTTTGGGGACTCCCTGGCCAGGGTGGTCAGTAGCTAATGTTTGCTCAAGTCCTGCTACAAAGAGCCGCTTTCTTGTTGCTTCTCATTGGCTCTTAAGGTCTATTTGGCCTTGACTGTCTCATCTTAGAGATGGAGGAACTGAGGTCCAGAGAGAGAAAGACTTGCACAAGGTCACACTACAGAGCTGGGGTCTGCCCTTCTCACATTCTTTCTACGACTCCAGCCCAAATTCCAGAATTTTCTGACCTGCCCATCGGGTGATGTGGTTTCTCTCCAGCAGGAACACCTCTGAAGCCAGCCCCGCTCACCTTGACCTTCTCTCTGCTCCATGCCAGGCTGCACCGGGCGGGTTGCCTCCTAGGGACAGCAGGCTGGGATTGGAGGGGCTAAAGACACACAGGAAGGAGCTTGGCAAGTGGGGTGTGAAGGCTTGGCTTGGAATCGGGCGCTACTGCTCAACGTCTCTGAGCGGTCGGCGTCGGCAGGGTACCCATCTAGACTCAGTGGCTTTCTTAAATGCAGATCACGACCTATTTCATGTCATTGTTGGGTCAAACCAGAGAGGGGCATTTGAGAATGCTTGTTATGACTGCAAGCCACGGTGCCAGCGTGGATACGTCTTCTTACTCCAAGAAGAGACTCTTGTCTCCTCTTCCCTTCTCTTTCTCTCCAGTATTTAGTGAGGTGCTAGGTGATGCACTGGAAATACTCAGTAAAGACTTCTCTGGTGATTGATCACAGGACGGTCTGATCCTTTGATGCTTCAGGAACCCACTGGTGACCTGGCGCTAGGGCAAGACACCGTGACCAGAGACCACTGGCCAGGCGGAGGGGACGAGGTAAACAGAGGCTGATGAAAAGTAAACTAGATTCGGAAAACAAACTAAACATTTACAGCTAATGGCTGGAGGCGGTGTTCGTTATCCTGTTAAGGAATTTGGGGCTGCATATGCATGCTAGTGGGAATTTATTTTGGCTGCTCCTTACTCCAGCATTTGGGAAGGGAGGCGGGTAGAGGACCATGAGAAGTACAAGACCTAACCCTGTGTGCCCAGAAAGCGCACGCCAGTGCTGGGCCTCGTGTGGGATGCGCCCGGGTCCACTGGCTGTAGATCCTGGGCGATGCTGAGTAAATGGGATGCTGGGGACCTAGGGACCCAGCCTCCAGTCCACGAAAGGTTCAGTGGAGGGAGCCCCAAGGCTTGTGTGGCGGTGTTCCATGATCTCCCCAGTTTCCCCCACCCCGGCCATTCTTTCGGCCACTATGAGGCAATGGAGACCCTCCAGGGGCATCTAGAGCCTCCTGAGGTTGCAGATGGCACTCCTAGTGGAATGCCATGGAGCAGGTTGAAAAGTCCCACATGGATTCCAAGGCCTCGGGCGCCTGGCTCCACCCCGCGGCCTATCCTGAGCCTGCCTGGTTTTAAGCTCTTCTCCCTGCTCAGTGGACCCAACATAGAGGAATATGCCTTCATCCTTTGTGCTGGAGTCTTTTCATGAGATATCAAGTCCCAGCGAAGAAGCCTGCTCGCCAGCCCCTCTTGGGAACACTCCTTATCAGACACTGAGATTCCATTTCACCAGTGGGTATTGGGAACCAGCCACACACCCACAAGTGTCAGGGAACTGGTGCTTCCAGTATGGCCAGAAGGCCAGGGGGCACAGACAGTGGTGAGGAGTGCCCAGGGGAGCCGGTGGCCTGCGGGAAGGCATGCCCTGACTGGAGCAGAGCGTGGACATCCTTGCCCTGGGGTTTCTGTTGAAGGGTGGAGGGTGGCTTTGATGTGTAACACAGGCACAGGGCGCAGCCGTTCTCTGCCACACACAGATGTGAATGGGGACATGGGAACACCCTTGGGCTCCAGCTGGGAAGTCTCTGGGATATCATTCATGGGCCCTGCACTTCAGTGCTCAGCTCTAAAACTGCAAGAAAGATGTAGGTACAGAGAGCCTTAAACATGCCCAGACCCTTCAGTTCATCCAACAGTTCTATTTCAGGAGACCTAGCCTAAGCAAAGACACAAGAATGTAGGCAGAGACAGGTACAAAGATGTCTATCACAGAGCTACTCAGCAGAGTGGAGACAGAAGCACATCAAAAGCCCATCGCGACAGTGACTTGTGTGTAGTGGCTCTTTCTCTCAGACACAATGATGGGGTCCCCTTGTGGGAAGCCCTGGCTTGCCTCAGTGGTCAGTAACCAGCACCAACAGCCAGATGCCACATCGGTGCCACGGCCCCGCCCTTCTGGGCTGGCTCAGGGACCAAGAAGTCCCCCACCGTTCGCCTTTCTGTAAACCAAGTGTGGACTCTCTTCTGGGGTCAGCTGCATGGCGGTTGCAGACTGGGCTACTTTGGTTCCCAGGATGTGCCGGGGGTTGCTCCGGGGTCCCTAGAGCTAGAAAGGATTTTAGAAAGCACACATCCAGCATCCTTAGGGGAAAGGACTGTGGGATTATCCTTCATTTAAAGCCAGGTGAGCTTTCAGGCCCCTGACTCTTGGCAATGTAATAAGACAAATATTATTTTCTGAAGGACCCACGATTCCGGCCCCGGCTCTTCCTGGGGTCCCCACGTCTTCTCTGAGCTGGGAAAACGCGGGGATGGGGTTGGGGTTTATTCTGGAACAGGGGCTGGGCCCCCCTTGATGTCATGCCTGCTGGTCTCCCTCCTGCCACCACGCTCTGGTCCTCTTGCTGGTGACTGTGGAGCTTCCTTGGGGGATCCAGGGACTCGAGCTGGGCTGCAGTTCCTGCTCCCCCGCGCCCCTGCTTCTTGGGACGCTCACTGCAGTACAGGAACACAGTCAAGCAGGGAGGACAGAGTTCTCTGTGCTCCACAGTCTCCTCTCCTTCATCCTGGTCCTCCCCAGCCTCGCCTCCCATCTCCTATGCCCCCTCCTACCCCTCCTTCCCATCCCCCCCACCTGTTTTCTGCTTCTTTTTTTTCTTCTTATTTTTTCTTTCCTTCTTTTTTTTTTTTTTTGCGGTACTGGGGATGGAACCCAGGGACATTCTACCTCCAAGCTATACCCCCGGCCCTATTTTTTATTCTTTATTTTGAAACAGGGTCTCATTGAGTTGCGAGGGCCTCTCTAAACAGCTGTCCTTGAACCATGATTCTCCTGTCTCAGCCTTTTGAGTACTGGGATTACAAGCGTGCCCATCACGCCGGGTGTTTGCCTCTCTTTTCTGGAGTTTCTTCTTAGGGCTAGCCCACCCTGCTGCACCCTGAATTTCAGGAGACACACCCTTCTCCACGGGCTCTCCAGGATCCCTGCAGGGAGGGTGTGTCCCAGGCTCCATAGACCGGCCTTCTGACATTTTCCCTGGGCACACATGGCAATGGCTGCCCGGGCTTCTGGTGATCTGTCCATGTGTGTAGACAGGACATGGTTTCAGAGGAGGCCAGCTGAGCCAGTCCTGGGCTGCACGACCCATCCACAAGCCACAGTACCTCCCTGTGGGCAACTGGACAGGTGCAGGGGGCTGCGTTAGCCCCAGGAGAGAGATGAGAAGGCACTCTCACTGCCCCGGATTCGCAGCTGGACCACCAGCGGGGCCCTGACAACTGGTTCCCTTCCGTGGGAGGGTGGGCGTGCCTCCGCAGGGCCCAGGGTAGTCCCGCCTTCCGCAGAAACTGTGTTGCTATCCCAGAGGGCAGAGGAAGGACCAGAGCGGAGGAGGTACCCGGCCACACCCGAGCCTTGGGATTCCAAGCCCACTTTGGGGGCTGCACTACCTCCCGCGTGCCCTGGCCAAGTCGCCTTATCCTTCCGGGGCCTTCATTTCCCTCCGATGTCAAATGGGGGGTGGTGGGAAGATCAAAGGAGCCTAGGGTTGAAATGATTCGCAGTCTGGGCAAACACCACGGATTCCTGTAGCATGCACGGAAAAGTCCAAGTGCCGAGCGCGCGCGCGCGTGCACGGGCGCTCCCCTTCCGCGGCTCCCTCGCCCGCCCGCGGGGTGCTGGGCCCGAGCTGAGCTGGAGGACCCCGCTGGGCGGGTCTCCCGGCCCCTCCGGCCCCGCCGGGCGGTGGGTTTCCCTCCCTCTGCAGGCGGCGGGCTGGGGGCTGCAGGGCGCGCTCCGTGCGGGAGGCGGCAGCACCGGCTGCAGGAGCGCAGCGGCGCAGGGATCGCCCCGCGCAGGGCTGTGGGTGCCGCCGCCGGGACCGCGTCCCTCGGGTCGGGGGGCAGAGCGGGGTGCCCCGGGCCGGCGCCTGCAGCTCCCCGGGCCGCCACTGGGGGCTGCGGCAGCGCAGGCCCGGGCTTACCGGCGCCCCGGCCATCGGGCTTCCTCCACCGCCGGCCCTGCGCCGCCGCCGCAGCACGCCCGGCTCCCTCCCGGATCTGAGCGAGCGTGTGATCGCCCTGTGTGTGTGCGTGCGTGCGTGTGTGCGTGTGCGTGTGTGTGTGTGTGAGAGAGAGAGGGCCCGGGCGCGCGCGTGTGCGCGCACGCGTGGGGGGCGGTGTGCACGCGGGGAGTGCGGGGGAGTGTGTTTGTGTGTGTGCGCGTGTGGGTGCGAGTGCCTGGCTCCCTTACACACACACACACACACACACACACACACACACACACACACACACGCACGCACACCGGCAGGCTCCTCTGAACTTGAAGACACCCCGCATTCCAAGATGCCCGAGGTTCCTGGGAATGCCCGGGGTTCTTCGATCCGGAAAATCCTACCAGCGTCTTCCTAGGAAGGAATTATCTTTTCTATTTTTTAATTTTTTTATTTTTTTAAATCTGGAAGAGAAGAGGACAAGTTGTGCCCCCCACCCGCCACCCACCCTTCCTGCTCAATGCCGGGGATCTAACTGTCTCGGCCGCTCAGGGCTCGGCGAGGACGCCAGGCCACCACCTGCCCGCGCCGCGCCCGGGGCTGCGGGGCTCAGCCCGCCGGCCTCGCGGGGAAGGATGCGCCGCGCGGGCGGGGAGGCCCCGCAGCCCCCCAGCCTGGGGTAGCCGCCGCCTGGCCAGGTGAGTGCGGGCGCGTCTCGGTCGAGCTGCGCGGGCTGCACGCACCCCGGGGACCCGGAACTTTGCCTTCGCTTCCACTCCCGCACCCTGGATGCTCGGCGGCACCCCTCTCTTTTACCATCCTTATCGCGAGAGCTTTCCTCTCCTTTCTTGTTTCTCGACAGTGGGGGTGAAACTGGCTGGGAGCGGGAGGGAGAGACCCGGAGCGGTGGCGTGGTACCGAGGCAGCAGCGGGAGAACTTTACCGCCAGACCACTGTTGCATCTACACCGCATGCCAGGCCCGCCGGAGCCATTGCTGGGGGCTGGGTGGGGGCGCGGGCTCGGGAGCTTGGTGCTGGGTGGGGTAGAGCCCGGTGCAGCCCCGAGAGAGGGAGGCCTGGCTGGCCGGCTGCGTTTGGAGAAGCGAGTAGGGCAGGCGCAGGGACCCTGTTCTGGCCGGTGGTGGGCTGCAGGGAGATCAGGGGATCCTGCGGGCAGCGCCGGGCACCGGAATGGCATGAGAAAGCAGTATGGAAACTGCCATTAGCTATGCCCGGTGTCTGCGTCGCACCCAGCCCTGGCCTGATTCTAAGGCTGGCCTGGGCGGGGAGGGGAGAGCGGCGCTCAGGACCCAGGCTGGCTCTGCACAGACCTCGGAGGGAGTGTCTTCCCCATCTTGGTGTCAGCAGTACAAAGGACAGAGGCGGCAAGTTCCGGGAGAGCAGCTGCTGCCAGGAGCCTGAGCTAGGGAGGGAGAGCTGAGCCCCAGCCAGACCATGGAGATGGGGCTGCCAGACAGACAGACAGACAGACAGACCTGCGGGAGGTGGAGGGCAGTTGGCGAGCCTGAACTGAGCCAGCGTTACTGGCACATTGTCCATGCTGACCGTTTGCCCTGACCACAGGGAGCAGTGTGTGTGTGTGTGTGTGTGTGTGTGTGTGTGTGTGTGTGTGTGCAGTAGTTGTGGCCTGGAGGCTGCATTGGCCTGGTGGGGCGGGGGAGGAAAGTGCCCTTCTCTAGGATGTGAAGTTCCCAGGGACCTCGGGAGGCTGTAGGGGGGCCGTTGTGCTTGGGTAGAGGCTGATTTAGAACTGGTGGGGAGCCATGCCACGCCAAGGCAGGGATGGTGGAAGCTGGCCACCACCCCTCTGTACTGAGCTTCCCGGGGACGCTCAGCGCTGCAGGGAGGGTGGTGGGCCTTGCCTGGTCCTGGCAGGCTGCGGGTCTGCGCAGGGAGGACCCAGCGCTCCTGGCACCTGCACTTGGGGTCTTGGGCCTCCTGGACCACGTCAGCTGCCCTTCTGCTGAGAGCTGAATGTCTTCACTCCTGCCTGGGCCCCAAAGCGAAGAGTTCCATCTCTCTCCTCAGCCCTCCTCTCTGGGTGCTTCTCAGCCCCCTGCCCAGCCCTCAACTGAGCGGCTCTGGCCTGATTCCTGCCCGGGAATGTCATTACTTATCTGCTGGCTAAGCGAACTTGGCAGGGCTGTCTTAGCCCCCCGGGGTGCTCCTCGGGAGGTCTACAGCTGCCGGCTGCATCTCTGGCGGGCAGGAGGGGTGCCGCCTGTGTTAGAGGGCTCAACGTGGCCCAGCCAGGACTGTCCTGTCTGAAATGCCAGCTTCCTCTCCAGACCCAGATACATGGGGAGCTGGGAAGTCTGGTCTGAGGGAGGGCGAGCTTCCAGGAGGCCAGGTGGGGTGGGAGTGGGGTGGTGGTGGGGTGGATCCTGGAGACCTGGCAGCCCCCCTAGCCTCTCAGGCTAAAGGGAAGCCTCCTTTCTTAGCCCCACTCTAGCTCTGAAGTCAAAAGCCTCGGCCTCCGAATAGCAGCCTGCCAAGCCTCTCCAGCCTGTGGGGTAGGAGAGGCCTGCTCTATGGTCACTTGGGGTCACTTAGACAGGCTTTCCAGCTCCGGGCCTGGGGTCTGTCTGCGCAGACACAGTTGGGAAGCGAAGTCAGAATTAGAACTGTGTTTAGAAAGTCCTAAGAAGGAGCTGAGCACCACTGTCGACATGGGGGCTCACGGGGAGCAGAGACGTCCAGCCGGTCGCCTCGGACGCCCGACGGCAGCCACACCAGCCGCGTGTTCTGCCATCTCTCCATGGACTGAGGTGCGGTGTGGGGTCCAGCTTATTGGAAGCGGTGTTCTGGCCGTGCAGTGGGATGGGGCTCAGTTTGAGGGCCGGCTTCTCGCCTGGTTTCATCTGGTGAGATAAGAGCAGGAGCCTTATCTCCTGCGTTGCGGCCTTGCTGGACAGTGGCTCCGGCTGCCCCCTGCCCAGGGAGCTGCCAGGAGGGTTCAGTGCCACTAGAGGAAGCGCGTCACTGTCACTGAAGGGCCCCGGGGAGCCCTCCAGGGAACTTTGGGAGCCTGTAGTGGATTCCAGGCTTCCGCCTGCCTCCCCGCTCTGTGCGCCGTGGCCTGTGTTCCCGGGCTGTGCACACCTGCTCCCCTCGGGAAGAAGCAGCCCCATGTTTTACAGAAGGTGTCATTTGTCCCTGTCGGCGCTCCTGTGCGACCCATCCCCAGAACAGACCTTCGCCCCTCTTCCTGGACTCTCTTCCACTCCTGCAGCCAGCCCAGCGGTGTCAGGACCAGGCTGTGTGAATGGACACAGTTCTCCTGGGGGCCGGGCAGGGCCTGCGATTGGACCTGGATCGAGTCTGCAGAGCTGCACCCTGGGTCTGGGAGATGCCTCAGACCCGGATGTTAGTGGATGGGCTAACTAACAGACCAACTAGAGCACAGGAAAAGGTGGTGGAGCCACAAGAGGGGGCCTACATAAACATTTCTGTGCGGGATCAGGAGATCAGGTCTGAAGATAGGATCAGGGAGAGTATCCATGGCCAGCCTGCACAGGGTGAGAATAATCAGGAGGGCTTCCTGGAGGAGGTGAGGATTTCAGAACAGTAACAGCCCATCAAAACTAACTCAAGTCAGCTTCCTGAAGATGCCATGATTTTGTTCTTCTTTATGGCCAAGTAAAAGTCCATTGTGTTTCTGTGCCACATGTTCTTTAACCCTTCATCCACTGACAGACACCTAGGTTGGTTCTATAACTTGGTTATTGTGAATTGTGCAGCTGTAACATGTGTTACTATAGAATTCTGACTCATTCTTACAGGGAATCTAACCCAGGGACATTCTAACTCTGAGCTACACCCCAATCCATTTTGGATTTTAGTGTGAAACAGGGTCTCACTGAGTTGCTGAGGGCCTCTTTAAGTTGCTGAGGCTGGTTTTGACCTCAGGTCCTCCTGTCTCAGCCTCCCAAGTACTGGGATTGCAGGCTTGCACCACCATGCCTGGCTTCACTTTAATGGCAGCTTTTGTTTTCATTCTCAGAGGTGATTGGGACTTGGGGAGATCCCTCCTAAAGAGGCAGGGTGGGTGTTCTGAGCACCTCCCCAGGCTCTCAGGCCCAGCCTCTTCCCACAGTTTCTCGATTGCTTCTTACGTGGCCGACACACACCTAAGACCCTCTGTCAATGGCTCGGTGGGCTCTCACGACCCGGTGAGAGTGCCAGATACTGTCTCCACTTTACAGATAAGAAAACTGATGCTGGAGAAGTTGGGCACCTTCCAGGTAGCGAGCAAATGGTAGGGTTGCCATTCGCCTGGCAGGTCCTCGGGGCTTCAAAGGCCACACGCTGGACTCCTCGGCCCGCTCCAGCGTGCGACCATGGCTCCCACCTCTCTGAGCCCCGCTGGCCACTTCAGAGCTTCGACACACAGCCCAGCCCCTCCCAGCCCTCCTCAGGGACAGCACTCACACCCAGGGGTAGAAACTCCCAGCAGCAGGGGATGGTGGAGGAATGCCAGGCTGCCTCTGTCAGGTCTCAGCTCTGTGCGATGCGGGCAGGGCCAGTCCCAGCCCTCCAAGGCGGGGCTTCTGAGGCCAGCCAGCCCTGGGTTGCAAGGATCACATCATAACACGTAAAGTAAAACAAGCCCTTTGATGTACACTCTTGTACCTGTGACCCTTTCCTCATTTAGACTAAGACAGCAGAACATCAGAGGTAGACTACCCAGGCCGGGGGCTTTGCGGGGGTCGGCTGTGGATCCGCTTCCTACACAACTGTGGTTAGCCAGTAAGTTATCAGGCCAGGCGGGTGGTCAGCATGGCGGGAGGGGCGGCGAAGGAGGGGCGGTGAGGCCCTGAGAGCTGGCGGGGCGGAGGAGGCACGAGGAAGGGGCGTCCTTGGCGCATGCTCCCTGACTTTTGCCATCAGGGAGCCAGTGTCAAAGGAAAAAAAAAAGGCGCGTGGGCAGAGAGGGTCACCGTTTCTCCGTCTTTCCACTCTGGCTCCCTAGAAGGGGCCTTTGCGGACACTTTCCTAATCATACCCCCCACGAGATGTAGCTCTTTATATATTATACGAATATCTGCGTTTCAGATATCAGAAGATGAACTTTTTTTGCCTCCACACCAAGAACCACCTTTTGCCCCACTGAGAAGCCATGCCTCCGGGTAGGAGGCGGCAGTAGAGGAGGTAGTTAATGGGCACGGGCGGGGAGAACCCAGGCCGCGGACCGGCACAAGCCATCCCAGCCTGGCGCGGACCAGTGCCTCAGCCTGGCCTGGGAGCAGGTCAGTGACGCAGGACCTCACGCTCAAACCTCCTGATAGGAGTGTCTGTTTTAGGCGGAGCAGGGAGGTGGGGCCAGGTTGGGATCAGGGCCTGAAAACACGAGGCGCTTCCTCGGAACAGACCAGAGAGCAGCCGAAGACCAGAGAGAACTATGGTCACCTGGCGTGCCGACGCACTGAGTCCAAGCCAAAGGCTCCACGCAATTGTAGGTGATGGCCTGGTCTGTATGGGCCATGCTCTGTCAGCCCACGTTTTATTTATTATTTGCTTATTTACTTACTTTCTGTTTATTTTTCTGGGCCGTTTTCTCACCGTGTAAGTGCAGGGTGGGGAGAGTGGATGGGTGTGGCGAAGGAGAAGGCCCAGGGCCAGGGCCTTGTCGCAGCCGGGGAAAGCCGGAGCGTGTGGTTTGGAGGGATCTGGGTCTGCTTCCTTGACTGTCTCCAGGAACCCAGGCGATGGGAGCCCAACAGCCTGAGAGACAGACTGGAACTGTGGACACCAGGCCAGGGTGCTAAACGGTGTCGGAGAGGGTTAAGGAGCAAAGCTGCACACCTACATGTACTCTACCGACCTCCTCGGGATGGCCTTCGGAAGAGCGGCCTCCCTGGTGGCTGCCCTGCATGATCAGGGAGGCCACAGAACTCCCGGGCCGGGCTCTTTAGGACTCCACCCCTTTATTATCGGCATGTCCTGCATTAATTCACCCTCCACAGAGCTGAGCCGCGGCCCAGACGGACAGACACAGTGTTTAGAAACTCTGCCCTCTGTGTTTCCCTCCTGGACCCTCTCTAGGTCCAGAGACGTTGATGGCATAAGATGTGGTGATCAAGCCCACCCTCTTTCATTCACCTCTTCTCTGACCCGGTGCTCCCTAGTCCTGCCTGTTCAGTATAATGCACTGAGCATATATGGAATGTCTACTATGTGCTGCCCAGCAGGCCAGATGCTACAGAGATGATTCATCTCTCCAGTTTATGCAGCCTTCGTCTCATCCTTTACTTGATTTATCCTCCCATGCTTTCTTCAGCCCTGTCAATGGATGCTAGGACTTGGCAAAACCAGTGCTGGGTTACTGTGTCCCCACTTCCTCTGCATTCTTATCTATACCTGTGTAGGTGTTTGCTCAGGACTCAGCCAAAGGTCACACGTGATTAAGCTGCTGATGGTGGTGGTGGTGATGTCAGTGCTGCTGCTGCAGCTGGGGATGATAGTGATGCTTGTGGTATGGAGGTAAGGATGATGGTGAGGATGATGCTGCTGACAACGATGGAGATGATGAAGGCGATCCTCATGGTGTGTTGGAGAAGACGACGATGATGCTCACAAGGCTGTGATGTTGATGGTGCACTGGCAATGATGGTGAGGAGGCTATGGTATAGATGGTGATGGTGATGATGCTGGTGGTCCTGATGGTCTGTTGGTAATGAGGATGAAGATGATCTGGTAGTCATAGAGAGGTGATGATGATGGTGATGATGATGATGATGGTGGTCCTGATGGTCTGTTGGTAATGAGGATGAAGATGATCTGGTAGTCATAGAGAGGTGATGATGATGGTGATGGTGATGATGATGATGATGATGGTGGTCCTGATGGTCTGTTGGTAATGAGGATGAAGATGATCTGGTAGTCATAGAGAGGTGATGATGATGGTGATGATGATGATGATGGTGGTCCTGATGGTCTGTTGGTAATGAGGATGAAGATGATCTGGTAGTCATAGAGAGGTGATGATGATGGTGATGATGATGGTGGTGGTGGTGGTGGTGATGAAGGTGATCCTGATGATCTGTTGGTAGTGATGATGAGGGTTCTGTTGGTGTTGATGATGCATTGGTGATGATGGGGTGATGTGTGGCATAGAGGTGATGATGATGGCAATGATGGTGATGATGAAGGCGATCCTGATGGTGTGTTGATAATGAGGTTGAAGATGATATGGTAATTATTAGAGGTGATGATGATGGTGATGCTGTGATGTTGATGGTACACTGGTGGTGATGGTAAGGATGCTATGGTATAGAGATGAGATGGTCTACTAGTGATGGTGATGATGATGCTGGCCCTGATGGTGTGTTGGTGATAGAGGTGATGATGATGGTGGTGGTGGTAGTGGTGCTGGTGGTTCTGGCTGTGTGTCAGTAGTGATGATAGTCTGCTAGTGATGATGGAGATGGTATGCTATGGTACGAAGGTGCTAGTGATGGAAATAGGATGCCGATACTGATGGCATAGTGGTGATCATGATAATGATGGTGGTGTGCAGTGGTGATGAAGACCACTTAGAAAACAGACTCTCAAGACGCTTCCCCAGATCCCTCTCCCCATCCCAACATCAAGCTGACAGATTAACATCTCATCCGGCTGGAAACTGATGAGATGAAGAGATTGGGGCCACGGTCCCAGTTTAGGGCAGCTGGCCCCAAAGGAACCGTTAATCTTCCTCTTGGCCCATGTGCTTGAATCTTAAGGGCTGAGCTGGGAAGAAAGAGACACGAGGGGAGAGACCTTAGAATAGCCCTAAATCCTGGCCCCTGTGTCTAAAGTCATAGCTTCTAAGCATATGACAAATGAAAGATGTACTTGGCGGGGCACGAGTTTGGATGTGGGACTCGGTTGGGACTGTGCCTGCGATCCCAGGCTGGTTCTAGTGGACAAAGCAGGTTCCGTGTGCTGGAGAATCCCTCATCTGATGAAGGGAGGCCTTCCCCTGTCCTTGGGAAGTTTACTTCTATGATAAGCACGAACAGATAAGCATGGCATATTACTGGGGAGTACTGAGGCACAAAGATAGCGTCCTTCTTCGGTGGGGAGTGTGGGTGTCTACCTGGCCTCATTTCTCGGGTCACGGTTGTGTTCTGTTTTTCAGTTGTTTGGCTCTCTGGCTGTTTGTTTCCTCATCTGCAAAATGGGGGTAACAATAGTACCTAGTTCATGGGATTGCCGGAAGAATGAAAGAATGACTCTACGCAAAGTCCTTGGAGCAGTGCCCATCACCCGCTGAACACCAGGCATGAGCCGGTAGTGTAGCAGTGGAGACAGCGGAGCTGTGATCTGGGAGGGCCTGTGTTCACGCAGGCCCTCGGACACACAGCAGCTGGGAGGATGGCACATTCTTCTCCTTGACGTCCTGTGACCTCTCCACTAGCCCTCCCAGGCAGGCGGGGCAGACTTAGGATTACTGCGGGGCCATTCTGCCTGAGGGGGCCTGAGGCATGGAGGTTCTTAAGTGGTTCCCCTACAGTGAGGTTTCCTTGGACTTTACAACCATGCTGTGTTTAGCCAAAGGGTCATGAGACTTTGGGAGCAGAGGATGTCGGGTGATGATGGCTGACAGGGAAAGCAGGAGTGAGTGGCCGTCTACAATGCGTCCCAGGCGCACGTGCCTGGGTGGGTCTGCACGGGGCTCAGAAGTCAGAGGCGGGGCGGTAGGACATGCATCCCCAGGGCCTTTGGAAACTGTCATGAAGTCAGTCTGTTGGGATGGGGGCCGGCAGTGGCCCCACCTTGTGGAGCTGGTGAATGCACTCTGCAGGGTCGGGGGCTGCGTGGGGGCCCTGAGAGGGGACAGAAGGGCGGGAACTTAGCCTGGGGAGCCTCTGTCAAGAAAGGAGGCCTGTGATTCCTCCAGGCCGGGTGTGTGGGGAGGCCAGAGACGCGCCCTGACCCTGACTCAGCCCCTTCCCCAGCTGCCTTTCCCTAGGGCCGCTCTGGTGGTGGGCAGAGGGATTCCTTGAGCTTTTGAGCCGAAAGCTTTTTAACAAATACTTTCCATTTTGAAATAGAATCTTGCTAGGTTGCTGAGTCTAGTCTGAAGCCTTGGTCCTCCTCCCAAGCACTGGGATTACAGGTGTGCGTCACCATGCCCGGCTTGTGAGAGCGTTATAGGCCGGGTGCCCTTGGGCTTTGCACCCCTCCACCCCGGAGAGCAGGTGAAGTCCTACAGTTTGGGGGGAAGGAGAACCAGACCCAAGGAGGGGCTGCTTGTGGGCATCTTGAGTTTCGGGAACTCATGGTGGGTAGGGGGCAGAAGGCTGCAGGCACAGATCGTGGGCTTGTGCACGGGGTAGAATATGGGGCGATGCTGGTGTGTGATCGCAGGGAGGGACTGCAGGACGGGCGGTGAAGGCCAGAACGGGATCCCGCTGAGCACAAGGCCACTCCAGGCAATGCCAGCAGCGGGGAGCCAGGGCCCCAGCCTGGGCTTTCTTTCCCAGGGGTAGAAGTTGGGGCCCCACACCCGTCTCCAGGGCTCTGTGTTCAACCTGCTTCTCGAATCTCAGGTCATGTAAATACAGCATCTAATTGGGAGTCATGGCAGGTGTGGAGGCTCCTGAATAAAACCCGGGCGGGCGGAGAGCAATGAATCATGAGTTACAGGAGAGGCAGCGGGGTGCTTCCGTGGCTGGCTCGGGTGTGAGTTATCTGGGGCCGGGCCACCCTGCCGAGCTGCCGCGCTCCAGCGCCGGGCTGATATTTACTGTATATTGGTTTTTAAATTACAGTACAACATTGATTCCTGCTCTTTCAGTTCAGCCCTGGCGCTCGGTCGGTGCCCATCTTGCTCGGCCTTTCTCTGCCGGGCTGTCTCTTTCTCCCATCCGTCTGGCCTCTCTGGATTGCCTTCCTAATGCAGGGCATTATCTGACATTGTATCGCGTTACCTATGGGACCCTGTTTAGAGCACAGGATACTTCTCCCTTCCCTGCGTGCGGCGCGTCGTGGGTTTAGAGCTCTACCACCGCCTCGCTGCTCTCCCTTGGAGCCACGACGGTGAGGGAGTAGGGCCGGTGGACGTGTCTCCGCTTCAGTGTGAGGACGTCGGTGCCCGGAGAGGCCCGGGCTGTGCTCGGAGCGTGCGACGCTGCACCGAGAGCGGCTCTGGGTGTCCGCTCGAGCGCAGGCTGTCCTAACGTGTACTTGTGTTGCCGACTAATCTCAGTTGGGTCGTTATTGTCAGCTCCCGGTCAAATCCTCAGAAAGATGGGGCAAAAGGCAGGTGGAGTTCTGCAGAAGGCTATCTGCAGCAATTCTTTCCCCTCTATGAATTCCCTAAGTTTTTAGGTACGACGCTTGGGAAAGAATTTGAGGTGGACAAAGGCTTCTTGAGCCAATGACAATTTATTACAGGAACCCAGAGAAATTTATACCCTTCACCAGTGAGATTAATAATAGGAGAAAAAAAAAAAGAAAGGGAAGGGGGGCAATCACAGCAAAACAATAGTAAATTACATATAAACAAAGTAAATGACTAGTCCAGCATTTAGGAGATAAGCTCCAGGATCTTTCTTCCGATATTGCAGCAGGGCAGGTCCAAAGGTAAATTCCAAAGGCAATACAGGCACGCCCAAGGCCCAGGGCTTGGAGAATACGCCTTCTCATGGAATCTTCTTTTGCTTTCTTTTTTGAAGTTTCCATCTATATCCATATGACAAGCATGGGGAGCTGTGGCGGTCCAGGGAGATGCGATGGGAGCCTCTCAGATCTCATCCGCTTTGCCTTCTGAAGTCTGAAAGCTTACAAAAACTCACAACACAGCTTGGCAAATAAGACACCACAAATAACACTGTGAAGTTCTTGGATTTAGTTGTCAAATGTATTTCCTTGACTGCTGAACACTCTTTTTTAGACAAAAAGCCTATTAAAGGCCTATTGGTCTCTAATAATCCATTTCCTTATCACAAACCCTCTGCAACCTGCTTCTAACTTTCTAATTCCTTTCTTTCCCAGTCGGGACGTTCTTATGATAAGCTCTTCTTCATGAAAAAGTGCTTTCTTACTCTTATGGTATTTCCTTTCCTTCATACATATATATTTAGAATATCTGTCCTTTATTTTGTCATTTTCATTTCTAGCCATGCGGCATTCTCCCTGTTTCGGGGAACGCTCACACTGGGCGTGAAGGTCAACAATCTTTCTCCTTGGCTCTATTGTATTTTGGCAACTAAGTTGTTCATCAGTTAAATTGCTTTGAAGTCACACCCAAAATTTTATCTTCTCTGTCTCTAGGCAGGATCTCAAGGGTAAACAAAGTTTCCTTAAACTGAGCTATCGGTTACCGGAGTTAATAGCTTAACCTAAGTTAGTGATAGTGAGGGTCAGAGACCCTTTGTAATTGCTGCAGTTGGAATGCTTATCACAGCATCTGAGTTCTGGCCAGTTTTTTCCTTACTATTGAGCAAAGCCAAGGACGTTTATTTCCACGGACTCAATTTCTGATCTCACATCATCAGAGCAATTCGTGTAGAGAGTTAAAAGAATACCAAGAGAATAATAGTTATGAAGGATATCTAAAGTGGGGGATATTTTTTGCCAGAGACGATACCTCTTTCTCGGGGCGTTCTGCCTATTTTACTATGTGGAGTGGGGGTCCTCAACACATAGATGCCGAGGCAGCAGGATGTCTTGGCATACTTGTTCTGTTTTATCCTCACATTAATGCGGTGTGGTGGGCCTGCTTAGCTCCTTTTACAGGTGAGAAAGGAGAGGCCCAGAGGGATTAAGCAGCTGGCCCAGGGTCACACAGCTAATGGACTCAAGCCCAGGCTGCCGGCTCCTGCGCCCAGGCCGGGAACCAGGATTCCCGCTGGCAGGTTCTTTGGCTCTGGGTCTGGCTGGGCTGGCAGTGAGGGCCGGGAGGCGGCTCTACAGCGTGACAAGCGCTTCCTGTCCTCGAACACCTTCCATTCCAGCCTAGTCTCTCTTCAGGGAGGAACGGTTTAGGGGAACTGGTAGCAGAAGGAGCCCCTCCAGGGCTCCAGGATCCAGTGTGACTGGGATCACAGTGTCCGCCATCTTGCCCCAGGCAGAGGGCAGAGGGCAGAGCAGGGACATGAGAGCCCTGGCTGGGGGGTTTGGTGGCCGTCTGGGCTGTCTGACCTCCTTCCTTCCTGTGCCACGGAAGGCCACTATCCTGACCCCGTGGGTATCCCAGGACTCTTTGGGGTTTGCTTGTAATCAGAGGCAAAGCTGGCTGGGGTCCAGGCCCACGCCCCCAACCGCAAACCTCACGTGCGCGGCTAGCTCCGGCCCCGGCCCTCACTAGCAGGCAGGAGGAAGGCCCCCGCTGGACACTGCCCCACCATGCCCGAGGCTTCAGGCAGGCGTTCCTGGGGCCATGTGCGTGGTGGGCAGCCATCCTCTCTGGGTCCCGCTCTCCCCATCCCAGGACGTTGCCCCAGTGAGAGCCGGGCACCTCACGCGGCTGGCTATGACACGGATGCCATTCCCAAAGGAGCAGGGAAGAGGAGGCTGCCGTTCCCGAGGGAGCAGGGTCCCGGCGGCATGTGTACGTCCCTTGTGGGGCCTGCAGTGAAGAGGCTCTGGGTCCCGGGCCTGTCCTTGTCGCTGGCCTTGTTAACTGGACCTCAGGACAGATGTGTGATAGTAAAGTGACCTTGCCCCCCCCCACCCGGGCCTGGGCTCACCGGCCAGACACAAACTGGGAGTTGGCTCAGGGGGTCAAGCACCCGCCTGCGCCTCTCGTTACTAGCTAGCGTTTGTTGAACTCTGGCTCTGAGAGGGGATCTGGCACAACGGCCGAGATGCCAAGCCGGCAGCCTGGCCTCAGCAGCACGTAGGAGCTGCGTGCTTGGGGCGGGTCGCCTTCCTCTTCCAGCCTCAGTG
Organism: Muscardinus avellanarius; assembly: GCF_963383645.1. Lineage (NCBI taxonomy): Eukaryota > Metazoa > Chordata > Mammalia > Rodentia > Gliridae > Muscardinus > Muscardinus avellanarius. Next base: position 1,340,812 of record NC_137794.1, on the reverse strand, counting down.
TCCTCTTCAGAAAATGAGCCTAGCCCAGTCCCCTCCCCAGCACTGGCACCTGGCTGCAGAGAGGTCTGGCGCCCGCACCGTGTGGTCCCGGCATGTGCGGCCAGCTGGGTGGAGGGGCGTGTAGCTAGGCGCGGCACCTGTCCAGCTCTCTGGGCAGAGGAGGTGCTGCCCTTCCTTTGTGCAGATGTGGGCCCTGAAGCTCCAGATTGCGATGCGCTTCCGGGCCTCGGTCTTGGTCTGCTTGGTAATGCCAGGACTCCCGGGCTAGAGGACTTTCAGTTTTAACATCAGGACAGTCCTAGGTCCACTAGATGGTCACAGAGAAAGTGTGGATTGAGCCCCTTGTGTTGAGCCCAGTGCCCTTTACCTCAGTGGACATCCGTGGGGATGGCCAGTGTTTATGGGACCCTGGTGGACTTTACAGATGCGATTTTATTTCTGTCTTGCAAAATCTCTGCATTAGGCATGCATATCCAAATTATACCCGAGGAGGAAATGGTCAGAGAGGTAAAGCCACTTGCTCAAGGTCACCCAGCAGGGCTGGGGTTAGCGCCCAGGCTGTCTGGCCGCAGCACTCCTTCCTCTCTTCCTCCCCACCCTCAGCTTCCTTCCTCTCCCAAATTCCTTGCAGCGAACAATCCTTTATTCATCCCAGAGGCCCAGGAGTAGTCAGGGCAAGTACTTTGAACTCTTAAGATTAGAGAAGAGGAGCTCAGAGAGGCCAGGTTCCCTGGATAAAAATCACGCAGCCACGCAGCAGGACCAACGGTGTGCGGCTCTCGTGGGGTCTCTACTTGGCAGTCCTCACTGCTGCCTCCTGGTCTGATAAGTTGGCCCCAGCCTCTGCGGGTGTGGAGGTGCCAGTCCCCTCCGGGCACGGGCGGGTGGCCCCTGCTCTTGGCTCTGCTCCTCTGTTGTCATTGTTGGTCCTTACCGTCCCGCTGGCGCACAGCTGCTGACCAGCTGCCCCCTCTCCAGCCATCAGGCTGCCCCTTCCTGGGCGTGCAGCAAAGGCACTGGGATGTGCTTCTAATGTTTCTACGGCACCTGCACGCGAGTTGGGAAGGACAGGGACGAGAGTCTATAAATTCTCAGTAAAGTGGCCTGGGCCCCCGGGCCCATAAAAGTCCAACAGCCTGCCGGGACCAGGGTGTGATTTACGAGGCCGTCCCCTGCGTGGACACACCTGCCCATCGAGCCTCCGCTTGTCAGGAACCTTGCTCTTCTTAACTTCCGAATGCTCATGTTTGCCCCTCGTAGGGAGAAACGGCTTCCCTATTTAACAGATGGGGAAACGGAGGCACGGATGGGCTTGTGAGTTGGAGTGGGACCCAGTCAGTCCCTTGCTGCCACTGTCAGGATGGCTGGCACGTGCTGCTTGGCAGGCACAGCTCTGAGCTTCTTGCTTTCACTAATGCCTTGGTCCCCGTAACACCCCTGGGGATGGCACAGGGCAGTTACTGTGGCGGCCATCTCTCTCTCCTCCAGCGCCGCCCCGCCTCCGGGTCCCTTAGTCAGGCAGCTGGCAGAGAGAGGGTGAGAGATGTCTCAGGACCTCAGGGCTGTGCATGGCGAGCCGGGGTTTGGCCGACACCCTCATCCATCCCTACTAGCCACATGTGAAGCTGCTGCTGCTGCTGTCCTGGGCACCTGGCTGGCTGCCCCTTGCAGGAGTCAGTGGCCCCGCTCCGGGCAAGTGTTCTGTGCCCTGCAGCCTCAGCCCCTCCAGAGAGAATCCTGCCCCCAGAAGCCACGAGGGCAGAGGGGTTGCTGAGAGAGCACTGAGCAGGGAGTCTGGGAACCTGGTGCTCAGCCCAGCCCAGCCGCCAACCGGCCCCGCCCTGTGCCTTTCCCCTCCTCTGACTTGGGTGTCCTGGGGCCCTCTCGGGGCTCTGAGGCCACCTGGTGGTAGTTATGGGAGCAGAGGGTGGCCACAGAGGCCCCTTTTAGGCCTGGCCCACCCTTGCTGCCAGAGCCCAGAGGAGCAGCCAGCGCCCATGGCCTGCTAAGTACCTGAGCTATTTAAAACCTCCAGCAGCTCGGGATCTTGGGATTCTGCTATTTTGGGCGGGCTCTGGGTTGAGGCCACCTGCCCGCAGGCCTAATGGACTTGGCTGGGTGGGGGAAGGACAGGGCTTGGCTGCTGCAGATTATCTGCGGCTCAACAGGCTTTCCCAGATCTAGAGAGGGCTCAGCCTCAGGGAGGGGGGGGGGGCTCCCAGAGCCACAGAGGGCTCAGCCTCCACAGGGAAGGGGGCCGAAATGGCTGAGAGATAGACCACTTAGAAGTGGTCCCTGCCAGCTGGGCGTGGTGGCGCAAGCTTGTAATCCCAGCATGTGGGAGGCTGAGACAGGAGGATCACAGGTTTGAAACCAGCCTCAACTACTTAGTGAGGCCCTTTGCAACTCACTGAGACCCTGTTTCAAAATAAATAAAAAAGCCGGGCGTGGTAGCTCACGCTTGTAATCCCAGCATTCCGGAGACTGAGACTGGAGGATTGCAGTCAGCCTCAGCTACTTAATGAGGCTCTCTGCAACTTAGTGAGACCCTGTTTCAAAATAAAGAATAAAAAATAGGGCAGGGGATGTAGCTCTGAAGTCAAATGCCTCTGGGTTCCATCCCCAGAATCCCCCCAAAAGAAAAGAATAAATAAATAGGGCTGGGGGTGTAGCTCGGAGGTGCAATGCCCCTGGGTTCCATCTCCAGTACTGCAAAGAAGAAGGAGAAGGAGAAGGAGGAGGAGGAAGAGGAGGAGGAGGAGGAGGAGAAGAAAAAGAGGTCCCTGCCCTCACTGAGTTCCCAGCGTAACAAGGGAGGCACCCCAGACACCTGCAGTGCCAGGGATGGGGCTGTGCCTGGGGCAAGGAGCCTGGGGGGGCTCCCAGGAGGAGGAGGACTTCTTCTCCAGTGGCAACAGCCTCTGCCGCCTGCCCAGGACGCACCGATGCGCCCACTCCGGGAGGAGACCCGCTCTTCAGAAGGCCTGCAGGGAGGGCTCTGCTCGTGAGCTCCTCTTCCTTCTCTAGGACACCCAGCGCTCTCCCCTACCCGGGGCCTTTGCATTCTCTGGGCCTTCTGCCCCAGCACCATTTGCACCTTCTCCATGACTAGACTCCCCCTGTCTGCAGGCGCCGGCTTAGGCTTGACACTGGGTCCAGAGCTGTCTGCCTCCTGCTCCAGCAGACCCTGCCTCAGCACTTTCCATACTTGCGTTTGCTTGTTCATTGACTCTGCAGCCCCTGGGAAGGTGAGGCAGGAGTGGGGAAGGGTGGTCTAGGGTTAAGAACACCAACTCTGCTGGGCGTAGTGGAGCACACTTGTAATCCCCACGCTTGGGAGGCTGAGACAGGAGGATCGCACAGGTTCCAAGCCAGCCTCAGCTACTTAGTGAGGCTCTCAGCAACTTAGTGAGACCCTGTTTCCAAATAAAATATAAAAGAGGTCTGGGGGTGTAGCCTGGGGTAGAAAGCCCCTGGGTTCCACCCCCAGTACCACACACATACACAAAACAACACCAACTCTGGGGCTCAGGCTGCCCACGCACAAGTCCCCCTGAACCACTCACCAGCTGTGCGCCTCTGGGGAAGTTGCTTTACCTCACTGTGTCCCTGTTTCTTGCTGTGTATAATGGGGATGAGAATAGTTCCCGCTCCATAGGGCTGTGGTTTGGTTACATGAGTTAATATAAGTAAAGCACTTAACAGAGTCTCTGGCATATGGCAAGCACTCAATAAATATTAGCTATCATTATTATTTTTATATCCAGTGCTTAGAATAATGCCCAACTCAATAAATATTTGATGATTGGCTGAGACACCTGGGCTGAATCCTCAAGGAGAGAGTAGGCTAGGGGCGGTGGCTCAGCCCTGGCTGCACACCAGTCACCCTGGGGCTTTGAAAACACTGGGGCCTGAGGCCTGACCCCAAGAGTCTGATTTCACAGACCAGATGTCACCCGTTGGAGTTCCAGAGCTCCCCTGGGGTTCCCATTGGAGTTGAGAATCTGCTAGCCAGAAGGCTCGCAGCCCCAGGACATCACGATGTGGCGGGCAGGAGGGCCGGCTGGAGGGAGCTTGCCAGGCCAAAGAGCTTAGGCCCTGTGGGAGGCCGGGGGCACCGGGAAGGCCATTAAGCCAGATCGACAAGATCAAGGCAGTCTGATCTGCACTGTTGTCCTGGCCACCCCGCCCCACCGCAGCCCAGATGGCCACTCCGGGCTGGTGGAAGCCAACCCGGTCCTGACCACCAGAGGGCTGTTCTGGCTGGGTTCAGAGCTGGACTCCGGAGCCTCAGTGACCGCTCCCACCTTGGCCCTGAGCTGGAGGCGCAGCCTGGAGACTCTCCTGGCCCGCTGCTTCCTTCTTCGCCCTGAGGGCGAACACCTTCTCTCCTTGGGCCCGTTCTCTGTGCCTGCTGGTCCGATGCAAAGCCCAGGCTCCGTGCCCAGGACTTCTTTCTCAGAAGTCCCAGAAACCCTTCCTCAGCCACTGTCTCTGGGGGCCCGGCTTGGGTCATGGGTCTGACCCCCAGCGAGTTCTCTCAGTGGTTTGTTTGTGCCCCTGTGTGGGGTGTGGGCCCACAGCCGCCTCCGGTGGCAAATACTTGGAGGCCCTGGATGAGTGTGGCCCTGGCCAGCCTGGCACTGACACCCACTAGCCACCTGGTCTCCGGCAACCGTGTGACCTCGCTGAGCCTTGGGGTCCTTGTCTGTGAGGATGGGTGAAAGCCTGGTGACTTAGTCCAGTGGAGGTTCGAACGGCCATCCATTTCAGAGGACACCATAGGCTCTAATTGAGCAGTGGGGCTTTTCATTGGAGAAGGGTTTGGAACAGGGCAGGAAGTAGAGCATGCAGGGCGTCCTCCCCTCCCCAGGAAGACCAGGGCCACCCTCATACACAGCTTTCCCGTCCTTCACCTACCTGGGGTAGCTGTGATGTGAGACTGCTGGTGCAGAGAAGCCGCAGGACCCGAGGCCTCAGGCCGACTCACAGCTGCCCGGGCCACACACCGGGGCTTTCGTGGTCCCTGGGGCAAAACTGAGTCCTGCGTGCTCTGACCGCTCTGTGGTGGGACAGCCTGGGCATTCTCCCAGGGAGGCCGACACCAGCCCAGGCTGAGGTCAAGGTCAAGGCTTGGCTCCCAGTTATCTGCACACAGTTCTCTTAGGGGAGGGATGTCAGAAGATTGTTGCTGGCCCACAGAGGCAGTAACCGATTTGTAGGAGAGGGATGGATCTTGTTTTCACATATTCAGGGATAAACTGATTATCTGGAAGCTCACAGAGCGATTCATCTGGGCATTCTGTGCCTGGGCATGAATAACACCATGGCTTCTCTGTGGGCTTGCCCTCGAGGAAGTGTCCGTGGGAGGCTTGCGGGTGACAGCGTAGCCCTCCACGCCCCATGGCAGATCCCCCCGTGATTCACTCCACTCGCCGGCTCCACATCTGTCTGTTGGCCTCCCCATCTCCATTGCCTGGGGTCCCACGCAGCGCCTGGGGCGGAGACTCAGAGGGAAGGGGAAGACTGAACAGAGAGAGGAGCCGGGGCAGTCTTGGGCGGTGAAGCGGGCGGGGGTTAGGGCAGTTCTTCTCGCTTCCTCTATTCCCCCAGGTGCGGGGAGCAGCAGTCAGAAAGGCCCCGCCCTCACAACTTCACCAAATCGGCTGGCCGTGGGCTGGGACCACCATTTTGTTCTCCCTCGGCCTTGTAGGGTGACTGGACGCCTGGAGCCCAGGGATGAGGCCCTGCTGGGAGCCTCTCTCGTGAGTGGCTCCCCTCTCCGCCCCGTTTTCTCCAGGATCCAGTATGACCTTGGTCAGTGTCCCCTGCCCTCTGGCTCTCCTGTTTCAGTACCTTTAAGATTGAGGGAGGCAGGAGCTCCACGCGTAGTATTCTAAGGGCTCAGGGAGACGTGCCTGCCTCTTCCTACTGTAAATATCCTCCCTGTTTCTCTTTGAGGCCATCTCAGCGGGGGTTTAACCTGATATAAACTGGGGGTTCCAATGATTGTCTTGGACTTCGCATCTTTGCCGGATGGTCCCCGCTGTTGTACGTGTGACTGTCAGGGCCGGAGAAGCGGTATTTCTTCCAGCTGGGCACTGGGAACGTTTCTTAGTGTTGGAGGAAGCCTAGCCTTTCAGGAGCAGTCTTGCCAAGGGCTTCCTTTGACCTGGTGATGGCTGGCTGTGTTTGAGTCTCTGTCTCAGCAGTCAAAGGTCCTGTGCGGGGCCTTCCGGCTCCATCAGCAGCCGAAGGCGTGGGGCTGCTGCTTTACGCTGACAAGTGCTTCTGTGATGGCGGTGGAGGCCAGGGCGGGGTCTAGAGGATGGGTCATTACTCACGATGGTGGGGGGGTGGCTCCGTGGTCATGGCGTAGGGAGGGGCTGGGCAGGGGGAGGGCACTGTGCCGTGAGGAGCATCTTTGCTAGGCGATGGTGAGGTAGTGCAGGATTATAATTTAAGGGAAGGAGAATCGGATTTACATTTTGAAAAGATCACTCTAATTACATTGTGGAAAATGGATGAGAGTGGGCGGCCGCGGATGAAGGGGATGGTGGAATAGCTCGGGGGATAGACCGTGGCGTCGTGGATGGTGATAGTGGCTGGGGTGGAGAGGATGAGGATTAGGCCAAGACTGGGCTCCAGTGGGTGCTAAGGTTAGGGGGGCTTGCTGACGATTTGGTGAACGCTTCGTCAAACTGGGGAGCCAGAAACAAGAAGGAGAGAGCAAAGATACACCTTAGCTTGGGAGCTTGGGCCTCTGGGAGGATCATTAGATTATTAGTTCCATGGGGACCAAGCTTCATTTGGCTGCCTGTTCCCCCAGACTCTCAGACGGAACCTGGCACATAGTGGGTCCTCAGTAAATGTTTGGAAAGCTGACACTGTCGACTCTCGGTCACGAACAGGACAGAATTGCAATTTTGGGGCCCCATGCCTGTGTTGGGTGTCCCTCCACTGGACACTCAACAGTCTTGAAGCTCACCCATGAGTGTCTAGGAGTGGCTAGTAGTCTGGACCTCTAGTGGCTGGTGGTCTGGACCTCAGACTCAGAGGGGCTCAAGTTCGAATCCCAGGGCTTTCTCTTACCATTTGCATGATTTGGGGAAAGTTACTTAACTCTCCGGAGCCTCAGTGTATTCACCTCTAAAATGTGGATAGAAAGAAGGCTCACCTCACCTGTTGGCTGTACAGTTAGGTGATGTGCTGGAAACCATGATATGTGGGGCTGGGCCGTGGGGGTAAGCTTGGGGCTGGCTGGTGCTGGAGGAGATGAATCCTCTCTGGAATCCATCCCTTGTGGCACACCGAGGGTGTCTGTGGAGTAACCCCGTAAGATATTGAGCCAGGGGGTGGTACCCATGGTAACCGTGGGGCTAGGGAGGCAGGGGAGAATTCGGGGACAGTGCTGGAGATTGTGGGGTGAGTGTGGCCTCTTCCACATCCTCCTGTTTCCTCCGCCCTCATTTCTATTCTTGTTTCTCAGTGATCTGGGAGACAAGGCTCCTGTGACATGGCCCCTGGGCTCAGGCAGGGCTCAGGGTTAAGGCCAGCATCTGCGGTCTCAGCTCAGTCCCAGTCTAATCGCAAAGAAATAGGGCTCTAAAAATTGCAATAGGTGAGGCTCATTCAGGTGGCTCTAAGTCAACTGCTCCCAAAGGTCTTTGAGCCGGGACAACCGGCTGTGGATTGACGGAGCCCCTTGCAAGCCTCCGCTTCTCTGCTTCTGTGTTTCCTGTCTTTGGCAAGTGAGGACGCAGCCGGTCTGAGGACCCTGAGGACGCGAAGGTGCTTGCTGGTCCTGCTTCTATCCTTGCCAGCATTCTGTGTGTCTGGGGAGGGGAGAGAGAGAGAGAGAGGGAGGGAGAGGGAGGGAGGGAGGGAGAGAGAGAGAGAGAGAGAGAGAGAGAGAGTTGTAAGGCACAAAGGAGGATCAAAGGATGAATACATATATATTCCCAGAGCAGGCAGGACAGAGCAGGGCCCATGTGCACCGGGGTCTTCTCTGGGTCTCCCACAGGTGTGTGCGTATGTGACCCATGAACACCTGTCGGCTTAGAGTCAACACCCAGAACGCATGGGGCTGGAGTCTGCTGGTGGGCGGTCCGCTCTTTAGCCAACCTGGAGGTAGACTTCAGGCACACTCCCTGTGACACAGGCCCCCTCGCGCAGACGCATGTGATCCGAGCCTCACGCCATCCGCGGCCAGCTCAGGCTCACCTACAGCCTCTGGAGGGCTGCAGGCATGGGCAAGCTCGGAGTAGGATAAAGGCGTGTGTGTGGATGAGCACGTGCGTGTGGACACGTGCTTTAGCATCTACAATGGGGGCTTAGTTGTCAATTTCTGGGGAAGTCAGCATCTCCAGCAGCAACAGAAGTAGAGCAGCTCCTGTCGAGCCCTGGCCGCTGGTTCGTGTGTGTGTGTGTGTGTGTGTGTGTGTGTGTGTGTGTGTCGGCAGGACAGCCGGCCCGGGCCCACCACTTCTCAGCCTCAGGAGCAGCACAGACATGATGAATCTGCCTCTGTCAGGGCCGCGGGGCTCTGGCCCAAGGGCCCGTTCTTCAGGGAGCCCCGTTTCTCTGGGGGACATGCACTTGCCAGCCTAGCCTCTTCCCACTTGCCTCTCCTCCTCCCTTAGCTCACCTGCACCTGCCCTCGTTCACCCAGCCACTCCCCGCCATGAGGCCTCCCGCCCTCGCTCCTCGGTGGCCAGCACTTCCCGGGCCAAGCACTGGCTGCATTGCCGTGGCTACCCTCTGCCTGCACACGCCTGACCTGCGGCGAGCCGCCACTTGCAGGAAGCCTTCTGTGATCGCCTGGCCCGGCGCTGCTCACACTGTCCATCTCATTCACGGTCTGTACTCCTCGTCTGTGACTTACCATAATTGATTTTAAGTGTTCCCTCCATCTCTCGCTCCTCTTTCTTTCTCTCTTTCTTTCTCTCTCTCTCCTCCCTCCCTGTCATCTCCCACAGATTCATTCTTTAGATATTTCTTAATGCCTGTCACAAGCCAGACACTGGGTGCTGGGTGCTCCCTGGGGCCCTGGAGTGAGCTAGAGTAACAGTCTCCCCTCAGGGCCCAGCCCCGGGTCAGCAGGTGGACGGAGCTCCCTGCGCCCCCGCAGCCTGAACAGGAGCCCGAGCGGCGCTGCCCTCCGCCGCTGTCCCCAGCCTCCCTGACTCCTCATTGCCATCCTCTGCCCTGACCCCACCAGGCTGAACGTGGACAGAGCTCCGCGCTTGCGTTTCCAGCAGCTGAAGATGGGGCTCCCTCACCTCTACTCCCGGGCCTTGCATTCTGAGCAGTCTCCTCACCGAACCTAAGGCTGTGAGACCTTGGTGTGGAAGAAAGGGTTCACTGTGCAGAGAATCTCACCGCTGCTCCGTGCCCCTGAGCCAGGAGGGCCGATGGCAGCCAGCCCCAGCCCAGGAGAGAGTGCTGCGTCGGTGTGGCTGTGCTGGCCCACGGGCAGCCTGGGCAGCTGGCGGGCAGTGCGCAGAGGGAAGTTTTAGGAGCCTTGGATTCTATTCCCTGCTCAGTCCCCAAAATCAGCAGTGGGTCTCCCCAGAGGGCTGCGGTTTCCCCACCTATGAGATGAGGGTAACTGCTGAAACCCCTCCAGGACCTTCCAGCCCTGACCTGCGGTGCGAGGGCCCGAGGCAGCTCCCCTGCAGACCACAAGGACCATCCTTTGCTTTCTGATCTCCTGAGGGCAGAGTGGCAGTCCCCAGGGCTGACTGCAGAGGGCACGGGGGGCTGGGGGCCTGTCCTGGCTGCCCCATAACTGGGCTCTGAGCCCCTGCACCACCTCCTTTCCGTGTTCCCAAAGTCCCAGTAAAGGCAGCTCTGCTTACCAACCTGCTCAAAACACCCCTTAGCGCCGACCCAGAGCGGCGGAGGCTCAGATCACACAGGCGGGAGACCTGGCACCGTCTGCATCATCTCTAGAAGTGGTTTTCAACTTCTGACTGGAACCCGCTGTAATAAATATATTGTACACAACCTCACATATGCCATTTGACACGTACAAGTACCCAACGCATGCAAACGGAGACGAAGATATGGCACAAGATCCTTGCTGAGCGCATGCCATCTTGCCTGTTCTCTTCTGTCTCATCCCATCTTGCTCTGATCTGTTAAGCATGCTGACCGTGACCTTCTGCATCGATTCCCTGACCCCCCGATGGGTCACGACCCGTGGTTTGATCCATGCTGCTCTGAGCGAGGTGGAAGGTCTGTTTTGATGGGGGCGGGGACCTCTGTCTTTTCCAATTCCGGTTGGTAGGAGAAGCTTTGCCTCCTGGCTCCTGGCATCTTCAGTCTGGCCCAGGGCATTCCAGGAGGTAGCAGGAGGGCAGCTGCAGTGCCCCTTGCGTGACCTTGTACCACCCTGCCACACGGGCTGCCCGCTCTTCCTGGATATTTTAGGGCCCCTGGCTTCATCCCCACCCCCACCCCCACCAGGGATGGTGCCTCACGCGGCAGCATCCTGGAGCCGTCTCAGAGAGAGCTCATAGTGTGGCAGGTACAGGGCCTGTGAGAGGCGGCTGCCGCTGAGACATTACCCCTGGCGGGCGGGCGGGCGGGCCGGTCCAACCAGGACACATGGGCCAGACTGGATTCGCTTCCGTCCACACACACTCGCGTGGCCCCTTCTGTGGTGGAAACAAGCTAGCGACCTCCCCAAGCCCGAGTCCATGGGAGGAGAGGTTTCCAGGCTGCGCGAGGCGCCGCACGAGCCCGCCGCCATTACAGGCCTTCTCTGAGGCTGCCCCTTCACCTCCTTGAATCACTCTCTTGGGCGCCCATGTGTGCTTTGCACTGGAAGGAAACCTTTCAGAAATAGCAAGAACAAGGAGAAGCTCGCCGCCTTCTCCACACCGGTCAGCGTGGGCGACCTCCTGCTCCCAGCTGTACCCTCGGTGTTAGCTCCCAGCCCAGCCCACCGAAGGAGTCTCCTGAGGAATGCCGTGTGGCTTAAGGAATCCGCAGGGCGGCCCATGGACGTGCCTCTGCCTAGCCTCCCTCTGCCCTTTCCAAGGCAGACGGGGCTCCAGGCCGGACCCTCCCTCTCGCCCCTTCAGCCTCTCCTGTGTCCCATGCTCCTTTGCAGCAGAGAGACCCTTGTCCTAGGGCAAGGCGCCCGAAGATGGCCTGTGCTCCCACAGGGCTGGGGAGGTCTGGGCAGGGAAGCTGGCCAGCCAACCTGGGCTGTGGCATGGGAGGGCCGCCCTGGCTCCTCCGGTCACGCCACACATGGCTCTTCTAGGATTCTGACCCGCCATCTGGGGCCTGTCTGTGGGGAGATGGGTGGCTGAGGTGTGGGTCCAGGAGCCGGGACGTGCCCGACACCTCTCCTCGGAGCTCCCATTCTGACAGGGACTTAGATAGCAGCAAAGAGGCGAAATTGCACAGCAGAGCCATGGGTACCAGATGAGAGGATGCAGGGACACAGGGCGCAGTGGCCCACCTGTACTCCTCGTACTCGTGAGCCCGAGGCGGGAGGATCGCAGGCTCGAGGCCAGACTTAGTAAGACCCTCAGGAACTTAGGGAGATCTCTGTGTCAAAATAGAAATAGAAATGGCTGAGGGTATCGTTGGAGATAGAATGTCTCTGAATCCTCAGTACAAGAAAGAAAAGAGAGGAAGAAGAGGGAGGGAGGCTGTTGGGACGACATATAGGTTTAATTGGGCGCTGGTCAGTCGGGGGGCCTGCTCAGCCAGACCCCCTTCTGGCTCATCTGTTCCCTGCAAGAGGGCACCCCACTTCCTGTGCTGCTGATGCCCCTTAGGCCCTAGGCAGGACAGGGCAGAAGCCAGCATTCAGGCCCGGGCCAAAGACAACTGGTTAATTCAAGGATATAGAACTGAGGAAAACGGCTTTCTGCTGCGGAGCTCCTCCTGCCCCCTGGGGCCGCAGCTTGAGCAGGGGCTGGAGTGCCTCTGTTCCCGGATGGATGGGGCTAGACAGCCCAGCAGCGGCTGCCACCACCCCTCTGTGATCAATACCTCTGTGAAAGGTTTCCTGCATCCTGCCAGCTCAGTTTCACATGCGGAGGGGCCGCCGGAGGGAGGAGGCAGCCTTCCCTCCTCCCTGTGGCTGAGCTCATCTCCGGAGCAGCCTCCCATCCCCAACTGGGGCCCAGTCTTTGGTGGCTCTCTCTCCAGGGTGACCTCACGACCGTGGTTCCTTCCTGGAGGGGCAGTAGGTGGGCAGGAGCCTGAAGTGCCCCCTTTCTCCACAGCTTGCCCTGGGGGGTGTTGGGGAACAGGCAGGAGAGAGGCCCCCAGCAGAGTTCTCCGAGTGCTTTCAATTATACCAGGCTTTCTAAAGCCAGCAACAACAATGCCGTATTCTCCGGGAAAAGAGAATCCAGGGGAAAGTATTTAATCAACTCTAGAGAGAAAGACAGAGTTGTGTTAGATGTCAGGAAGAACTTTCCACCAAGCATTCAAGGAAAAAGGCCTTTTGAAAAATTGCATCGTAATTAATTATACATTATTGGAAATGGCTTTGTTAGCAACCGAATGTCGCCCTTGCGTCCTGCCTTGGCGGTGGAGACCACGAAGCCTGTAGGTTGATTTACTGTGAGGTGACCTTAAACCGAGAAACTGGATGGTGGCAGAGATTTTAAAAAAGACAGATGTATCAGGATGAGATTGATCTCTCAGAGTGGGAAAGAAGTAGGGGGATGGAGAATAGAAGCCAGACAGCGTCTGAGACTTGGGGCCAACCATCTGCTCCCCGTGGGCCTCAGTGGCCTCATCTGCCCAAGGGTGTGTGCCTGTGTGTGTGTGTGTGTGTGTGTGTGTGTGTGTGTGTGTGTCTCATTTATCTCAACTGTGATTATGACTTGACTACCAGAAATACAAAGTCACGCCCCGGAGAGCTGAGCAGTTGTGGGGTCTACTTTACCTTGAATTAATGGTTGCTCTTGACGAGCAGCAGGAGAATAAAAATAAGTGCTGATCCCCTGGGGGCGTCCTGCTTCCTGTCTGTCCATCCAGGATGCCGCCTGTTGCTTTACCTTGCTGTTCCTCCAGCTCCCGGCTTTACGCCCACTCACCTTCCCATGATCATTCAGCCCCCACCCATCCTCCCATCCATCCACCCGCTCATGCCCCCAGCCATCCCGCCATCTTGGATTCTGGGGTGTGTGAGCTTAGGTTTCCAAACAGAGGTAGGAGGTCTCATACGCCAGCCAGATCCTGGACCCATTTAACCAGCGCCTGTTCTTGGACAGAGCCTTCCTTTGCTGTGGTGTACCCCACAGATTGCTCCCAGCCCTCTCAGTCAAGAAGCAGGTCCTCAGAAGAGAGCCCTGATTCCTGGGTGGCAGTCACGGAGGGGCCGCCCAAGGAGGGACCCGGGGGTGGGGTGGGGAAGAAGAGGTCCAGGTGATGGCTTCTCTGACCACCTTGAAGGCCAGCTGAGAAAGGACAACTAGCCTGAAGCTGCAGGGACAAAGGCCTCTCTGGTTCTGTGAGCAGCAGGGTTCAGGGCTAGAAAGGACACCAGAGATGGGCAGCGTGGCCTGTGAGGAGCACGCAGTGGGCGCCTCTGCTGTGGCCTCCAGACCCTCACAGGGAGCGCCACCACATTTTCCACCTGAGGAGTTAAAATAAACCTGCATTATCCACCTGTAAGACCACATATGCGGACACCCTGCAGCCGGGATTCCCTGTGCGATGCAGTCCGGTCTGGAGAGAACTCACACGTCCTGTGTCGCCCACTTCTTTCTAACTGTTGGGCATTGGCTATGTGCTGACTGTATCACAGAGTTGATCTTTCTGCACAAGACACAGTGGGGAAAATCCTCCCCTGGCCACAGCGTCTGAGCGTCCTGTCCTTCACCTGCCCCCTACAGCTGGTGCTGACTCAGCCCCTCAGCTGCTCAGAGTGTGAAGTGCTTCCTTCACAAGACCTTCGGCCTTCTGCTTGATGTGACTCAGTTTCCATTGCTGTGTTAAGCCCCTTGACTATAGTTATATTTGTTTATTCTACTGCCCCATAGGTTTTGTTGAGCATAAAGGAATCGATTATGTTGATCTCATCACTGCTCTGTTTAATAATTTAGTCTACATTTTGTGATATTTACCATAGTCAAATCTCTCTAAATAGTCAGGAGGCAGGGCTGGGCTAAGCCACCCTGAGCGTCTTCCTCCCAGGGAGACGGGTTAATTAGAAAGGTGAAATGGCTGAGACAAGCAACACTCTCTCTCTCTCCACCCAACAGGCAGAGAGTGGAGGCGAGGGAGGTGTGTCCTGAAGGAGAAGACAGAGCTTGAGACACACGCACCTGCTCTAAAGACCACGGGAGCCTCAGCCGCAGCGAGAACAAGAGCGTGCAGCTCCTCCCCACGCCAATAGCTGGTGTACTAATGGAATGATTAAATGTGGGATTTTTACTCATTAAGAGAAATGAGCATTAGATCAGAGCACTTCAGTGCAGAATTATTCTAGTCAAGAAGACTCCATGCTACATGAGAGTTCATCTTTCTTTCTTTCTTTTCTTCCTATTTTCCTTTTTTTGTGTGTGTGGTGCTAAACCCAGGGGCAGTCTACCTCCGAGCTACACCCCCTGTTTTATTAGAAACAGGGTCTTGCTAAGTTGCTGACAGCCTCACTAAATTGCTGAGGCTGGCTTCAACCCTGTGGTCCTCCTATTTCAGCCTCCCAAGTACTGGGATTATAGGCGTGCTGGGAATTTTGGGGATTGCCTTAAGGTCTGAGCAACCGCAGGCTCTGGTCAGCCAGGACTGACAATGTAACACTCTCTGACCTTAGATTTTCAGCCTGGTGACTTCCCAGTCAATACAGCCTGCCAGGAACTGCAGCTCAAAGATAGCACTGAGCTAGTCTTCAGCCTTGGGACAGGGAGGCTCCCTGGCCACACCCCGGCCCCATCTTCCCAACAGAAGGGAGATAACTGCACGTCTGTCCGGTGGAGACTCCTGCCTCCTGTAGGTCCCAATCTTGACTCTGCTGAGTTCCCCCACACACCACAGCATCCTTTTTCTTTCCAGATCACCATAATCTCAGGAGATATGAGTTCCAGGCCACAGGTGGCCGTGGCAGCCTCTCTTTGTAAAACCTTGCTGTATTCTCCTCTCTCTCTGCTCTCAGTGGGCCGCCTTGACCCAAAGTTTCTCTCTGTGTGGAAGGCCCTGGGAAGTAGTTAATCCATTCCAATGTCCTAAACTTTTTTTTACCTTCCATAAGCTCATGAAGCAGTGGCCGAGACCCCGGGACAAAGGGCTGCAGTTTCTCCGGCCTCTGGTTGTTGCTTAACAGGTAGGGCCAGTCTACCAGGCTGGGGGAGGGGGTCTGACAGCCCTGCTGCTGGCCCTGTTTACATCTTTCTGCAAAGTCAAAACGCCTTCCCTCCCAAGGCACTTTACTGCTAGAACATTGTCTTTAAATACACAAGCCTGCAATGGCTGTCAGTGTCAGCAGTGCCCAGAGCTACTGGACGCATGGTACTCAGGGGCCCTGATAGCACCGCCTCCGTCATCTGCCACCCTCATCCCTTGGCCTGGACATTTAACCCGATGGGCCCTGCCTGACGGTTCACTGTCAGTTTTGTCGACATCCCACTTCTGGTACCAAATTCCCAGTCTGCAGAATACCATTGTTCAAAGTAGCCAAGGGCCCACTTCCACCTGACTCCAGAGCACGAGCTCTGTTGGCTTGTGTAACAGGAAAGTGGCGTGGGCTGCAGGTGAAAAATTCACCAAGGCCTTCCTCTCTGCGAACTGGCTTTATCCTCAGGCTGGCCTTTCTCTAGTGCTGGGGTGGCCACCACAGACGTGGGTTCTGTGTCCGTAGACCACCCTCTAAGAGAAGAGAGGACACGCTTTCCCGACATCTCTAAAGGGATGCTGAGGTCACTCTGATTGGTTCTGCGCAGGCCGTCTGCTCCTTCTTAACCTCACACCATGGTCTCCGTCATGACTTGCATGAGCTGGAGCCATGGTGGAATCAGCTTTCCAGAAACACACAGCTCCCCAAACCGAAATCAGCCCATAGGGAGATGGCCATGCTTCCTTCTCATTAACTAGGATGCTCATGTGCTGATGGCTGTCACTTATTCAATCCTGCTGTGTCCGCTTATCGTCAAAATAACCTGTAAGCGACATACTATTTTTATGGCTAACTTTACTCCCTTGTAAAAATAGATGAGAAAATGGAGCTTCCTATGGAAGTCACGGGGCTAGTAAATATTAGAACAAAAAAATAGGACCGAAAATCTGCCAGGCTTTAATGAAACAATGCTTTTAGACTTCATCTAGTGGAAGCCGTATCTCGATGGGACCTTCAGCTAGCTCCCATTGGAACCCAGATGGCAAGGCAAAGGAGTTATTTATAAAAGGGTGGGCGTGGCATCGGGGAGCCACAGGGGTGATCTAGTACTCCGGGGCTAGTAACTTCCCCTACCCTTGGAGGGGTGGAGGGGAGTGGTAGTGCCCGAGCTGCCCAGGGTACGTGAGCCGAATCGGGGAGATTTCTGAGTAGAAGCCTCCCCTCTCCTCGGGGTAACAGTCAGACTCAGGGACAGAGCAGGAGGTGGGCAGCTGCACCCAATGCGCTCTCCTGTCCACCCCGGCCTCCTGCACCCAACGGGAGGCAGAAGACTCGGTGCCCTCTGACGTGGCTGGTGCTGACCAGCCAGCCAGGAGCAGTGATCAGGTAAAGGGTGGACGGCGGGTCTGAAGGAGCAAACCAGTTAGAAGCTAGATACGGCGGCAGTTAGAAGAGCGATTACCAGCCAGGGGAGTCACCACAGTTTGGAGGCACCTTTGGACATCCATCAACATTTGCTTTATTGCCTTTTTTTTTTTTTTTACAACAGAAGTACGCACCTAAATCAGTGAAATATAATAGCGCAGTTTCCTGGATGCCTATTTCACCCAGTGCCTTATAAATATGATTTCAGATTCTTCCAGTAACTCTAGGAACAGGGTGCTGTCTTGAGTCTCCTACAGCAAATAAGAAAACACAAGTCGCAGAGAGGTTAAAAGGGGGTCTTAGAGCCGGGCGCGGTGGCACACACCTGTCATCTCAGGACTTGGGAGGCTGAGACAGGAGGATCGCAGATTTGCAGCCAGCCCCAGCTACTTAGTGAGGCCCTCTGCAACTTAGTGAGATGCTGTTCTAAAATAAAGAGTTAAAAATAGAAGTAGAAAGTCCCTGAGTTCAATCCCCGGTACCACACACACAAAAAAAGTAAGTAAGTAAGTAAGTAAGTAAGTAAATAAATAAATAAATGGGTGTCCTAGAAGGCCAGGCCAGGTTGCAGTCAGATTGTTTAGGTCACACTGACTGCACCACTTTCTCCTTGTTTCTCAGCCTGCTCCTTCACCTTCCTGGGCCTCAGTTTCCCATTTCAGAATGGGAGATACCCAGTGACTACCACACAGGGTAGTAAACCTGTCTAGGATTCTTTTGTTTTTAAAGCAATAGATGTGTTGATTATTTCTTAATTGGTTCTTTTTTTTTTTTAATTGGTGCACGGTAGCCATGCATCTTAATGGGGTACAGTTTCTGAGACCAACCGTGTGAATGTACGCCACGGAGTCTGAGCTCTGATCCTCAGGAAGTGACTCGAGTCACGCGGCATGTCTGTACGGTTTGGATGTTGTAGGATGCCCCCCAGAAAAGCTCACCCATTGGCAATGTGGGAATATTCAGGGATGAAGTGATTAAACCAGGGTTCTACTCTCATTGGTGGATTCGCCATTTGAATAGATGTACCGGGCGGTAACTGCAGGCAGGTGGGTGGGCAGAGGAGGCAGGTCACCCGACCCGGGACTCTCTCTGTCCCTGGCCCTTCCCGGCTCTCTTTCTCTGCCCCCGTCTGCCTCCAGCAGCGTCCCTCTGCCCTGCCCTGCCAGCATGATGATTCTGCCTTGGGATTAGCCCACCATGGACTGAAACTCTGCAGCCCTGAGCAGAACAAATGTCCCTCCCCGTCAGTTGTCCTTGTCAGGAGTCTTTGTCACAGCAACACAAAGCTAACTAACACAGTGCAGACGCCGCAGGGCTGGGGCTCGGATCCACACCAGCTGGACGGAAACACCAGGGGAGAGCAGATGCGTTCTCCCTGCCCGACTTCCCGACCTCCCCCACCCTTCCTCTTCCTTGGATCATCCCAGTGTCCTCTCCCCTGCCCGACAGTAACCTACTCACTTGCTCCAGGAGCTGGCCCAGAGCCGAGCGTGGGAAGTGGGGGATGTGGTCCATTCGGCCCCTTCGCTTTTGCTGATGACGACGGTAGCGCCCGTGCTCCTGCCTGCCCGCAGCATGTTGCTGCTGCTGCAGGTCACGGCTGCTGCTTGCACTGGGGAGGAGAGCGGTCTTGTGAACTGCGGCATCCTACAGCGAGACTCCACCTTTGCTCCCCAAACTCCCAAGCAAGGCCTCGACCACTGCTCGGTTCTACAGCATCAGAAGGGCGGGTTTCTTGCTATCTGATCAGTTTCCCAGGGGAGAAGATAATCATACCCTTTGTGAAGTGCTTCCTGGTGCTGGTATGATGCCAAGCACTGCACGATCTGGCTCATTGGACCTCACAACAAATCCACGGCGTCGGCGCCCTTCTTGGCCCTGATTTACGGTGCTGAGACTCGGGCTCAGAGATGAGAAGTAACTTCCCCCGGGTCATCGGCTGGCAAATGGAATACCAGGACTGGAATTCAGGACGCTGTGTGCCTGAGAGCACTTGTCCAAGGGACACTAGCCTACCGTGCCACAGAAGGCCCGTCACCCATTTGTCCTATCCCTTCATTCTAAAGATGAGGTCTTGGGGCCCAAAGGCAGAAGACAGCTCGCATTAGGTCCCACCTGGAGCTGGCCATGGAGTTGGGACTCGGTTTCCTCAGCCAGTATGGCTTGGGCACCATGGAAACCACTTCTGCAGGTTGCCCGTTCTGCTGGAGTAAGGATGTGCCCTTTGAAGCGGCCGGTGTGTGTCGGGAGTAGGACGGCGGTTGCTCTGTGTGAATGGGGGCTTGGCCCGGTTTCCTTCTGTCACCGGGCACCGGGCAAATGGCCATTTGCCTCTGCAGCTCAACGGTTCTGAGTCTGAGGCCGAGATCGGGGAAGCTTGGGCTCACAGATCTCAAGGGCAAACTGATTCAAATCCACTCGGGGCTGGGCGTGGCAGCGCACGCTTGTAATCCCAGCATCCGAGAGGCTGAGACTGGAGGATCATGGTTCGCAGCCAGCCTCAGCGACTTGGTGAGGCCCTTTGCAACTCACTGAGACCCTGTTTCAAAATAAAGAACACAAAATAGGGCTGAGGGTGTAGCTCGGAGGTAGAATGATCCTGGGTTCCATCCTCAGTATCGAAAAAGAAAATAAAAAATCCACTTGGAAATATTCAGCTGCAGGACCACAGACCAGGGCGTGGGAACAAGGCTGGCTTTTATCACAGCATCACGTTGACAGCAAAAGTTGTGCTTAATTAAAAAACAAAAACAACCCGACACCAAAGAGAACAGGCCTAAACAGCTCAGCTTCAGGAGGAGCCTGGGGCCCAGCCACGTTCATTCCTGGGGGAGAGGAGATGCCTTGGGGCCTGTGTATGGGCTGGGAAGTCACCTGCTCCTGGGGAAGGAGGGTGTGAGCTGGGGCCTGGGACTGCCCCGGCCCTGCCCACCACGCGCCCCTCACCCTGTCTCCTCTTTCCAGGTCTCTTCTTTCTCTCAGCTGGGCAGGTTGGGCAGCCCCTCCCAGGCTGACATCCTGGCTCGTGAGGAGGGCTGGGGTGGGGGGCATCACTCAGTGGCCGTGGTGTGAGGAGGGGAGGGGGGCCTGTGAGACACACAGGCCTCTGTGGCTTGAACTGAGCCTTTAGGACACCAAGGACAGACACGGGGGAAACTGTCAGTGTGAGCCCTGCGCTTCGTGAGGGCAGAGGGCAGAGGGAATGAGGGAAGGCCGGGACCCAGGTCAAATTCCTTTTCCACATGCTGCTAGCAAGCCTGGCTCTTTGCTGATACAAAAGATGCCCAGCAAGGGAAGCCCCCGGCGCCTGCAGCGGCTTCCCGCCTGGGACTTGACCCACAATTATAATCCCTTCCCTTTGATTTCCTCTGCAAAAACAGCAACATTCCAGCTAGGCTCCGAGCTGAGCAAAAGCACCGCGTCAAGCTTAAGAGACTGATAAACACGCTGAAAGACCACAGGTGTGTTTTCCGCAGCTGCTTCCCTAGGTGAGCAGCGGGGTGGGGAGAGGAGAGCCAAGACGAAGGCACAGAGGCAAAGTCGGGGAGGACACAGATGTGCCTGCACCTGGGGACCAGGACCGCCGCGTGGGCCAGGACGGTGGCTCGGCAGCCAGCGCAGAGCTGATGTCTCCGCTGGCAGAGAGATGGGCACACACATGGCTGCCTGTGTGCCTGGATCGTGTGGCCCAGGCCCCATCCAGGAGGATTTACAGGCTAGTATAGGCAGAGATGCCAGAAAGAGAGAGGACTGTCTCTCTGGACTCTGTGCCGATGGGGATGGAGTAAACAAGCCAGCCGGGTGGGTCCACGTGGGGAGAGAGCAGCTGGGTGGCCTTAGCAACGGGCCTGCTCATGTTGAAGGTCTGCCACTCAAGGTCGACTACAGCAGCGTCACATCACAGCGTCTGGGCTGGCAGGGGGCCCCAGGGGCACCCAGGCCCAGCCACTCACTTGGGAATGGTTTGCTAGGACACATGTGTGTGGCTGGGCCAGGGGCCTGGGGATTAGGACCCTGGTCCTTAGCAGATCCGAGGATGAGAGAAGCTCTATTGAATCTCTCCACCCAGCCCAGCTCAGAGGCCAAGGGCAGGCTTCCCTGCTGGGGGCCTCAGAGGACGTTATCCTGCCCCGGGTACCAGGAGTGGGGAGGACTCTATTGGTGAGCGCTGATGGCCAGGATGCCAGGGCCCAGCAGCCCAGCTCTCTGCAGATGGTTTCCAGATCACTCTGCAAGTCTCCCTGATGCTGCTGCCTGGATGCAGCACCCCCATCTCCCCAGCAGCTCCAGTGTCCTCCTCCTCCTCCTCCTCCTCCTCCTCCTCCTCCTCTTTCTCCTCCTCCTCCTCCTCTTTCTCCTCCTCCTCCTCGCCCAGCCAGGCTGCCTGAGCAGCCTCCCTAATGACCCCCTGCCGTCGCTGTCCACTCTGGGGCGCAGGTTTCCTAATTGGAAGGCTCACTGCTGCCTGCACCCTCGAAAGACAATCACCAGGGCCCAGGAGGCATCTCACGGAGTGCCCGTCCCTCCTGTATCGTCCTCCCTTCTCCTGTTAGAATTGACATGAATAGGCCTGCAAGCAGCATCCAGCCCGAAACCGCAGAGCACCTGGAGAGAGAGGGGCTGCGCATGTGCGTTTGATGACCAAGTCCCTGCAATTAGGTCCACCTGTGTACTGGCGTGTGTGGTGTGTCCCTGCCAGTGTCTGGGTACATAGACACTTACGGTGCCTGCTGTGTACCACGTTCACCGGCGTGTGCGTGTTTGCATCTTCGTAGGTCTGTAGGTGCTGGCACGCCTCTCTGGTTTCATGCCGGGCCGGGGTGGGCCTCTGAGTGTCCATCTGCATGCTGGGTCTGACGATGTGCTTGAGTAACACAGTGAGCGTCTGTCCATGGCATAGACGCCAACTGTTGGGCACGAGTCCCTGGGGGAGAGCAGCTTCCCTGGCAGAGGCTTGGGTCTCAGCAGAGCCTCCTGAAAACATCTCCCCCCATGGCCTCGGAGACCTGTCATCTGTCACCAAGGCCTTGCCAGTGAGCTCTGGCCCCTCTGGCTCTGGCCCACACCCCAAGCCTTCTCTTGATCATCTTCATTATGCATCCCTAGAGCAGCCTCCTGGGGTCTCCCCGGTGCCACCAGCACCCCTGTGCCCGCCCGCAGCACTTTCCTCCATCCCGCCTCATCCCACCCAAAGCTCACGAATGACCACCAGAGGCCTGGTGGCTCCTTGACCCCCGGAGTGATGGAGAGCAAAGGCCTCTGGGAGCCGATGCGGTGAGGCCAGCGTGCGGCTCAGAGGCGGCTGGCAGCCCTCAGGGATGCCTCTTCCTGCCCCATGTTGTGGTCAGTCCCAGCAGAACCCCAGGAAAACTACAAGATGGAGACCTTCTCTGGCTCCTCCCACTGGCCCACCCCAGTGCTCTGCTCTGACGGGGAGGAGGGCAGACCTGGTCTCTGTTGCTTCGCCAAGCTGGGAGCCAGAAAGGGTGTAGGTCAGCCTGACTCATTTTGCAACAATTTCCCCCACTCCCCAACCCAGAGGTGGGACAGGCAGGCCCAGGGTCACCCGGCAAGCTTACAATTGGCAACGATTACCAAATACTTCGCAGGTGCCAGGGACACAGCCAGGGACGGCTGTGAACATGGTGTAGTAGCATTTTCCCATGCCCGATGAGGACACAGGACCTCAGAGGCTTCCCCAAGCTTTGCTGGTGGCAGTGGGCCGCCATCACACACCCTCTGCCTTCTCAACACCTGTGTTCCCGCGGCAGCCACGCCTGTTCTGCCGCCCTGGCTCCAGGCGAGTGCCTCCTCATTCTATCAGATGCTCGGCCTTGTGGCATCTGCTCCTCCTGGAACCTCACGGGGAGTGGGGAGAAGGCCAGGAGGGGCAGTGCAGGACTGTGCTCTTGGTCACTAGTGACCTGCCCAGTGTCTTCCAGACGGTAGGCCAGGGACCGAGATCTAAGCCCCCAGACTCCCACACCCATCTAAGGCTCTGCCCTACCTAAGAGTTTAGCTGTCTGTTTATTAATTCACAAAACACAAAGACACATCAAGCAGGCCCTGGCTCCCCAGCGCCCGGGGGCTGTGGTCGCCGGTGGTCTGGTCTGCCGCGGGAGGTCTGTGGCCTGTGGTTGTGCCCCTGCTTTGGCATGTGAATGGGCGCTCCCGAGGGCAGGCACGCCGTTCTGTGCATCCACAGCTCCTGCGATTGTGCCGAGCACAGAGTGCACACTCAGGAGACTGTCACTGTAGGCGCGAGTTGAAGCTGGAAGCGTCCCGCAGCGACTACGTGCGGCTGTCTTCTCCATCTTCCAGTCTTATTTAGTCCTCGGTTCTCCAAACAGTTAGTATTGGCTTCCGCTGAACCCTTGTCAGAGGCTGTCAGGGAAGAAACATCCAGATGATTAAAGTTGGGGAAATGTTCCTCTGAGGCTGTGTTGACAGCAGAGAGGTCAGTGGCCCCGGCAGAGGAAGGCAACCTCGCAGCTGCTTAGGAAGGATCTGGATTTTGGCGGCTCACAGCTGGGCCTCAGCCTCTGCCCTCTGCCGTCTGGCCCGGACGCGGGGTGGCGGGCAGGCGGGTGGAAGGGGGCACTTGGGGCTGGGGTGCAAGTTGGGGTGGGGATCCTGGGTCTCCAGAGATGGAGGAGTCCAAATAGAACCCCAGACTTCCCACCAGAAGGGACGGGCATAAACAGGCTGGAAATGAGGGTACGTAGACCCTCAGCCCAAAATGTCAGGGCACGCCACCACAGGCACGACACGTTAAGGTAAACGACAGACTAGAACAGGATGCCCAAAAGTCACAGCGAACGCAAACCTGTCAGAAGAAGCAGGGCCCGAGTCTCCACTCGCAGTGTGAGATGCTGACCTGAGACTCACCTCTCCCTCCCACTTCTGCCCGTCCAGGGCCCAGCATGTGTGTGCCATGGTGTGTGACCCAACTGGGGTAGAGTGGGGGACTGTCCCCAGAGGAAGCCCTGGGGCAGACACAGTATGCAATGCCACACAGATGGTAGGGACTTGGGGATTGGACAGGGCGTCTAGGAAGGTGCCAATGGGAAGCTGTAATCAGGGAAAGGCTGGGACTGGGGCTCTGAAGCGACTGGGTGTGAGCCAAGAGAGTAGAGCCCCCACCTCACGTGTTGGTGCAAAAGGAGGGGAGGGCCCCAATGGAGGCTTCTCCAGTGAAGCCAGCCAGTCTCTGCATCTACTTGGACCCATTGTGCTTATGGTGATTTACTTTGGGTGCAGATTGCTGAGCTGAGTAGGGAGGCATCTTCCTCTGGAATGAGCTTCCAGAGGGAAGGTGGTGTGAGCTGGGGCCTTGGAGAAGGGGGTGCTGTGGAGAGGGAGGCCTGGGGCCCGGACCCTCTGCCCTCCTCCTGGGAAGTCCCTCCCTTTCTGGCTTCCCCAGAGCACTGAGTGCCAGGGCCACTCAGAAGGGCTTTCCTCCTAACGATTCAAAAAAAAAAAAATTGTTTCTCTGGACAACAGAAGAAAGACCTGGAAGAGGCAGCCCCTGCCCTCATCCCAGGCAGGGTGGAGAGGCGGTGAGGGGCATCCCGTGGTCACTTCCTTCACCATCCTCAGACGGGGACCAACTCAAAATGAACCGCTGAGAAGGGAACTAAGCAGAAGATTGGACCCTAGGTCCACATGCCCTCAGAGCTCAGATCCATCCTCTCCCCAGCAACCTCTACTGTCCCTCCATCTTGGTCAAGAGAGTGTCTCTGATTCCACCTCTCTGACAAGGCTTGGGGCTGTAGAGCAGGACCAGGCCAGGCTTCTGTCCCCCATAGCAGAGTTTGTGGTCTAGTGGGGAGGTGAGCTCCCCCCAGACTGGAACTGTCCCCAAAGGTGGGGGGCAAAGATGGTGGGTGTCAGACAAAGGCCCCAGGGGGCTCCTGACACATGCTTGGAAGTTTCTTGGAGTCCCATAGTTGGGGCTGGTCCTGGCCACACCCAGTGCTCTCTGGATGTGGCTGTGCCCCGGTTGTGGCCCCAGGATTGGGGGTGCACCGGGCGACGTTTCTAGGCACGGTTGCCTGTGTCGTTGCTGCTGAGAGGCCATGTGTTTCACATGATGCTAGGATGCCCTGGCTTCCTTTAACGCAGTGAGCGCCCAGTTCCTGGAAGAGTTAAGTAAGGAACGGCCGCCATCCCAGGTCCTCTGGCTCACTTTCAGCTCCACAGTGGACTCCCTTCAAAACCTTTGACTCAGCACTCTCTGGTCTCCGTTTTACTGTTGTTGAATTTGGGAAATAGGATACTAGGAATAATGATACAGGTTGAATATATCTAATCCAGAATCACCTGAAATCTGACATGACATTCAAAGAGTTCTTTGTCTTTTTAATATATTTTTATTGGTGCATTGTAGTCAAACATCTTAATGGAATAAAAAACTTGTGAAGATATACATGCACACATCACCCTATTAGCCCTTATCCAATCCCCATCCCATTCCCTCCCTGTTCCCAGGGACTTGATTTAGTGATTGACTTTGATATGTTTAAGTACCTCATGTGCTTTAAAGAGTTTCCCTCTTCCCCCTCCCATCCCCTCAGAGAGGTCACCTTAAGTGCTCTTCAATAGGGCCCCTTCTTCAACTAGAGTTCCTCCTATTACCCATTTCTCCCTAGTTTTTGCATATTAGGGAAAGTATCTGATTTCTTATTTCTTGTGACATTTCCCTGTAGATGCTATATTTCTGTCTCCTTTATGGTTGGGTAAAATTCCATTGTGTACATATCCCATAGTTTTGTAATCCACTCATTTGTTGATGGACATCTTGGCTGGTTCCATAGTTTGTGAATGATGAATTCTGCATCTATGCACATAGATACTCGTGCATTGGTTTGGTAGTTTGGTTTCCATTCTATTGGGTAGATACCCATAGGTGGTATTGCTGGGTCATATGGAAAGTTCATTTTCATTCTTCTGAGGATCTTCCATGCTGTTTTTCAAAGTGGTTGCATTAATTTGCAATCCCACCAATAATGTATTAGAGTTTTTACTTCTCCACACCTGATCAATTACAGTTTGTCTTTTCCTTGGAAGCCCTTCTTTTATTTTCTACACTACCATTTGCTGAAATCACGACAACCAGAAGGTGAGTGACTTTGACGAGATGATCCACTCACGCCCAATTTTTTAATAGAGGTCCCTTGGATCTGGAGATTTGCTGAGACATGAGGTGAGGCGGCAGCAGCTTCAAGCGCTTCCTGACCGCACGATTGCAGGGACCCACTATTCCTTTGCTGTGCAGCAGGCTCCAGTCCCAGCCTTGCTGCACGGTAGGTCCCGATCCTGGCCCCACTGGCCCAGGCACCGGCCTCACTCACCCCAGCACCGGCCTCGCCACTTGGCAGGCCCCGATTCTGGCCTTGCAGGCCCCAGGAGCGGCCTCGCTGTACAACATGCTCCAATCTCTATCACTGTGGGCAGGTTGTGTACAGAGGTTCCCATTTTTTCTTTCATATATATAATATATTTTATTTTATTTTTTATTTTTATTTTTATATTTTTTTTGGTGGTACTGGGGTTCCTGGAAGCCCTTCTTCCTCCGGGCTACACTCCCAGACCTATTTTATATTTTTGAAAAAGGGTCTCTTACGCCAGCACGGCTGGCTTCGAACCTGCGCGATCCTCCTGTCTCTCTCCGCCTCCCAAGCGCGGGGATTACAAGCGTGCGCCACCACGCCCGGCTATATAATATATTTTAAGTAGGAGAAAACATTACATGTCTTTTGCAAAGGCTGGGAGCCCAAATACCTAGTAGTAATGAATCTTGTCTCCCTCCAAAGGCAGCGGTCCATGGCTTCACCACGGAGAGCGGGTTCTGCTGCTCCAAGTGCACCCCAGCCCCCAGCACTGCACAGAGGAGCACAGTGGACATGAGCACTGTCCTCTCCCAGGACGCACCGTACAGTGGCTGAGCTGGCTATGCGGGGCTCCCTCGGACCCGCGCCGAACATTACATAGTAGTTGTCCAGAGTTCCTGAGCATGTGGGACAGGAGCATTCTACTTTGAGGGAGATTTCTTCAAAAGTTCAAAGTGGATTGTATTGGATCTGTCTGTCTCTCCCGAATACTGACCGCCGCCACTGCTGCCATCTTGGTCTCTCCTCTGCAATCAAAGAGTTTTGAATTTTGGAATATTTCAGTTTTGGGGATTAGGGATGCCCAACTGGTTAAGTCTATCAATTATTCCAAAATCTGAAAAACCTCTGAAATCTACTTCAGGTCCCAAGTATTTGGGTAAGGGACACTTAGTCTGTGATACAGTCAGCTTCCTCTATTTGCATGAGCCATAGACACAATCGGCCTCAGATGGAAAATATTTGGGAAAACGTATCTCTGCAGAACATGTACTGTTTTTTTTAGGGGGCATTCATAATTCGCTGAACCATACAGTATAACAACTGTTTACATAGCACCTACATTGTAATCTAAAGCTAATTTAAAGTATACAGGATGCGGTGTGTATTGTATGCAAACATGATAGCATTGTCTCTAAGGAGTGCTGAGCGTCCTTGGGTTTGGCCATCTCCCACAGATACTGAAGGATACCTACACCGTCCTCAGTATTGGGAGGGTTAAGATAGCTTGAGGTGGGAAACCCCAGGAGTGGCTGCCACATTTGAGCATTCAGTGGGTGGCTCCTGAGAACAACAGAGATGGTTGCTCGTGTGATGGTAGGGGGTTCTTTCCACGGGCATAGGAGGTGAGATTAAAGGCGTGTCGGCACCATGCAATCTGCCCTGGGCTTCCGGATCCACAGCCCTCCAGCTGGTTTTTCCGGGGCTCTGTGGGGCCTGCTGGGGTCCCCCAGCTTCACCTCCCAAATCCCCACGGTAGGTCCAGCCGCCACCCCTCCCCACCCTGCTTCAATCCAGTTTCATAACTCAGCCAGCTGCGGACACATCCAGCCACTTATCTGAAGTCATTCTGTTTAGTCCTGAACACATAGAAGGTCACCTGGTGAAGCAGGATAGCACATTTGTAATCCCCTCCTGGGAACCTCTTAGTAGAAGCCAGTTACTATGACTTAGATTTTCAGATTGGGGCCCCCTGAAGATGGGGCTATGTCTTCTAAGACTGGGGCTCCTTGAAGACAGGGACAAGGCTCTCTAGACTGGGGCTCCCGAGGACAGACAGGGCCGTGTCTCCACATACTGGGGCATGCAGGACCTAGCTCTCTCCCAGACATCCACTCAGGCTCTTCTTCCCCGGGGGCGGAGGGAGCCTTCTCCATCTCTGCCTGCTCTGCCTTGCAGGGGTGCTCCAGAGCCTGGTCACACAGCTGACGGCTGACCTCAGACTCCTTTATTACTGTCCTCCCTCCTGACTCCACCCAGCCCACGGGAGTCCCCTTGGAGTGCTCCCCCTCAGGCCAGACGCATCTGCTTCTGCACTGCTGAGCCAGCTGCAAAACCAGGTCACCTCTGTCTCTATGCCTTTCTTGTCCCCTTTCCCTAATCAAATTATATTTTCTCCGCCTGGTGCGTGTCCAGGAAAGCTTTGGCAGACCCGTGTTCTCACCGAAATTCTCTGACGAGCGGGGCACAAGAAGCGTCTTGATGCATAATCAGCAGAGCCAGCCTTCACCCGTCTCTGCCCTCTCTCCTCGGCCCACGCCCCACCAGTGCCTGCTGCACGGCTGAGCAGCTCACCCAGGACGCCAGGCCCCTGTACAGCTCACTGGTGGAAGGCACCTTCTTCCTGGCCTTCCCACCTGCAGAGGAGGTGCCAGGATAGGGGGACAGGTCTCGGTGGTTTACAAAGTCATGTCTCAGCCCTCTTCTGATGGGCTACAGCGGGCGTTCCTGTCCTCTTCCTGGGCAATAGTAGGAATGGTCTGGACCTCTCTCCTCTTTCCTCTTTACTTTGACACTGAGTCAGAGCCTGGGATTCGGGCCACCCCGATTGCTGTAAGCATCCAGAACATGGCCACCTGCCTCCTCACTCGGGAGGAGCCCTCTTCGTGGTCATAGCAATGATGCTGCTGGCCACCATCAGCCTGGCTGTCAATGCTCTGAGTCCTTCCCCGGGGATTCGCTGCCCTCAGCTCCTGCGATGGGCTGAGATACCAAGAAGTTGGTTTGGATCACGCCGCACAGCAAGGCCTCCCTGGCTCAGGGACTCTTCCCTGGGGCCCTTCTCTTTCCTGGGTGACTCTGACCTGCGGCTTCCCAGGTTAGCCTGAGAGGATGGCTGGAGTGGGAACCAAACCTGGGCTTTGGCATCAGACCGTCTTGGCCTTTGTCTGAGCTCTGCCACTCTCCTGTGGGCCGGAGCAAGTTCCCTCAGGGCCTCTGAGCTCAGGCCTTCCACCTGTGAAATGCAAGGATGGTACAGTCCCCGCTGGGCACCCACAGGTCATGGGTTTCAGGACCCTCCACGGACACCAGATGGAGGGTGTGAGCTCAACTCAAGTCCCTTCTGTAAAAGGTCATGTGATTCATCTGTAACTCTCTGGATTCTCCTGAATACTTAAATCATCTCCAGATTACTCGCAATGCTAATATAATGTAAATGATATGTAAGCAGTTGTTATCCTGTATTGTTTAAAGAATAATAGCAAGGGGGGAAAGCCTGAGCATGTTCAGTAGGGATGAAATTTATCTTTTCCAAGTATTTCTTTTAATCAGCCACTGGCTGCGTCCACGAATGCAGAACCCACAGACGTGGAGGGCTGCCTGCACTCTGCTTACAGAGGGCTTCTAAGACGTGTGCAGCGCGCCTGGGCCTTACATTGATGTGGGGTGTCGCCTGTCACTGGGGTCTCGTCTGGTAGGTTTCGACGAACGAAGTCCAAGGACTAGTGAAAGGTGGAGAAATATAAATGTTTAAGTTTCGGAGAGACGGAAAGATAGAAGACAAAAGACAGCTCTCCCTGGACAGTGCGGAGGGGCCACTGCAGAACAGCAACCGGTGAAGTTCTTGGGTCTGTTTCCTCAGCTCATTTACACAAAGCTGTATGCAGTCAGTGCGGTTATGAAGCCGTTTTTCCAAAGGGGAAACCGAGGCACGGTGTGCGGCGCATCTTTCCGAAGCCGCAGAGATGGTTTCTGGGCTGGCGCGGATCCCTCTTTCCTGCATTCAGTGTCTTTGTTCTATTTTACTTTCCGTGCTATCGGTGCAATGTGATTAAACGTCGTAGTAAGACTCAAACGTAGGTGCCCACACCGCTCAGTGCAGCACTCCTCCTGTACCTGCTCCTCCCTTCCTCTTCCTCCTTCCCCATACACGGCGGTGAGATTGGTAATGAAATTTCGTAAGGAAAGCATACACACGACCCTTGGCTTTCTGAGACTGGCTGATCTCACTTAGGATAATAGTCTCTAGATCTGCCCGTTTTCCTGCACAGAACTTAATTTTGTCCGTCTTTATAGATGAGGATAGAATTCCATTGTGTGTATGTACCAGTTCAGTACCCGTTCATGTGTTGATGGACACCGGGTGGGTCCCATGATTTGGCTATTGTGACCTGTGTAGCTATAAACATGGGCGTGACGTTGCACTGTAGTGTTCTAACTTCAGAACCTTTGAAAAGGTATGGAGGAAGGATATAGCTGGGTCCTAGGGCGGCCCCATTCCCTGTCCTTGGAGGGCATCCGCACTGATCTTCACAGTGGCTGTACTGATTTGCACTCCGCCGGCAGTGTATGAGCTCCGCTTCCCTTCGCCCTCTCCAGCATTCGCCGTATCCTTGATGACTGCCCATTGGTTGGAGGGCATGCACAGGTCTGAGCTTCCTGCTGCCTCACAGCCAGGCTCTGGTAGGAATTCTCCTTAGGCTTGCTCATCCTGGGTCAGTAGTGGATGGCTCCCAGGGTTCCGGGGGCCCTTGCATTGTGTGTACGTTTCCACAAGGATGCACAGTTCCTATTTCCCTTGGGAGAGCTTCCACCAGGTTTTCTCAGTGGCCCATGATCCCCCAAACATGAAGAAGCACCCACCCAGAGGCCCCGTGAGCCAGTCCCACAGGGAGAGGCTGGACACTCGAGGGAGGAGCCCTGGAGCATTTGAAAAGTGGTGCGGTGCACACGTGGGGCTGCCTGTCCCCACTGACCCCCTCTGTCTCCACGGACAAGCCGCCGGTCGCCTTGAGCCTCGGTTTCCTCCTCTGGAACTGTCGCTGATGGTCGTGAGTGTCCGCGCAAGAGGACATAAGAGCTGGTCCCCTGCAGAGCTGGGACAGGTGGAGGAAGCCGGCGCTCCTGGGCCTGGCCTTAAAGGGGCGCGGGGTGACGGTGACGTCCTGGGCATCTCCTTGCCTGGTGGCTGCAGGTGGAAACTTCCCCCGGGGCCACACCTCGGCTGCCTGGGGTGCAGTCCCTTCTATCAGGATCTGTGGCCCCTCTGTCCTTGGTTTAGTATCCAAAGTTAAAGGTTCTAGGGGCCTTTGTTGCAGGCTGGCCCCCTGACAGAGGCTCCGAAGTCGCACCTAGCTCTGGGGGTGGGGGCGCGAGGAGGGCGGGCAGAGCTCTTTTCTCCCCATGGATAGTCAGTAATTGGCATGAAAGTTGGTGGGAGGGTCCCTTAAAGAAACAGAAATCCGATTTCTCTGTGTGTGTGTGTGTGTGTGTGTGTGTGTGTGTGTGCGCGCGCGCGCGCAAGAGAGAGGTAAAGTAGAAAACATCCCACTCATATACTTTTTAGAGCAGGGAACAGATAAAAAAAATGCAATTGGTACAACAAGTAATAGAAAATGTATTTTGGTTCTGCTTTTCATCCAATTAAGGGAAAAAGAAAGGACAGAGGAGATTAGAAAGGGGGCGAGAGAGGCAGCTGGAGGGAACCAAAGAAAATGGATCCCCAGCTTGAAAAACAAGTAAATGGTGGCGGAGTCACCCCAGATGCCCACGGCACCCTGGCCCCGGGCTGCGACGCGGCCTTCACGGCCACTCATGTGGTTTCTACTTCAGCAACCGCAGGACCGAGCCCGGCGAGGAGGCCGGGGATGCTCCTAGTCGTCTTGCTGTTGTTGCTACGGTGCTGTGCTTGGGACCCACCTGCCGGAGGCTCGAGGTTCAGAACTGACAGGGTTCCGCCCTTAATGAGCTCCCATCCCAGTTGGAGAGGCAGACATGTAAATAATGATTATAATAAAAGTCAGGCTGCTATAATTGCTGTAATAAAAGTTCAGATAAAGAGCACAGCGGAGAGATTAATTAATTCTGACCGGGAGCCCCGGAACTGATTTGTAGGGAATAAATAACCGAGGAAGGCCGGGAGGAGGTGCGGGCTGGGAGGCGGGCGGCCGGGCTGACGGCCGGGCGGGGCTGGCCTTTCCACTGGACAGTGGCATTCAGTGTCTGCCTTCCTAGCCGCGTGTCTGCGGCAGGTGACTTCGCCTCTCTGAGCCCGCGTCCTCCCGAAACGACAGTGGGTGTGCGTCTCACAGGGCTGCGGGACGCTAGCCGCTAAAATTGAAATTGTTGAACAAAGTTTAAAAGGTATCACCAGGGGCATGCCTGTCCCTGGGGGACCCACGGCGCCTACGGTGTGAGCAAAGCCCAGAGCTGAGCTAGAATCACCCAGCCGGCTCTGGAGTCTGACGATTCCAATTAAACGAGGCTGCCCTCTGCCTAAAGCTGGCTCCCAGGCAGAGGGGCAGCTCCTGCCGAGGGATGGGGGGTGCTCCATGCCGTGTGGGGTTCTCTAGGCCAGCTTTGGGGCAGCTTGTTGGAAAGCAGGTAGTGGCAAAGTGAGGGCTGTACAGAAACGCAGGCCCCCAACCGAGACACTGGCGGTTTTGGGCATGGAGGCTTTGCAATGGGCGCAGGGGCTGCTGGGATTCCTGAGCAGAAAGGAGCCCAGCAGGTGTGCTGGAGCACCCCACTATGGAGGATGGAGGTGGGTGGGGTGGCCAGTGCAGACAGTCATAGGTTGAACAGGAGGAAGGCAAGGGTGGAGAAGGCGTGCGACTAGGGCTGTTGTACAGGCGGCCCCGGAGCAGCGGAGCAGTGGTGTAAACACAAACCCGCACACAGTTAGGACAGCTGCAGTGCTGCCTGGAGGGGCAGGAGGAGCCGCACACAGCTCTGAGGGCGACTGGAGGGCGGAGGTGTGGACAGATGCTGGGAAGAGCGGCATGGGCTTCACCGCAGCCGTCCACGTGCTCCGTGCCCCGCAGCTCCCTCCTACCTGGAGTGGACACGGCTCTGGTGGCTCCATTATCAGGGGTCTTGGTGCGGCGTTCACCGCAGGCCCTGCTCACCACAGGCCCTGCAGAGGCGCCCCACAACGCATCTGCCCGGCAAGGAGAGGCCAGTCTATACCATACAGGAGTACTCTACAGCCATGAGCAAGAACCACCCCAGACTACACCCTGGGCCCATAGGCAGACATTCCTGTCACTCGTAAAAATGGACGACCTATCAACATATCGGTGGTAGAAGGATGGCAGTCGCCCCCAGAGTGGCTGGAAGAGCACAAGGGGCTGGTTTTTTTTTTCATTTTTTTTTTTGTACTGAGGATGGACCCAGGGGCATTCTACCTCCGAGCTACACCCCCAGCCCTTTATTTTATTCTTGATTTTTAGACAGGGTCTCACTGAGTTGCAAAGGGCCTCACTAAGTGGCTGAGGCTGGCTGCGAACCGCGGTCCTCCTGGCTCAGCGTCCTATCAGTGCTGGGATGACGAGCGTGCGCCCCCGCGCCTGGCTCTTTCTTGATCTGAGCGCTCCTTGCACGGCTGTCTCTTTTGTGCCAATTCATCGTGCTTATAATCAGTTCACTTTCCAATTGTATCTCATGTGTCAAGGAAGCCCCTGCGGACTTGCTGGCAGAGGGCACAGAGGAGCCAGGGGAGGTGGATGGGGGGCCAGGGGCACAGGGTGGGGTCCGGGGAGCACTAGGGTCCAGGGCTAAGCCATGAGGGAAGGTCCTCCAAGGAAGATGGCCAAGCGGAGCTAGAGGAGAGGACAGAGTGCGGGGAAGGGGGAGCGTGTCATGGAAGGTGGTCCACGGGCCGGGTGTTGCAGGAGCCCCTGGGCCTTGGCCATCACGCCTTGGTGTGGCTATCGCCACCCCCGCCACGCCTTCTTCCAAGTCTTTTCTCCTCTCTCCTGAGCCTCCCTGCCGTGACCTGTGCCCCTTTCGATTCCTGGAGCCGGCACTTCATCAAGGCTCCGTCTAGCCCGGCTGCGGGGCCTTCAACATTCAGCCCTGTTTGGCTTCATGTTCTGTCTAAGCTGCAGAGGCAGGCAGGCAAGGCGCCCGGGCAGGCTCTGACGGCCCAGTGGCCCAGAGCCCAGGGTCTGGTGCAGCAGCAGCCGGCAGCACAGCGAAGGGCTGCCTGTCTCGCCTTCGTTCCTTCTCCGTAGACTAGAACAGCCGGCAGTGCCCCGCGCTCGACGTGTGCGTGTTGCCCAACCCAGTTAGCTCCCAGGACCACCTGCAGCGTCTAGCAGGGAAGACAGAGGGTAGGCAAGCAAATTAGTGTTTAGGCTTCTATTTGGATATCTGCAATATGAGCTGAGGACGTTTAAAAACTGTAAGAACAAGAATAATCCTTCAAACGAGGGCAGTGATGATAGCGGCCACTTGCAGAAAGGACTTTACTGTGTCCCAGGCTCTGGGCTGAGCCTGCGCATTTGCAGCCCAGCTGAAATAAATGCACACGCAACCTGTGGAACGCCGTGTTACGACTCCCAGGCTATGGCTTGGGCTACGGGGCCCAGAGAGGGTTGGTACCATGCTCAAAAATCTCTTCTCTGCTAAGTGCTGGAGCTGGGATTTGAACCCAGACAGGTGTCTGCAGCTTCATGAAATATCACCATCCATGTGAACCCAGGGAGCCGTGGCTGAACACAGTCCAAGTTCGTGGACGGTCCTCGGCCCTTCCTTTGGGTTTAAAGTGCCCTGTTGACAGTTTGTCTGCGGTTTATTTTCTTTCTCTATTCCACTTGGCTTAAGCAAATATTAAGATGGGTTACATTTCCCTTAAGCCGACATCGTCCCGCTGCAGGAAGCAATGTGCATAGCGCGGCAGGCAGTTTGGGCCACTGTAGGTGGGTGATAAATATTGCATTTTTAAAATTGTATTTATACGTGCATAACGCCGCCCCTGTCCCCTGCTTCTTTGACGGACTCGCTGGGAACTAGTTTTTGTCATGACTGGAACTTTCCATTCCCACTTGATCCAGGGTTATGCGAGTGTCCTGGGGTGTTGAACTGTTGTCCAACCTCCTACCTCTTGAGAGGGCATCGGAGCTGTTCATTTTGTGCTCTCCGGTCCTCTCAAACACCCCAGCTAATGTGCTCAGCAATTTTAGACTTGTATAAAAAGCAGGAAGGGCCGTGACCGCAGAATCTTTCTTTTTCCATCCTGAAACCATTTTTGAGGCATGAAAAAAATCGGAATCAGGAGGAGCCACACGTGTCCATGGGGACCACGCCCGCCTGTCCGCTCCCGGCCTCCCTGGACGTGCGTGGCCAGAGCGGGGCTGTGTCGGGGGCTGTGTCGTGGAGGAGAGTGGGTCAGGTTGGGATCACCAGGGAACCGGGGCGGAGCAGGTGGCCCGGACCTGGGAGCTGTGCTCTTGACCGTGTTAGAATTCAAGGGGTAGAAAGTGGAAGTCAAGGTTTCTTCCTGGATACCACTTTAGC
Source organism: Muscardinus avellanarius (assembly GCF_963383645.1). Lineage (NCBI taxonomy): Eukaryota > Metazoa > Chordata > Mammalia > Rodentia > Gliridae > Muscardinus > Muscardinus avellanarius. The sequence continues at coordinate 1,305,448 of NC_137794.1, read as the reverse complement.
ACTTTCTACGAACGTCAGATGTGACGCAGGGCTAAAGGACTGGGGCACCGGTGCTAGGAGTGCTGAGTTCAAATCCCTGGCGATCCAGCGGTGTAACCGGGCAGGCAGTTAACCTCTCTGAAACTCTGTTTTCTCTAAATGATGGCCGCCTGGAAGGATGCCACGAGTCCTTGTGTCCCAAGCACAGGCACTCAGCACTTATTAGCGCCATTCCAGTTACGATTATCCTGTGCCTGGTGGCAGGAAGTCCCTTCCTGTCCTTCTTACAACCCAATTGACCAGCTGAACTTGACCCGCCATCTAGAACACGGCCTCGCCGTTTTCAACGCCTTAAGGCGCTTGGCTGTCGTCATTTTTAAAGCAGCCTCATTAAGCAATCATTAAGGAGTCAAAATAATATATGTCGTATGATTGTTAAGCCCTGGCCGAGTACAGCATGGCTTCTTTTTCCTCAAGCACCCGCACAGTCAGGCTCCGCACCAGCTCTGGCGCCGGGCACTCCGGAGTCCAGCTTTCAGGTTGGCGCGTCAGCTCCAGGGCCCCAGGCCTCTTCCTTTCTCGGCTGAGACTCGGGAACTGGAACGAGGCCTGCGGTCTCACAGGCCTGGGTTCAAATCCTGCTCTGCCACCTGCTAGCGGTGTGGTTTGAGGGTATTATTATTATTATTTTGTGGTACTGGGGATTGAACCTGAACCCAGGGGCATTCTACTCCCAAGCTCTACCTCTAGCCCTATTATTTGTTCTTTCCTTCTTTATTCATTTATTTATTTTGGCGGTACTGGGGATGGAACCCAGGGGCATTCTACCTCCGAGCTACACCCCTAGCCCTGTTTTATATTCTTTATTTTGAAACAGAATCTCATTGAGTTGCAAAGGACCTCACTAAGTAGCTGAGGCTGTCTGCAAACGTTGATCCTCCTGTCTCAGCCTCCCGAATGCTGGGATTACAAACATGCGCTACTATGCCTAATGGCTTTTATTCTTTATTTTGAAACAGGGTCTCACTAAATTGCAGAGGGCCTCGCTAAGTAGCTGAGGCTGTCCTTGGACCTACGATCCTCCTGTTTCAGCCTCCCAGGTACTGAGATTACAGACATGTACCATGTTTCCCAGGGCAGAACTCAGGGATTTCGTGGGTGCTTCCTCCTGGTGGGTGCTAAGCCAGGGCTCCAAGCCTTAGGGTCGCTGGGATTCCTGGACAGGGCTGCTCTTGGAGTTCTGAAAGAGAGGTAGCCCCAGGCAGCGGGGAACAGAGACCTTCCCGCTGTCCCCGCTCCAGCCTGGCCGCCAGTGCCACTTTTAACCTGGCCCATTCTGGCTCTTTAAGCTGGGCGTGGTGGCTCATGCTTGTAATCCCAGCATTCAGGAGGCTGAGACAGGCGGATCGCGGTTAGAGGACAGCCTCAGCTACTTAGCGAGGCCCTTTGCAACTCAGTGAGACCCTGTTTCAAAATAAAGAACAAAAATAAAGGGCTGGGAGTATAGCTCAGAGGTAGAATGCCCCTGGGTTCCATCTCCAGTACCGCAAAAGAGAGAGAGAGAGAGAGAGAGAGAGAGGAGAGAGGAGAGAGGAGAGAGGAGAGAGGAGAGAGGAGAGAGGAGAGAGAGAAGAGAGAGCGCGCGCTGTGGGCCAGGGTGGGCAGGGAGCATGTGTAAATATCAGCTGGCCCTGCTCATAATGTTCTGCAGCCCTGTATTTCTGTCAGTTTTATATTAACATTTACATAACAAGTAGATTGAGAGATTGCATTATTTACATATATATGGAGGCCGGCTGGATCTGGGGATCCTCCTGCCTGTGCATGACGTTTTATTGATTAATAAATTAGACACTTACAGATCAAGCACAAATCAAATCCATCCATTTCAGACACCCATCAGGTGCAAATGTATGTAAATTGACAGCCTCATTTGCATACGCAAAGCGAACCATTTAGCAGTCATTTGTCATCAGGGAGGCACCCTGGAGAGTCTGTAATTTGCCAGCCTGCAGCAGGGCCGCCCCTGTGCTCTCTGGGGTGACTTCTGAGGCTGGAGTGGGAGCGCAGCCCCAGGAAGGGCTGGGGCAGAGGGAGAGAAAAGTGCCATGGAGACTCCAAAGATTCCTGCCTTTCCTTTTGGTCTCAAGGCCTTAGGCGTGAGACTCCTCAGCCAGCCATTTTCCAGGCGAAGAACCCAGGCCAGAGCTTAAGAGAACACCCAGCTCGCTGGTAGGGCGCTCAGGAAGGGGCGGGCTTTGAGCCCAGCACTCCGCCCTCTTTGCTCAGTACCTACTCTGTTCTAGATTGCTCACAGCAGTGGGTCCAGGTGAGGCTGCCCACCCACGATTCCCCCAGCCCCAGGGGCTGGAAGCCCCTCACTCCCACTCTGGGCGTGCAGTCCCTGGAGGGCAGAGCCCCGGAGCATCTTGTTGCTGTTTGGTGAATCTTGAGTGATAATTATATGTATAAAATTCGACTGCTTAAACTGTCGAGGATTAATCGGCACCAACGCACAGAAATACTCCTTGCCTGTAATTAGCGATTCCCGGCAAATGCATCTTGCAAAATAGCACTTGATTTTAATAACAGGCTGTTAGTATTAGAACACCGTGCCCATTTTATTTCAAATTGTCAAAGAAGTCCCCTCTCTCTGGCCGCCCCAGCCTCAGCTCACAGATGCCCTGGGCTCTGCTTGGGGTCCTGGTGCCCGCTGGAACAGGTCGAGTGGCTCTTCTAAACCTCTCCCACCCTAATTTCCTTTGCCTGAGGGCTACCAGGATCTCGGCTGCTGCCTGAGTTGAGAGATGTGAGTCTCCGCCTCCTCGTGCCCATCCCCTCCCTCCTCTCTGGCACTGACATCCACCCTCTTCTCAGAGTGCGCCCTCTTCCTCTGGCTCCACCGCTCTCTCTCGGGTCTTTGAAGGCTCCGTTCCTGTCCCTCCACTCTGGACTCTCACAGCCTCCTTCCCGTCCTGTTAGGTTAAGAGCGTCCCTCAGTCCGGCCAGGGTCTCTACCTCCCTCCCTTGGGGACAGAAGGGACACCCAGCCCCGCCGTGGCAGGTGGGAAGCGATGCTGCTCCACTAAGGGTGCTCAGAGGGAGCTGGGGACAAGCCCGCAGCCCCCAGGGGCGGGGCAGGAGGGCTCAGGTGTGGCTGCTGTCTTCCCAGGGCCACCCTGCCTGGCCTCCAGGGCCCCCTCTCCTCCCCAGCTCTGTCCTGCCAGGCCCAAAGCAGCTGGCTGTCCACCTGGGGTGCACGGACATCAGTGAGCACTAGAGGCACCTGTCTGGTGGGTGGAGTGGGGCCCGGCTCAGCTTGATGGAAGAAGCACTGGGAGGGGGGGGGCAAGACGCAGGTCCCCCAGGGGAGCATGGCCCCCGTCCTGTCCTTTGTCCCCACACGCTGGCTGGACCCAGGCTGACCCTCTGATGGGTTTCCCCACACTCACCACACAGCCAAGCTGGAGACCAGGCGTGCTCCCTGCCCTGGGCCCTCCTCCCAGCTCCTCCTCCTGGAGTGCCAGCTGTCCTGGGCTCTCTGCTCCGGTCTCCACAACCTCACTGCGGAAAGTCAGGACCGCAGCGCGGGCTCCTCTCTGGCTGGGCTTCCTGCCTCCTGCTGCCGGCGGTTCTGCCAGCAAGTTCTGTCTAGACCCAAAGCCGGGTCTCAGCACTCAGTAACCTTAAGCTTTGAGGGCCTCTGTTGTCTCAGAGTAGGCCCTGGGCAGAGCTGCTTTAGAGCGTTCTCTCTCCCTCCTTCCTCCCACAAGATGCAAAGCGTCTTAACCTGGGGTCCCCGAGCAGACCCAGAGGCAAGGATTTGAGTGGGAAGAATTTATTTGGAAGACTTACTCAGCAAACACGGGCAGGTGGGAGAAAGTGCAGGGAATGTGGCCAAGGAAGGCTGGGGTCCCGCAGGAGCCCCTACAGGCCAGCCGGGCAGGAGCCCCAGGGCCGCGCCTCCGAGGGAGCAAGCGGGAGTGTTTGTGCGCAGCGCTGGCCGGCCGGCTGGCTAAGGACGCCTCGGCCGGGGCTGGGCAGTGTCCATTGATCCTTTGGCACCGCACCGTGGGCCTGTCCTGTGACAGATACTGTGGCCCTGGTGTGAGAGAAGAGCTGATGGAGGAGATGGATGCAGGGCTGGCAGCTGGGGTCAGGTGCTGCCCGCAAGAGGCACAGCGGCTCGACAGGTACCATGGGCGTCCCTGCGACCGGGGCACTCACCCTCTCCGCACCAACGGTAACTCAAGCGTACGCCCTGCACGTCTTCCTCTGAGCAGCTGCGTCCAGGGACCAGATGAGACACAGTACCCAGTCGGGAAGCCTTTCAGCCTGCAGTTAAGAAGGAGCCAGGGTGCGAACCCTGTTCCCAGCCACCTTCCCAGGCGTCTCTGGGGCCCGTGTCCCATTTCCCTCGGGTCTTCTTCATGAAGACTCTCTGCAGAAACAGCAAACCCTTTTTACCACGCTTCTGTGTGAGGCCAAATTAGGACAGGAAGGCGGAACTAAAAATACGCTCTTACTTAAGGTGCCCCAAAGAAATGGCTTCCCTGGGATTAGCTGCTGTTTGGATTGTGCCCATTCCCACGGAGAGAGAGAGAGTGAGTGTGTGTGTGTGTGTGTGTGTGTGTGTGTGTGTGTGAGAGAGAGAGAGAGAGAGAGAGAGAGAAAATGAGAGAGAAAGAGAGAGAGAGAGAAAGAGAGAGAGAGAGAAAGAGAGAGAGAGAGAGAGAGAGAGAGAGAGAGAGAGAGAGAGGGAGGGAGGGAGGGAGAGGGGGGGGGGAGTTGCTGCTGGGGAGTTCTAGAACTGAGAGCTCTAGCCAGAGGTGCAGGAACTGTTTGACAACACCTGTCACAATTTGCTGGGTTTTCTCCAGAAATTAATAGGTATGTGTGGGCCGGGGAGGAGATGGACAAAGGTCATGTGGTCAGTTTAGTTTGAAAATGCTGGAATTGCAAAGTCAAACATTTTCAAAAGATAAAAGAGCCGGGCATGGTGGCGCATGCTTGGAATCCCAGTATTTGGGAGGGTGAGACAGGAAGATTGTAGGTTCACAGCCAGCTTCAGCTACTTAGGGAGGCTCTCCACAAAAGAATAAAAAATAAGGCTGGGGGTATAGCTCAGGGGTACAATGCCCCTGGGTTCCATCCCCAGTTCTGTGAAAAAAAATAATAATAATAAAAAGAAGGAAAGCCTTTTCACTGCAGACCTTCTCATATCCTTTACCTTTGTATACATACCTGCACATCTGTGTATCTATATACATATATTCATTTATGTATGTATATGTATATGCCTGTATGTCTCACAGTCCTCTTTTGACAAATAGCAACGCTGATTTGCAGAGTCATGTATAATACATCCGCAATATCATATGTACTTTTTGTATGTAAGTATATAAGTGTGGGTTTGTGTTTCTTTTCGGCTCAAATCACTTGGTTTGCAGAACCTTTTCATTCATGCCTAGTTCTAGACCATTCCAGGGAACACTGTTCAGAAGTTTTGCAGAGACTCCTCATGCCCGGTTCTTCTTGGCTCCCGTTAAGAGCATTGTGTCCCTTCTGCACTCATGTCCTCCCAGGGTCCCTCGGCTGTCAGTTGCTGGCCCCTGACCTGGCCACTGCCCACTGCCCACTGGCCACGCCCTCGCCGGCCAGGCCCCCTCCCCTGGGGCTTTCGACCTTCTGCCCTCTGTACACCCTTGGGGTGAATTCTTTCTTCCAGCCTCATCTGCCCGGTGAACGAGTGTATTTCTCAAGACTCAGCCTGCACATCCCTCTTGAGAGGTTTCTCTGGAGTTTTTCCCCATCGTGGCCAGAGCTTCCTGACATCCCCGCCCATGGGCCTCCCTGTCCCCCTTTCCACTTTATTCTTCTCTTGGGCCTGCGTCCCCTGTGAGCAGGCTATGTAACTAGCTATTTGATTCGTTTATTGCGATCAGTCTCCTGCCTCTAGAATGTTTGGCCCACGGGTCATTCTCCGTGCCCAGCGCATAGTAGGTGCTCCAAGCTATTTGTTAAGTGAGAAGGACTGTGGGGAGGGGCATTAAAGATGGCGAATCGAGGACGGCCGTGCGTCTGTGTTGCTCAAAGACCGGGAGCTCAAGCAGCGGGAAGACTGCTTCTTGGCAAGAAAAGGAAAGCAGTCAGAACCCAACAGAAGGAAGACATTCGACAAATGGTTGAATTACAAGCGGCACAAAGAGCAGAGGACTGAAAAGAGCCCCGTGCATCTCGTCCAGTGAGCAGAGAGCTGAGGCGGGAGCCATCTTGGTGAGCGCACACTGGAGCGGGCAGCTGCCAGAACCCCGGGCTCTCAGAGATGAACTCCCGCAAAAAAGAAGTCGAATCCTGTGAGCCAGTGACTGCAGAGAATCAACATGAAAAAGCAACCACATTCTCCTCCCACACCAGACCACCCATTCACATCGCCCACGGGACTTTGGAACCCATAACTACCAGATCCTTCCTGCGGGGTCTCAAGGGGCCTTGTCAGGAATCTTCAGACTGCCCAGCCCATCCGCCCAGCAAAGCCCTGTGGCTGCAGCTGAACCAATCAGGACGAAGAAACCACCAATGTCCTTTATCAGAGACCTAGAAAAAGTAGTCCTAGATTTCATATGGAAAAACAAGATAAAGACTAGCCAGAGCAGTCCTCAGCAGTAAGAACTGTGCAGCAGGCATCCCAGTACCTGACTTGAAATTGTACTACAGAGCTATACTAATAAGCACAGCACGGTATTCACACACACACACACACACACACCAGTGGAACAGAAGATATAGAAGAATACACTTATAGCCAATCGATTTTTTACAAAGGTGCCAACAACATAGGTTGGAGAAAAGATAGTCTTTTCAACAAATGGTGCTGGGAAAACTCGTTATCCATTTGTAAAAAAAAAAATGAAATGAAACCCCAATTTTTACCCTATGCTAGAGTCAACTCAAGATGGATAAAGAACGAGAGACTTTGAAGTTACTAGAGGAGGGCATAGGTCCAACATATATGCACGGGTAGAAACTTTCTCAATAAGACCTCCAAAGTGCAGGGAATTAAACCAAGAATTAACAAATGGGACGGTATTAAAATAGGAAGTTTCTTTTCAGCAAAGGAAACCATCAGCATCGTAAGGAGGAAGCCTACGGAATGGGAGGAGATCTTTGCCAGCTATCCCTCTGCTAGAGGGCTAGGATCTAGAATATACAAGGGACTTAAAAGACCTGACACTAAAAAACAGACAACCCAATCAAGAAACGGGCAATTGAATGGAATAGACACTTCACAAAAGAAGAGACACAAGGGCCAGCAAATACATGAAAATATGTTCAACATCATCAGCAATCAGGAAGGTGCAAACCAAAACTACACTGAAATCCCGTCTAACCCAATTAGAATGGCGGTCAAGACTCAAACAACAATAAATGCTGGCAGGATGTGGGGAAATAGGCGCTCTTCGACACTGTGGGTGGGATTGCAAATTAATGTAGCCACTATGGAGATTAATGTGGAGGTCCCTCAGAAAACTGGGAATGGTTCCACCATACGATCCAGCTATATCACTCTTGGGTATCTTCCCAAAGGGACTAAAATAAAATTATTATAATAATACATGCATTTCCATGTTCATAGCAGCACAACTCACACCAGCCAAATTATGGCACCAGCCTAGTTGTCCGTCACACGTGGATGGATTGCAAAATGATGGGATATAAACACAATGGGATTCTACTCAACAATCAAGAAGAACAAAACTAAATTATTTGCAGGAAAATGGACAGACCTCCCAGAGAACATTGCGTTAAGTGAGATTAGCCGGCCACAGAAAGTGAAGGGTCACGAGTTTTCTCTCATATGCAGAAGCAAGGGAGTAGTCAGGATAGGAGAGGGACTCCAGGTAATGGAGGGGGAGCCCCAGGGGGCCAATGGTGGGGAGGGTGGGGAGAGGGGAATTAATGAAGTAAACACTCCCACTGGCGTACATGGGTGAAATGACCAGTGCCATCTCAACACCCGGATTTAACTTGCAAACCAATCGTGGCCACGGGGACTTTGGGGGACTCTGGCCGCCTCGCCTTGACTAGGAATATGTTACAGAAGATGGCAAGCCTCCGCCTGGTGTCCATCAGCACAGAGCCACGGGCTGAGCTGGGAGGCAGGAGGCCGATCCTGTGGGTTCCTGACCCCGTCCAGCCCAGGGGGCTCTTCTTTTTCTCTCATTTCCAGGGTTGCTGTTGTCTTACCACATGGGACTGCTGGCTAGGAAGGATTTCCTCCTATCTGGCCAGTGGCAGCGACTTTCCTTCTCCCAGGACTCGGTGCAAAGGGCAGGCGGGCCTGCAGCTTCTCTGCCCTGTACCTCAGTGTGTCTTTGAATGGGAAAACAGAGCTGCTCAAAGGTACACAGCGGCAAAAGTGCCAGGCACCATGGCCAGCGCTTTGAAGAGTCCAGTCTGGATGGGCGTGGGCTCGGGGTGCGGTTAACTAGTCCTAGGACAGCTGGCGGAGGACCGTGCCACGGTGACCCTGAGAGCCCCTGCTGCTGGCCCCGTGTTGTACAGGCTCTCTCAGGCTCTCAGTCCGTCGTCTTTTCAACCATGATGCTCCCGTGTTGACATCGTACGTCTGTTATGACAGGCAGTGTGCTTTCTGGCTCCAGCAAGGCACACACATTGCTTAGTCATCATCCATCTTCCCATCGCTGTATCAGTGGCGCGGTGCGTGTCTCCGAGTGTTGGCTTGAGGTTTAACCAGATTCAGATAGACAGGCTATCTGTGTGACTCCAGGTCGCGTCTTTCCTTCCTCTGCCTGCACCTGCCCTGGTGCTGTGGGATTGGTGCAGTTCCCAGCGGTGCCCCACCCCCACGGAGATTGGGGTCCCTCGCCCACAGGGAGCCCCTTGGAGCTCAGGCCCAGGCCGCAGACTCCTCAATATTGAGATGGGAAGGACCTGGTTGGATTCCTTTGCTCTAGTAGACACTGGTCAGTTCCCAGGCCCTTCACACATCACCTGCTTTGGGTCTCCAGCTGGCTAGGTGGCCGAGACAGCCATGCTAAGGGGGTCCACCATGAGGGCTTGCATCGGGACCTCCAACCTCCGTCAGTACGCAGGACCTCAAGATGTGGGGGAAGACAGGAACCTCTGTGTGTGGACAAGTCCCACAGCTGACCCCAATGATTGCCACCCCAGCGCCATTGGCGCAGGAGGCCCAGAGGTTCCAATGAGCTCCCTGTCAATCAAGGCCTCGATCGGGGAGGGGCTAGGTGCTCTGCCCTCCTCCCTCCTGGGCTTTGGCGGCAACTTTCTGATCTCACATTTTAATTTCCAAAAAGGAAATAAATTCTCTCCAGCCTTAGCCATAATTGACTGCGGAGCTGTGACTTTATCATGCAAATGGTTATTTGTGGACTTTTAGAAACCTGCGTCACGGAGCGAAATTGCATACTTAGAGACTTCAGAAAGCGTGGATGACGGTCCCAACAGGTCCTAATGATTCTCTGGGAGCCATTAGGGTATAACGTGAAAATGCGTATTTAGAGGATGATTAAAAAGCACGCAGGGTGAAATTCCTCGGAGGAAGTGGTGATTATCCCCCAGGGGATCTTCCGACCAGCCACACCCTCCTCCACCAGGCAGACCCTGGGCCTCACAGATGCCCGCACCAGGAGGCTCTGCCAAAGCCAGAGGCCACGGAGCCATCTGGGACTCTGCTCTCCCTCTAGGCGGCTTCTGCGCCGTGCATGAGCACATCACAGCCCCCACCTCCCGCCCCGGCCAAGGCTTCCCGGTGGAAAGCTTTGACCGAGAGAGGGTGCTCCCGGCCGGCCAGCAGCTGGGGCTTCAGGTGGGGAGGCCTTGGTCTCAGACCGGTGCCATATTGACAGTCCAGCGGGCGCTGTGGCCATTGTCGCTCGCAGCACCTAACGTGTTTCCATGCGCAAGGGAGATGGGGCTGGGCACGGCCTGCCCACGCTTCGCCATCTTGGTGGAACCAGGGCAGCCTCTACCGCTGTCCTGCTATTCGCCCTTCCCGAGTGTCCGGCCCTGCCTGCGCCGTCCTTGGCTCAGGTGGGCTTGTGTGGGAGGGGGCTTCAGTAGACGATACACCACGGCCACCCTGGTTTTCTCCAGGCTGGCGTCTCTAGCGTGACAGTGGCCACTTTGCTGTGGTTGGGCATTTGTTAGAGACACGGGTCAGGTACTGTGCTGAGCATGTGCTGTGTAGCATCTCATTTAATGCCCAGGGGGCTCCTTCAGGGCTCCGACTTCCAGAGGAAGCGGCTAACATTCAGACAAGTCACTTTCCCGAGGCCCCTGACCCGGGACCCACCTCAACATTCCGCTTTGGCCCCCTAGGTCCTGGCGGCCTTGGAGCCTGACTCCCTGCGGGTCTCTGCTGCCTTGTGCCTCCGGGCTTCCTGAGGGGGACTCTTCCCTGGCCCTGAGGACGTTCCTTCCTAGAGCCACACGTCTCCCTCCCTGAGTCCTGCATCCTCACAGAGCCCCTAGCATCCCCTGCCCGCCCAGTCTCACCTGCTCAGACCCCTGAGGAACTGATGCAAGAATAAGACAAAGCCAACTCCCTCTCTCCCTCCCTCCTTCCTCTCTCTCTCTCTCTCTCTCTCTCTCTCTCTCTCTCTCTCTCTCTCTCGTCTTTCTCTTACACACATGTTGCCCATGGCTTGCACACCTGTATCACGGGCATCCACGTTCTTTTCGTCTCATGTCATTATAAACAATACTGTGGTGAATGTTTTTGTACAAAATCTCTTGGACACACCACAGCCATTCCCTTGCTGCTTTCACACTCCTCCAGATGGAAGGGGCGGTTCAGGAAGGTGTGGGCAGCGTCGAGGAATCACAAGGGCAGGGCACACCAGCCCCCAGTGAGGGCCGCCACTGGCTGCCCAGCCTGGGCTAAGTGGTAGACAGAAGAGACAGAGGCCTGAGCTAGTGGCATGAACCCAAGCGCCCGGTCCAGCTCCCCCGCCCTCCGGCACCATCTGCCTGTGCGTCCCCCAGTCCAGCTGGAAGCCAGGGGCGGAGGGCCCAGATCCTGCGCACTCAGCGGCCCGGGACCCATGGGGACAAATAGCCACTGAGGGAGTTGCACTCAGAGGCCAGGACCTAGGCCCGTGGTCTGCAGCAGGACGGCCGAGAGGAGCTGTTGGCCAGGAGGGCCGCCCTCTGCCCACCCCACCGCAGGGAGGTGGAGGCCACAGCCCTCCGGGAGCATTGCCGGGGATAGAATCGGGTCCGAGGCTGACACAGCCCCACACCTACAGAGGGCACAGTAGGGCCGGCTCTGCTTGTACAGCTTGTTAAATTCTCACAGTAACTTAGGAGGTGGGTGAGATTGTCTTTCTCACATTCCAGATGAGAAAACCCGGGCACAGAGAGGTTATTTTATTTTATGTTTTGTTGTTGTTGTTGTTGTTGTTGTTGTTGTTGTTGTTGTTGTTGTTGTTGTACTGGGGTTCCTGGAAACCCTTCTACCTTCGGGCTGCACTCCCAGACCTATTTTATATTTTTATTTGGAAACAGGGTCTCTTAAGCCGCACGGCTGCCTTCAAACCTGCGCGATCCTCCTGTCTCCGCCTCCCAAGCGCGGGGATTACAAGCGTGCGCCACCACGCCCGGCTTATGTTTTGTTTTTATTCTCCTTTTTAATAAACGTGCTCCCACAGCTAATAGGGGGCCGAGCTGGGATCCAAACCCCGGCCTGTGGCTACAGACTTGTCACCCGGAACCACCCACCTTCCAGGGCCAGTGGGGTGCTGGTTCCCTCTGGGGCCAAACAGCAGACTCACCAGACTCAGCATCCGACGACGTCCCCGCGGCCCACTCCTCTGCCCCTGCTCTCCCCAGAGGGGGAGGAAAGCAAAACTCGTGCGCCTGAGACCTGAAGAGGAACCCCGCGAAGCCCTAAATCCACTGCGATTGTATTTTCTCTCCATCTCTTGGAAAATAAAAATTGCTGAGCGTCTGCTATTTTCCCTGACACTGTGTAGCAGAAATCTTCTCCTGTGCTCTGACCCTGGGAGTCAGCTTTCTGCCCAAAGCACATTTTTACAGCCAAGTTATTTCTGATTCTTTAAAAGCAAAAGCAGAAGCACAATAAATAAATAAATAAAATGTCTGGAAGGAGCAGGCTCTGTTGTAATGTAATGTCTCAGCAAAATTCCCCAGCCACCGGGCCGCCCTTGGCTCGTGTTCTGACGTGAGAGCCTGAGAGACGGCTGAGACGGCTGCAGGCAGGGACTCAAGGCCACAGGCAGGCACCGTGATTATCCCAGGGACATGATGGGGCGGGTGGCAGAGATGTGATGTTGGACAGTAGGGCGCACACGGCAGGTGGAGAGGTGGACAAGCTGTGGATCTGATCTTGAGCTCGGAAGGACCTTCGCTTTCAGTGACCCACGAGCCGGGGCACCATAGTGATGCCTTGATGTGGGATTCGGGTTTTAAAGTCGTGGCTGCGTGCATGAGGGTGCGTGGCGACTGTGAGGTCTAGGGCCCGCATCTGTGTGGAGGGAACGTACCAGTCTGGATCACCTGTCCTCTCTCCGGGAGCACCGCCTTGGGTGGAGTGAGCGGCGTGCAGGGGTGAGAGGGAGGTGCCTGCGCGTCACCGTGTAGAGTGCCAGATCTTGGCGGGCAGGGTGTAGACTGGCTTCCTCCCCTGCCCTACCCCCGTGCATCCCTGCGGGGCATCCCGGGTCAGGGTACCCTGCGGCCATGCATTGTGGGTAGGAGGAGGCACGCCTTGAGATATCCTGGAACCTAAGCCACCAGCTGTGAAGATATCTGTATTTTGGAGCAAATGTTTGTTCAGGCTTGTTCATAAAGATGGGGAAAGATGGACAATGTGCCAGAAGCCACGGTGTACCTGGCTGGAAGCAGCAACAGCAAGGAAAAGTCTAGAAATATCTTCATACATCCTCCAAGAGCCTCACCTGCAGGCCCCGTCTCTCTGCCAGTGGCCCTGGCGAGTGTGAATTGGGGTCTTAATTGCAGGGCACCTTAGTCTGGGATGCAGCTCAGATTCGACTGTAAGGGTGGGCCTGAGGGCAGGACCGGGACTTTTTCTCTCCTGTAACTGGCCCTTCCAGCTCCTTCTGTCTCCTAGGGGCACTTCTAATGCCATTTGGCCTCCCCAGGGCTTTCCGGGGTGACAGGGCCTTTGGTGAGGTCGCAGGTCTGCACACACCTGTTCTGAGTCGGTGCCCCACAGAGGGGCACCTGTCTCCCACATCCCCGCACCCCGCAGATGCCTGCCAGTGACCCTGTCCCTGCTCAAGGTCAGCCAGTTCTAACCCCAACAATAAAGATGATAAATAGCTCCAGAGCCTGAGTCTGGGAGGTGACATTTCTCTAGCCTTCTAAGAATCCCCCACTGCCGCCCCCATCTTGCTTTTCTGATCATCCTCGGTTTCTGGGGGAGCTCAAGGCTCTCCATCCAAAGCCCAGACATCAATCCTGGGAAGACAGGCAGGCGGGGGCACCGGAGGGCGGAAATCGAGTGCACCCACATGGTGGCACCTCCTGGATGCAGAAGTGGAAACTGAGGCACCATTGGGCACTCAGCCTCTGCTTCTTCCATGGCCCTGTCTGTTGCAGGCACCTTTTCCTCGGTTATTTATTTATTTATTTATTTATTTATTTATTTATTTATTTATTGTAGTACTAGGGATGGAACCCGGAACATTCTACCTCTGGGCCACACACCCTATTTTTTATTCTTTATTTTTGAAACAAGGTCTCACTGAGTTGCAGAGGGCCTCACTAAGTAGCTGAGGCTGCCCACGAACCGCGATCCTCCTGTCTCAGCCTCCTGAATGCTGGGATTACAAGCGTGCACCGCCACGCCCAACTCTGGGATTGTAATTGGGAACCAGGCAGATAGACTCCTTGTGCTCAAGGGTTCTAGGTTCTGGCGGGCAGCAGCAGTGAGTACTGCAAGCCAGTCCGTAAGATGCTCTTAGGTACCACTAAAGAAGATCAGACGGGCGAGTGTGGTGGTGGGTGGTGAGGACAGTGGACGGCGGACATGGGGCCTTGGGCAGGTGGGCAGGGGAGGCCTCTGGGAATGTGTCACTCAAAATGAGGCCTGAATGATGAGTGTTGGGGAGGGGAAGACAAGAACCAGGGCTGGGACGAGCCAGACGGCCAAGGGCAGGGCGGGGGAGAGGAGGCAGGCAGGGACTGAGTCACGGGGCCCGTGGGCTGCAGGGCCAGGGCTTTTATCCTCCACGTAGCAAGTGCCACTGAAAGGTTTTTAAACAGCGGGCTGACCTGACCTGATTCCAGTGGAGATAGGTCCTGCTGGCTGCTCTGCAGAGGGCGGGCTGGAGATGGGCCAGAAAGAGGTAAATTAGGCAATTGATGTTGTGGTCCAGGAGAGAGGTGATGGGGCCTGGGCCCAGCAGCAACGGTTGAGATGTTCAGGAGCAACTGGGTTCATTCAGAACACACGCTGGAGGCAGAACAGATTAAGACCTCGTAACAGATGGGGTATTTGGTGTAGAGAAAAGATTTTGTTGTGAGCAACTGGAAGGATGGGCAGTGGGGCATTTTCGAGATGAGAAAGGTTTTAAGGGGTATATTTAGAGTGAGAAGAAAATATTTGCTTTCTTGTTTGTTTGTTTGTTTTTTTAATGCCAAATGGACATTCAAGTGGAGAGGGCAAGTTGTTAGCAGGATGTGCAGCTGTGGTGGAGTTCAGGAGGAAGGTTCTGGCTAGAGGTAAAATCTGGAGCGTCTTCATGATGTAGAAGGTTCTGGAAGTCATCCAGCTGGGCACTTTCGTCTGGAGCAAAGTCTTTGCATTTGGGAGGCTGAGACAGGAGGATGGCGGTTCGCAGACAGCCTCAGCAACTACTCAGTGAGGCCCTATGCAACTCAGTGAGACCCTGTTTCAAAATGAAGAATAAAGAATAGGGCTGGGGGGATTGGAGCCTGCCATGAGGCAAGGCTGGTGCTGGAGCCAGCGAGGCTGGGATCAGAGCCTGCCGGGTGGCCAGGCCAGTTCCAGGGCTGTCAAGAGTGGGATCGGAACTCGCAATGTGGCATACACAGAGAAATATCAAAGAAAATAAAAAATCAGATGCTCACCCTAATATGCAAAAACTAGGAAGAAATGGGTAATAGGAGGGAATCTAGTGGAAGAAAGGGCCCTATGGAGGAGCAGTTAAGGTGACCAATCAGAGGAGATGGGATGGGGGAAGATGGAATCTCTTTAAAACATGTGATGTACAGAAACAAATATATCAATGTTAATCACTAAATCAAGCATGGGATCGAGGGGGGGTGGGAGGGGGATGGGTATTGGATAAAGGTTAATTGGGTGATGTGTGCTTGCATATCCTCACAAGTCTTGTATTCCATTGTGATGTTTGACTACAATGCACCGATAAAAATATATTAAAAAATAGGGCTGGGGGTGTGTGGCTTGGAGGTAGACTGTCCTTGAGTTCCATCCCCAGTACCTAATAAAAAAGTCTCTTCCATGGAAACAGGACATCCTCGGACGAAGGGAGGTGGTGCCAAGCGTAGAAACAGCCCAAAGGCGGAGAGCTTGTGCTACACAAGAGCCGGGCAGGATAATGGGTCGCAGAAGGCAATGGGGGTCAAGGAAAAATACGCTGGTGTGGAAAAGGAAGACATGCTTGTCAGTGGGAACGATCCAGAGTCAGAGTCGTGACGTATCGAGAGGGAGTAGAACCTTGCAGGAGAGTCGCTGCAAAGATCCAGTTAGGGTTCTGGTCACCGGAGGAGAGCTTAGTCCTAAAAAGCAGTAGGGGCACTTTGTTTGTTTGTTTTATTTTAGCAAAAAGGACGGCAGGGGATGTGGGCACCAAGGCAGGTTGGCTGGTAAACACCGGGTAGAAGACAAGGCGGGCTGGGGCTCCGATTTCATCCACACTGCTAAGAAGGTCCAAGCTGTCTTCCAGCCAAGGGGCCAGGCAGGGGCGATGAGGGAGAGCTGAAGAAAGAAGGGAGCCTTGGAAAGGGAGGTCACCGGAAGATGCGAAGGCACGCTCAGTCGCAGACCAGAACTGGGCAGCACGGCTCTGCGCCCACCTAGGAAGTCCCAGGTGACTGTCAGTAGGTGGGTGGAGGCATCATATAGGGAGATGGCAAGTGCCGCCAGAGTCAGGGAGAAAGTGGGGGGGGGGAGAGAGAGAGAGGAGAGGGGAGAGGGGAGAGGGGAGAGGGAGAGAGAGAGAGAGAGAGAGAGAGAGAGAGAGAGAGAGAGGGAGAGAGAGAGAGGGAGAGAGAGAGGGAGAGAGAGAGAGGAGGGAGAGAGGAGAGGAGGGAGGGAGGAGAGAAGGGAGAGGAGAGGAGAGGAGAGGAGAGAGAGGAGAGGAGGGAGGGAGAAAGGAGGGAGGGAGAGAGAGGAGAGAGGAGAGGAGGGAGAGAGAGGAGAGAGAAGAGGGATGAGGGAGAGAGGGAGAGAGGAGAGAGAGGAGGGAGGGGGAGAGAAAAGAGAGAGGAGAGAGAGAGGAGGGAGAGAGGAGGGAGAGAGAGGAGAGAAGAGAGGAAAGAAAGGAGAGAGGAGAGAGACAAGGGAGAGATAGAGGAGAGAGAGGGGAGAGAGAGAGGAGGGAGAGAGGAGGGAGAGAGGAGAGAGGAGAGAAGAGGGGGCGAGAGGAGGGAGAAGGGAGAGAGAGAAGAGAGAGAGGAGAGAGAGATAGAGAGGAGGGAGGGGGGCAGCCCAGGGCATCACATGGCTTGGAGGAGGCTGACTTTGAGGCCATCCAGGAAATTAGGCTGATCAAGGCAGATAGGCTGGGAGCCCCAGAGGGCTGGGACAGCTGTGGGTGCAGGAGTGGGGTGAGCTAGGAGACAGTGCTCTGACCAGGGGTGCTGGAATCTTGATTTTGGAGGTGAGGTGGCTGTCGATGGTCTAGGGGGAGGTTGAGCAGGGACCGGAAGGATCTCTGGTGTCATGTGGGTTGGGCTGTTGATGGGCCACCTTCAGAGATGCCGAAGCTGTATGCATGGTGGTGGGAATCACTGCAGAGGAGGGGACGGCAGTCCAGGGTTGAGCCTGTCCCTTGACCACTAACCTTTAGTTCTTGACAGTTCAAAATCAGCGGGTGGAGTGGTCTGAAAACTCCTTGTAAGACGCCAGGCTCTTATGGAGAGGAAGCGCGGGTGGCTTAAACAGGCGGTGGCTCTTGGAAAGGGGTGGGGAGACTGGACGCCGGCCCACACCTCCACCCGAGGGCCCTTCCATGGCATGGCACGCCTCGGAAACCCCGTGCATGGTCCAGCGTCCCTTGCTGCACACGGAGGAGCTCCTCCTGCTCTGGAGCGGGGAGCTGCCGAGGGTGACTGCAGCCTGTCACCCTCTGCCTCCATTCCCCAAGGCCCCTCACACTCTAGTGCGTGTTGTAAACACAGGACTGACCACAGCATCAGCGGAGGGGGCTGTCCAAGCAGGACACCAAAGGCCAGGAGGGAGGGGCTCACTGAGGAGGGGCGGGTCCAGCCCAGCAGGTCAAGGCCGGGGTGGGCTGTGAAGGCAGGGGCAGGACTCATGCCAGCTCCAGCCAGCCTGGTCTGGAGCTGTCTGCCATGTGCAGAGGCCCCGTCCAGGCTGGGATGGGAGGTGGGCATCCGTGCACCAGCAAGGGTCTTGTAAATCAGGATTCGAGTCAGAACTCCAAGAACTGAGGCAGGCCAGGATGGGCTGGGGGCAGGGGGCCTACAGCGCCCCCTCCCACCCCTGACCCGGCCCTGGTCCAGTCACCAGCGCCCAAGGCTCCACAGTGCGCCCTGCGCGGGCGGCGCCCTCCCCACCCACCCATTGCCGGAGTGCTCCCCGCTGCTCCTCGCCTCGCCCTGAGCCTGCTCATCTTTCCTTGAAGCACCTGCTACCTCCTGGCGTCTTATGGTATATATGGTTACTCCTCACCATTCGCCCCATGCCGCGGTGGCGGGGGGGGGGGGGGGGGCTGTGCGGGGCACCCAGGGCAAAGCCGGCTTCCGCAGGTTGGTAAAGGGAAGCGAGGCTCCGGGGCCTCTCTCTCCTCCCCGCTTCAGCACGGGGGAGCCGTTTCTGCCTCTGTGCCGGTGGTCCCCTGGGGTCCCCCCTCTCCCTGGCCCCCAGCACAGGAGCAGCCCAGGGGCCCACTCCACCGTCCCCACCACCCCAAACAGGGCCGAGGGCAGCTGGGCCCTGGAAAGCCCGGCCGGTCATATCACGGCCCATAGGCCTCAGTAGATGGCTCTAAGATAATCAATTGTTTTTCATTCTGAGCAATAACGGGCTCCAAGGAAACTGTTTAAGAACCACACACGCTCCGTCTCCGGGTAAGTCGTCTCACGTGGGGAGCTGACTTCACCTGGCGGGTTCATGCGTTCCTGCTCGGTGCCAGAGAGGGGCCAGAGCTGCGGGTGGGTGGGTGGAGGGCGGGGCCTGGGCGGAGGCAGGGCGGGGCCTGGGCAGACCAGGTGAGGGGGCCTTACCTCCCAGCTGTGCTCTCCTGCAGGACTTAGGCAAGACTTCTCCCAAGCTGGGACTTCTGAACAATAAACCCTCTTCCTCCCCCGATCGCACCTTAGACCCCAGGCTCTACACCCTGTTTTCCAGAGAAGGAAAGCAAGATTCAGAGGGGGTAGGATGCTAAGACTCACCCAGCAAATCAGCGCAGGGCGGAGGGCAGGCGCCAGAGGCCCACCTGCTACTCTTCCCATGCTGAGGAGGGAGTTTGTCTCTCCTGAGCGGTGGAGGATTTGACGTGGGCAGTGACGGATGCTCCTGGGTTAGGCGTAGGCTGGGGGGTCCCTGGGGTCCAGGGAGAGAGGACCTGCCGGGGAGGAGACTGAGCACCAGGCCTCAGAGAACAGGTGGGCATCGCTCTTGGAAAGAGAGGACACCTCCCGCCCTCCTTGACTCAGCTCCCGCGACGCTCCAGACCCGCTCAGACTAAAAGCCAAGTTGTCCCTTCGAGGCCCTGCGCCACACGCCCGTGTCGTCGCCTCCCCTCCGGTCACCTGCAGCCCCCTGCTGGCCTCCGCTCCCGTGCCCACTTCCCAGTTTGTCCGCGGGGCCCATGGATGCAGAGGAGTGGCTGGACAGGGAGGCAGAGCGGGCGGCGACCCGCCAGGCCTGGGCAGCAGCGCGGGGAAGGCGCTCTCCAAGCGCAGGGCCTAGGGCCCCTCGCTGCTCCTGCCTGGGATGGACACCTGGGGCCGAGGGCTGGCCTCGCGCTCTGGCCTGCGCCAGCTGTGGTGAGGTCTGGGAGGAGGGCAGAGAATGGACCCTCCAAAGAGAGGCAAATGGCGATAATGTTCACATGACTTGTGTGTGTGTGTGTGTGTGTGTGTGTGTGTGTGTGTGTGTTCCTGAGAATGGAACCCAGGGACACTCTATCTCCAAGCTACACCCCAGCTCTGTTTTTTATTCTTTATTTTGAAACAGGGTCTCACTGAGTTGCAAAGGGCCTCACTAAGTAGTAGCTGAGGCTGGCTGCGAACCGTGATTCTCCTGTCTAAGTCTCCCAAATTCTGGGATTACAAGTGTGAGCCAAACCGGGCATGGTGGCACACGCTTGTAATCCCTGTGCTTGGGAGGCAGAGATAGGAGGATTGCACAGGTTCGAAGCCAGCCTTGCTGGTTTAGGAGACCCTGTTTCCAAATAAAAATATAGAAATAGGTCTGGAAGTGTAGCCCGGAGGTAGAAGGGCTTCCAGGAGCCCCAGTACCACCAAAACAAACAAACAAACAAACAAACAAACAAACAAACAAAACAAGCATGTGCCACCACGCCTGGCTCATGTGATATTCTATTATTATTATTATTATTGTTATTATTATTATTATTATTTTTTGGTGGTACTGGGGTTCCTGGAAGCCCTTCTACCTCAGGGCTACACTCTCAGACCTATTTTATATTTTTATTTGAAACAGGGTCTCCTAAGCCAGCGTGCGCGGCTGGCTTCGAACCTGCGCGATCCTCCTGTCTCTGCCTCCCAAGTGCGGGGATTACAAGCGTGCGCCACCACGCCCGGCTCATGTGATATTCTTGAGTGTGATGGAGATTTGGTCCCAGTGGAGGGCCGCAGGCACCCTGCGGGGTATGCAGGACTCGGGGTGTCTCTGAGTGGACCCTGAAACCCAGGCTTCAGGCCCATCAACCTGTCCTCCCTCCGCAGCACCCGCTCCTCCCCCTTCTCAGTTCAGTAATGGTGGCCTGCGGCACGGCCATAAATAATAGTAATAATGAGAGAGTCCGTTCCGAGCGAGATGGTTTTATGAAATTCCATTTTTGAAAAGGTTAATTCTGCCAGCTCCCCACTTGTACTCCAATCTGGAGAGGCAACTCTGGATTAATTGGGTCCATTTCCCCCTGGGCCTCTGCAGAGCCCTGACGAGATGTCTGCTTCTGCTGGGCCTGCCTTCTCCCCAGGCTGGCTGGAAGCTGCAGGCTCTGGGCACTTCTTCCCGGAGCCACTGACCCGCAAGCAGAGGGTCTCTCTATGCCATGCTGCTGGCATGGGGACCCGGGGACGGCACATGGCTCTCCTGGCAGGGTGGGCATAGGGTTGTGGGAGCAGCAGGTGTGAGGGGAGGGGTGCGGGCAGGGGACTGGAGATGGACTCCAGGTGTGCAGTGGGCTGTGGTGAGTCACCGGGGACGGGGAGAGGCTGCAGACCGATGGGCAGGTGGGGGAGCCCCAGGTTAGACTGCTCTCTGGTGTCTAATTTCCCCCTAAGGAAGTGGGGAGACAGGCCCTTTAGCTCTTCCTCCTCTCTTGCCAGTCCTCCTCAGCACCCCGAGGTGCCCCTCCCATCTCTTCTCGCCTCCCGGAGCACAGCCTGGCACAAAGGAGGAGGCCTGGATCAGCTTCCCTGACCCTCCTTCGCTGGCTGGTCCACGCTGGGGCTCGGTTTCCCCATCTATGACACTCAAGAGGTCCCAGGAGCGCATGCAAGGCCCCGCTGGCTGGTTGGGGTTTGGCTTTCTGTTGGGCATCTCTGCGGGCGTCCAGATACTGAAGTGGGTGGCAGGGGCAGGGCCGGAGATGGACCAGCAGCGGGTGACCGCAGGCCGCACCCGATAACCGTCCTAGGAGGTTTGTGCCAGGCCGATCTCTCGGTACTTTGTGCAGCACTGACTCCGACGCCTGGTCAGCCCTCCCACGAGTGCTCTTCAGGGAGCTGAGTCGGGCCTCTACTTTGCTCCTCATGTCTCACACTTCCTGGGGTGACCGCAGACCCCGGTCACCCCTAACCTACCACCCTGAGGCCACGGGGGTGGGGATAGGAAGCAGGGGAGGAGGTGGAGAGGTGGGCTGCCCCAGTCTGCACTGAGAACGGGAGATATCAGGTTCGGCTGAGGGATCCTGGAGGGCTTCCTGGAGGACGCCACTTGAAGCTGACCCTTGAACAACACTGTGTGGGCCATGGGGATAGGCGAATGGCTCAGGCCACGTCCATGGCTGGCAGCTACTTCGGGTGTGGCCAGGGGAATGCTGGTCTGTGGTGGACTCAGAGGGGCTCTTAAGAGGAGAGGTCCAGGAAGGCTGCTTGAGGAGAGGGTGGGCTTGCAGAGGGCGATCAGGGTGTGGACAGGAGAGGGAGGGCGTGGAGCCGGGCAGGAGGAGGGCTGAGGCAGAAGTTCCCTCTGGGATCCCTGGCACTCTGTCCCTGTCTCTTCCCTGCTGTGAGTTTTTCCCGCCAGACACGTTCCTGTTTATTCCTGTTCAAAGAGCAGGGAAGGCTTGCTTCCCTCCCAAGAGCCTATTCATTGCCCTTCCTCATTTCCCAGGCCACTGGCTTTACGGCTTTTCTCCTTCGGTGTCTCCTTCCCGTCCACGAGCGGGGAGTGGGCCGGGCCCTAGCTCAGCGAGGGCAGAGCGGGGACCTTTCTCTGGACGGCCCAGGCGGCCCGTGGAGCCTGTACCCTGCCCAGGGGTCTCCTCCCACCCTCTGGAGGGCGAGCCCTGCTGATAGCTCCCTTCCCCTCTGCCCTGGGATCTGCAGACCCGCCCGCTTCCCAGCCCCGGGGGTCTCCAGACAGCCCTGTTCTCTGCTACCTTCCCCGAAGAGGGCCGTGGATCCCCGCGGAGTCGGTGCTGGGGCTCAGGGCCCCCTGTGGTCAGGGGTGTATGAGATCCTGCAGGGTTAGAGAGTGAGACGGGGTCCAGGGGCGAGCCTTCTCAGGCCACTCTCATGCGGTCTTGTTCTCTCTGGGCTCCGCTCAGCCTTGCGGGTGGGATGCCATCATCCCTCGGTCTCACTATTGTAAGACAAATGTACTTATTTAATAAGTCAAGGGGGCCGGGCGTGGTGGACACGCTTGTAATCCCAGCATCCGGGAGGCTGAGACCGGAGGATCGCGGTTCGCGGACAGCCTCAGCTACTTAGTGAGGCCCTCTGCAACTCAGTGAGACCCGGTTTCAAAATAAAGAATAAAAAATAGGGTAGGGGGTGTAGCTTGGAGGTTGAATGCCCCTGAGTTCCATCCCCAGACCCACAAAAATAAATAAACCGATAAATCGAGGGGAAGTAGGTCGGCCGATATGGGGGCTCTGCAGTCTCCTGGAGGTCCCTCAGGGGACTGAGCCCAGTACCCCCAGCCCTGCCCCCGTGGCAGCTTGCTTAGCAACCCGCCTGTGCGGCGGCCTCTTTTTCCGTCTCCTCCCTCCCAGTTTTTCAGGATCATCTCTCACATAAACAGTGTTTCCTTGAAGCCTGTCTCAGGGTCTCCTTCTGGGGCCACTTAAACTGAGACACTTGGCTGGCTGGTCGATGATAACCAGGAATACAGCGACGGTCGCAGAGTCGCTGACTCACCCCGAGTCCCTTCAGAGGCCCAAAGTTGCGGAGGTGGCCCCACACATCAGGGGAGGGGTCCCCCAGCTCTGGCCACAGCCTGGCCTGGCCCAAGGCCTCGGGGGCTGGGGGCCAGAGAGCTCTCCGCCTCCAGGGCACGTCCAGGCTCCGAGGTCAGTGCTGGAGTTCATCTGTGACATCTGCGCTGTCTGCTGATTGGTCTCCGTCCGGGGCAGCGGGGCCCAGCTGCAGACAGCAAACATATTGAGTAAATTCCTAATGAACTGATTACTCAGCTCGGCATCCTAACTGCTCATTAAGCAACCTCTCGCCTTCATAAACATGTTGGACGACTGAAGGGATTATGGCTTCCACGCCGGCCACTCTGTCCCTGGGAAAAAGGAACCTTGAGATGTAATCAAAGTCCAAACCTCCAGCTAGCGTAGGGAAGGGGCTTTTCCATCCATGATAACTGGGAGAGGGGAGAGAGCGGGGAGCCCAGAGAGCTCCCCAACATGGGAGCGACCTTGAGATGTCCTGGTGTCCATCTTCTTCCGTCCTTTTGGGACTGATGGCTGCCATATTTTATAGACAAGACCTGGCTGAGAAATACCCCTTTTGTAGACAGAAGAGTGAGCCCAAGGGGAAGCAGATCAGCGATCTTTATTTCCCCACTGAAGTTGGAGTGTGAGTAAGTGCAGGGCCCTTGCCTGTTGACTCTCCTGGGAGTGACCCGCCATGGTGTGCACCTCGGAGCCTCTCTCTCACTGCATCTGCGTTCTCTCCTGTCTCCAGAACTCCTTCAGCTTCTGTCTGATGGGGCTGAGGAGTGTGTGGGGCTGCAGGGCCCGCCTGGGACTCACCTGGACGTACTTGCCGCTGTGGGAGGCCTAAGGGTGGCCAGGATTGCAGTCCTTGGGGGAGGGACCAGGTGGTGCAATTTCTGGCTCTAAGCTCCTGGACTTTGCTCTTCTAGTTCTTGGGAGAGAAAACCCAGAAGGCAGCCAGGGTGGGAGCAAAGAAGCTTGTGTGGCTGCAGAGAGCCCAGGACCACCACCCCTGCAGGGGTGCTCTTAGGACGGGGGCCTAGGTGGGCGAGGCCCTGGTCACTGCACCCTGAGCTCAGCACCCCAGGCCCAGGCAGACCTGAATGTGCAGTTTAAGTGAACGTTCAGCTGGGAGAGGCGCTGGCCTGGCTGCCTCAAGGAGCTGCCGGGAGAGAGGGCCTGGGACTCCGTGTCTGCCACGGAGCAGGGGCGAGTGAGACGTGAGCCAGGAAGTGGGGAAAGCAAATAAAATCACCAGTAGTAGCTCCCTGGGACCAACAGCCGCACTGCCCCTGCCCTGTCCGGCTGCTGCCTGCCCTGGCCATCCTTGCACCTGGAGGGAACTTGTCCCACACAGTGATGGGGGCACTGGTACTATCTTACTGCAGGCAAGAGTGGGTGAGGGGCACCGCTGGCCTGGCCCCCAGAGCTGGCCCAGGTGGGCAGAAGCCTCTGGCTCCTCCCTGGTACAGGTTGTGCCAAAGGAGGTGGAGGATTCTGTTCATGCTGCCTGCAGGCTGGGGCCCGTAGCAGAGAAAGGTAGAGATGGCGGGTCTCTGGGACAGAGCCAGGCATTCTGACTGCTCGCCCAGGAGGGAGTATGGGTGTGTGGGAAGATGGTGGGTGACCTTGAACTTGGAACCAAGGACACTCTTGGGGATTCAGATGCCCCTGGGGGCACTTGGGATAAGAGGGCAGAGCAGGCTCAAAGCCTCAGGGCACCCTGAGGTCTAAAGGGCTGGAAGAAGGCCAGCCCCTGCCTGGGAGCAGCCAGGTGCCCCCGCCATGCCACCCACGTTCATGCCCCATGGCATGGCACAGATGGAGGCTCCTCCCTCTCTGCCACTTGCAGACCTGGGCTCCCTCGAGATGGCCAGGGCGTCAGTGGTGAGCCGGCCCAGTGGTGGTGGAGGGTAAAGGAGCCCATGAGTGGAGCGTGCCTCACACAGGATCCAGCGCATAATTAATGCTCAAAAAACTGCATCCACAGGGAGTTCCCACCAGGGGCCAAGCCCGTCCCACCCCACCTTCCCCTGAGAAGCCTGGTGGCTCCAGGAAGAACAGCAAGCCCTGGGATGGAGGTCTAAACGGGAACTGGGGCACAGAAGTCAGAGAGGAAGAAGGAGGGGAAGACGGAGGGTTCTAGTGGCGGGAGAAGGGAGACTGCCAGGGAGCAGAGGGGCAGGGCGTGTCTACAAGGATGCCTGTTCTTGTCCACGCCCACCCTGTCTTGTGGATAAGGACACATCCTTCCAGCCAGGCCGCCCAAACTCTTCTCACAGATTCCTTCTCTTTGCTTTTCTTTGGTGCCCTCTGGGCTTTGGTGGAGGAAGAGGGCGCGCCAGAGGAGCCAGGCCCCGGGAAGGGCAGCACAGAGGCCGCAGCTGGGCTGGATGCTCATGGACCAGCTCTGGGCTCCTCGGAAGTCCGCCTCCACCCAGGCTGGAGCATCTGAGCCAGTGCGCCTGGGGCCTGGGCAGAGCAGAGGCAGAGAGAAGGAGGGCACAGCTGGGGAGGCTGGGGAGGCTGCCGGAGGAAGCTGGGCGCCCACTTCAGAGATGCTGGCAGAGGTCGCCATGGCAACCATGGGCTAGCGACATCTTAGCAAAGGAAAAAGGACAAGTTTGCGATTTTATTTGCTATCTGTGCACTCTTTGCCTACACAGGCGGAGAAGTGGGGTCTTGGGGGATAGTGGGCAGGGGCTGTGGTCAGAGGCAACAGTTCCCACGCAGAACACATGGCTCCATCTCTGCAGATGGATGGGACTCCTCCATTAGGCCCCCGAGGCCCTCGTCCTTTCCTGACACCAGCCCATCCACACTCTGCCTGCTGGGGCCCCTCCATGGGGCTTGTCTCCCGGGTCCTGCCAATGACTCAAGAGAGGCCCTCTCCAGCGCCAGGCCCGCTCAGGACAGGGAGTTTCAGAGGCCAAGAAGATATCCCATGCCCACCTCCCACCTTGCCCCAAAGCATCCCTTTCTCTACTTAACGACTGACACTTAAACAAGGGCTCAAGGGTCCAGTGCAGTTACGCCGCCTGGACTCATGCCCGCACCTACCTTCTGGCTCCGGGTGAACTGGTGTCTACCCTGAAACTCAATTCCACGTGAAGCGGGGACAGCAGCAATCTCTCCCTTGCTGGTCTGTAGGCAGGGCCCAGGGAGATCTCGGGTGAAGGACACAGGAGCCTGATGTAGCTTGCAGGGTGGTGACCTGAGGCTCTGGACGCAGTGTTCATCTCTCCTGGCCTGGGGCTCAGACCCTCTCAGGCCTGGGGGCTGCCCTCCCGCTGCTCTGGCCTCCCCAGGGGACCTCCAGCAGGTCCCTGGGTCTGGTTGGATGGTGGAGGCCCCCTCTCGTTGGGTCTACGTACACATCTGCCTCCCTGGGCCTCCGTTTCCAGAAGGGGCTCTGTCCTGCTGCTCTGTAGCAAACAGACTTGCATCCTGGGGATTCCCCAGCCGCCGCGAGGGCAGAACCGGAGGCTGCTGCTCCGGTCTGTGCTTCTCATCCTCCGAGACTCGGAGGAGCTGCTTAGAACAGGCCACGCACTTGCCAGGGCCCACGGACAACTGGGGGCGCTCTCCAGCCAACACGCGTGCTCTAGAAGGGCTCTCTGTGGATGGTCGCCCGGGGTTTAAAAGCTCTTCCCTGTCAGTGCACAGGTGACGTTATTTTCGGCTCCATCTCACTGTGAATTTCGGAGTAATTAGGTTTTGCAGCTAAGTGCCCATTCGGCAGTTTGCTATCACTCTAAATCGCAAATAATAACTATCACCTAGCGCCTCTGTCCTGCTGGGCACCGCAGGAGGCAGAAGTTACACTGATCATTCCTAACCATAATGCCAGGGGGTAGACTGTCGTATTCTTGTCTCTAGGCGAGGAATATGGGGACCAGAGAAGACCACGAATTCATTTGGGGGTCACACAGCAAGCAGGTCAAGGAGTCAGGATTCAAATAGAAGAGCACCCAGCGCTAAAGCGTGATTCCCCAGATGATAGTTAAGAGGCTGGATTTCTGGGCAGTTGAGTGGGACCGAATCCCCACATCACCAGTATTCTGCTGTGTGAAGTCACCCTTCTGGCCTCTGTTTCCTCATCTGAAAAATGGATAAAAATACTAACCTGGTGCTGTGGAAGAAGAAAAATCCCAAAATATTATAGCTAATTAAAACTAAATATTAGCGTTACTGTAAGCAAAGCCTTTAGAGTAGAGCTGGGCATACAGCAAGCACTCAGTCAGTGTTTCCCATGGTCTTTTCTACGAGGCCATGAGGCTGCCATCGAAAGACACAAGAAAGACAGTAAATCCTCGCTTGCATTCAAGCGTCAGTTCTCAGGAGTCCTTGAAATATCCCGAGAAACCATCCTTAAAAAACACAACACAACACAATCCGGTTCTTATGCCAAGACTACTTTTCCAGCTTCTTTTACTGCGGCACAGAGTCTTCGGGCTGCCAGGAGAAGAGGGATGTGGTCCAAGCTGCACCTGCTGCAAGTGTAGGATTCTAGCACATTCTAACACCTCCCCAGAGGCCGGGCCTTCCGTGGCTCGGTGAGGAGAGAGAGGCTGCCGCCCACTAACAGGCCCGACGTGGCCCGTTGTGCCCTTAACCTGCTGCCTGCCCCTCTCCGCCCCAGCTTCCTTTTCTAGAAACAGAGGCTTTGCTCTAAATGATTTAGCAGTTCAGAATGAAGGCTGTGCTCCTCCCCTGCCCTGGGAGTGCCCCTCAGGACTCCGGGCAGCAAGACCAGATGCTCAGAGCAGGAGGGAGATGGCAAGAGAGGCTCTCGGGGATTCTGGAAGGCCAGGGAGGAGCCTGGCTAGTGATTCAGTTTACTGCCCATCTTACAGAGAGACGGCTGAGGCTTGGGGAAGGACTTCTCCAGGTGAGGGGTAGGACTAGGACTCTGGTGTCCTGTCCTGGAGGCCCAGGGCCTGGAGAAGGCAGTCCCCAGGAATCGGCTCATGGCAGGCACTCTTCCCAGGGTGTTTGGTGGCTGGAGCTAGCTAGTGAGGGCTGTGGCCGAGTGTGGTTCTAAGAGGGCTCTGCTGAGCCGGGCGTGGTGGCGGACGCTTGTAATCACAGCATTTGGGAGGCTGAGACGGGAGGATCGCGGTCTGTGGACAGCCTCAGCCCCTTAGTGAGGCCCTTCGCAATTCAGTGAGACCCTGTTTCCAAATCAAGAATAAAAAATAGGGCTGGGGGTGAAGCTTGGAGGTAGAATGCCCCTGGGGTCCATCCCCAGACCCGCACACACACTCAGTTCCGCCAGATGAGAAGTCTTCCTTCCCCGCAGGAAAAGAAGCACAGAAGCTAGTGACCCCGCCGAGGCTTCCCTGCCAGGCCGTGGAGAGCCTGGTCTGAATCAGACAGCGGCTCTGAGCCCGGCTTCCCACCGCCTGTCTGCCTCACCTCCTTGGTGTCTGGTTTTGCGGAAGCCCAGGGAAGTAAACGGTGCTGGATTCCGCTGAACTGCATTAGTGTATCTGTGGAGACCTCTGTGTGAGCAGCAAACTTCAGAGGGTGGCAGGTGCACACACTCTTTAGAAAAGGCCCGAGGTGTGGTCACCACGCGGAGGTACACAGAGCCTGGGCCCCAGAGCGGGGCTGCAGCTGGCCGCTGCAGGAGCCGCGGGCTCAGAGGTGGGCTCACGGGCTGCGTTCTCTCTGGTTCAGCCGACTCCCGTTCTCCTTCAGCAGATGGATGCGCCATTGCCTTTCTGTCTCTTTCCAGCTGTGTAACGCGGGCGGGCCACTCCGCCGCCCTGTTCCTCCATCTCCCACCCGTAAAATAAAGATGCTCATTGTTCCTACCCTCAAGA
Source organism: Muscardinus avellanarius (assembly GCF_963383645.1). NCBI lineage: Eukaryota > Metazoa > Chordata > Mammalia > Rodentia > Gliridae > Muscardinus > Muscardinus avellanarius. Next base: position 1,276,800 of record NC_137794.1, on the reverse strand, counting down.
CTGTTGCAAGAATTAAGTGAGTCGGTGTGTGTTAAAGACTCAGAGCTTCGCAGAGTGTACACATCTCGCCGTGGTAGTGGTGATGGCGGTAGCAATTATTACTTTTTTTCTGCCATGGGTACCATTAAATCTTCTACAGTTATTCTGAGGACAAAGGAAAATAAATCAGTACAGATATAGGCTTGGAGCCCCGTGCGTGAGCGGGCATCGGGACGCCCTGCCACTCCACCGACGGCACCGTAGAGGCCCCTGCGCGTGAGTGGCCCCGGCTCCTCCAGTTAGCGCACACATGGAGGAGGGCGACAAGCTGCAAGCAGGTTTACATAGTCACGGTCCGCTGAGTCTCCGTGACACCCTGTGTGCGTGTAAACAACATCGCACGCCATTGTCTGATAAATTAAACATCTATCCTTCCGCGGCTGGAAAAGAGGGATGCAGGTGATGAGGGCCCAGCCGCCCAGGGGCCGCACCTGGAGCGCTCTCTGCCAGACGCTGTGCTGTGGGGGCAGCAGGAGAGAGTGCAGCTCCAGCTGGGAGGAGACCACAGGCCCTGCCCAAGCCCTGCTCACAGGAGGCCCAAGAGTTCTTCTGCAGAGAATCTCTTTCTGCAGCCCCCTGCTGGGAGGGCCAGGGGTGGGGGAGGCGCCCTGCATACCATCCCTCCAAGGCCTATCTGACCCCTGGCCCCTCTGGCCAGCCCCCCAGCCCCCCTCCACTTGCTCTGCAGCCTGGTGAGAAGCACCTGACCTCCCTGGGCTTCTCAGGGGGCCACAGATAAGGGAGGTGACCCTGTTGACCCAGAGAGGTCACTCTGACCCTCTGATTGCCATCGGCTCGCAGATCCATGAGCCTTTCCTCGGCTGACCTTGGGGAGCAAAGCACAGACCTGAGGAGAGATCAGGGAGACACTTGAATCAAAAGCATCTCACCAGCACGGCGCTTCCCCGACTCTGACCACTAGAGCCTTTGGAAAAATACCCAGAACACTGACATGGGGCCTGGTTTCAGAAATCCTCTCGTAATGGATCTGCTGGCGACTCCTGTGCGTGTGAAGTGCACAGGGATGGAGGGCCGCTGACCTAGATAATCTCTTCCCGTCAGCAGGAGTTGCAGGCGATTTTCACTAACGTGGAAGGTGGGGAGAGCTCGCAGGGAACCAGACATCTGGAGCATTCTGCAGGAGCCCTGAGTCGTCGCCTGGGGCCCAGCCCGGCGGCCAGGCAAGAGGATGCTGCTCCTGACTCCACTTCCCCAGGCGGAGCAGGCTCATCAGGCCCCCACAGCCAAGTATGGCAGCCATGAGGATGGTGTGGGCCACTGTCCTTTGGGAGTTGAGGGGAGATGGGCAAGAAGCACCATGGGCTGCCTGGGAAGGTAAAAGGGGGCCAGGAGGCTCCCGCAGAGGCTTTGAAGGATGTATACAAGTTTGTCAGGTGGGAGGTAGGGAAGGAGAAAAGCCCAGACCTGAGTGTGCCTGCTCAGGGCGGCCCCTGCTAATCCGGCATTTGGGGCCTATGGGTATGGGAGGCTCTGAGCCAGGCCTGGGGGCTGGGGCTGGGGGAGCACACGCATGCGTGCAGGAGAGTGCAGGCCTCCCCGGAAGACTTACCGGCAGGCTGTGGAAATGGGATTCAAACTGATTTCAAGCTGGTCCTATGCAAGTGGAGTTCCTAGTGGACCTGTGCCATCAAAAAAGGCTTAGAGGAGATGTGTTTGGGGAAACAGAGCCAGGCAAGGTGGGTGGCGTCCCAGGGCACTGGGGTACAAGTGGGAGGGGGGAAGCCGAGTATTTGACGACCCCACTCCTGGGAGCCCGGGGTGTGGGCGGGCATGGGGGCCCGGTCCCACTGAAGTGCAGACGGGAGGCGTGGGCAGGAGCCCTCAAAGCCACACCGAGCTGGTGTGGTGGCACACATCTGTAATCCCAGCGACTCGGGAGCGAGGCTCTGTCTCAAAATAAAAAATACAAAGGGCTGGGATTCAGATCAAGGGAGAGGACTTGTCTGGTATATGTGTGAGGCCCTGGGTTCAGTCTCCAGCACTGCAAAAATAAACAGACAGCTAATAAAAGAAAGCCACGTCGGACATCTTCATTGCACTCCAAACTTTCAGGGACGACGAAGAAAACATTTTAATTATTAATCTAGCCCAGATTACATTTGCACCAATGCAATCATAAAGTGTAATTTTTAATACTTTTTATGGAGGAAGGAGCCCAGGAAGGCAAGTGTGCAGGGCCGGGGAAGTCACAGAGCTGCCGGGGCAGAGCACTTGGCCAAGGCCGCACATCCCTGGGCGCCTCCAAGCCCAGCTTTAATTAGCTCTGTGCCCCCAGCACACCACCACTCTGTCGGCCCTTCTTTGACCCAGGAGTAACAGATCCATCTTGTGGCAGCACCCCAGCCGCATGAGACTTTGGTCTGGGAAGATGAGATGTAAAACTGACCCCAGGGGCAGGGACAAGCCAGGCGTATTGTGGGTCCTCCGTGATGTAGCGAGGTCTCTGTCCCAGGGTCTTGCCAAGGGAGACCCATCTCCAAAACAGCTGGAGAGACAGCTGTCAGGGAGCTGCTGGGGCAAGCCAAGAAGGAAGAGTGTGACTGCAAAAGAAGGAGGGCTGCCGAGATTCCCAGCCACGGAGAGGAGAGCTAAGCTCCGGGAAGCTGGAGCCAGTGGAAATGAGGGTTGGGGATGACCATCTCAGCCTCAGCCTCCACGGCACCTGGGAGGGGCCCTGCCTGGGCGGGGAGAGGAGAGGGGGCACAGGTGAAGTCAACGTGTCGGGGTGCTCAGACACACCCAGGCTTCCACAGGGCTCCTTGGAGCGCAGGCTCTGCAGTACCAGGAGGAGGAGGCTGCCTCTGCGCCTGTGCTGAGGGTGGACGGGGTGTACCTGCAGGCAGAGAAGGTGCTAGGCACTGTCCGCGGGTCACTCACCGGGTCCCCTGGACATCCTTCTCGGCTGGAGATGAGCACAGCGGGCCCTACATCCCTGCGCTCTCTGATCCCTGCCTCTGCCAGTCCCCGCTGTGTCCAAGGGTCGAGGTTGCCTCCCGCAGAGGGTGGCTTCTCCAGTTTTCAGAGTGAGCTCCAGATTCCTGGATTTTGCAAAAACCCATCTGCCACGGCCCTGAGCCTTGGTATCGGTATCGACCAGACCAGTTGTTTTGACCTAGACATCCAGCCAGCCTGGGAAGACCAAAGGAGAAGCTAAAGGGGCGGAAGAAGGGCAGGGAGGGAGGATGGGGAACTGAGACTGAGGGAGGGAGGGCCTGGGAGAAGGGGAAGCAAGGGTCTGTAACTACAGCCTGGTCCTCTGGCTTCCGTGGGCACGCTCGGGGGAGCTGCCCCCCCGACACACACACACACACACACACACACACACACACACACACACACTCTGTCTGTCTGTCTGTCTTTCTCTTCCTCCCTCTCCAGGTATCTGTGGTGCGGCCACCCACTCACATCGGGGGCTGGGCATGTCTTTGTACTTTGGTCATTCAAGTCACGGGTCCCTGTGGCTGTGCCCACCAGTGCGCTGGCGCCGGCGGCCTTTCGGGCTGTGGCAGCAGGGCTCATGTGTCTTGAGAAGTCAGCCGGGGCTTGCCAGGGTTAAGAACCAGAACACTGGCAGCCATTCCCAGATTTATTGTTTAGTTCCTGCTTCTCTATTCATTGGCAAATGGAATTTCTTGGTTTTCGTGGTGGTGCCCTTGGTTCTGCGGAGTAATTACTGCTTTCTCAGTCAATGGGAAGGTTTTAATTTCACAAGGGTACGTGCAAATTGCACACTTGGCATTGCTCAGCCTTAATCGATACGGCAGCAGAATTAAGAGGTCCCAGCAAGACTTGCAATCTTCTCTAAACTAATAAAAAATGAGCCGACATAACTGCAAACAGGACCTTAGCTAATGCATTTGTAGATAACGGTGACCGCATTTTCTGTCTCGTATCACGTGACTAACGGGGGGTGTTTGGAGGAGGGCCCAACGTAACGCTGCTACCACTTTGAAGACTTGGTGCTGAACTTCAGCCTCAGATCTAATCTTCTCCCCTCTCGCTTTTTTCTCTCCCTAGCCCTTATCACCTTCTAATATGCTGCTTATTTGGATTCTCTGATTTATCTGTTGTCTCCCCAAACTACAACATTGGCCTCTGTCTACTTTCTTCACTGCTGTATCTTCAGGGCCGAGAACAGGGCCCGGCCTGTAGCAGACACTCAATAAATGATCTGCCGCAGGACCGACTGGAATCACCTGGTACCCTCTTGGGCACACAGGGTGTATAATTCCCATCATCGCTTTTTGGCTCTAATTTCTGTGTGTTTGGCGGCTCGGTGTAGAGAGTGCTCGCTTCCTGAATGTCTGGCTGGTTGATTAAGTCAGTGTTACATGGCAATGATTGGAAATCATGCCGCGCTTTCATTCAACAGCTCCGCTAGCTCTTCCACGGACCCAGCTGGCCAGAAGCAAGGAGACTGAGAGCAAGCATCTATTCTCCGTCCTTATCTCCCCAGCACATGGCCAATTTTTAAAATAGCATGTAATGACCACTGCAGAGAAAGCGTCACTCATCTTTGCCAACCCTACGCAGGAGGAGACTGTGAAGACCCCTCACCTCTCTGTGGCATCCATCCCGGGGGTCTCGGTGGGGCTTCCTGGGCAGGCTCGTCTACTTCACTTGTAACCCAGCTAGCTCCCTGGATGGGGTATTTGCTGGTGATAGGCACACACCCACTCCCTCATCGGCCTCTCCTATGCTAATGATCTTGCTACACAAGCCAGACAATTAGAGGTAATTGGGATAATTGGCATTTATTATGGCAATCTGCATTTCTGCAGCAGGAACTTACTCTTCTTGGGTTTGGGAATGTGCTTTTGAAGCTGGGCTGAACACAGCTCTCATCCTCCTTAGTGTTTCAGAGGGAGGGATTTGCCCCTCAGGAGGTCAGGGACCCACCAGGTATGAGACTCGCCAGCCAATCAGAGCGAGTATGCAAATCAGGGCCTGGGCACCAGGAAGCATCCCTTCCCTCCTCAGGGCTGGGAGGGGTTAACCACCTAAGAGGAGCTGTGGGTCTGTGGCCAGACCTTGGCGACTGATTTCACACTACATTGACCAGCTGTTTGGCTTAATTGACAGATTTGTTTCATGCTCTCAGCTGAGTAACTCCATGTTCAGGCCTGCTGTTGGAAGGAGCCTGGCCGCCTGCATGGGGTGGGATCTTGTGACTGCTCCTCTTGGCAGCCACCTTCTCTGTCCGGCACATTTCCCTGCTGGGCACAGTTGGTTTTACGTGTTGACTCTCGACGGTTGCTGCGTGCTAGGATTGGAATTTCTACTCCACCAGTTGTTATCTGGGTGACCCTGAAGAAGTGACGTGAACTCTTTGTACTCCTCGGCAAAATGGAGACGATAATTGTGCCTGAGATGTTGGCTCTGTCACAGGAGAAGGGTCTTCCCTGGACTCAGAATCGCAGGGTTCTCAGCTGACGTGATGGAAAAGAATTTCAGCATGTGCCAGTCAGAGACGCAGGCAGGTTCATTTAGAAAAGTAAGAAACACCCATTCCAGGGAGAATGTGGGCCATCCCAGGAATCAGAGAGGCACTCTGGGGGCACAGGGCTCTTCTTTTAGGGGGGCTTTCATGGGGGCAGACAGGAGGAGCTGTGCGAGGACGAGCCCGTCCAGTGGTCACACGTGGTTTCTGGAAGTCTCGCCCTCCTCAGTATCCCCAGGCTGGCCATGGATGCCATTATCTGACCAACAGATAAGCTAGAAAGGCCTCTAAATGACGTTTCTCAAGGTACCATCTCTATCTAGTTTTCTTTTTTGTTACCTTTAAGATTTACACATTACCCAGGAATTTGGGAGAGATAGGGCTGGAAAGGAGAACCAGTTTGGGAAGGAATGGTAGAAGGAACTTTAGCACCAGGTTCTTGTGTTAAACTTATATTTTCTATTTCTTTTATGCTACAAGTAGACTTAGGAATCAAATGAGGCTCCGAGAAGAATGCCCCAAACAAATGCTGACTGATCTCATTAAAGGTCCTGTCTCCAATAACCCAAGTAGCCTTCCCAGGGCCTCTTCACCAACTCAACTCGGAGGCAAAAAGTGCCAAGTACCTCAAAATAATCATGGTGGAAAGTGCTTTGGACGAGGAAGAAGGGGGTGCTTGACTTGGTCTGAGGGACATGCAGTTCATCAGGGTGGTAGAGAGGATATTTGTACTGAGATACCTGAAAGATGAATAGAATCAGGGCTTGGAGACAAGGTGGAGACTATCGGGCAGCAGGAGAGGCTGAAATATACATGAAGAAGAGTTTATACCCAAGGGCATGTCTTGGCACCTGTCCTCAAAATACCTCCATTTTCTGTAAAATTATGGTATCTACAATTTGCCCATGTTGACTAGAAAAGGATGCATCTGACCCTGCCACTGGGTCTCCTACTCTGTTTTGTCACACACACACACCTCCGGCCCCTAGGCAGGGAGACCCGGGGTCACATCGTCCCTGCCATGACGGTCCCTCTGGTGTAAGACTGTCCTGTGACAGCCCCAGCTGAGAATTGTTTCCCGTGGCTCTAGGCCATCGCTGACCAGGAGAGCCAGGATTAGAACTCAGCACTCAGGCTGTTTGCTGAGACCTCAGGGTTTGTTGTTCTACATAGCACCTTTTTCCATGAGAGTGTCCACCGTTCGAGCAGGTGAGCCAGGCAGGGAAACCTCCCTCCTGGCCAGGTGCCCGGCCCCTGGTCTAAGCTGGCAGAAGGCACCGGCTTGCGTTTACAAAGCAGGCTGTTTGCATGCCCCTGCTGCTGTGCTCGCAGGAAGATGAGGGCTGTGTGGGTCTTCTCCACATGTCGTATAAGAAAACAGGCCCAGGGAAGTGCAGTGTGTGAGGACAAGCTAAATTAGTATTTGAACGCGATTAAAGTGTGTTTCTCAAGATCTACCCGGGCTGCCGAGGGCCGCGTCTCCCTGTAGCTGCCGCTCCTGGCACAGGCAGCCTCCTTGGCCCTAATGTGGGGCAAGAGAGTGGGAGGCTTATGTGCGATAAGGACACACATAATTTGTCCTCATGTTTTACTGGCCAGAGGCGGTCACCGAGCTCACAAACCCGTCAGAGGACTGGGGAGGGTCGCCTAGGCTGGAAGGAGGGTGCTGGTGAATACTAGCATTAGCCATCGACGAGGTCTGGCGCGCACTCCTGTGGCCCGCAAGCCCCGGCACCTTGAGCTATTTTATGTATGAGTGTCTCGTTTGGGCTGTAACCCTCCTCTGACAACAAGGCCGCCTAGCTTTCCCTAGAAATAACAGCGAATATCTAAGTATGTGACTGATTAGACAGTTATTTTGAGAAAGAAAAAAAGAAAGAAAGAAAAACTAATCCCATATGCAGAGTCTCCTAGTAGGATGCTTGGCTATTTTCCAGGGTAGGCAGCTTACCTATTTCAGGAGCCCCAAAGCCACATAATTAGGATCCCTCCTTTTGACTGGGATTATGAAGAAAAGCCTTTGAGAATGCACACAGTGTCTTGGCTTGGAGACAGGAGTGTGTATAACCATCATTATCCATCC